>NC_142124.1:21252500-21860000 GCF_056152115.1 Neolamprologus brichardi | reverse complement strand
CGGCAAACGAACTAGGCTCCGCTGGTTAAACCGTAAGTAATCTAATGCTTCGGTGCTTCTTTTTTAGGTTTTTTTTTTTTTTTTTTGCTGTTGTCCTGTTTTGCTTGTTGTCTTTGACCAGCTTTTTTGAGAGAGGGTGAGAACAAAGAGGTGAAGGAGGGAGTGGCGATCATGCTTGAGAAAGAGAAATAAACCAGCGAATGAGAGATCAGCAGGGTTACAGGGTGTCGCTGTCAGGCACTGCAGAGCTGCAAATCCACAGGAATAGATGGGAAGATGGGAAGCAGCAGGTTGAGCTGATGAAGGATGGGCTGATAAGGAAACAGGAAGAGAAGAGAAGAGAGGTAGAATTATGCAGACTAACATGCAGAAACAGAGTAAGGTGGAGAGGACTTGGCACAGTAAAGGGCGGATGGAGGCAGCGCCGTGGTGAGATGCCTCATGGGAGAATGACACATATCTTATCCCCCAGAGAGTGAAGGAGAGGGGCCAGACAACCCTGCTGATTGACTGGCAGCGTCTCCGCCTGTCTTTCACCATCTTCTCATATTCATCAACACTGGCTTGGCTCCCTGCAATGGAGCCAAGGGCAGAAAGCTAGCGATGCACAATGAGATTCACCCACACGAAGCTTTTGTATGCCAAACCACTGCGCCACTTGAAAAAGAAGCCTTTTAAAACACAACATACCTGGCTCACAGTTCTGCTTCAATAGGCATCTGCGTTCTTCTTGGCAAGACATCTGAGCGCTGCGTTAAGCACTTCTGATATAAAACAAACAGCATTAAAGTCACCGTCCTATCAGCGAAGGGGTTAAAAAGCAACATAGTACATTTTTTATGTCATGGGGAAAAGAAGAAGAAAAAATATTGCTGGTGCAGTCAGGGGGAAAAAAAAGGTTTTCCTTGTTTCAGTTGCTGCTCACTGAGGTAGCTGAGTCACAGAGGAGATAAACATGCTGCCCCCCACCCACCCCACATCTTGCTGTGTCCCAAATGTAAATATGTGGTTATTAATTACTGCATGGCCTCTGCTGCTGGATTCAAACATCCTGAATACAGTGGCAGAATGACTCACCAGATTGCCGCTGTCCAAGGTGCTGCCAGAGAGAATACATCACGCTTCTCAACACTGCAGCCCAAAACTGGCAGATGAGAGGTTGGTGTGATGGCATTGCACTCTCGTGGTCATTTCACGTATTACTTTGTCAATCATATAGGTCTACATCACCATCTGGTGGCCAAAGGACAGAATGCATTTACATTCTTTCACTTTTAGCCGTTCTGTACATTACTGTTAAAAAGAAGAAGAGGTGCTGTGTGTATGTGTGCCTTGAGATAAAGCATTTAAGAAGACTTTGTTGATAAACACCTGAAGGAATGGATATCAGAGAGGTAGATTTATGCATATGCAGTTTTAGACAAAGTCAAATCTACTGAGGACCAAAATTGTACCTTACTATATTTATTTATATAGGACTCTTCACACAGTAAGAACCACAAAGTGCTTCACAATAATATAAAACAGATATACATAAAACAGCACAAATGAGTCTTAAGCTGCTGTTTAAAAGAATAAATGCAATCAAGACAACATAATGATGGAGGCAAGGCATCCCACCGCTCTACAAGATCTATCTGCTCTGGTCTTAAAATGTGTTCGAGGGACTACCAGCAGCCTTCGATTAGATGACCTCAGGCTGCGAGAGTGAGCATGTCTGGTTGTACTGTATACTGGGTAGTACTGGGTGAGACCCCCTTTTGCTTTCAGAAGTGCCTTAATTCTATTTTGGCGTGGATTCAGCAAGGTGATGGAAATAATCCTCAGAGATTGGTCCATTTTGTGAGGATAGCATCATACAGTCACTGCACATTACAGAGGTGCTCTAATAGATTGAGATCTGGTGACTGTGGAGGAGGAGATTTGACTACACTAAACTCATTTTATGCTCAGGAAACCAGTTTGAGATGGTTGCACTTTGATCACAAAGGGGATGCACATGGTTAGCCGCAATACTCAGGCAGGCTGTGGTGTATAAATGCACAAAGTCAGCATGGACCTCCACGTGTGTGAAGAAAATATCCCACACACCACTACACTGCCAGCAGCAGCCTGAACCATAGAAACAAGGTGGGGTGGATCTATGCTTTCTTGTTTTTTACACCAGATTCAGACCCTACCATCTGTAGCTTCAGTTCTTAGCTGCCAGGTGTGGCACTTGGTGTGGTCATCTGCCATAGAGGTGCTCTTCTGCATACCACTTGAATTTGAAAGCAAATTGTCATCTTTGTAACTCAAATTATGATGGGTTATTTGTTTTACTGTTGCCTTACAATCAGCTGGAAGCCACCTAGCCATTCTCCTCTGACTTCTGTCATCAACAAGATGATTTATCCCAGAAAACTGCTGCTCACTGGATATTTTCTCTTTTTCAGCTCTTTCTCTGTAAACCCTAGAGAAAACCCCAGGGAAAATCCCAGAAGATCAGCGGCGTAGTTGTTGGTGCACATCTGGCACCAACAACTACGCCGCATTTAAAAGTCACTTAAATCACCTTTCTTCTCCACTCTGATTCTCACTTTGAATTTCAGCAGGTCGTGTTGTCTATGTCTACGTGCTCAAGTGCACTGAGCTGCTACCGTGCGATTGGCTAATTAGATATTTGAGCAAGCAGCACTACCTAACAAAGTGATGGGTGTGTGTGTGTGGTCACAGCCACAAGCAGTATATTATAATATGGTGACATCATGAGTCCAAGTCCCATAAATACAGACTCTGTTTGTTTTGAATGCTACTGTTTCATATTTTGATCCACCAGACGTTTATATTGTTATTTGTTATTTGTAATTGTCGGCTTGGCCTAAAGTCCTCAAATATGTAAATATAGAGTTTCCGATAATTTAAAAAAATGTAACATATGAATTTCCCTTTGGCTGCCAAAACCTCAAATACAGGTTCAAACCCAATTGTAAGCCTTGAAGGCAAAATCAGTACTCCATTATCATAGTCATTATCTGCGATGGCACATTAGTCATCTTTGTATTCCTGTTCTTTCATCCTTCAAAAAACACATTTCAAAGTGACAAACATCCATTTTGCAAACTGCCGAGTGAAAATGCATGACTTTTTTTTTTTTTTTTTTTTTTTTGAGTGTGCATAGTCTTAAAAGATGCTAAATCCCACTTTGAAAATTAAATGGTTTCGCTCTGAAGCACCAGAGAATGATATGCAGCCGAGTAGCCTGTGGGGAGTTACTGCGCGGAAACACACGTTCTGCATTCGACAGAGACAATTGATCAAAACAGACTAATTAATGTATGTGTTTTACATATATTCATTTCCGTATCAAATATTAATGAAAATAAACGTATTTGTTTTACAAATGAGCACAAGGCTATCAAATATTTCAGACACACTTCATTAAAGATACAGAGCCGAGAGCGAACATGCATTTTTAAAGGGCCGCGATTCACAATGGCGTACTCTCCAGAGCTGCCTGCTCAGTAGTGTGGCCTAGATTGGGCAGAGTGCTCCGAGACATCAAGGTCTTCTCATGGAAGGACCTAAACCTTTTGGCATTTTTCTCTTGCACTTTTTGAAGCTATCATAAAAGTAGTGACTGGGCTTTTGATGTCCAGTTTAAAGCAATTCAATTCAGCTTCCATCAATGAGTTCGCTATAGGCTACTTTCTTCTACACGCGAGCACAGAGGATTGTGTATAATGTGGACCGTGAAGCAACAGTTGCTTCTTTATTAGATTCACTTTGGTCAAATTAATTGCAACAGCCCCGCCTTTCGCCGAGGTTAGAATATTCTCCTTTTATTTTAAGCCTTTACACACCTCTCAGATTAACCCGGCGCAATTCAGGAGCACAGCAATGAAATCCGCAATCCCCAAGATGACACTGACTTGACTCAGCACTCATTTAACAACTTCAACAAAAGTCCACTTACAAACTTCACAAAGGAACAGAAAGGTTTGAAATATGGCAGCCAAGTATGAAACAGAGTGAATAAAGTAAACTTATACAGACAAGGCTGTTAGAGTTCCAACTCTTTCCCATTGCTGTTTCATACAACAAGAAACAGATAACAACAACAACAAAAAAAGAAAATATGGAGGCAATGGCAGATGATGTAGAAAAAACTGATGAATGTGCCTTGTGCTTAACATAGACCTTAAAGCGAGGGCCGTAACAACCCCCAGTCCAGATGTTGGCGCTCACACAAGCCCATTTGGCCAGCACATGATAAACAGAAGCAAACACAAGCAAAAATACTGATTTTTTTTTTAAATAAACCAAGACCAGACAACAGAAAGCTGCAAAGTTTTGTTTATTTAACTTTTCCTGAATGACACGTCATTCATGCTGCAAGACATAAAACACTAAATGGACTCCTTACTCTGCTTTAAAAGCCCTTTTAACAGTGATTTAAGAGCAATGCCCAAGGACACTTTGGCATGCACATTGAACCTCCAACCCTACGTCGGTTGGAGGTTAAACCCCGGAAGAAGTAGGGTGCCCTACTTTGTTCGGGGTTTTCTGTGGTGGCTTTCAGACTATGTGTGCATGGGTTGGGGTCAACTGCCAATTCTAATGTCAATGCGACTGATTGTCTTTCTGTGTTAGTCCTACAATAGATTGGCGATCTATGACAGCCCTGCAAAAGCTATAGCAGGAAGTAGTAGTACAGTAATGTAGTTCAAGGGGGCAAAGAGGGAATTCACCTCTTCTGGTTCTATTTTCAGGCCTTGGACAGGCCAGGCTGTGATGGAGGACTTTGGTCAATAGCAGTTTTTTTGGGTTTTTTTTAGCCCAATCAGGTATGAGGTAGTATAAAAAGCACAAGAAAAATAATCCATACATGGCCTAAGACAGGGTGATGGAATAGGTTAGGCTATGAGACTGGGGTTTTAATCCCTCCCCTCAGTGTTTCAAGGATCTCATAGGCACATGTAACATGCCTGATCTCCTTTGGTGGAAAGGGGACGCAGTAGAACAAAGAGGGGGGCAGGGGCTTTCTATTTTCAAATTCTGGTCTACTGC
Source organism: Neolamprologus brichardi (assembly GCF_056152115.1). Lineage (NCBI taxonomy): Eukaryota > Metazoa > Chordata > Actinopteri > Cichliformes > Cichlidae > Neolamprologus > Neolamprologus brichardi. The sequence goes on along the minus strand of NC_142124.1, from coordinate 21,854,951 downwards.
TTTAGCGTAACCAGTTCACATTTCCCCTGAATCATACAACGAGCAGAGAAATGTACATACCTGCTGGCGTGATTGTCGTTTTTTTTTTTTTTTTTAAAAGGGAAAAAATATTCCAAGTTGGAGAAATAATAAAGTAAGGGGTTGGCATAGGTGTTTTCCAACATCCTGCAGGGTTCATCAAAGTCATGCTGTTACAAAGCAGTTGAAGGTAACAATCAACAAATTACTTAAAACCAAGCAGCTAAATGAAATGCAATCGCTGCTGATTAATTACTATAACACCCGTTTTGTTTTGGCTTTTCTTTTCGCTCCTGGGCCATTTTCAAATGCGTGTGAAAATCAAGAGTGATTTTAATTTTAAGTCTCACATTTACCCAAACTAAATAGTTTAATCAATCAATTGTAATCAGATTTACATAAAAACGTAACTCATTTGTTTGCCTCACAGCAGCTCGATCTTTGCCTCAGATCCAGAGGCACTGTGGGGTTTGGTATCTCGCCACCTGTCAGCTTGATGCTTTTTAAAGCTTTCAGCGCTCCGTGTTATCCATAGCAACAAACACTGCGACGTCATTCGGTACTCCGTGTCAAAAGAGTGTGAAAGGGTGAGGTGTTTTTGAGCAGTGCTAAATAAAAAGTGAAGTGAGGGTGGCGTTTTGTATCAATTACCTTCATACAGAGTGCACTTTGAGAAAATAACATCTGATCTAAACTTACCCAGATTTCAAAGAACAAGGCAAGTGGGTGTTGCTCGAAGTATCACCATCTTCTTCATTGGTGGATCTTTGGCTTTCTGATAATCAGAATGTTGATATCAGGCCTCTGGGTGGCCCGTGCCAACTGTCCTCAGATTGTCTTTGTGGCTGTTTGAGCACAAAGCGTTTGGGCCTTTATTGCACATTCTCACTGGTCCACTCCAGTTTCTGATCAGCCTGTGAAACTAACCTTTAGGGTATTTTAAGACAAGTGGCCCCAAATTGTGATGATGGTGTGATGACGTCAGACTCAGACAAAACTACATGAGTGTTTCTGGTGCTGAGGAAGAAGCACAGGGCAACAGGATTGTGCCTTTGTACCCAGCAATGACGACATTCTGAGTCATTTATCAAGTGGTTGCAACCTTTTTCCTTGTGTGTAACAATCAGCCTCTTGCACGACATTTTCCTGTGCTCTTATCATAGATTTGGAAGTAAATGACGTCCATATTATTCAAAGCAAGCTATGCACGGAACAAGGAACTGGCAATACAGTCTAATTAGCTGGCTGTAGGCAGTCGCTGACATTGATGTCAGTGTCAGCAGAACATCAATGTCAGATCACTTCATTATTCCAATTTCCTCACTGAGTACTGTTAAATAAGTGTTTAAATATAAACAGAATCATGTTTGCAGAGAGAACTATTATGTATGTGGTGAGGAAAAACATATTATACAGGAAAAGATTATATAACATTAGCAAGTAAACCAGCTTCAGTGACTTATCATGGTGACAGATGAGTTTCCTCTTGGTAACTATCTTGGGTAACGTGCGATGTAGAAGAGATGGCGTGTGAAAAAGTTGTTAATAACTTCTTTAATACATTAACAAAGAACGCTCTCAGGATGATGATGGAGAGGGGGAAGCAGCTCTGACCATGTCCAGTCTAATAAAACAGGCAAGTTGAGCAGGTGCAGGCTCAGCAGCATTTTCATATTAGCACCGATGAGAATGTCTGAATGTAATATGTTTAATCAGCTGCTTTGCCAACACTAGATATTAATTTTTCTTTCATATTTTTAAACCTCCCTGAAGATAGCTGTTGACAGTTAACCATGTCACACATTGCTTAAGCCTGTGTGACATGGTTATAAATATATATATTATATAAAGTATTCAAAATGAGCTCAAGCTTCAGCGTGTAATAGTTATATGAATCCATTTAACACTGATGGGGAACATTTTTCTCCAGAATAATTGTTTTTACTTTTGCCATCTTTTGCTTAGTTTTCCAGTAATACAGTTTTATGTGTACTGAGGTGTTTTCATTGTGTTTAGTGCTCTTTCTTCTAAGGAATGGAAACTTCCAGCACTCGCCATTTTTAGGTAATAGTAAATGATTTTTGGCAACATGCCCAACATGCCCATGTAGAGTGTTTTAATCTCATCCAATTTGTGTTGTTGCAAAAGTAAAAAGGAGGAAGAGACTCATTGCAACTACCAATGAACTGTCATCGCTCTCAGCGTGAGTGGAACGACTTCACTGCTCACGCCGTGACACCGTTTCAGCAGCAGAGGGGGCACTTTCAATTGTTTGAGGTTTTGGCAGGAGTCGTGATTACCACTTGAGATTGTGAGTCATCTCTCGGTACCTCGGTGTCCTGTGCTTTCCACGTGGTGGTGACTCACTCTCAGATGGGGAAAGGACACGGAGGAGTTCCTTTGACAGACATGTCTAATGAGAACATACTGTCTAGGAAGCACTGATTGTGTTTATCACTAAGTGCAAGGTGAGAGCCGGCGTTGTTGTTCAGTTTTTGTTTTGTTTTTAAAAAAAAAAAAAAGGGGGGGGGGGGGACGACAAAGATGACATTTTGCTTTAAACATCTGAATTTTCCAAATAAAATGTAATTTTTTACCACATGACTAAACAGATACCCACATATGAAAGAATATGGAGAATGTGTGGGTAGGCAAAGTGTGCATCAAAGCCATTCTAAAAGCAAGTCTCACCTCAGCACCTATGTTTGTAACACCTCTGGGCACTTGTCATTTCAAGTAAAAACATGAAAATACATGTATAGAATCACCAATCAGATCAGAGAAAAGACAAAGAAAAAAAGCTTTTAAAAAGCTTTCCGCAGCCCTGGGAGAACTTCCACCACCTCTACTGTTACAGAATTGTTCCAAAGATTTCAATGCAGGATCCTTGGAATGTGATGTGTCTCATATATGCCTCTGGAAGTACTGACTCATCCTGGATGACACTGTCTGACATTACATTTCAAACCCACTGACTGTTTTGTGTTGATTTTAAATGCACACCATCTTCATACCAGAACTTTTAACAATGACTGGCACAGGAAGTAGGAAGTTTTGGTTTAGATATCCTGTGATATCCTGCTGTATCCAAGTGTGTCATACTTTAGCATAATGAAGCAGGTATTTCACAAAGCATGGGTAAGGAATCAAGTATGGGTAAAGAGGGATCGGGGGTTTGTCGGGACTGCAGCTGGACCCTTCCCCTGATATCAGCCAGATACACAGGAAGACCAGAAACACTGGCCACTGCCCCCAGAGGGAGAAGGGTCAGGCTGCAGCCTTGCAAACCCAATAAGACAACCGCACAATCCAACAGGATGTACAACCCCCCCGAACGTTATTCTAAGCCGTCAAACACAAGGCCCGGGGGCCAGAACTGGTGCAGCTAAGTCTCTGATTCAGCCACTGAATTGTTTTGAAAAAAGTGTGGAATTTTTCACCTTTTCCTACTTCTAAAGAACAAAGTAATTTACTAATAAAGAAATTAAGATTTCTTTTTAAATGCATATTATATAAAGATATCTCAGGGATTGTGTAGGTGAAACGTCTTTACACTGACTTCCCATTTAAACCCAAAGTACGTTGCATGTGGCCCAGGAAATGAAATTAGTTAGACTTTACTGCTCCAAACAAAGGAAACCATGCATTCCCATGGTTTCCTTTTAGATGGATCTCTTACAAGCTCCTCTGGTTGAAGTGAACTTTTAGGACAGTGGCATTTAGGCAGGGACTTCTTATCTGCCCCAAGCACCATATGAAACACCCATTTCACTACACATCACGCCCGTGCCCACTCAGACTGTGACAACTGACAACCTCAGGGGGGGGGGAAAAAAAGGAGACAAGTTTGCTTTTTATTTGAATTTATTTATCTTTAAAGAACCAATATGAATTGGGGATGTTTTCAAAATGGGTACAATGATAAAAAACTGACCACTTTCATTCTTCTCCAGCTTGACTTTCAGATTGAATCTTAGGCTCTATGTAAGAGTTTAAATATGCATACCTGTAAAAAGTCCTATTGTAGCCCCAGAAGGGAGAGAGAATGAAATTACAAGTACCTGTTGTAGTTACATTTTTGTTGTTGTATTTTTTTTTAATTTTTTTGTTTGTTTGTTTTTTTTAAACGGCCTGGATGATAATCTGAAGTTTGCGTGTATGTGTGCGTAGGACACTCAGCAGGGTTTGGCGGACATATCTGAGGTGGACTGATTATTGCACTCCAACAAGATTTAAAGAAAAGAAAAAAAAAAAGAAGAAGAAAAGAAAAAAGACATGGCTCTCAAACGGATAAAACTAAAACTATTGGATGAGAAAGTGTCCTTGCCCCTGCCAAACTCTTAACTGCCACACATATATCTTGTGAATAAATATTACAGACATATTCAAACTCAGTGACCCCCTAAACTGAAAGTGACATTAAAGCAAGTGAAGGGTAAAAAGAAAAAAACATTACTGCATTTTTCAGGTGAACCTTTGAGTTTTGTGCAAAAAAGACAGTCACAATGTGTGTTTAAAAAAAAGAAAAAGAAAGTATGTCGTTCTGGCCCAATTATAAAATATCAATAGTGGAAATCAAAATGAGAATATATAATTTCATCACCACATTTGTGTAAAAATAAACATTCACAAAAAATGGAAACTGTTATCCCATGATTAAAACTGGAACAAAAAAAAAAAAAAAAAGTAAAATTAAAAACCCCATAAGAGACAGGATGGACTCAAGTTGAAAAATTCTGGCCCGTGGTTGAACAGTATAAACCGAGTGGCGGGCCTATCTGTGTGCTTTAACCTTCCATTCATTGGTTCGGCTGGTGGATCCCCAGATCTGGACTCATTCATTTGATCACTCGCTTCCTTCTCAATTAACCATGACTCAGTGTTAACAAATCATCACAATAATTACTGATAGCACTCTCCGTGTTTTGTTTTTTCTTTTTAAATCTCTCCCGTTATCGGAAGATTCCCCACTAGATGTGCATAAGAAAGACGCACTGACAGGCAGCCTACTGCACGCAGCAGTTGTGGCCATTGGTATCCTTGAACCGCAGACGCATTTTGGGTCTGTATTTCTCGAGGTAAAGAAGCTGTTTGGAGTTGAAGGCTCCACGTCTCTTCCTGTGAAAACCAGAAAAGAAGGAGAGGCTCTTTAAATAACGTGACTACAAAGAATGCAGCACATTAAAACATGACGGTGATTACAGGCGTTATAAAAGATTGACAAGCATTTTCAAGCGAGTCAGAACTAGTACTTCTGAATTCCTAGAACTCCATCTTCTACTTCGGTGTAAGGGCTAAAAGTGGGAATTTCTCAGTGACTCAAGTGTACTGTCATTGGTCTAGATGGGATCACATGATGTTTTGGTGCAGCACACTGCAACTGGCATTTTTAAAGCAAACACAACACACCTATGTAAACAGCATACATTAAAGAAGGACTGTCATTTACACAGCTAATGTCAAATAGCTCTTAATTAAAAAAAAAAAAAGGATAAAACAAAACATGCTAGCATTTCCTTTCAACTGCTTGGGCCATCCAAACACAAAAAAGTAATTAAGATTAAGCAAGATTACAGGTGAATTGTTATAGTTTACTGGATGCTATCTTTGGGCACAGAACAGCACATGCTGGTAATGTGGATGAAAAGCACATATTAATCAGGCATTTCAGTACACCTCACTTGCCAGGTTATCTAAATTAAAACAGCATAAAATTGGTCTCTCTTAACTCTGATTATCATGAGTCCATAGCTCTGTTCACAGCATCCTTCAACTTTTTGTTGATAGCCCAAATGTTGCTATGCTGTCAACCAACTTACTAATACAGTGCATTAGCTTTCCAACCAGGGAAGGAAAAACAAAAAAAAAATCCCTCCAACTTAAATGCATTTAATCATTTCTTATGTTTTTATGAGGTCTGAGTTTTCAGTATCAGCACACCTTGTGTCTGATTTACACTGCAAGTCTCTTAAAAAGCCAATAAGACTTGGCCTCCTTTTATGGTTCTAGTACAAAAGCAAAGAGTATACTTACTGTCTTATGAACTGCACAGCATCCTCATACTTCATCCCACACTCAATGAGGGCTAAGGCCACCAAGACTGGAGCTCTGTGAGGTGAAGAAATCCAGTGGACCACCAGTTCAAGCAGACAGAGCATCCAAGGAAGAAAGAAGGAGAAGAGAAGATTAAATGCCAAGAGTCACATGGTTCCACAGTAATACGGCGGTGAAGGAATGAGAAAGGGGCGTTTAAACCTGAAAAAGAGGCCTGGGAACTCAACAGGGGTGCACAAGTTCACTGTTGCCCTGCTGGGGCACTGTGCTCACACCCTGAGCCTCAAACACAAAAATAACTGATGAGTTACAGTAAAAGGCTTCTCCTTTCTCACAACAGGAGATAGGGTGAGAAAAGACAAACATAAACACTTTCCACACCACTCGGCAGGTTAGAGCTCAGTGCTGACAGCAGTTGTTTTAGTGGCTTTTTTCTCACATACAATTCAAGACAGACAGAATGTGAGAATGTTGTGTGGACTCTGTTAAAAGGCGGCACATAACTGCTGCCTCCTACACTAAAGGCTTAAGTGTTAGCCTGTGTAAAGCAGATCACACTGCAAGGCAGAAAACTCATATGACTGCAGTAAACAAAGTACAGGAAAGAAGGAGAGGAGACGCAGTCAGAAAATGCCAGTCTAACCAATATTGGGAATTAGAAAGTCTCTGGAATGCCACAGCAATGCAAAACGCTAGAAGCCATTGAGAGCAGATTGGCTAACTCTGCACTTGTGGTCAGGAAAGACATTTTCACACAAACATCCCCCATGTCATGTGCTTATGCCTTATTTGTTTTCACACTTTGTGTTGTTATTCAGCATAACTTGTTTGTAATTCACTGTCACACTGGTTTCTGACTAAGAAGTGTGCATATTTTCGTCTCTGAAAGATCATAACTAGATAGAATGTATTCGAAAGCTAGAGCTTCCCCCCCAAGAACCAATGCCCGGCTGTTGTAACTAATGATAGTGCTCAGTAAAAAGACAATCAGCAGCTTAAATGATCTCTAACAGGAGTAGAAAATGGAGACAATCATTTGAGTTACTAAATGAATCACTAATGAGTATTGAGGATTCAATTGTGGAGGTGTAGGTGAGAGGCAAGACCAGCCAATGCTGTGTGATCAATAGTGAAGAAACAACAAGTGAATGCTCTGGAGCTACTGTTAATACCGCAGCAATGAAATGGTCCCTGGTCAGGGCGGGAAAAAACAAAAGGATGAGATACTGGGTCAAATGGGCTGCGTTACACAAGGCACAGGCTGTGTTGCTGCCTTGGAAATGGCACATCTAACTTTGAGAACAGATGTCTCAGTTATCTCTTCCGCCACTTTGATATGGACCCAAATAACCACCTTCTAACCCTCTAACTTAAAACATACCACTACATTTCTCATTTATTGCACGCAGGACTGTTATTTGGGCACGTAAGAAAAAAGGGTTTTGGAGAAAAGGAGGCCAACTGTACACCATACATACCGTCCGAGGCCTGCCACACAGTGTACGGCAATGCAGCAGCCGGGTTGCTCTCGAAATTTGGTGTTGAGCAACTTGAGCCAGTTATCCACGATCTGGGTGGGAGGAGGGGCACCATCATCAAAAGGCCAGTCCTAAAGCAGAAAACATAAGTCATCATCAAATAACCTAGTTGAACAGCACAAACATCCAGTAAGAGGCTGCCGCAAAAATGTATGTCAACACTTACCAAGACCTGTATCCCCTCTTTCTCTACTGGAGCCTTATCATAGGTGGCATCACAAACTCTAACCAGAGTGTTCACCTCAAATTTTTTCAGTTCCTGGCAGAAAAAGTGAAAGGGTGCATTTGAGACAGAGCCCTGGGAATCTGATAAACAGCAATAACATAAACGTAAGCATACCTCAGTGAACTTGTTAAGTGTGGCATTGGTGGGGTTGTGGGTGATGAGGAACCTCATGCACTCGTAGACAATCTCAACTGCAGCGGGGCGGTTCATGTTGGCGAGACGGCTTTAAAAAAACAATTACAATACAAAACTCTTACAAAACAAAAGCGACTTTTGGCTCAGAAGTCAGCGAAAAAAAAGAAAAGAAAACCCTCAAAAAATTGCTAGGAAACGTATGTTTTCATGTAGGGTAGAATAAATAAAAATGACAACACGTGGAGGGGGGTCGCTCAGGAGGACAACAGGTATTCACTATGGGATGATGTACACAGAAGGATAACACAAAAGAAAAGAAAAAAAACCAAACAAACTAGTCCACAATACTTTGGGATGTTTAAAAAAAAAAAAAAAAAAAAAAAAAAATACAAAACCAAAAAAAGTTAACAAAAAAATAATAACACAGAAGAAGATGAGGAGACTATCCAGGAGTCATCCAATCAGTTTACCCCATTCAGGAGAGCTGTTTGTGATTGGCTGTTCAAGAAGAAAGTAGAAAGCAAAGGTTTTTCGTATCGGTTGGGACAGGGCAGAGCAATCAGGCCAAGGGCTACGCAATATCCCAGAGGGCCTTTGGGAAAAGTCAGCAGTTCCTAGTGCGCTGGCAGTCAGGGGGGTTTCTGGGTAGCGTAGTCCCTCGGGGGGCGGCCGATTCACTTCTCCACAGAGGTGAGGTGCTGTGCCTGGCAGAACTCTCCGCTCACACACGCCATATAGGTACGGCTCAAGTCAACACAGAAACCCTGTGAAGAGAACACAGAAAGGGAGACTTAAATGTAACGAAATCGCACATAAACAGCACCCATTTATTTCAAACAGATAACCAGTGTCTGCACAAGCAGGAGGCCACCGATTCAGGTCGTTACAGAATATGATACTTGTTAAATTTGCACATCAGCAGCTGATTAATAGTAATAACCACAATACATTTTGCATATCATGATTATATTTGACTATTAGTCCGGAGATTAAATATACCACATATGTTGACTTTTGAGCACTGGGTGGACAACAGTACAGATTAAAGGAGCCTTTAATAAACCAGATATAAATCTGGAATTTCAGTTTATACAAGATTATTTTTCCTCCCCATCAAACAGGTTTTCTATAATAACTAGGGATATATGACTACATTAAACAAGTGATTTTAATTAACAACAAACTAAAAAGGTCAAAGTTAAACATCTTCAAACATTGTTAAATGTTTTACGGAAACCACCAAAACTGCTGATCACATTCTTCAGTGCCTCCAACAGCATTTTAAAAGCTGCTGAAATGTGTGGCACTTTGCAGCCTTGCACAACACTGTTCACACGCACAATGTCAGATTAGTTCACCAAGTGTGGTTAAGTGAACCGTGCTAGCATCAGCATGCCTCTTTCCTTGCAGGTTAGCTGCCACACACTTCTGTTGAAGTTGGGCTATGCCAGATTAAACTACATACAACAATTTAGATCAAAATAACACGCCAGTGTACTAGTTTGTGCATCTGTTCTTCCACATTACTCATTTACAAATCCCAATAGCAGAGTCACAGGTGGCAGGTGACTACCCAGGAGCCCAGACTCATACATACAAACCATTAGTTAATCCAACAAGTATTTCTGAATCTAACCAACAACACCACCACCATTACTGAAGTGTCTAGCCAACAAGCTCACTTCCCTAATAATTAAAGGCATACATTTCAGTCTTGATTAACTGAAACATGATCTGCGGTCTGCTTGTAGTTGTTGTCAGTGTTTTCACTTCTCAAATATCAGCTTCTGGAATTTGCAACATAAAAGTTGTTTCATGCTGTAGAGGTTTACACATCCACAGAAGCAAAAGATCCTATTTTTGATTCCAGGGGTAGACAAATCCCCTGGGGCTGCATCAGGAAGGTCACCTGGTGCTAAAAACTCAAACATGTGGAGCTACTTGCTGGCACGACCCCCTGTGAATAACAAAGCAGCTAAAAAGTAGCTTTAAAAGAAACAAAGCACAACAACAGTGTATAGACACTCAAAAATCCCCATCATGACTGTTTCTACCTTCCAGCCAGTTAATCCTGCAGTGAAATGAACGCACCTTTGGATTACATCACTGTCAATTCACCACCCGTCACCGAAATGGAAAACTAATAACATTCACAGCATGGAGTGCAGACACTTCATAAGAGTGTCTTTCAGAACAGGTAATGTCTGGCCTGTAACTGGCCACGGAGCAGTCAGCTGAACTGTGCCAAGTCCTTGACAGTCTAAACCCAGCCGCCACAAACTGGCTGGAACCGTCTCAGAGCAATATGAGAGAGAGGTGGGGAGGTAGCATTTAAAAACAAAACAAAAAAGGCAAGAGCTGACTATCTCTACACCTACCACACACCAGTGTGTGTGTGTGTGAGTGGGCGTTAGCTACAGAAAAAAGGGCTCGGACTTTAGCACCATGTCACAGGCAGTAGTCACAAGGTGCGGATTAACGGGTGGGCAAAGCTTCAAACAGCCCCAGCATTTCAATCCCACGCTCCCCCTTTTATAGAAAACTTATTTTGAATGAAACAAGACTCTGTACTCTCAGCTGCTTTATATAATACATTCAAATATTAAATAAATTGAGTGACAGCTTTTTCCATCTTCAGCCTGTCTCAAGTCAACCAGCCTGATATGTACTATCAACCACACCGCCACTACACAACAAGTGTGTCAACCCATGGAACAGCTGCAATGGCACTCAAAGCAGCCTGGACTTTGTTTGCGCCTGTGTGTTGGTGTGTGATGGCCAAGATTATCTGTGATACCTTTAATTACCACCACTGAGTCCGACAGAAAAGAGAGTGGCATGGCTACAATCTGACAACTGAAGCCTGGACAAAAGTCGGGCAGGCTTCTAAGGTTTTTTCCCCCCATCAGCTCCTAATCCTCCAGAAATGAAAAGGACAGATAAGTGGAGAGACGGGGCAGCTAGCATGTGCTTTTCACCTGTGAAACCTGACTGAAAAGGAGGAGAGCAGACTAAGAGACTGAAAACAAATAAGAAAAAAAAAAAAAAAAAAAAAAAAAAAAACACCAAAGAACAAAAGAACCAGACACGCACACAAATACACACCAAGGACACCACAATGACAGCTTATGCTAAAAAGATGAAAAGCAACTGGATTGTGGATAGCTGCCCAGATGGACCAAGTGACTTCATACAGTCTGTGCTCCAAATGCTGCCACAAGAAGGGTTAGAGGTGGGGGGGCAGATGGGAAACCCCATTGTAGAATTAACACAAGTGTATGTGAACTAAAGCTCCTCGGGGCCAGGTGCAGAACATGAGGTGTGGCTAAGCAGCAAGCATTACGCTAAATTCAGTCTCAGTCGAGCTAAAGACAGGCGCTTCATGTTTTTGTTGCAATCCCTTCTCACCGTACTTACTACCTACAGCTGTAATGATTACATAATTCACTTGTTGATTGACAGAAATCTATTACGCTTCTGCTATTCTGTTTGTACGTTTCTATTTGATTTAGATTCTATTTGTGCCGTACGGTCAATAGTACACACAGGCAGCTTTGTTTGTGCAAATAAGACCAGTGCATGTGCTTTTTAAATGAATTATTAAGTCATCATTCATAAGTTCTTCCTCTGTGAATATTTTATTACGAAAGAAACTTTGTGATCAATAAACAACAACAATACAATGAGCAGCGTAAGGTGAGTTCCAACGTCATCGTTATAGGGGATGTCGGCACAGGAAGCAATTCCAGGCCTGAGACCACAGAAAGTCTCTGACATAAGGTACATAAAGCAAAATAAATAAATAAATGGAAAAAAAAAAAAAAAAAGAAAAAAGTGAAAAGGGCAAGGGTCCCGTATTGAATCTTCTAAACTTTGAGGTGAAAACAAATGACAGCAAACGCGCAAACTTTCAACTCAAACCCAATAGCCATACCTGGCTATTTGTCACCTATTCATAAATGGCCTTACATAACAGAAGATAAACAGGAAAGTCGGAAAGATGAAGAAATGTTTTGGCCACCAGTTCTGACTAAGTCTTTCAGAGGAAGTAAGCAAACTGTGGTAACACTGGGCCTGCCCAGCTGCTGCCCAGTCTGCCATCACAACATTGTCGGGAATGCATGCAAATTACTGTTGAAATTTGCAAACTGGTTCTGCAGTTATGCACTGCTTAGATCAAGGAAGACAGAAGAAGAAAAAAAAATGCACAGAGATACACACCAAATGTGTTTGTACAAGCCAAGTATGTTTAACCACACAGGAAACGAGCAGCAGTCGACAGAAAAACCTTCAAACTGTAGACCGAAAGCGTGTTAGCGATCTCTCTAGTCACTTCGACATGAATGGCTGGTATAACTTAATGGAAATGTTGTAAGAATGCTAGGACAAACTACTAATTAAAAAACAGGCTAAAAATGTTTAGCCTGTATTTTGCTAAATACAGGCTAAACGTTTTCTGCAGCTGCACTGCCACAAAACAGTGCAGCATACACAATTTCACAAAATAGATATATGTAATAAAAAAAATAGAAAAAGAAAGTTCTAGAAGGTGAAGACAGCCTGAAATCATCAGAGCTCATGATGCTAAGCTTTTCCTGTCTGGTTAACCCCAATTTTATTTACAAATACGAACTTAACCAATACCATTTTGTTTGTATAAATTGGCAGCAAATGAAGCAAATAAAATTTCATTGCCATTTTTAAACCAGACCAAAACACCTACTAAATGTGAGAACCATATTCAAAATGATCAACAAACATTAGTTAAATACAATTTTTAAAAAGTAAGATTGCAAAAATTACTAAATTATCTAAATGTTGGATTATTTTATGAATACTAGAAACAGTATTATAAAGAACTTGGGCTTACAGCTGGCATTTTGCACATGCGTGTCCATGTATAAACATATATTCTAAATTGGGAGAAAGGTCACTGAGTAAAGGCAGAGGCCCACACATTGGCTCAGAGAAAGCTCCCTTGGTGCCCTGTTCAACATCACGTGTTCACTGTTGGAACAAGGCTGTTGGAGCAAGAAACAGGGGGAAAGGACTGAGGCTGGATGGGAAGAACTTCCCAAATTGGTTGGTCCTCACCAGAACCCTCTTAAGAGTAACTAAGGCAAAGCAACGGTAGACAGCGAGTAAGACTGTGAGGACGAGAGAGCGAGGAGTTCAAGTATTAGCTGATAAGGACTGCAGTATCTCAGAACAGAAAAGGACACGCAAACCTAAACAGGTGATAAAAATGGCAAAAGAATGGGAACCGGGGTGTGGGTATCCTGCAGCTGTTAACTCATTTTCTTTTTTCTGCTTGATTCATCAAACTGTCTGGTGAAATACGAAGTCAAGTCAGACATAAAACAAACTAAATGAATATGGCATTATCCTGTAGTGCAAGATAAGTGGTAACTAAGCTCAGAATATCAACAATAAAACGCTGCAGGTGGCAGCTGTGAAGTTATCACAGCTTAAGTGCATGAAGAGTAAAGTGCTACAGTGGGAGTGCTAATTAAAAGGCTTTCGCCATGTTAAGGATTTTACTGCAACAAGACTCCATAACTGCAAAGCTAAAGCTGTGAGAAGCTCTTGTTGGCACTTGATAGCTATCAGGTGGCCCGTCTCCATGACTCTCCCACCAGGACTACTATACACACACACACACACACACACACACACACACACACACACACGCTGTTCACATAGTGTAGATAGCCACAAGCTTAGGGAGTGGGTGAGGCGAGCTGCTCTAAAATTAGAAAGACAAATACATCAACACACAGAAGTGAGACATGGAATACACCGAGTGGAATACCAAATGACGAAACAGACTTTTTTATACAAAATGTCTGAGTACATCCTCCCCCCATAGTGAAAAATATTAGTTTTACATGCATCCCAGTCTGGTGGTTTGAGGTTAGCTTAGGTTCTCCGTCTTTTACTGACGCTTTGTCTGGAGCCAGACTGGGCATAACCAGACTGTACTGCCTTGAAGCAGCTTGAGGCCTAATTTTTTGCCATGAGATCCAAGTCGAAAAGCACAGGAGCACACCTGTCATGTGAGGAGGAAAGGGTGAGAGGGCAGGCTGGAGGAAACCATGTTTACTGACATGACAGCAACATGCAATGATAATGGAAAAAAAGCTCTGACACACTCACCTACATGCTTGCTGCACCCACCTCATTCTTAGAATGCCTTCACAAATATAAATACAATACTGACACTTTGTATTGACAGCAAAGTACTAAATTCTCCCTTTACCTCTCTGATATGACAGGCACTGATGTGAAACTCGAGAAGATTGAGAAGCGCTGACAGCTGCAAACAAACGCAGAGAAACCACAAACCAGGAGGAGAACAACCGGAGCCAAGTATCATAGAGACCTGCCTTCATTCCTGTGGCCTTCATGAGAGCCAAATAAAAGATAACTAATATACTAGGAAATGTCAAAGAGGACAGAGACAAAGAAATAGTACCAAGAAAGCCAGCAAGATGTCATTTGGAAGAGACATCCTGTAAGGACATAACAAGAGATTAGCAAGATTAGAACAAGAGGGGAAAAGAGCAAAAAGAGTACAGAAGAGAAACAAAAAGTCAATGGGTAAAAACTAGCTGAGATAAATCAGAGGATCACGCCTGCCCAATGGTCCAGCTGGTTCCTAGTAGTGACGTCAATACAACCGATAGGCTGGGTGGGTGTATGTCACCTCAAACTGGAGCAGCCCTAAAAGTGTTCATACCAAAAACCCAAGATGAAGAAGAAAGCACTACACTAACTACAGCACTACTGTTACTGTAAGTCAGTGCTAAGAAGGAAAAAAAGAGATAAAGAATGAAAAAGCAAGAACTTAATGCTTTAGTGGGAGAGAAAAGAGTTGATACAAACAGCTGTACTAGCACACACACCCCAACTTTTAGAACTTAAAATAAATAAATAAATAAATAATAATAAAATACAAAAAAATACACTTAGGCCAATTACAAATTACCTGCAGACCTTTGGTTTACTTGTGGGTGGGTGGGTGTCAAACTCATATGTGGAGCAAGAGTAGGTAATGGTTATTCATAGCGAGCTTTGATGAGTGTCCGTTTTCCAAGATGAAAAATGTTTACTGTATGGACCACTTATTTAACACTGTAACAAAATATGCTCCCCCAATATTATATTATATCATATCATAATCACCCTTCCATTTATTTTACATGTCACATGCTGGGTAAAAACCAATCATGAAAAACAAGGGTCTAGCCTTCAGGTGCAGCTGCATGACGACTGTTTTTTCCTGTTACTTTGTTTTTTTAAATAACTCTGCCAGCTGGACCGGGAGAGGGGGGCGGAAAAAAAGTAGTTAAAGTGTTTTTTTCCCCATTTAAACGAGACTAAAGCTTGTTCATCTTGTTACAATGAAACATTCTACCAGAAAACCTCAGGTCCTTTTCCTCTAGCAGAACAATGTGCTCCACCACGCTGCAAAAATTTCTCAGGTTCCCCCAACTCCTAAAATCCCAATTCAATTGAAGGGCCACAGCAGGTGCCAGATAAAGCCCATTACACAAGAAGCCCCAGCATGCAGGACCCAAATGATATGCCGAAATTGTTCCATATGTACGTACGTGTTCAAAAAAAATGCTTCATTGGCATTTTATGATGGTGTCTAACTAATCCAGTGGATTGAGAATTTGTGCTACAATGGGGGAGGAGGAACAAACAAACAAAAAAAGAAACATTTTCTAATAATTCCAAGGACAATGCAATACCCATGTCAGTACAGGTTATGGTGACAGGTCACCAAAGTATTCAACAAACAGTACAAACATTAAAAAGAAATGGGCAGCACAACACGCCCTTGTCATCAGTCACGCTTGAAAAAGCAAAGACATACAGGCAAGCAAGCATGCAAGCAAACATGTGCACAAAACTACAAAAAAAAAAAAAAAAAAAAAGCAAAAAAAAAAAAAAACACCCCCCCCCCAAAACCCTACTCTAGTTCAGCTTCTACCCCCCTTTTTGCCTCACGGTTCCCTTTTTTCCCCCTTCATAGTGTGACAAACAAACCAAAATCCCCAGACATGCTTGAACAAGACTGTATTAAAGGGAGGGCGGCCCGTATGCAAAAGCTCCACTGGGAACTCCAATAGTGATTCCAAACTGTTGTTGTGCCTCCCATGAGCTGCACACTCCTGGGGATTTAGAAAGAGGAGGCTCAGGCTGGAGGTGGGAACAACTGGTGTGTGCCCATTCAAAACGTTTCTGAGAACAGTAAAACATTTCTTTACTTGCCATGCGGGTTGAGGCTGGAGTATCAAAGCTGGATTATACAGCAATGCGTAAGCCATTTTTCCTAGTACTACCAGCACAAGTGCAGAGCAAAATATTGATATGACAATACGTGTCATTAGTTGAAAAACACTTAAGGATATTCTGGTGTTAAAGTTAACCAACTTGGTGAAATCAATGGGAAAGTGAATTAGAAATCTAATCAATTGAATTGACCAACTGAAAAGTAATAACACAATACAATGATGTAAATAAAACACTTTGAGTTATTATACGTCATGAGAATTGATAGAATAACAGGACAAAACATTTGATGATTTCAGGCTGATTGAGACATTGCCCTCCCTTGAATATCATAACCTTGTTAAATCCTTATAATCAGGATGTGAATCATAGTCGGTCATGTCTGTGTTTACTTGTGTCAAGGTGGGACTGCACAGACATTGTGACAAAGACCTGTGGTGTGTCTAGTTTGAAGGGAAAAAAAAAAAAGAAGCAAAGATAGGTATTTTAAAAACCCGACTAAACCTCAGGGAAAGGCACATGCTCCCCCTCTCTCCATCAAAAAGTAAAAGTGCTAACAGCAAGTGGAAAGGAAAACATTCCTGTTGTTAAAACCTGTGTGTGGATTGCCACGGTTTCATCAGGCTACAAATAGGTTGGGTTAAAGAATGACCCTCTATGAATCCGTCAGCCAGCAGATACACATATATCCTCAGGACTGCCCAGCAGCTGGACTCCTCAAGCCACAGCAGACCCTCTTTAAAGGGTTTATAGACTCACTGAAACATCTCATCTCACCTAAACTTGCTTACATGCTTTTAATTTTCAAACAGTATTGAAAATACATGAAATGCCAAAAGGTCTAGCACCTGTGTAGCAACTGTCCCAGAAAAGAAAAGAAAAGAAAAAAAAAAAAAAAAAAAAAAATGCAGATCTCCGGTATAGATGATCATTATATAAAAACTAGTTCTGTGCCCATTCAGGATGCACCCATTCTAACTGGTTCGCCTTTGATATGGCTGCTTTCATCGATCATCCTAAGGGGTGTAAAAAGACTCCAAAACCATGGTTAGGTTCATACTTGAGTTTCTCCCCCCTACCCCTCTTTTTTAAAATCAGAGGCCACTTGATCGCCATAAATATTTGAAGCTCAGTTACTCTGATACATTTGCATTTCCTTATCTGAGCATGCTTCAAATATTACAGCTTTCGCCCCATTAGCACGTGCTAACTAGGCATTTAAGTTGTATAGCGGTTGATATGGCTCCACGTATAACTTGTATAACTCAAGTCTAGGATCGATTGCTTAATTGTATTTTTAATTACTCAATAAAACCCATTTAGACAAAAAATTAAATATCAGAGATCTGTCTTAATATTTTAGTACTGTAGCTAATCATCATGCAATTGCTAAGGCACTGTTATAATATTAATAGAGTCTATTCATCAAAAGCTGCCCATACTGGACCTCAAATTAAAAAAGATGACTGTGACACACACTGATTTAATCACTCTATAGCAATGCTTCTTAACTGTAGAATCAGTAGTTTTATTCAAGCATACATATAAAATGGTTATGGCATGGATTCATTTCATCACTGGACTAATGGGTAGTTAATATAAACGCTGACAAATACTCTGGGGAGATGAAAATGACTCAGGATTGGGATATTTTCCTCATTCACACACAGTCCTTACAGTAAAATAAAAACAGAAAAAAAATCATACACCATAACTGGGTGACATGATGCAACATTAGCATAATAGCAGTAGTGCAGCAGTACGTATTTAAATGATTGTGACAAACATCTAGAAAATACATTTTTAAAAAGTGCTTTTGCTTTGTTTGTAAATAATTCTCATGCTAAGGTGGTAAACAGGATGGTTAAAAGGGCGTTGGTATGTTTCTTATTTAAGCCTTTAGGGAAAGGTGATATACTGGTTAGGCAAGGCATTCTCCAGTAAGTAATGTTTAAAGACAAATGCATTGTTAGGTTTAAATAATTTAGAAAACAATAAGAACAACAACACTGATGTAGGCAAGTCATGGGACTTCACATCATAATCACCAGTCACTACACATTTTCCAAGAACTGCCCATCTAACCTCATTCAAACTGTGGCAGCACTTTTCTATTTATCCCAACAATAACCACTGAAAGTAGACCAGACAGACACTCTGATGCTGTCCAACCATTTTATGGCTTTAATGCATGCCCCCACCCCCTGCGACCCTGAACTGGTTAACTGAAAGATGGCTGGTTGCAGGTTAACAGCTAGATCATTTCCATAAGAACAACTCACGATTCTGCTGGTCTGTCTGAACCATAAACAATCCGTGATCCTGTAATATTTCCAATCGTAGAGCAGTCTTCTTTAGAAACACCTGGTTAGACGTACATACTGTAGAACAGAAGCTGCATTGTTTACTCACAGTACCAAGACATCAGCTAATTCCTCTTTGTAATTATATCACAAAAATCGCTACTGATAAGCTATAACAGATTAAACTGGCAAGCGACAAATTTGCTTATCTGGTCAAATGGACTGGTTTCCAAAGCAACTCTGATCTAATCCTCACAAATACTGACTAAAACATTTTTAATGGCTGGGAGTAACTTAAGCACATTTATTAAGTGTCTCTTGACAAACCATGGACCTTGGTAAACCTTGGTACTCTAGTATAGAGTTAATACTAATACTGCTGACCTTAAAAAAGCGGACAAGCATTTTTACTTCTTAAAACTTGCAAATCACACAAAGAATACACTCGTGATTTTTCAGAACCGTGACAGCAAAAGTTAAAAAAAAAAGAAAAAAAAAGAGGATGTCAAATGCAGCTGCCATGTCTACTTATTTTGCATCTTGATTAGATCTACTTACTGGCAGCCAAGTATGTTATGTTGTGAGCGGGTGTAACTTTTAACAGAGCTTATTATAACTGCTGTGCAATAGCCCTTAGAGCTTGTGGTGTACAAGTCTATATGAATTGTTTCTACAAGAGCATTTCCTCATTTATATTTCTGAAAGTATAAGAGTTTTAAGATATTTGAATAAAAATATAAGTGTAATTGTCAGTGTTGCTTTTAAATGCCAAGCTTATTTTGCAGACATTGTCATAAATGGGCAGTCTCTTTCCAATCCCTATTCAGAACAGCAGGTTAGCTCTCTGTAGCCCTAAAGCACAGGAGGTAATCTTCCTGCAGGGAACTTGCTGTACTGCCTTTTTTTGTCTGTGTAAACTGGGTTCGAGAGAGGGAGGTATGGGAACATGTAACCCCCCACCCTCTATGTCCATGAACAGACGAACACCCACAACACATGCACTTGCACATGGCAAAGCCCACTTATCACACTGCTTTGCTGCCTCTGAGTGAGCACAGATAAACAGTGTAACGATCAAAGGCTTCTGATAGAGCTTAGAGGGGGAGGGCAAAGACTGATCCATCTCTGGAATACACTGAAAGAGACCAGGGCTCAGCACCTTAGAAATGGGAATGAAAAGGTTGAAAGCATTTAAACAAAGGTCTGTTCTGCCCTCACATAATTGGCCTAGGTCCACTTTTAATCACAGTTTTCACAAAACAGGAAAAAAAAAGACTGCCCAATTATATGTTAAACAAAAAACACTTTTTCCCTGCAATTTCAATGAGAATCGAAAGTGCAAATACACAAAGGAAACTAATAAAAGAGACAAAAGGTGGTAATATAAAGTGTTTGTGCCAATCGTGTGTGTCAAAGGCTGGGCAAGTTACCAAATGATACAAGATTGAGATACAAATGGCAGGAGCACCAAATCTACAACTGAGATTGTGGACCAGGTCACCAACTGAAAAATCCATGGTTTGAAAAATAGTAAATAACAACAATGAGGTACCGCAGAGATTTCTACTTACAAAATCTCCAATGCTTGGATGCTGCAGGTATCCAAGCATTGGATCTAGAAAATACAACAAATTTTAATGGCGTGCATACAGAGATGAACTAGCAAAAACGTTAGTGGGGAGTTCCAGTTACAGATCAGAAAACTTTAAACCGTTTGTACCCAAATTCTTTACACATTTTCCCGAAGTTTTAAATGACCACTGGAAGACTTTTAAAACTCATCCATTCAGAACAACTCAGATGCTGATTACAAAGTTCAGCATTCATCAGGCTGATGTTACCATCTGCACTTTGACTCCTGCATTTTAAAGTTAAACTGGAGTCTTGGTTGCAGAAAACTTGAGGAGCAATAACCAATTCCAAATACAAAAATCACATTTGTTTACAAGAAAACTCTAAACCTTCAGTACCTTTACGGTTCTATTTACATAGTATATAATAATGTGTCATAGTTGCCATTACCAAATATGACTGCAGTCTCCAAAGACAAGGCAGTAGTTTTCTGGCTTGATCAGGAATATGGGTCGCCGGACTATATTGAGCCATCTGAGCGCCTTTGATAAGTTATAATCTCATCTCACAATCCTAAATCTGCTCCAGGATGACATTTCTCAACACAGACAGAACACAAAGCAGCAACGAGACACACCTTGACCTGCAAGCTAACATGTGAATTACACACGGAAAGTCAGCATTAAAGACGCATTTTAACAAGAAATCTAAAGTGCTGTAGCCAAAGAGTCAACTATTCATGGAATTATTTTATAAATATTTGTCCGGTTTCCAATTCTGGAATTCAATTGTTCACCTTTTTTTTTTCCCCCTCTTTCTTTTAAATACACAGAAACCTAATCTCATATTCCTTTAATTTAGAATCGTGACGCAGTAAACAGTCTCATTTACCTCACTGTTCCTAACTGAGCAACACTGTCACTCGATTTGGCAAATTTTTTTTTGCCGTGTATCAGAAGCATAATGTTGACTCATTTTCTCTGAGGGATCACCGGAGGGTGCCCCAAAATAAATATATATATATCAGCAATTACAACAATCAATACCAAATTATTGCTATAGTGACTTTTTTTTAATGATTAAAAACCTCTACCCCTCTTGCTGAACAAAGTTCTGAACATTTGCTGTGGTCACATCTTCTGCATACTGGCCACACAGCTAGTATGCAGAACATGTAGCTATTGATAAGTGTAAGCCGCCACTGGCCTCCCCAATTGTTGGTCCACAAATAGTGAGGCTGTTTTGTGCTGACCATTTCTAAATCTACAAATATATATATGCACACTTTTTACTTCCTTTTCTGGAAATGGGGAAGGCCTTAAATATTCACAATAATGCATTTCTTATTAATTTTATTGCTTAATGTGACAGTAACCAAAGACCGATTAAAAACAATAGAATAACCAACAGTAAGTATAACTCTAAGACTGCCAAGAACAGTGAAAGCTTCTAGTTTCGGTCAATTCATTATACAGAGTTCCAAAATAAGAGCTAATACAGACACGGAAAAATACAGATAAAAAAAAAAAAAAAATCTTTATTTCATTTTGACTGTGATGATTTTTTCCCCCCTCTAGCAAATATGGGTAAACAAATAACAGACTTTCACAATTGGTGCATCCTTAAGAACAGGCAGGTTAAAATACAAGGTGTTCCTTCAACATTCCAGCTAACAATTACTTCCACTCTAGCAAATAACTGACAGCTGCTCCTGTAGAAGTTAACTGCCTTGTTGTTTAAAGGCACAATGGTTCTTGTTTACGGGTGTGCCAGGCTTATGGGTTCATTTAGCTATAATTGATATGTGCAAGAGTCAATTCATGACAGATTTACAATTTTAAAAAATAAAAATAGAAAATAACCCAACATTAAGAAAAGTAAACTTCCAGGACTGTCTAGAAGTCAGTTTCTGTGCCGAGACCAACGCTCAGCAACAGACCGAGCCAGTAAAGAGAATGTCGGGAGGTGCTGATCCCACCACAACATCAATTCTTCTGACATTTGGAAACCAACTGCCTTCTGACAGCAGCATCAGGGGATGCCTGTTGCCATATCAACAATTATCCCTGTGGTAGCAACAAGCGCTCCTGCGGGGAATATGGTGTCTCTTGATAAGAAATCAAAAAGGAGCAATGGTGCTTAGTAAATGCTCACAAAGTAAAGCTAAAGAAGACCTAAGAGTGCAGCAATAATGAGAATTAACGCTTGTTTATATGCTGTCATCAAGGAACTTTTTTTTTTAAACCTAAAAACCAACAGCCCTTAACAGAACCATAAAACACCTTATGATCTCAATTTAGCTCATGGTAGCAAATCCATCTTTTTGAGATTATAGCCACAATGAACACACTAGTTTGCGAGAGGCACTCACGGGGTGGGGGGGTGCAAGTAACACACACACAAAAACAAAACAAAACAAAACCACCTAGGCAATGGGCAAACACAGAGGGTTTGTTGTCTAGAACACCACTGCTTCAAAAATAGCACAGTTTTTAAAATCTGAGAAAGCAAGCACCTACACACAGCTGCTCAAACAACAATAACACATATTACTATTGCATGTTCTGGCACAGAACTCCGTCTTCCCCTGTTAACTGCAGCTCTGACAGCTGTAGCTAAACAAGGCAGGTGTAAACACAAAAAACAAAGGAGGATCCTATTCCTACCTGTTGCTATAGTTTCAGCGGGAACCCCCTGCAACAGCAATCTAGGAGAGGTGTCAATCTGTGAAACGCTGCCAGTGCAACTGAGCTTGCGCCTTTGCTTTATCCCAACACTGTGGCAACAACAGTAAACACTGTGCCAACAACAGTAAACACTGTGCCGATCACTGCATGATTCATTAATCCACACACTTTGCAATAAACGAGCTACTCACAAAAAGGTGCCCACTAATGCGTAACTACATATGGGCTTCACTTAATCGCTTTGAAAAGAGGTAGCATAAACAGTGGCCAACTAATCTTAGCTTGCCACTTTATACCAATTTCAAAACAACTTCTACTGCAGCCAAAGATAGGAGTGAGCCCATTGTAAAACCAAAAACTTCGTGTTCCATTCCCACCACAGATAGGGAGAGTAGCTAAATTTTAAAATCTGTTAAAGCAGTCAGTATGGAATGGCCTCCTCTGCTCTACCTTTCAACACTCAGTCACCCCCCTGTGGCTTGATGGGCTGAAAGCCAGCAGGCTACAACATAGGTGTTCTTCTCCCCCAGTAACACTCCTTTGTAGGCTGATATCAAGTTACTGCACACTGGGTTCACCTTTCACAGTTACAGTAACCAAGGCTGAGAACTTCCCATCTTGTCACAGGGCATTTTCTTTGCTCCTAGTAGGCATAAATTAGCAACCAACCAGCATATTCAGTCTTTAAACAACAAGTTTGATTTAGCTGAGAAAATAGCAAAACTCAAATAAGGATAATTCAAGTTTGGCTTACAAAGGTTACAGGTAATAGACGTTTGCCTTGCAGAGTCGGATCACAAAAATGAGTGCCCACCCCAGCAGTATAGGGCTGACTTTAGCTGAGGGATGTGCTATATAAGCAGATTGAGTGAGAGTTGCTATTTCTAGATTGGCCAGAGCATCATATGTCAATTAGCTACAAAATAAAGCGGGTCATCTGTTCAAATGACCTACTTCCACAAAGAATAAAATGCCAGTGGAGTCTAAAGACTGCAAAGCACTACAATACTGAAGTTGTGTAAGTCTAACCTTTTATGAAGCAAGAGTATAGACCTTATTGATTACCTCAATGTGATAGTACGATTACATTACTCACTGCAACTTTCTATTATTTCTGTTGTAGTGTCCCAATATTCCCTTAGTTTGTTTTCCTGAATGCAATCACTCACCTCATCCTATCAACAGGCAAACCAGGTCACCTTGCAGTGACTCATAATCGGGAGTATATAATTAGCTTACCTGTTACACCAGTTACTGATTGACTCATCCGCCCTGTTGGTAGGATGGCTATTCGCTTGTATTAGCCGCCCACTAGAATTTACTACCAGAGGGGAGCCTCAAATCAGTGGAAGGTCATAAATTGAAAACTGAGAGGCATGGGAATGTGCCGCGGCCTTTAGTGTCACAGCTGCTCTAGTCAACTTCCTCCCGAAATGCATTTCCTCATTTCACTTCAACCCACATGGCTAAATGGTTGGGCGCTTTCTGTTTTAGGAAACCAGACGAGGCTAAATTATAGACCCACCTAACTCCAGTGTTGGCCATTTTTTTCTCTCCTTTTTTCGTTGAAGCCGAGCAAATTTTCCGACTCCAACCAGACAGCCAACAATAAAGACAAGGAGCACGACAGTCCAGTCCAGTAGCCGCGACGACAAACATAAACATACATGACATATCGTTTGTTGGTTTAAGAAAAAAAAATCAACCCGTCAGCCTGGCAATTGGCCTTTAGCATATGGGTGAACTATACTGCAGGTCAAGATTTTGTCACAAAGGGCGGAAGGCAGCTGGCTAGCTTAGTCGCCATATAGTTACCACGCAGCTTTTCACAACTACAAATAACTTAAGCATCTTATACACATAACAGTAGCACTAGTAGCCAGAACAATTGTTAACGTTAACACAAGTATTTATTGCCAATATGATACGCGTTGTTCAGAAGAAATTCTACGGTAACCTGTACACCCTTGCACCGTGTAGCGCTAAGGTAGCGCTAGCACTTGTGGTATTCCGAACGACGGTCAGTTTAGAAAACACCACGTTATGAATACAAATAAACCTATCCTGTTCTAAAAGAAAAACACAAGCTATGACATAGTCGTGTTAGTAGTCCTAATGCTAGTCAGCGATTTTCTTCTTTAGGGAAATAGCCATACCCGCTATAGCAAGCTAGCGCAGCTATGTTAGCTAGCGGGCTAGCTAACGCACTTTGCTTTTAGCAGCAATCTTTTAGACCAGCAGCACTGCAACAATCAAGACAAAGGTGATTAACTCAAGTGTGGATATCACGGATATCCGAGGCAGTGAGAATGAATATTCATACCTTTAACGGGATTTTCAACACCGATTGTAGCACACAATTAAACCGTCTTAAGCTTTACTCTGCGAGCTACCATTAACGTGGCTACATACTGGACACTATTCTCGGACGACCCATCATGCAACTTACTTTGGCTGCCCGGCAGTGTGGCGATCACCTAACATATGGAACTCAACTTTTCAGTGGGCTCTAGCGGATCTATAGCACTACAATTACATTCAATCGAGGCAGAAAGAAATTCCCAGAGGTTTGCTTAGATCTTTTAGTCATTGAGTACTTACAAAGAGCAAGCTGAACATTGAAATCCCGTGACTACCCCGGAGAAAGTGGAGGGAGTGCAGAAAGCGCTGTCAGATCGCCTTTTTGTTCCTCTTTAGTGTGGCAGCCTGAGATCTCGTCGGAGGTCGGGAACTGTTGTCGGGGAGGAGCCTCCTCCTCAGTTTGTACAAGACCTTCAGGGACCGTCGGAAATATGTAGACCAGGCAGTGCCAGTTAATAGTCAACAAAATGAGGGCCACCTGAGAAATCTGCAAACCTCGGGAAACTTTAAACGACAGACGCGTGTATCCCAGATCATCTTAGCTTATTTTTCTTGTTTGTTTGAGTGTTTCCTAGTCACCAATTTAACTATCAGGAAGCGGAAACTGGAATAAATTTTAAGTGACATGCATGGCAACATCTGAAGGGATTAGCTTCAAGATCGTTCCTCACTTTGCTTTAGTGTAGGTAACTTTTCATATCTTCTATTACTTCTCTCTATAACAGCACATGTATGTGCATCAGGTTGTATCTGCGATCACTGCGCCAGAATTACCGGGATCTCTCGAATGCAGCATGGATGGTCTGACGTCAGTACGACGTATGAAGAATCCGGTTGACTGATGACAGCTCACCATGGTGACGACAGTTCCAGCAAGTAATAGCACCATATTATCTCTGTACTCATGGGCTGTTTTTTAAAAATAGATTTTATTATTATCTAAGCACATTTTGGATTGGCTACAAGAACCGTTTTGTTTCGAAAAGTATAGACTGTTGAATCGCCTCCAGTCACGCATCAGAGTTAGTTTAGTTGTTTTAATTAAAAGCCAGCTCATTCATATGTTTGTTTATCCACATTTAATGTAGTTATCTATCCATCCATTTATACTCTTCTGCTTACATGATGATAACCCACATATTCAACATGCAAAATATTTATGCAAAGATATGTGTTGCTTCCATCTACATCCAGCGAGCTGACCTGAAAAGGAAAAGTCTACCTGTTCCTCTTTTCAGTCCTAGACTTACTATGCAATCACCCATCTCTCTGAGGCCTGAAACGCTGTTTATAATTGTATATCTCCCTCTAGTGTCAGTTCTTTTACGTGCAACAGACTGCTCCGCACACGAGCTACTGAATTTTGTAGTGTTACTGATTTTAAAGATGTAGTAGTAGCCTCTGTATTCCAGTTAATATATATTTTCTTTGTTACATAACCATACAACAGAAAGTCAATGAAGTTTCACGCCAGCATCCAAGGCATTTTTTTCTTTGTTTTTATTGACGTGGTATCAATACAATCAAGTACTGTAGATTTTGTATAAGCAGACAAACATTTTCAATCAAAAAGGAGTGCATTTTATACCCAAATTCTATTGCATAGTGCACACAATAGCCTTGTAAGACAAAAAAAAAAAAACCTATACGTTGATACATTGTACATTACACAAATAGAAAATAATACAAATAATCCTTCACAAACAACTCTAGAATGCTAACTACAAGTTGTAAATGCTCTTAACTCATTGATGCTGTTAAATACCATTTATATGTCCCAGGCTTCGGTGGTCAGTTTTGGCATCCCTATTAAATTATCATAAATGTATAAATACATCTTCATTAATTTCATGTGCAAATGGGAATGGCCGTTTGTATACTGAAACTAAAACAAACATATATCCCTTAAGAACCGAAGCAAGGCTTTTGTGATTTTTTTTCTTTTTTTTTCTAATAAAGAAAAACAAAACATTTGCGGTACATGGATCTCAGTGACACTTGTTAAATGATTTGCACACAGAGCAAACTCAGCAAGCAAGTGACATTGTCTAAGAAAATATGAGGACACCACCGTTTCACCATGTGTCGAAAAAGAGGAGGTGATTCAAAAAAATAAAAGGCAACATACAGTACATAACGAGACTGCTTTGTAGACTCACATAGCAACAATGATACATAGCAGTTGTCAATGTGTTCATGTTATGAGACAGAAAGGGCTAAGAGTAAGTGCATTACATAGAAATAGAAATACTGATTAAGCCTTATCCTCACACTAATTTTCCAAAGCGACGTGAAGAGTTACTGTTTATGCACTGTGACCCACCATAAAACAGTCAAACATTATACATTCATTCTAATGTGAAGGCTAAATGTTTGGCACCATGCTCGTGTACATTGACATTCTTCCATCATGATGTAAGGTAGTCATAATTCAGTGTTTACGAGCGTCAGGGCGGCACAAGTTAGATAGAAGCACCAACCTTTGTTTTGTTTTGCCTAGATCTTATTATCTTTTGTGATTCGTAACTACAACTAGTGAATAAACATTTTGTACATTTCATAGTATGTCTTTTTTATGTCTTTTTTAAAAAAATTTTGTTGGTTCGTGACTTGGCACAAAGTAGTTATTGCACGCCTTTACATCTTTCATCTTTCATCTTTTTAGTGTTGTAAAGTAAATCTTCTACAAGATTCTCTCTAAAACAAAAGAAAAACTCAAAACCTTCTGGTGGAACATTGATGGGACTGTAAGCCGTTCCTACAGTTTTGTAACTTAATTTTAGTTTATTATTATCCTCGCTAACGTTTTCGTGACCTGAACGCCAAGGGAACATTGTGACAAATCCGCACACACAAACGCACGCAGTGACACAGTGACGTGCTCAAGGGTATACCTACTAAGCATACAAGTGCACGCATGCACAGAGTGGATCTTTAATACTTCATCCAACAGAAATGAATAAACACACCTCTGACCTACCACCTCTCCCAGAAATCTGGCGTGGTTTTGTTAAAATGTTACACAACCTGCATTTCACAATCTTCAGGCCCCAGTCAGACCCTTTTTCTTGTTTATGGACTAAAGGCAAATTGATTCTCATTTCCAGCCGTGCACTTTGACATTATCCGGTTCTGAAACATCCTGGCCACAGATGTTACACTAAGCTCAGCAGTTAAGCAATTTTTGACACATTTGATTTAGAAATAACTAGAAAATCCTGTCATTCAGAGCTACAAATGATTAAAAATTGCTCTTATTTGCCTGACATCTATCACAAACAACACAGGAACTGGCAGTGAAGGACGTAATTGAATTGTTGTTGTTGTTTACTTATCCTTTTGCCTCCTTGTTTTCTCAGCAGATTCAGGTTTTCAAAATCTTTGTGGATTTTGCATCATGTTGTTAAAGGATTATATTTTTTTTTCTAATGTGGCAGTGCAGACAGCTCCCTTGGAATCAGGGAAAGGGTTTTTAATGATATTAGAAATCAGTGATGTGATGGTTAGAATGTGTGAACAGGATGCCTGGGATAGTGATGGGAAAAAAAATCAGATCAACAGAAGGAAACAGGCCATTGAATCAGCAGTATGTGTGTCCTTACTGTCCATTTGTCCATGGACACTATCTATTTTCTGGCCTGTGAACACTGACTGTGTACATTTTTAACAATGTCCTAAAGAATGATGGTGGGGGGTGATGCGGGGGTCTTGCTTGATGATGCTGATCTCATCAAGGGCAATTTAAAGGCGTCTACCTTGTTAAATGTGAGGTCATGTTTATTTGTAGAATTAATTGTTCTGAACTGCATGTAAACTAAATTACAAGAAAGAGGAAGACCTATTATTTGAAATTTGTAGGTTATTAAATGCATAATGAAGCAGAGAAACTCCCTGAACAGGTGCGTATGTTCACTATCATTAAATATATCTCACTCTAAAACCAACTGTTGCTGAGTTCAATCACAACTTTTTTTTTATGTAGCAACAATTTAGAATCCCAACAATTTCAGTAAAAGTAAATAGTAACACAGCACACCAAATACTTAGATTTGGTATTGTAATGTGTGCCTATATTTATTGTGTTGTATTTTGGCTTTTCAATATAATTCTAGCAATTCATGATTTAAATAACACACCAGGGCAACATGACTGCAGCGATGACCTCCCCCCCATCAGAGTTTGGTGATGTCGTCCTTGTGTCAGAGCATGTGGGCAGGTTGTGCAGTCACACGGGAAGGTTTCTAGCACATTACAAAGTAAGGCACTAAATAGTCTGAATCCAATAAACAACAACAACAACAATGATGACATGGACCAAATAATAACAATAAAATTATGACAATATAATAATTAAAATAAGCTAAAAGCTTAAAAAAAAAACACAAACATAAAACACAACTAAAACACACATTTGAAGGACACTGAAATAAAGAACACAGTATGAAATTCCTTCCCCTGCCTTTAAAAACTCACTTCATTCACAAAGTTTTTGTTTCACTTGTGCTGTTGAGGGCGAGACAGATAAAGACTATGGCAATAATATTGAGTATTTTATGGGTTTTGTGTTTCTATAATGGCTGCAGGTATTTTAGGTTAAGGGCTGCACTGAGGTGCCAATCTAGCAACATCTTTTAAGGAAAACATAGGGTTATGTGGGACAGAGCAAGAATCCTGAGAAGGAAGAATGGATGTACTCTGTAGAATATAGGCCATTTGCCTGATCTGAAGGCATCTGGACCCATACCTGGTCACCCTCCTTCAGCTCTAAGACTGCACTACCAGATGCCTGGTCCATGTAGCCTTTCTTGTATTCATCATATGTGTAAGTGGCTGGTACATTGTTCTTATACAATGCTACCCACAGGCTAGTTCCCTTTACGTGCATGTGGTATGCAAAGTAGTATATACCAGATAAAGGAGCAGTGAATATGCCAGTAGAAGAGCTGTAGGCATTTTGCCCATTGTAGAGGGTCCTGTCAAATTTGATTGGCATGCCTGAAGGAGGGAATGGTGTGGTAAGGACAGCTGTGAAGGCTGGTGCCACAGAGGCGGACAATGGAACTTGACTATATGCAGGGCCTTTTCTGTCATCTGGAATTTCTCCCCCATCTAACTTTGAACTCTCTGGCCCTGCAACAACTGTATGGCCATTTCCTGGAGGCCCGGGGGGTCCTGGAGGGCCAGGAGGCCCAGGTATGCCATTAAGTCCAGGGGAGCCTTGTTTCCCTGGAGGACCCTGGGGACCTATAGGACCTTTCTCACCCAACTTGCCCAGCCCTGGAGGCCCTGGAAGTCCTTGTTCACCCTTTAGGCCAGGGGGACCCTGTGGACCCATGGGACCCATGGGCCCCTGAAGACCAGGAATGCCCGACTGGCCCCTGGGGCCTGGAATTCCCATAAACCCTGACTCCCCTTTAGGCCCCGGGGCACCTGTTATACCGGGATTCCCAGGGGGGCCAATATGCCCAGCCTCACCTTTAGGTCCAGGTTTTCCGATAGGACCATTGGGCCCAGGGATGCCCTTTTCCCCAGGCATACCAGGTTTTCCAGAGTGTCCATTGGGGCCTTGGTCACCTCGAAGGCCAGGCAGTCCAGGAGGACCCCGGGGTCCGAGCTCTCCCTTCTGTCCTGGTATTCCATGTTTTCCTGGCAATCCCATTGGACCTTGAAGTCCTGATGGTCCTGGTTGTCCATCAAGTCCTGGCTTCCCAACTGGTCCAGTTGGTCCTTGTTCTCCTTTATCCCCCGGGAGACCTGGAAATCCACCATGTCCCTTTTCTCCTTTTAGTCCATTTGGACCAGGTTTTCCATAGCCATTAGTTCCAGGCATTCCAGGGGTACCCCTGGCCCCAGATTCACCTTTTGGACCTTGTGGACCTGGTGCTCCAGGAAGTCCATCTAGCCCAGGCTTCCCCAACCCAACTGACCCTGGCAAACCTTGTAGTCCCGGGGGCCCTGCCTCTCCTGGGAGTCCTTGATTACCTGGGAGTCCATTATCACCTTTAGGACCAGGTACTCCAGGCAAACCTTTTAGTCCTGGTGTGCCAATACCTGAAGGACCAGGTGATCCAATACTCCCTTTTGGGCCAGGAGAACCCCTTAGACCTGGAAGCCCTGGATTCCCATTTCCATTCTCGCCCTTAGGACCACGATCACCTGGTGAGCCAGCTATACCCTTTATTCCTGGCTCGCCATGGACCCCAGGGGGGCCTCTCATACCTGGAAGCCCAGGTTTCCCATTCAAGGACAGTCCAGCTGGGCCAGGAAGCCCAGGATGCCCGGGAGGACCACGGAGACCTGGTTCACCACGAGGGCCTCCCTCACCATTAACCCCAGGCATCCCCTTTGGCCCAATCTTTCCTGGGAGTCCCGGAAGTCCAGGCTTACCAATTCCCGTAAAGCCTGAAGGTCCCTGAGGACCTGGTGGGCCTTGGGAACCAGGTTTTCCCAGTCCAGGTTTCCCTGGAACGCCTGGTGGTCCAGGGGGGCCTCTTGGTCCTGGTTTCCCTTGGGGGCCGGGTTCCCCCTTCACTTCCATCATGGGTGGCATATCTAGAAAAAATGTGTACAGGTTGTTAGGACTACTGTTACAGGTATTATTATCATCATCATCATCATCATCATCATCATTATTATTAAGTACTTTAAGTAAGTATTTTTTTGCTGATGTCCGAGAGAAAAGATGTCATCTCAATCCACACTACTATGGTGACTGGATTTTAATAACTATCTCTAATACAATTAGTTGAATTCTTTGAGAAGAATAGATAAGATTCTCTAGACTACTTTATACTACTTTGTACTTAGCTGTTATGGAAACTGACAGACTATCCATCTTTTCAATCAACAAGTGTCTGTGAGTTTATCATTAAAGAACTGTTTGAATCAAAAGATATTTTTTATTGAAGAAATTTTTCATTTGTAAAAATACAGGGTGATTTTTTAAATAAGAGTTTAACTAGTACTACAAAGAGAAGGCATAAAACCAGGCTGGTTGTGTTCTTCTGTTGTGAAATCAAATAATTAATTATCTACATACAAGAAACACTGAAAATTCGAGAAATAGACAAAATATATTACATGATTATTATCTAAGAAATTAATACTTTGCATACTTCAGTATGAGTTTAGAGACTGAAAAGTCATAGCTTAATCAGTGGCATAATTCATTTCCATTTCATTTTTCTTTTACTTTATCAGTGCTGTGAGTGGCTGGATATAACCCAGTCTGAAGGTACTCTATTAGACTAAATTCTAGAAAGGTCACCAGTCTATCACTTGTTATGTAATCACAAGTGACAAACACTTGTCACTGAGTTACCTTTGATGTTGTCCTAACTGACTCAGTTGGAGTTCCTGTTAAAGTTATTGGAGTTTACTTTTGATTTTGAACCATAGAGGAAAACAGCATGAAAAGTGTGCCACAGGTTGTAAACTCTGTCATTAATCTTTCCTATAACAGTGGAGTGCAACACAGCCAGGCTTAAACAGGAGGAAAAAAACAAATAACACAGTTACTTAGCTACACAGTTCCTGCCTATTGCACTCCAAGTCTGATTAAATGGTGAATGTTAGCTAATAACAAGGAGATCTTTGTCAAATAGAACTGAGGTTGATTGCACAACTTCTATTACTTGATGAGCCTGCCCTATCTGACTATGTCCTTTAGTCATGTGAATTGTTATTCTTAAACCTTGGTTTAAGGTTGATGTGGCTTCCTGTTTGCTGCATCCTGTTCATCCCTAGAATGTCACCCTTGCCAGCCCTTTGAACACTTTCCAGAAATCGTTCATGGCATTCCTAATGGAACCATGGACCAATATCGCCCCCTACAGACAGCTGAAATTTTCAAGCAGTTTGCTATTGAGCACACCAGAAAGATCATTGCTAGTGTTTGCAAATGACTTAGCACAATTGCTGACATTTTGAACAAGCATTGCTTTGTGAGCAATACAGATGACTATACAACTGTATAGTATTCTATTACAACTGTATAGTATTCTGTTGAATACTTCAGACTTCCAAAATATAATACCAATATTTTCTTGTGTATGTCTTCACATGGAGAACAGTTCATCCAGTCATCAAAATCAGCCAAGCCCACAGGTCCAAGTCACTTATATGAATATTAGAAAACATATTCATAGAAACTCAGAGCAAAAGAGTTACAGCATTTTCTAAAGATACAGGAACCTGCTTAGATACACATTTTACAGGGCTACAACCTGGCCAGGAAGGCGGACAAGGATGTGTGAGGGTGTAAAACTAGTTAAGAGGATGGCAGAAGACTGCCAGGACACTGCTTCTTCTTCTTCTGTTATACTGCAAGGGATAGCATAATGTGTGAGGTCGGTGAAAATATGAGGCCAAAGAAAAAGGACTGACAGGCTGCATAGTGATCCACAGAGCTGTTTTCTTCCTGCACATAGCAGGCTAATATTTTCTTTTTTGCTATTGTTATGCTACATATTTTGTTCTGTACAGTGTCGTGTATATTAAGGGTTTTTGTTTGTTTGTTTTTTGTTTTTTAATGTAGTTTAGTGTATTGTGTGACCATAGGAGGAAATGGTTTAAGTAAGAATTTGTTGTGACAGCTTGCATGAAAAGACTTTTAGGAAATTAGAAGATGAGGATTTCAGCATTTCAGAATCTGACAAAGTCTGTAAACATTTTGACCACTATAATTTACATAGTGGCTAAAACTTACTTACTGACAGCTCCCTAATTTTGACACATAATTTATTATTTATGTGTGGGATGAGATGCAGCTGTTTGTGGGTTGTTTTGCTACATGTATGAGCTGTTATGTGAAATGAAAAAAAAAAAAGAAATTTAAAAAATGTTAAGACAAATATGCCAAAATAATTCAGAAGAAATGCACCGTACCAGACTATTATTTTCTGAGGTAACTGACTTCTGTTGTGTATCAAAGTGAATGCTATACTACGCTGATATAAAGAGCACAAGAGGCTTTACATGCTGCTTTGTAATGCAAAAGAGCACTTACATTTGCATGTACTTTTAGAGAGCGATTTTATTTTTCCTGCAGTGGTCACACAACAAAGTAAAGAGAAAAAAGCACAGACAATTTATAGAGCAGTGCACAGAACAGAACTAGTCCACAGTGCCACAGCTTCTCAGTAACCTCACACAGGGGCTTATCCCTCCATATGTCTTATCTATGGGCATCCTCTTTCCTCTATAAAATGTTTACCTGAGTACCTGGTCCTTCATGTTGACATATTTTCATAACTCTGATATGCTCAAGTCACTTCTCACTAATCAACTGTGGGATCGCAGAGTTAAAAAAAAAAAACAACTAAATTTATTACACAACATCAGATGACTCACAGAAATAATTCTGGAGAATAAAACAGTTCAACTGAGAAGACATGACCTACTTCAAAAAGTGTTAAACAGCCAAAAACTGTTCACACTGTAGGGAGCTGTGCTGAGAATGCTAAATGCTCTCACTGTTTCTCTTTCATTTCATTCATTCAAGACTTTCTCTAATTATTTTTTGCTAACTTCAACTGTTGTTTGTTTGAGAAGTGAGCCAACAAAACTGAGAAAAGCTATAAAATCTAAAACTAGTAAAAGTAGTAAAAGCATGCTATGCACTATGCACACTGTAGTATTGTACATTTATGAATGTTTACATTTAAATAAATGCAGTCCCTCTGATAGGATGGGGAGCATAAGCAGTCAGAAGATTAGGTTGTTAGGAAAAACTTGAACATATAACATTTTACAGCACCTTTAATATAGCACACACAGAAGAAAAATTAGGTGCCTCAAACCAGAGATAATGATATGGCATTATTTTTTGAGATGCTAAGCCAACCCAAAAAGTCAGGCTGTCTTAGCCGGCTGTGGGAAAGAGGCAGTCAGCTGCTCCATTAGAGGACTGAATAATTTCATTAGTAATGCAGTGTGGACACATTACCACAGAGTGGCAGCAAACTCATATTCAATGTACCACATATATCAGAAATCCAACTTCTGCCACATTCTTTTCAATTCTATTTATACAAAGCATGCCTTTAGCTGAGATACACTCCTTGTATCGGTCTTTGATTTTTTTTGTCTGCCATGACTGGGACAGTTGTCATCTTATTAGCCTGTCTGTATGTCTGTCAGACCAAGTGCAAAAATGTGGTTCTGGTGACACCTACTGAAAGGTTAATTCCAGCAAAGACCAATGACATATTCCAATTTTATGCTCTATTATGCCCTATATCTTTTAATTATGGTGCCACTGGCCTTGCGAATGGTGTAGTTAGAGTTAGATTAGAATTTATTTAATCTTTTCTAGATTTTTTTTTTTTACATTCTCTCCTGGGGGATAATAAATTGTGATATCCAGTTGGTAAGAGGAGCAATTTCAGCACACAATGTGCAGTCAGAGCTTCATGTGATTTGGTGCTTTAGACATAAGATTACATTTTATGGAGGTAGTTCATAACCCCAGTTTCAAAAACGGGTGGGATGCTGTGTAAAATGTAAAATGTGTGTTTTATAAAACACTGAATGCAATCATATGCAAATCTCAAAACCCCATATTTTATTCACATTTTTTTTAAAAAAAACAAACTTTTAGAAAACATCAAATGTATAAGCCAAGAAAATGTACCATTTAAAGAAAATACTAAGGTCATATTTTGAATTTGATGTCAGCAAAACATCTCATAAATGCTGGGACAGCACAATGTTTCACATTGTATAGCATCCTCTCTTCTTTAAACAAACGTCTATAAATGAGTTAGAACTGAGGAGACCAGCCGCTGGACTTTGGGAAAGGAATGTTGTCCCATTCTTGCCTGATAGAGGATTCTAGCTGTTTAACAGTCCTGGGTCTTTGTTGTGTTTTTTTTTAAGGTGGTCTGGACAGAAGGCAGGCCAGTTCAGAATACGCACTCTTCTACTACAAAGCTGCGCTGTTGTAACAGATGCAGTATTCAGTTCAACATTGTCTTTCTCAAATATTCAAGGCCTTCCCTGAAAAAGACGTCATCAAGACAGGCGCATACTGTGTGTTTCTCTAAAACCTGTATTTTACTTTCAGCATCGAGCAGCGTGCAAGATGCTAGTTCCATAGGTGTTAATGCACCCCCATACCAACAGAGATGCAGGCCATTAAACTGATCACTGATAACAAGCAGGATAGTCCCTCTCCTCTTTAGTGCAGAGGATGCATGTTTTCTAAAAACACATTAATTTTTTGATTTGTTTTAACAAAAAAACATTTCCCACTTTGCCTCAGTCCCTTTTAATTGAGCTTTGGTACAGAGAAGTCGGCAGCATTTCTGGACCATGTTGAGTTCTTTGCACGATGAGCATTAATCTGCATTTGAAGATGGCGTAGTGAATTGTGTTCATAATTTATATATAATTTCTGGATGTGTTAATGAAGTATTCCCCATACAGTAATTTTTCTGTTTTTAATGCCTGAGGTTCCAAAGATCACAGGAGTCCAATATTGATTTTGGCTTTGTCCCTTGTCCACAGAGATTTCCTCAGGTTTTGTAAAGCTTTTGATGATGTTATGTGCTGTAGATAATAAGATATGCAAAGTCTTCACACATTTTAAGTGGTTTTTCATGTTACTGCAAAATAAACCAATTTTAGCCTTTTATTTTAGTACCGATGACCTTTCCAGCCTTTTGTTCCCTCATTCCAACTTTTTAAAAACATGTTGCTATCATCAAATTCAAAACAAGCCAGCATTGCTCTTAAAATGGTCCATTTTCTCAATATAAACATTTCATATGTTTTCTATGTTCTATTGTGAATAAAATGTGGGTTTATGAGTTTTACAAATCTCTACAATCTGTTTGTTTGATTTACATTTTATACAGTGTTGCAACTTTTTTGGAACTGAGGTTGTAAAATGACAGTTAACCTCTTAAGCCCCAAGCCTAACTGATCTCCTGCCTTTTGCCCCCGTATCAGGGGGCGTTGGGGCTTAAGAGGTTATCAGCGTTTTCCAATGACCTAAATGACCAATCAGTAAAGTGTGAGGGGACCTATTAGACTGCTTTTACAGGACCAAATGAGACATAACAGGGCTACTTAAGCCACACTCACAGGAACTACTCACCAACATAATGTCCTTTGCCCTCACGAAACGGAGGTCCAATAGGCCCCTTCATCATTGGCTGAATGTACTTCATGTGGGGTATGGGGGCGTACCCTCCGGCAAAAGCAGGCACCACAAGCATCAGTAGCACAGAGACAGGAGCCAGCAGCATGGTCAACAGCATCCCAGGCTTTAGGTGTCACACACAAAGAACTGAAGGGAACAGAGAGAGGACACAGAAAAATAAAACTCACTTTCACTCTTTGGTTCATCTTACTGAACATTTTACAATGCCAGACATTCAGAAATTCCCTTAAGTGATGCGAGAATTTAGCTCCGTGAGTGTGCATTTATTGGTAATGGCTGTTAAATGAACTTACTTCAGGTTTCTGAAGTAATGCAGTGGCATCTTTTTCCTTATGTCCTCTATGAGAAATTGAAGCATATAAGTGTCTTGCTTTTTCAGGTATGTTAAAGACAGACACTGGGTATTTATGAAAAAACGATACTTTAAAATTTATATGAGCAAACACATTATTTAGGCACAAAAATAACATACAGTTATTATGGTATAGTATTTGTTCAGCATAGTCTAAGGCTGTGTTTGGTTTAGATGGCACTTGGCAACTGCGTAAATTTCATTTTTTCATTTTCACAACCACAATCAGACAGCTGACCAGCAGCGACTGTAGGTGTGCTGGCTTCAAGCAGCGTGTTAAAGACTCCTGTTTCCACTGCAACTCTCCCGTGAGCTCTTTTAATCAGCTGTCTTTGTACAGATGACTGTCAGGAGTTATTTTGTGATGCTGTGACATGCAAAATGTCATTTCAGGCTCACGCTGCTTATTTTTAAATGCCAACCATGTCGCGCTTAAAAACTCAGAAAGAACAAGACAATGCACCGCACAGCCATAAAAAACGATGTGCCTTGAATTGCTTTCTTTAAACTGGCTCATCATCCATTTAGGGAACAGAATAATAATAGGGATTGGAGGCTGGTTTGATTTCTGACAGTTACTTTGATAACTTTGGGTCATTATTTTAAGCACAAGCAGAATTCAGAACCACTGTAGCCATGCTATAGCAGGTCTCAGTCACTATGAATCATATAAGGCTCCCGGTCAGTGTGTTATAGCAGCATCCTGTGTAGTTACATAAAAAAAATAATAATAATAGCATCCACAAATCTCTTCTTCTATTACGAATACCTGTCTTGTCATGTTCATTTTGTGAGTTTGAAGCTTGTTAGAGTC
This sequence comes from Neolamprologus brichardi, assembly GCF_056152115.1. Taxonomy (NCBI): domain Eukaryota; kingdom Metazoa; phylum Chordata; class Actinopteri; order Cichliformes; family Cichlidae; genus Neolamprologus; species Neolamprologus brichardi. The sequence goes on along the minus strand of NC_142124.1, from coordinate 21,816,424 downwards.
TGCATTCAACAGCAAGAAGAGCGATCACTCTGAAAGCACATGCCAACACTAACTGACATTTGCTAATCTGAAAATTGCACATTGCTGTTAATTGGCAGCATCATTAGGAGTAATTGGGGGTATTTACAGTGGTTTTTAAATCACAGATGCTCAGAAAAAAAAGGTGTGTTTATTGCCACCATATGTGCTGACTCCAGGTCTCCTTTACAGCTTTTCTCCTGCTGTGTGGTTTTTTGTTTTTGTGACTGTTTAATAATTGCATAACTAGATTGTTCAAAACCTTTTTAGAGCAATTTATCAAAGAATTTGGGGATTTTTGGGGTTCCTTTTACAAATTATGATTAGTCTGTGGTTTATGCTTGCTTATGCTGTAAGGAAGAATCAACGATCTCTCGATAAGTGTTCAAATCAAAATGTAATCTATGGGAAATCACGAAAGCGCAGAAAAAGATGTTAAGAGAAATAAACAGGAGAAAAAGAGAGCCGTGTTGGTAAGACGCCGTTTGGTCGTTGGCCGACTTTCTGGCTGGCTGGCAGGGGAGCTCGTCTGGTATGGGGGACTGCGGTTTTTGGTGCAGATGCAATTTAACAGGCAGCTGTGGATGCCCACCATTCTGCAAGGCATCACAGAAACTGTGCACGAACAGGGACACGTCACAGACAGGCACTTGGGAGACCTTTGCAATCTGTTTATCAAGTATTTAATTTGTAGAAAAGCTCTGCAGTGGATGTTAAAAAATGCAATTCCGTCTGTCTGGCCACCATGAGCCACCGCTGGACTCATACGAGCTCTCTCTCACACAAGAACACCCACGTAACAGAACACACACTCTTGGTACGCATGAGAAAGCAGAAGACTTCTAGAAAGCAGTTATACAGGGTGGCTTAAAAATACTTGAAAACCTGTTAAGTTTCACCCACTTTCACATGAAATCATTCCATTCAAAACACATCATAACAAACCCCAAGTCTGAACGTGGAGTGGAGGGGGCTCGTGATGAATGAAAGCCTCTTTCGACCATTAAACAACGAGCGGGATCCAAAGTTACAGCGCGAAAGCTTCGTCTGGCAGGACGAGTGACATATTATACAAAACAGATCTGACTGAAAAAAGACAGAATACAGCAACAGAGCCAAAAACACACAAGGACAGAGCACAAAAGGAACATTAACGAAGAAATAAAAGAGAGTGCCGCAATGAATGGTGAAAGGGCACCACTCATTCATTTTGTTACAGAAGTGATCATCACTTCTGCTTTATATCTATATTTTGCAGCTTTGCACCTCCCTGTGGCCGTTTTAAGCCATGCTCTGATGGTTTTCTATGGAAGGGCACTTCATCTCTCATCATCATATCATTTCTGAGAAAAACCAAGAGTACCTGTGGGGCGTACTCGCATTCTCCACATAACTGTATGAACGAGAGGATTATTAGCTGTGTTAATATTATCAGATGATTATGATGATAGCATATGGAGTCATAATTACAAGATCATTTTGTTTGCATCTCTTTCACCGCAGCTTTGCAAATGGAGCATAGATTTCCCTTAGGTAATCACCTTTCTTGAACATGCATTGGACATCACTTAAAACGAGCCAAAAACCTTAATCCACGCAGGCTCTGAGCCGCCAAAGCAGACTCTGAGCCGCCAAAGCAGACTCTAAGCCGCCAAAGCAGACTCTGAGCCGCCAAAGCAGACTCGGCATCTTCCAAACCCAAATTCAGAAGCATCTCAAGTGGCTTGCTCAGACAGGCGAGGAGACACAATTCCCTTACTGCTGCGTCTGCCTTCTAATATAATCAGCGCTGAGGAGGTGAGCTCCAAGGTACTCTGCTTCTATTTCCCCTAAGCTGTGGATGTGCAAGACCAGACCACCAGACATTTCCTAAACCATGCGGCACAGACAGATTACAGTAGGTACACTGAGTGTGAGGGTTCTGTGTCATGGGGGGAAGAGGAGGTGATTGTTTTTGTGGTGAACATTTGAGCTGCTCCCTGAGTGGAGAACTCATCACCTTAACATCATATAGGGCATTATGCCGGCTTTCATAAAAAAGAAAGAAAGAAAGAAAGAAAATACACCAAATGGTTCAAGAACAACCAAGGCCTATAGCGGTTAAATAGTTTGGTTAAAACCACAAGCCTCGCAGGGAGAATGGCACTTAAAACCTGACCAAATATTTTAGCTGATTCATCCCATTCTGAAAAACCGTAGCCACAGCCATTACCATAACCGTTCCTAACTCCAACCATGAACCCACAAGTCTTACCCAGCTCCTATTCCCAAGCTCTCTTCCATTATCAGCCCAGTTTTATTGTGAATTTAACAAGCAAATGTTGGAAAGAGGAGACATTCTGATACTATCAAGGCGCTTCTTTACACTTTTGGCTCTGTGTGATGTCATTTAAGAGTGGATATCCTTAAAATAATCATCTCAGGCACACAGCTAGAGCCCAAATCATGTTCAAGTCCTCTGCTTGTGAGGGGAAGTCAATGAGATGAAAGATTGGCTCCCTTAGAGTAAGAAAGGAGATGAAAATGGGCACAACAGCCATTGCAACCCTAGAATAGAGAGAAAAGGGAAAAGATTTTTCAAATTCAGTTTATACATTTGTGGTTTATTAATCAATCTGCAGTCTAGACAAGTGAGTGTTAATGTCCTTAGCAGATTTGTAGTTGAAATACATGCACCTGGAGATGTCAAGACAACAAATGGACAAAGTCTATTTAAAGACAGAAGAGAAGGTCTGCACAGCAGTTACGAAACACAGTTTGTAGTGAGTCTAAGGGCTTGTGTATGAGGGGGCGAGAAAAGTGAGCATGTTTTTCTTCAAGAACCACCTTCTTTAGTATGAGGTAATCCCTCCAACAGCCTCGGTGGCACGTTAAGGTGTCAGCTCCGAGCGTAATATTTGAGCTGCGGTCACAATTTTTGCTGGCTTTGAATAACTCAATATTGTGCAAATAAGCATCAGGGAAACAGCACGGCTGTTCACATAACATGGCTGCGTGTGTATAAAAGTGGCCACTAAGCTAATGCATATATAATGAGACATTAACATCTGTTATTTTAGTTACCAGCAGCTGGAAAAATGTATGAAAAGTTTTGTTTGGTTGTTTCTCAGGAGAAAAAAGAAAAGGAAAAAAAAAGTCCCCCTTGACCCGCCACAATAAAAGCCCCAATGCCCTCTTATTTGTGTTTCCACTGAATCATAAGTTAAGTATAAAGCAGCCATAGGAAACAAAGTAAATAGTTCTTTCTAATGTCGAGACATGAGGTAGACTATTTATACTGATCCACATGATATGTACATGACCACACATTTACAAATACGCAGGCACACCAAATCAAACAGCTCTCAGGAAGGCGCTCACTCACAGACATCATCCAATGATATACACCTTACAGGATGAAATACCCTTTATATCCCTTTACATTTACAAGAGCCGTGAGATGTCCAAAGGGGAATGAGTTTATGTTGACGCCGTTGTTAAAGAGGGAGAACATGTGAGAATAAAAGGAAATGAAGGCCGAGTAAATTGTGGGGAGCTGTGGGGAGAGTGAAGAGGTCACACAGAGGGTTTTCTTTTCTTGATGACTTGACTCAGAGGAACACGTCTAATATCCCAGGGCACTTAATCTGAGTGCAGAAGCAGACACGCTAATCATAAAACTGCAAGTCGATGTATTGTACTCACGAACAGGTCTCTGTGTGAGGGACAAAGGGTTAAAGCAGTGAAAGTGAGGCTAATTAGTCTCAGAATTATAAAGCTCCAGGACCTCACACATGTCCAATTGCATGGGAGTTTTACAAGGGACCATTATATGCTCTTCAGTTCCTAGCAGGAACAGCTGCAGGCCCATGAAAAGTAATCCATTCCAGCATATTAGCCAGACTAACCCCAATGCTGCTTTAGCAATTCATGCTCTATCACCTCATCTTTATATGTAGTATTTGGAATCAGGATAAAGCAGAGAGAGAGAGAGGGATTTTGAAAGTCTGCAAAACACCCAGAGTTACCCCAGACCTGCCAAGAAGTGGATTACAGAATGCGGAGGAATCGGTGGGGGACAGACACCGACAGCTACACCTTTCCGTCTGCCCCGCCAATGCACCTCAACTCAATATGAGTACCTGATTAGGTTATCAACAGGAAATAGTAAAAATAATAATCTTATAAAAAGCAATCTGATTCCCTCTCTCCAGACCAGTAAATGCTCAATGAAATTGCACCTCAAAACTCTCCAAAACTGACGTTACATTATAATCCTCTCATCATGTGAAAAAAAATTTGACGTTGATATAAAGTTAGAGATTTGCACATTTGGAATGCAACAACTGCAAAGGGTTTGGTGTTATAAGAGCACTGTGCAGGTGACCTCACCTCAAAAGTAAAACATTGAGGATGATGATTCTGGCTCTCCCTGCCATGCAGCTCTCAATTGAATAAACTCGGCTTCCTCCGGCCGCTCGTCTGTGCTGCTCATTGCTAGTGTGAATATTGTTTGCTGCCAGAAGCAAGCACGGCGGAACTTTTCCTGCTGTTTATTTGAGCGTAAAAGTAAAAAGTAGAGGGAGTCCACAATGAAAGTGCAGCAGTTTTATCAATTAAGTGTTATTGTGATTTTTTTTTTTTACAATGTCTTTTAAATATAAACCAAACTTAAACAGCAGTTTCTCCCTTTTTAGTCGAGGACCATGGTGTGTGTTGGCTGAACACACAGACTAGCTGTGGCTTTGGAGAAATGAGTAATTTCAAAGTTAGTGCGAGAACTTCTCCAACAAAACAATTGTATCGGTTGAACGGCCTTACCACAAACACCCAAACTAATTGTTGCTATAAAAGTGATTCAACTTTAAAGGCTGAAAGAAGGCAATATGAGAAGGCTGGAGACTGGTCATGTGTTATTTTCATGTATAACATTCAACTAAAAGGTTGATGTTTGAGTCTCATCTGAGACTGCAGTTTACCTTTACTTTTATTCGTCTTTATTTAAATTTCCACTTCCTGTTTATCACAGGAAGTATTTTGGTTAGTAGTAATTATGGTTTTAAGAGATTTTTTTTTTTTTTTTTTACACAACTTAGGTAACAAAAAACTTTTTTACAAGGTAAGAAAAATTTAAATGACCTCCCCCATACCCTCAATGAATTCTGTCAGCCCAGTATATAGCAGTAAAGGGGTGGTTTCCGGACCATTTGAATAGGTTCTGGGTTTTTCCAAGGGTAGCCCTGGGAAAGTGTATAAGGAGAGATCATATTCACCAACTTCTGATGCACAGCCAGTCATTTTGTTCTGGAAACGGGCCTGAGATATGACAAAAACTCAGTTCAGAAAAGAAAAACAAGGATTACCCCAAGTAGCCATCGAAGGGGGTAAGAGTTGTGCTACAAGGCTCAATTCCCCCCCCCATCTAAGGCAGGTTTGTGGTTTTGCATCAGCGCCCACTTGCATTGCTTGTTCTATGCAAAGTAAGGGAAGTCCACAAATGCAGAGGTTACCAAGAGTCAAGAGTTGTGAATGATCATTTACAGCTGGTTAGGGAATACTCATTCTTCCCTAGCAACCGGTGGTTTCCATATAGTCACCAACAGACCTCTAGGACTGTGTCACTGAGGCTTTAATGACAGCATTTACAAACAAACTATGTTTTTTTCTCCTGCAGGAGGAAAACTCATATTCCATCTGACCTGTTGAAAGTGAGAGTTTTGTCACAGGGTTGTATAAAGTAAAATGACTGATGTACTTTTGCATGTACTGGCTTTAGAGAAGTGGATTATCAAGTCCTAGGTTGATTTTTTTTCCCTCCAACCCAACATGACCTAACTTGACAAAATAATAAATAAATAAACAAAACAAGGCAATTTCGTACAGTCCAGCAGATAAAGATATGTTAAATCCATGTTTTAGGATCTCTTACACAATGTGTGGTTTGGGTTTTCTAGAAGCTGTAAAAATGCTGTAAAAAGCATCATGCAAAATGTTTTAATCTTAGTCTTATTAGAGGCCCATACAGTACATTTTAAAAGGTGAATAAAAGCTAACTCGGATAGTCTAATCATTCTGATGGGGAAGGGCTTAGTGAACACGTATTTGTTCAGACAGGATGGTGTAGTTCAGGATCAAGGATTGGACACAGTAATCTGTATGTCTTTAATGTAATGGGCTGGGTTTGGTCTGTGTTATGTCTCCTGCTTCTGTGCCAGTGTCTCCAAGTAGCTGTTACCTTGTTCCCTTCACTGGGTGGGTGGCTTTGCTTTTGCCAGAATGGCGCCTTTGAAATGTTCAGCAGACAGAGGTCAGGGAAGGCACAGAAAACTGACAAAGCCGGGACCAATAAAAGAACTCAAAATAAGCCACCTTTCAAATGATTTATAATTGCAGATGATTCATAATTTCCCTTTAATGAGTTTCTCAGTGAGGTTTTTGCTATACAGCTTTGTTATTGCTATGTGAGAAAATATTCACGGTGGCAGTTCATCCAGAGTCAAAGCTGGCTGTGGCAAGGGCTCAAAGCCCATGTGGAGAAGAAGCACATGGGTCTATTTAAGACTCGGGGCTCTGAAGGTGAGAAATGTTCTGGGGCCCTGAAATAAGGGGCCTAAACCTGTAACAATCACAAACCATCAATTGTTCCATTCTTTTTTGCCAAGACTGGAAAAAATCCCAAGCTGCACGTAGCTGGGGCTAACTTCCAGGAAGGAAAAGCCCAGAAAAATCCTCTGGTAGTCTGTCTCTATCAAAGGATTCCACAGGTTGACACTCCACGAAAACAGAGAGCAATAACAGATCACACTGTTAAAGACTACAACTTGTGGTTGTGTCGAGGGACGAGGAAAAAGAGTAATATGTCTTTCGACTGTAAACAAGATACAAGCAACAGACGGGGAGAAGAAAACAAGAAGCTGCGAAGGAGACGTGAAGTCATTAAGAAACGAGGGGCGGATTGAAAAACAGGGAGCTGCAGAAGAGAAATAAAAAAGAAGAGGTTTGGCTCTTGAGCTCCCTGTTGAGCGACTTCAGATGCACACTGCTTCTGCTTGCATCTGAAACAGATTCACACGTACGCGCACGTGTCAAGCGCACACAAATACACAAATCAGTTGGCAGCGAAACAAAGAGGGAGACCTATTTTTCTGTCCAAAATGGAGGAAAATGGAGCAAGGGAGAGAGAGAAACGGAGGCAGAAGGGAGATTATAATTTAATAAGGGGCAGGAAATCTTGGTCAAATCCCCCTGAAGGAGTTGAAATGCCTCTAAGCTGGAGGCTACTGCTCTACAGACTGACTGAGCTCCATCTGAATGGGCTTCTCTGCAGGCAGGCGGACAGACAGCCGAAAAGCAGACAATAGACAGGGAGAAAGAAATTCTGCTGTTTGGCGTCACACAGAAATAGAAGAATGAATCTGCAGTTTGTAAATACACATGCCCGCATGAACTTCATCATTTCTTATTTATTTAGGACCTGAATATATGTAAAGTATATGTAAATGCATGTAAACAAGACCAGTAGTTGATTGTAACTACTGGAATTTTTCAGTGTTGGTTGGTACTCAAGTTTAACTTTTCCCGCTCTGCTAATCTAAGCCAATACTACATAGCACCATAACCTAACCAACTAACTAACTAAATAAATAAATGCAGCCCAGGACCCTAAGTTAAATGAAAAAAGAAAACGACTACATGCATTTGAGTAACTGCAGGCTCCCTAGACGTTCCTGGACTAAACTGAAGACTGAAGCCTAGATTACAATGACATAAACTCCTCTTGATAGTCAACAGAAAAACAGGAAATAACCTTTAAAGTAAACTGTTGCATTTTCCTAAAGGTGTAACACACTGTGAGGAGGTGTTAGATGATGGGAATAGGTGATATCTCGGTAAACTCTTAAAGGAATTGTTGTTCACCGTAGCATTGATGCTGTTAGCATGATAGTGGTGTTAACACTTTTATTTAGAGGTGATCTTGAAGTAACTTAATATAAGTGAAACTCTCACGATACAACACAAAGTACTTTGTAAATTCTTGTCTATAACATGACAGAATGTACGTGTAACCCAAACTGCATTATTGAGTCATTGTGGGTTTAGATCCCTGACTGACAGTTTCTCTTGTGACTTTTTATCTTTCTTTACCTGTTTTCACACTCGGGCTGTTTTTACACCACTTTGCATTATTAAACTCTTCCTCCTGTTTCTCCTGTGAACTTAGTTCTGCCTGAAGTTTCTTCCTGCTAAAAGGAAGTTTTTTGCTTCCTGGTGTCGCAAAGGTTTCGTGATTTGGCAATATCAATTTAAATGAATTGAATTGAACTGAATTTTGAGGGTGTCTGGAAGTTTGCCCAACAAATCTACATGTGACAACAATCTGACCTGTTGCTACAAGTCATTTAATCCCTTTACAACCATTGCAGGAGCCTGGTAAGCATAGCCAGCAATAAGTCGGACTCATTCCCAGTGGGTGTGGACACGCTGGAGAGATTGCATCTCATCTGAAACACCTTGGTTTTCCCCTCACCCTTCCCCTAAGTTGAAGGAGGTGGCTAGGGAGAGGGAGGTCAGGAGATCCTTGCCTAGCCTGCCGCCCCCACGAACAAGCGGCAGATAAGCGGAAGAAAATGGATCGATGGATGAATTTAGATGTTCTCCCCATGCCTGAGTGGGTTTTCTCTTGGTACTCCAGTTTCCCCCCACAGTCCAGAGATCTAAACACATCTAAACACATTAGGTTAACTGGTAAATTGGCTGTAGGTGTGAATGTGAGTATGAATGGCTCTCTGGCTGTCTGTGTTAGAGACTTGTCCAGCATGTACTTTGCCAGCTGCAATAGGCTCCAGCTCAACCACGGCACTAAATAGATAAGTAGAAATGGATGGATAGATAGATGCTAAAGATGAAAGTTTTGCTGCCTGGAACCAAATTGGTTCTTTTTTTTCCTCCATTTTTTTCTCTAAACATGTAAGGGCAGAGAGAAATCTGTTAAATCCCCCTCTGTGCAGAATCACTTGTTCGTTCAGCCACCCACATGTTTTAAATCGATATTCATTAGACGGTTTGAATCCCAGTTGAGGACCATTAACAATTCACTGGCCCTCGTTTGATTGATCACTCACTTTAAACACCGCTGACTCCAGCTGGTTCTTTCAGGCTTCAGACATAACCAGCTAAAAAGAGCCCACAAAGCACACCAGACACACACATGCATATGAACCAGACCACCAGCATACAGCACAGAGCCCCCTCTGACTGTGGTCCTTGCTGAAGCCCACCCCACCCATCAGGATCAATGCAAGTCTTTATTAGCTGCTGGCTATAACTGTTGGCTATGTAAGAAGATCCTGCCAGTTCTGGCCTCACACCTCCCCGAATCTACTGCTGGATTGTATAAACAAAGCTTTGTGTGCTCAAACATCTGTGTTTGTGTGGGTGGAGTATGTATGTCGTTGTAAAGATGACATTAAAGTTCAATTGAAAGAAATTTAAAAGGGTGGGATGCAAGAAAGACTTTAGAATCCTGCCATAATTCCCATTTCACTCTAGAATTTAGACTTTCCAGCCAGTCTCTAACTCGAGTGATCAGTGTCAGCGGAGCAAGCATGTGATAAGTGGGATTTTTAGTGCGGCTACATCTGTGCAGTCATAATCAGTGTGCTTCTTGAGTATGAAAGACATAAAATGAGTTATTTGGCCGCTGAAACTCACACGCTGGGCCGTGTAAAAATTGTAAGAAAACCAAGTGATATGTCCCGTTTGAGTAATTGTACAGTGGGCCCACACCAGCTCCTATGAAGGCTATAAGAGCCACAGGAGAAGCCCGGGTCAGACTAGACGGCTTTAGGAGCTCTGGGAAGTGTCAGACGATGACAAGTAGAGTGCAGAGCTGGGTTTGTGCCCAGTCCTATTTCACACCACTGCGTATTACTAGATGTCTGTTTTAGTTTGTGATTTCACACTGAGATAAAGCCTCGAGGTGCCTACAAACTTTACATTGTGTACTCGACACATACATAAAGCTGTGTTTAGTTTGAACAATGGGGGTCCACATTAAACCAAGTCTGGTCGTCCCACAAAAAGCGTCAAATACGTTCTGGCATTCTGGTGAATTTACAGTGAAAGCCACGTTTAATGCACGGGAAAAGACATACTATGCAATACATACTTTACTATAGATCAGCTTTTATTATCATCTATTCCAGGGGTTTCAAACATAAGGCCTGGGGGTCAGAATTGGCCCAGCAAAGAGTCCGATCAGTCCCACTGGATGCCTTTGGAAAAAAAAGGGAGGCAAAACATTTTGGACTTTAAATTGTGTTTTAATATGTTTTGCAGCTTTTCCCCCATGGCCGTTCATGTGACACCAAAGTAATCAAGTAATATATAAACAATTAAAGGACAGAAAAAATCCTGTTTTTTTTTACAATCTCCTACAGAAATTTCTGTTTTATTTAGATTTTTTTATGATGGGTATAAAGTCTCTATAAAGTTTCTGTCAGTTAACTGAAACTTAATCTTTTTCTTTTTCTATACTTTTACACATTTATTTCTTAGACTTTAAGTCATGCTGACACTTTTTTTTTCATTTACCATGCTGGCATTTCTTTATCATGTATAAAAGAAATAAGAAGGAGAATGGGAAAAGAAAGGGGAGTTCCACTGGTCCAGCCCACCTAAGACCAAAGTGGGCTATATCCCACAATGTAAAGTAAATGTTACATCCTTGATCTTTTCTCTCCTGTTTTATGTAATTTATTTGGGAAAATAGCCTTTAATATTCGTGTGCCACCTTTTAAATGTCAGTAATACATTTATTTAAATAAAGAAATAATACAGCATTTTGAGATGTGTGGCTCGGATTCAATCATACTTGAACACTAAAGACGTTCCCCTGAGAACATGTGCACTGCTCTCCAGTTCAGTCAATCCAAAATATCCCGACATGTAAACCTGGCAATGTTGTGGCAACAAACTTCCAAAAGAAAAGAAAAAGCCAACGCCTTTATTTATCTCAAATCATTTTTGGATTATATATAGCTGACATATAGTGGATTTCACACTGAAGATAGCTCAGACGAGCTGCTTGCTAATTTCCTCGTGATCAAGCGCAGCTCTGCAGATGCGTTTGTTAAATATCAAGGACCTGAGAACAGACGGAGATACGCCAGTTTGGCAGCGGAACCGCATCTTGCTTCAATAATCATGTGGCGCAGATCCGCAGCCAGGCCAAGACGAAAAACAAAAAAGATACAAGGCAGCATTTCAGCTCGCCCTGGCAAACATTTGGGGGAAAATGAACTTCCTCTGAAAATGGCAGCTTGCTCGCTTGCCTTTACTGCACCAGATTGCTCCGATTGCGTTCAACAAAAGTTGCAGTTAAACTCTCCTGGCGTGCTCTCTAACATCTGTCATGTCTTGTGCATTTTCCTGTCTGTTGAGCTGAACTGAGGTGAACAAGGGACAGAATAAAACGTGGAGATGCTGGACGATGGAGTGTGAGACCGGGGGGATGAGGTGAAATAAATCAACTCAAGCTTGAAGGAGGACAGGGGAAAACATGTCTCAAGTATACAGGGGTTAACTCAATATTTCCTCCCTAAAAAGAGAAAAAGATGGCGGGCTCTCTCTTTATCACTCAGACTCACTCTGGTACTCTGCTTCTCCTTGCTCTGTCAACAACCCTCCACTCTCTTGGCAGATAACTCAATGAGGGTGACTCCCTGTTTAGTTCTCTTTCCTGCAATTGATTACATTGGGGCTTCTTTTTATATTAAAACCAAGCCTTCCTCATTCTTTCTCTCTTATCTCATAGTCTTAATCATCAGGAGGTGATCAGACACATGGAGAGAGGAATGTTCCAGATGAGACAAGATATAATGAGCAGATCAAAGACGGCGTTGTCAGTCAGAGCCAGTTCAGGGGAATGGATAAAAAAAATCTTTTATATATCTCTGTTAAAGCCGTGGTATGTGCAAACTTTGATTTAATTTAGGGATCTGTTACTGCTGCAAGCACAAAAAATGTATGGTTACATGGACTATGAAGTGCCTGGTCTGAGCCCAAGAATCAATCTCGAGCACTGCCCATCAGGAAGAAAGGGGGGGGGAAAGCATTTGACAACAAACATTCAGATAATTGCGTGGTGTTGAATGAGCTCCATTTCCTTGTTCACCTGCCTCATAGAATTCCTGCAGCGCTGCCAAGACTCAATAAAACAGCACATTCAACCACCGTGAGGCTAGACGCAATAATAACCGTCTCGTTTTGCATTGTGTAGCAAATGGTTGGAAATTAGGAGGAAATAAAGCAACACTCGGCACATGTTTTCTCTGGTTTTGAATAGTAGGATCTGTGCTTGCTGCTTTTAATCAGATTGTATCAGTGCATCGAGGAATAATGGAGCTCCGTTTTGGAAGGTTATGATAAGGCAGGCGAAGGCCCGCATGCATTAATGGTTCATTAAGGGCTGATTCTCAAGATCAGATATGTGTTTATCTCAGACCTGGCAGCAAGAAGAAGGGGACATTCTTTCGAGTCTGGAGTTAGTTTAGATTGATGGGCCCTCAGTTAGATAATCACCAGACCAAAAGAGGGCTGAAGCAGCTTCTTTGTCTGCACTTGGCAGCTGGAGGGGACGGGAGGATTGGTGGGAGGAATATGAGAATTAGAGAGGAATAAAACTTACACCACAGACATGAGAATGAGACACATCCTTGGATACTAGAGTAGCAGCGGGGGAGGACAGCCCGATGCAGCGAGGCGGCGGAGGCCAGGCTCCTAAAACAGACCCTGTCCAGACCAAATAAATCAAAACAGACAGAGATTGGGGCTGTGGGCTTTACAGGCAGCGCAAGGTGCACGTCTTGAGAAAATACCTTTGAAGTATTTGGATGATGAACATGTTGTTCTGTCAGCAGATCATTGCAGAAAATAGCTCTAAAAATGCTACCTGCATACTGTCATGCCAGCGCCGAACAGCAGTCACATAAAGTTATCGACTAAACTGAAAAATCAGAGACTTGCTTTGGGGAAGAAAGGTTCAAATAATGCATGAATAGGCAGGAATTTTGCTAAGCAGAGGCTGATGTTTGAATCTGACTCTGGTACTGCGTGTCTTCCGCTACAATTTTTCCTAGACTTCCTGTTCAGACTTCATCGTTATGCTACTATAAAGGCTAAACCCCCCAAAAAATCTTTAAAAAAGGAATTTTCTAAACTGTAAGCTATACAAAAGAGGCAAAAAAGTGTCAGCATTGTGTTTACAACTTTGATTGCTGACCTCAAGTGGATAAAAATAGTTAAAGAAGTTCCAGAAAGGTTCATTACCACACATTCATTCCAACACAAAGAGTCTTCTGTTCAGTATGACACATTCTACGCAATGTGGAACATTAATAAAGCAAGGAGAGTGAAAGGTATACCTTCATGAAGTCATGTTCAGTGCTTCCAGTGGACCAAACCTCTCGATGCAATGTTTTCACTCCAAACAAACCTAAATGACCGACCTGCCAAAATAAGGAACCGGCAGGACAAGAAGAGGATTTGAGGGAAGAAGTGGATGTTGAAAACCCTCTTAAACCCAGTTTGTTTACAAGTTGTCGGTTTGCAAACACACGCAAAGTGAAGTAGGGTCCAAGTGGCCAAGCGTTGTTCTGTGAGTCAGATTAGGGTGATCTTGCCCTGCCTGGGCAGATGCCTCAAATCTGATGTGCGCAAGTGTGTGAGTGAGATCATAGATGAGAAAATGTGTCATTTCCTCTGGGATACACCCGTGTTAATGATCTGTCAAATTTTACACACAGCAGAAGTTATGTTCTGTTAAACACCTGACACTTAAACAGCCACAGAAAGAGAGCGAGTCAGTTCTTCCGTGATTTATTTGGAGCTTTTCTCAAGACGGTCTTGTTATTCTTTCTCATGTGGAAATAAAAGATAGTAGTGCAGGTCTGCAGGGCTGACAGGTTTAACAGTGTGCCATTTTAACTGTCAGAACACAAGATATCATCTACGTGCTGATTAGAGGACTTTAACTGCTTTCTGCCACGCCAAGAAACCACTTCCAGCAACTGACACAGTGGCTTAAACGCGAGGACTGAACAGACAGTGGAGAAAGAAGAGAGGCAGACGGGGAAAAGCTGCTCTAGTTCTTTGGATGACAGAGAGCAGGCCGCTGCAGGAAACCTCAGCTCCTTCGTTCACTGTGGTCTGAGAACATAAAAAGCTTCACTTCCTTTGATCTGCAGACTTGAATACGTTTCTCAGCTTCATGAAAAAATAATACAGCTTTGGAAACCATATTACTCAATTATTCCCCCATTACTGCCCCTTCCCCCTCTCTTTCCACCTCCTTCCCTTTCCTCTTCCATTCCTCCCACATTAGCGATTCTGTCTTTGGTATCAAAGTGAAATAAAGATTAAAGTCTGGGTGAGGGGAAGAGTTATGTGGTATGGGGCAGCCCGGCACTTTGCCACAATTTTAGACGGGGGTTTGATCCACTGAGTTATTCGCCCTCTTTCTGCCCACTGGTGGCTCCGTGCTAGTGACTGAAGACGGCAGGGAAATAAAGAGGGGCTTTTGTTACCTCTAATCCGAGCCTGACACATTAAACGTGAATTGACAGCTCAGCATTAGCGTTGTAGTCGAGATGTAGCCGTTTTCTGTTCATACCTTCTGCTCTAACTTCTCTGGAAGACTTTAAAAGTCTACGTCAGAGAGGAGTATGTCATGCTTTAGCATTCTAAAAGGAGGCAAAGTCGAAGCTTCTCTTTGAACCTTCAGACCATTCTCCATCTTGACATTTATCAGCCGCCATCTGCCCACCAGCTAAGCACCTGTCAGTCAAAAGCCACCAGACCATCACTGCCTCCTCACTTCCAACTGTGCGTACCCTGTGACCCACCGTGACCTGGGAAATGTAACCAATTATGAAGCACTTCAGAAGGTCAAATCTCATGCCACTGCCAGCAACTTTTACAGATCGCATTTGTTACCCTTGTCACTTAGCTAAACTTTGTAGACACCCCCCTTTAGGCAGAATGGAATTTCTCTTTGCACACACATGTAAGTGACTGATGTAATGTAAATGTGTAAATTTTCATGTATGTTGTGCTTTTAATGTATTTTGTATTTTTGAAGGCATAGCATCACTCCTTAAAATCACCTTAAACATTAGTGGTTGACTGTTATATTTCTGTCTTATTTACTGATACACTGAATAAATCTTCAGTTTTTATAGCAGTCCAAAAAGTATGACTCATTCCAGCTAAGACAGAAAAAATAAACAGTCTTTGTGGATCCACATACAAGTTTTCAGAAGAAATAAAAGCCCCAGGTAGGCTGAATGAATGCAGTGTGAAATGACGAGTTGCAAGCCACAAGACAAATAGATATGCCTCACACCTCTGGCTGGCATTTTACACTTTTTTAGGCACAGTGTTACTCTAATTAGCTTTGTGTGAATAATATTATCTATTAGTAGCATTTAGCCATAAAGCACGGAACTAACCCCCTTCCCACAACCCTGTTGTAAATCAATAAAATGTTGATCACAAAAAAAAGCACAGTACTAAACAAATGTAAATCAGATCATGTGGTGATATCACCAAAGCTGAGCCATTTGTCACGAACAAAAACATCAACCTCAGGTGGATGATCAACAGAAAGTCTGAGGATCAAACATTTCAGGACACGCTGTCTGGGAAACATGAGTGTCTGCATAGAGTTGCAAGAAAAAGGCTTGTTTACAGGACCTTGAGCAAACTGTAGACGTCCGTCAACAGTGTTGATTCTGGAGAGCAGTAGCTGTTGTCCTGCCATGCACACCCATTTTTGTTTTACTGCTGATGACGGATTCATGACCCTTAAAATTAGCCAACTTGAGAGAGGAATTTCACTGCTAGTTACCCTGGATTCCTTTGTGACCAGGAATCCAGGCTAGCCTCTTTGTTGGTTGACCACTCCTGGGGAGGGTAACACTGGTCTTGGATTTTCTTCTTTATATGTACAGTACAGTCTCACAGTGGATTAATGCAGAACAAATACTTTAGAGATTGTTTTGTAACCTTTTTCAGTCTAATGAGCGTCAACAACCCTTTTCCTGAAGTCAGTCAGAATTTTGCTTGTGGCATGATGAAATTCCTTAGTGTGTTGTAAACAAGGCACTGATAAACCGCCAGTGCTTTAAATAATAAAGGCTGCACACTCACATCTGTCATCTCATTGATGAAAAGCACTGGATTCTAATTTTACCTTTCAATTACATGTTAATACTTAAGGTTCAAATACTTTTATCTCTGACAGAAATAAAGTCTTGGTAAAAAGAAAGTTCACCCCTACTGGGTTCTGAGGCTTTCAAGGCGTAACAAGAAATGATCTGTTCCTTGACAGGTCTTAAACTAAGGTAAATGCAACTTCGATGAACAACAACAAAACATGCCACACTGTGTCATTATTTATTTAATGAAAAAAGCAGAAGATGTAGAAGAAGTGTAGACGAAGAAAAAAAGCCATACATTCCAAGATTCAATAGCTTGAAGAATCAAGTTTAGCTGTTTAGTTGAGGTCTGAACTTTGACTGGGCCATCGCAACACCTTGATTCTTTTATTTTTCTGCCACCCTACTGTGCTTGGGATTTTTGTCCTGTTTCACAAGCCACTTTCAGCCAAGTTTTAGCTGTCAGACAAATGCCCTCACATTTGACTAGAATACTTTGGTATACAGAGGATTTCATGATGGTCTCAATGGCTTCAAAACAAGCCAAAATCATCACACCTCCACCACCGTGCTTCACAGTTGGCATAAGGTGTTTGTGCTGATATTCTGTCTTGTGGTGCTGTGAGTCATGCATTATGCATTATGGCCAAACATGTCCACAAAGAACATTGTTCTTGGTTTTTGTTCAGAAGTAGCTTTGCAAACCTAAGCTGTGCTGCCATGTTCTTTTAGAGAGAAGCACTTTCTCTTGGCAATCTTTCCAAACAAACCACACTTTTTCAGTCTTTCAGTGTTTTCCACTTGTGAATAATCTTTCTCATAGTAAAATGACTTCAAATTTGACTTTAAATAGATGACAAAGTATCTTTGTTTTGGTTGTTTGTTTTGGTTCTCTTTATCTAGTTTCAGGACTAGTGTAAAAATCTGATGATATTTATATGCAAAAATATACAGGAAAATCTCAACAGCTCCATTTCTTTTATTGTGCAACTGTAGATGAGGGGATCTTTCAAGCATAAATGAAATCTTTGACCAAATGTCAATGCAACCCATCCAACTGTTGCTGAAATATTTGACTTTAATGGCTTACGTGCAAACTTAGCACTGCAAAAGACCTTCACAGCCTTAACATTACAATTTACTCCATACTTGCAAAGGCAAAGGGGACATCATCATTTGTGTTAACTGTTACCATCACTGACTTCAAAGAAAGAAGTGGGGAGCAACTGAGAGAGTGTTTTCATCAGTGGAAAGCCTCAACCAATCCCCTAATGCTACCAGGCCCATTTCCATACCACATTCTGGCTGCTTATCCTCTCTGACCTTATAAAACCTTTAAGCATATCACAGTTGTTGGGCAAAAGCAAAAAGTAGAAAAAAAGTTGCTTTTAGCGAGAAAGCCAAGCATTTTTTAAGCAATTCAATTTGCCACAAAAAACAGGTTTCATAAGCAATGAAGACATGTGTTTCTCAATCCACAAAGAGATTTATACTTTTCATTTTGTTTAAAATATGCAGATGGCCATGGCTCTCAATAGCAAGTGACGCAGTTTCCACAAACATACATCCTGCGAGAATGACCGTATGCTTTTTCTTTTTCCTTCTGATAGATTTGCCAGCACACGGTTCAGAGTGTGTCTATGAGTAACAGGGACACAAGTGAAGATGGGCTTCTAGAGACTCTGGAGAAGATATTATCTTGTTCCTCAAACCTGACGTTTAATGGAAATCCTACGCCTTAGCCAAAGTACACGCCTGTCTTTAGGTATGAACCTCCAAACAGATCCCCCACCCCCCATCCCTCACTTATTCCACCAAATATTTTCACAGAACATCTGACTTCAGTAGCTCACTATTGGTTCCACAGGTGTGGAGATGCAAACTCACACTTACGGACATTCTACCACTGAGCTTGCCACAGGCTTGGTACATATTATACTTTCTATCAATCATACTCATCCTGTCACATCACACAATTCTTAATTTTATTGCCATCGGAATAGCTGTTTATTTTGAGATTCTCCAGAATGTAATAATTCAGCAGACTTCCGAATTATATCAATTTAAGAGTTGAACCCATGGATTTATGTGCTTGAACATGTGTCTGTGCGCATCTGAGAGAGAGTATGTTTATTGCTCCAGTAGCTAGAAATATGCAACCAGTCCCCTTGACTGTGAGCTGTTGTTATTTTAAGCCTCTTGGAGGTCTCTGTATCACTCCTACTCAAACTGGCACAGGATCCAAACTGCAACCAGATGGAGAACGTCTGCTATTGTTTTTCGGTTGAGCAATACTGTACTAGCAGGCAACAAAGAGGCAAAGGAGGTGGATATGCGCATCATCAACCAAATCTAAAAATCTTCCCTCTGTCTGCCCATTTACTGTAACCCCCCCCCCCCCCCTTCCCCCCCTTTCATCCCAAATCTCACTCTCCATCATGACGAGAGCTTTTTGGGAGCAAAATAGTGAAAAAAAAATGAGATCAAACAGAGATATGATAGCCGATCCAGAGGTAGAGAAAAGGCTGCTTGCGCCTCGCAATCGACCCCAAAGTGACTCAAAGTCTCGTATATGTAAATTGCCCACAAATCCCCTTTCTTCCTTTCAATCACTCATCTGTTGCTGAGAAAGCATAACCCCAGGCCCCATCTGACGCGTCTCTTTAGCGCAACTGTGTATGGTTTGGAAACCAGCATGTTTACTTAGGTTTGGAGTGTTAGGAGTGAAAACCGCAACACTTTGTGTGTGTGCATGTGTGTGTGTGTGTGTGTGTGTGTGTTTATTTCTATCAATAACAACATGAGATAGGGACAAGAGACACTGACTATGTTCAAGTTTGTGAGAACATCAGGTGGGCTGAAGGTGACAGGTGATGTATCTCCAGGGTGCGGTTTGTCTTGGTCGATAGAGCAAGCTCTGTACAGTAGATCTTGGTAATTGTTTTTGAACAGTCTGTAAAAGTGTTATTAGGAATGAGCTTTAGAAAATGTTTTATGTTGGTGTGCATGGAAAGCAGTTTCATGTGTATGTGTATATGTATAGCAATACACATGCCACACGCCATTATTTCCATTATAACGTCGATGTGACGTTATAATGGAAGTAATGGGAGAGAAGACCAGAATTAGGAAGTGGGCAAGGCTGGAATATGTCTGTTTAGCAAAATTACACACAAACATATTTCCTCAATTACATATAGTGGTTTGTACATAGCTGGCTTTGGTTTTATGTGTATTAGATTTTAATTATTTTGTCTTGGAATTTTTCAGCAATAGAAACCAGAATTTGGTAAACAGTGGACCATGACGATTCCTATGATGTATGCCTGTACTCTCAGATAGCAGTGTCACTCAGATTCTATTAGTGCAAACCAACTGCCAATCACAGGTGTTACCTAATATTGGTTGGCTAGTCTTGGCGGAAAATCAGTGTTTACTTAGTATACGGATAGTCTGAATGATGTATCAGTCTATCCGAGGAGCTGATTTATAGCTATTTGTCAATATATTGGTATAATGGTTGATAAATTAAAATGTAAAGAGTTTAAAGGAGAGATAGAAGTACCCTTTAACCTTGTTATGACCATGTTAATGCATAGTTTGTCCACAAGAGGGCACTCTGAACATGACAACCAGCTGTGGGTCAGGTGGTTGTCGTGACAATCCAGAAATGAGTAATCCAAGGTTTGTTGTGATAAATAAAAAAACGAATAAAAATAAATAAATTTAAAAATGAAACTTTTTCAATGGAAACAAAATATAATCTTAATAAGGAGTCAAAAAATACAAATAACAGCTGGTAAAGAAATCTATTTATATTTCATGTTTTTGAAAGAAAACAAATATAGGCCAATATGTCAGAATTTTAAGTCACTAAATATTCGTAATGGTATCGGTCTTAAAAATCTTATACTGATCAAGTTCTAACTATGGAGTCAGCTAGCTAGAATTATCAATCAAGCATATATTGCTTCCCACTTTGAGCTCTAAAAATTCATTTCGTAATTTTGCAGCTGTTTGATTAGGTGGCTTAAGTGTCTGTTATTAATTAAGCAAATTGGTAGCAGTGGGTAGGCAAAGCACAACCATGTTAGCATAAGGCTAGGCATGCTAGGAGTTTTCCTGCATTGATAATTGGTTCTTTATATAGTATACTATACAGTGTTGAAGTGATTGCATTACAATTAAAAAGTCACTCATCAGAGTACTCAGTACTTTTTGTAATGTCCTGTAAATTTGAGGTGGATTTGTTTCTGATTTTTATCTTCTGCTGTCAAGAAGCTAAGGCGCTGTCGAGGAGGAGTGTCTGTGCACATGTCTTGCTCAGCTACCAAAATGGCAGCAAGGAAAGCCTTTACTTTATGTTATTTTTAATTCGTGGTAGAAAAGTACAAAAACATAGTCAAAGTGAAATGCTAATGCTAATTTTAAAAAGCACATGCTAACTAAACATGGACCGTAACACCTGGTGGCCCACAGAGGAGCGTGACAATGGAGCTACAGGTGCAATAAGAATATCAGCTAGCTATTAATTTTGACAAAGCGGTCACTCTGAAGGAAACTAATGACCTTGTTGTTTGTTGGAGGACATGCTAGCAATATTGCCATTAAAATGAGCCTGAGTCAGTATGTTTAGAGGTAACTACACAACAGGAAACATACATTCTGTACAATATAATCAACGTATCAATGGTAACTCAAAGTTACTTCAAACAATGAGCATTCATTGGTTGAAATAACTTCAACCAATGAATACATGCAATGAAAGCTATGTACCCTGGGGAATGCCAGGGTACATGCTATATACCCTGGCCTCCTCCAGTCCAAAGACATGTTGTTGGGTTCAGTGGTGATTGGTGGAATATGAGCATGAATGGTTGTCTGTCCTTCTATGTTAGCCATGCAATTGATTGTACAAAGTGTACCTCTTGCCCCATTGCAGCTAGGATAGGCTCCAGCACCCGCCAAAAGCCCTGAATTGGACAATCATAAGAAAATGAAGGATGCTTTCCAGGTGTGGCGGTAATCTTCTTAAGTATTGGGATATTATAAAAAGTAACATAACTAACTGTGTAAGTTAAAATTATTACTTCAAAGCACTAAAAACTGTCTGTAATTTGGAAAGTTTGGCTAGAGTCAAAATTGCACATCCTTTGTAATGAAGTGCTTTTTTAAACACTATTTATGGAATTTCATTTACTTCAGAAAACCCAGACAAACATTATGGACAAGTAAAAAAAAAAATCTGCCTGAGAAAATATGTTTCGTAATTTGGGTTAAACGAGCTTTTACAGATTTCACAGAGATAGACATGCCTCAGAATGTGACTGGAGTAGAGTGAAAAAGTAGAGCAAAAAAAAAAAAGTTCAAGACACCCAAGAGCTAAAGGCATGAAGTTGCAGAGCATTGCTTATCCAACATCTCCATTTCCCTGGACCATATTTGCACTCACGCGGCTTTCCTAACGCTGGCCAGACTTGTATGGTATGAGGGAGCTGTGTTTAGACGGCTTTTCACAGCTCCTCAGTTGAGAACAGT
The DNA here is from genome assembly GCF_056152115.1 of Neolamprologus brichardi. Classification (NCBI taxonomy): domain Eukaryota; kingdom Metazoa; phylum Chordata; class Actinopteri; order Cichliformes; family Cichlidae; genus Neolamprologus; species Neolamprologus brichardi. Next base: position 21,794,672 of record NC_142124.1, on the reverse strand, counting down.
GCAAATAGACGTAATGCCAAAATAACAGTCGTCGGAATGCAATGATGCATATGTGGTTGTTGGCCTTGGATGGAGATTTAAGGTCATGAAGCAGACAGATAAACTCCCCCTACTTTCCTGTTACATGCTGATCTGGTCTCACATTTGAGGCGGTTGTTGTCAGAGAGTCCTCTTGGGTCTCAGTGAGAGAGATGGGGATGACTCAGTCATAAAAAAAAAAAACAGTAGCACACGGGTGACACATGGGTCACACATTAGGGGATATAAGAAAGGTAGCAAACGGAAGCAAAACGCAACAGGGTCAAATGTTTCCCAGCAACAAGTTGCCAACATGGGATCAGTACTTGAAATTGCCTACAAGAACACAAAGAAAACCAGGTGGGAAAAATCACACTGTTGTCTAAGGGAGGTATTAAAATGATTGCTGATAAGCATGGCGGTTATACCAAAACTTTGCACCTTATTGCTATCTCCAAATTATTTTTCCAGACTGCCAAACTTTCCTCGTGCTTGCAGAGAAAAGCAGAGAGTAAGAATGTCGTGAAAAAAAAAAAGGATTCAAAGTGCAGACTTGAAAACAAACATTGTCTGACTTACTTTTCCTGCATTTTCTTTCTACCACCTCTCACCCCCTACCCCTGCCCATGCCATAACTTAGTCTCTTTCTGTCTCCCATGGACAAGGTATTATAACGGCTGCGGTTTTTATTGGAATTACTTAAATGGCTCTTAAAAAGCCGTTTGAATGATGAGTGCCGGTGTCTGGACTGTCTTGGTGTGCGTATGTGCGCACGTGTTTATGTGCGAGTGCGTGCCGGCTCCAGGCCTTCGTTTCCATCCAAGATGCCAAATTTCTTTCACCCAACCACCCACCCTCCCATCCCAACCCCACTCCCCCCATCTTGATGTTCACCACATCTCCCACAGTGGTCACACTCATTTTTGTTTGTGCACGTTTTTTACTTTTACTTTTTTCTGACCCACATCCCCCACCCCACACCCGTTCTGCCTCTGCTTATTTATCCCCACTGTGAGGCGAAAAAAAAAGAAACACAATTGCCTTCTCACACTCATACGGTAATGGCTACAATTTGCTTATCGTACAAGCACAGATGTGTAAATAAATGGAGTCTAGACTGATAGCGGAGACAAAACCTTAACATGTGCGTTTAAAACTGGGTTTCCCAAAGAATTATAAGAAAGCAAAGCAAAGATGTTTCTTTGTTCTAACACACTTTTCAAACAGTTAAGCTCTAGACGGTCTCAATTTCAATATCTGGGGATCAGACCATTTTCTCAGCTAACAAACAACACGATCCATTACTTTGTATCCTCTGTATCTATGCTCCCACCCATCAGAGATGCTTTGTGTTACTGTCTGAATTCTCTTCTTGAATCTGAAAAATGCAACGAAAGTGGTTGCAGACGCATTCCAGACGCCCTCTATGGAGTGAGTGATGCACCAGTGGGAAAACACAGAGAAGCTGCAGGGAGTACATAGGATGCAGCAGATCTAAGGTTACAGATCAGCCATATATCGTCTCTGACGTTTACCTGAACGTGTTCAGGAGCACCCGAAACTTGCTCACATGCACTTTGCAGAAAATGGACAAGGACAACGGTGCCACCGTGGCGTCTCCTGACAATAGACAAGCAAGATATGTAGGAAGTGTCAAAAAATGGAAAGCAAAGCAAAATGCCAATTTTGCTAAAAGACTCAACAAATGTGCAACTGTGAATATGCTGTTGTGTCTGGCAGGCCTAAGAACTATTTGGACAATTTCGAACACTGGCTTACAGATACCCCCCCCCCCCCCCCCCCTTCTGAATAACTGTATTGCGAGCAGTTTAATGTATAGGGATAAAGACAGGAGAATTTTGTCACGTGGAGTAGATTAGCAGATGAACAGACGCAGACTCAGTGGAGTCTTCTACCATTTGTTTGATATTTGTCACTGGTCAAGAAGTATAGCAGCAGTAAGAAAACCACTGATGCCAACCTCTGCTTGGTGGAGCTCTAACTACCTTAGCTTTCACACCAGTTCGTGAATAAACAAGCAAAATTAGCCTGTAGTGGTATGTGTAGGAGTTTGAGTTCAGTACAGATGTAGCATGAGTACAGAGTCTGTATTTGAGTGGCCTGAGTGATGAGGGTTACTCAGACCATGGCTCAGATTGGTGAGGTGAGTGGGCAGGGGTGGGGTGTGGGGCAGCTGCTCAAACTGGTGGTGGGCGGGGTGCACACCTGTGATGGCACGGGTTTTCCTGAGACAGGAGGATCTGGCGATGGCCTTCAGGTAGAGGGCAGCCAATGAATTTTTTTGACAACAGAAGAATATTAACAGAGGCCAGATTCTGTACAGTAACAATGTTATTGTTACATAAAAACCTGCAAATGCACTCATTAGTATAAGTTTAATTCAAATTTAAATTTAAATGCTACACACCCATCTTCCACCTCAGCCTCCATGAAGTTACCATCCACCTCAGTACACTGAACCTACACCTCTTCCTTAGGAGTTACATACAAAGTTTATGCAATGCACAAGTGATGGGAAGACAGGGGAATCTGCATTTGCACAACTAAAAATGTTTAAACTTATGCAGAAAGTTGCTTTACACTGGATTGCAAAGACACATCAGCTCTTCTCACCTGATGCTCCTGATGATCAGACACTGATAACATCCTTACTCATGCCGTTTGAAGGCAGCTGGGTGTTTGTGTGTACTTTCAATGCCACTGCATTCACACAAGTAACGTGAGATGAAATTTTGCTTTGTATTGGGTTTGAGTGCTGCTCCAAAGTGATAGACTCAATAACGAAACATGATGTAACACCCTAGTATTGGCGCAAATCATAGCTTATGCATTTTTTACGTTCTTATCACAATGTACTAATACATTTTGAATTTCACAAGTCAAAAGCTTTAAATGCCAGCAAAAAATCCCCATCTGAATCGTGGAAAAAACCTGTGAAATTATTGTGACTAACAGCAGCAAGAAGATAGCAGCAAGAATGTGTTCTGCAACAGAAGCATTATTTGCCTTAGGAAAGAAGTCTGGAAGAATTTGAATCTCATCATCACTTTGTGCACACTGGGAGATCGCCTTTCAACAACCAAAACTCTGGGGAAAACAGCAAGACATTTGCAATCAACAGAATTATACACAGAAACAAAACGAGACACAAGACAGAGAGAAAGGTCAGAGAAGCTGTTTTTTGGATCACATGCACCCATATAAAGACCCCCAAAGGAAACCCCTACAATTCATTAGGGGACTATAAGAGTGTACTGTCCTGCCTTTGACAGGGCATCTGCATATTTCCAACAAGTGTTGACATGGTCTGGATTTATCATTGTCTCCACGTGAGAGCTAATGGCCTGGTCTGTCATAGCTAAGCTTCCTAAGCATACCTCAAGACAAGACATCAGACTGCAAACAAAAAAGACAAAGCTAAAACACAGATTCTGGCAGAAATATGTATATTTTGTAACAAGTGAAAATGTTTGCAGCCTGGGTATGGTTTCAGCATGAAGAACTAATGATAGAAAAACCAACCAATATAGTGGACTGTACATTCTCCTATTATTTCATATTGTTATATTATATTCAAATTAACGGAATTGTTATCCTGTGGCAATGTCTAAAAGACTTTTTTAAAAGGTCTTGAGTTTTGTCACTCGTGTAGAAGCCTGGAATTGAAAGATAAACGAGTAAGAGCAAATCTATTAGTCTAGAATGTCTCAGACGCACCTGCAGAGGTATGAAAATCAAGAATGAATTAGCAATCAGAGCAAGGAAATGTGTAACATACCATTAAGGCCTCGGTCACACTAGCCTAGAGACTTGTCTGTGGCTACTTGACTACCACGCAAAGAATACGCAGGCTGCGTGTGGCTGCTGAAGATTGCTGGCAGTTGGTGTGAACTCCATTGCTAAAAATCCATTCATGCAGGAATAGAGACCAGTCAGTGGTCACTAGCAGTGAGTAGTGAAAACTGTGTATTCAGGGATTGGTTGGCAAGTGGTTGCTCGATGTTGTCAGCAGTCACTGCTAAGGAAAATGTGTATTCCCTAACTGGTTTGCAAGTCGTCTGTTGTCGCTACGTGTAACTGGTCGCAGAAAAGTAGACGATGCTGCCCCAAGAACCTCCTTGCGATTCCTTTGGTCACCTGTTGATGTAGTCACCAGTGGTTTGCACCGACTTATCCATGAACAATACTGACCAAGCTGTAGTGAAACTGTGAAAAATGCAACACAAACTGGAAACACGAAACATTCATTTAAATTCATTTAAAATTAAAAGCTGTGGCTTATTAAAAGTCAAACTTTTACTTTGAAAGCAAACATTCTCTGTTTCCTGTTTGCGTCACATTTTTCAAGTGTCACAACATCTCAAAGAGTAAATAGTGAGTGGCTGCAGACAAGTCTTCTGTAGTTTGTGTCCACCATGCAAACTATGAGCAACTGCAGCAATCTGCTAGTGAAGTAGTGAACAAAGCAATCACAAGAAGAATTTTTGTGCAGCATCTGCTTTCTCCTGGTGACCAGTTTCACCCATCTGCAACCAGTCTGGGAATACAGATTTTTCCCTCACAACCAGAGGTTGCCAGGTGTTGCTGTTCAGTCTCTAGACCAAAAGAAACCAAAAAATATTTGCGTCAAACCTACATCATTGCGGCAGCTCAGTGACCCCGGCAAGAGGCAACACCAATTAGAAACTGGTTTTAATAAAAGGAAATGGGGGTAAGATGCTTTCTGCCAGGTTAAATTAACCATGCACTTCTAGATTTGTGTGGTTTCCATGCTACTTTATACTTCTATTTCTGGTGTGTCAGATAATGCAGTTCTTGTCAAAACTGCTAGTGTGTGTCAGTTACCCACAAAGTGTTCTTTAGCAGTACTGCGTGACGCACTGGGTTGTGGCATTAGGAAAAAGAGCTGGCTCTTTCACTCGTTCACTTCTCTTTCAAACCAGTTGTCTTCTCCTGACTCTATGAGCCAACTGTAAGGTGCTGGACTAAATATGCGTGATTAGTTTAGCTGATTTTGTGCTTGAATCTTCTGCAGCACCTAATAACACCACTGATAAGAGTTAGCCTTGTTGTTAAAACCAACAATGCTTAAAAGAAAAGTCCACAATGCCAGGGGTATCTGCAATAATTCACTGTAACACCGTCCCTATATGTAAGTGGCCCTTTGCAAATTCCAGACTGTAACACCGAAAAGTTCAGAAAAACAAGGCTTCAGTACAAGCGAAAGCCCTCCTCAAATTTTTCTTTGCAATTTAACCGTGAACAAGCCTCTAACACTGGAGTCTGCTCATTGTCTCTCTTCTTCCAGCATAAGGTTTGAATCAGCGGGCTGTCATATGGCAGGGACGCAGCATTCAGGACACGTTGTCTCACAATATTGATCTGGCAGACATGTCTGGATCCTCGTCTTCCTCCTCCTCCTTGTTATCCATGCCTCTTCCTTCCAGACAATGACAGATACAGAATATCCAGTTACAGTGATTGGAGTAGAACAATCCTGTATGACAGGACACAATGAGACCATGTTGCTAAATTAAATACTAATACAATGTAAAGGCAGCACTGTGATTCATCAATTGTGGCTTTTAAATCTTAAAAGAAACACTCAGACTGATAGAGACTGATGACATGTTGATTGTAAATTTGAAGAATGGGCATAGTGGGTGAACACATGTTGGAATAGAAAAAAGGTAACTTCATATTTAGTAATTCAAAGGAAATAATGTGCATCTGGGAGTAAACAGGTGACCCTGCATGTTTCTGCTGACCCTCATTCAAAACCTCAACCAGATCAAAGACGGCACATGGTTGCTACAAAGTGACGTGCCCTCGTACCGAGCTTATTTTCTCAGTATTATGTTCTTTACCTTCATCTGTCCATGTGCTTTCATCTCTTCCTACCTCCTCCTTCCAAAAGCAGGCCCTTCAACTTTTCTCCTTCCCCAGTTTTACTCTGTCCAACTTCAGTCTTCCAAATAGATGTGTTTCCATCTCTCTTTCCTAACTCGTGCTGATGTTTCCCATATCCCTATCACACTTTCACCACATGTCAGGAAGACTAGGGTTTGTGTGGTTTCTGCCCAGTTTTGGGAGCAATCCAGCTGAGGCTCATTGGGCTGGTTGTCGGTTCAGCCGGGGCCCACTGTTAGGAAATGACCACTCCTCTGGTTCAAATTAGCAATGAGGCAACGTCTTTTTTTCTTTTTCTTTCTTTTTTTGGGTGCTTTTTTTTAACTAAGGGCCTGCAGATGAAATAGATGGAAAAGTGTAGAGAGAGAGTGCACAGCCATCTGTAAACCACATGAAGGTGAGTGGCAATTGATTCAATGCCCTCCCTAATTAAGAATTATGTTGGTTGGCCAAAGAACATCTTCCCAGAAGTGGTTGTACTTCTGTAGCATTCACTGTCCAAACAATCACAGACTTGCATGGTTAATGTCTGGTTAGGCATGTTTTATTTCCGTTCGCTTATTCTGTAATATATCACCTGCAAAATATCCAGATTTTAATCAGATCATGTAAATCTTTGACCTTCCTCAGTTTTTAATAAAATAGTTCATGTCTGCGTTGCTTTAGAGCCAACAGCAGTTCCATATTGTAAATGTATGCAAAGTGGAAAGGCAGCCGATAAGGCTGTCGTGCAGTCAGTCTGGTGTTTATCTTGGTTTTCACTGCGGAGCATCGCAAATGTTTTCCATGAAATGCAACTCCACATGTATCCGTCCTAAATTGTTTTCTATAGGCAGAACCTTTCCTGTGAGCATGAAACACAATAATTCTCCCACAACAGCTTCTTTAGGGACTTAGAAGCCCTGCCAAACAGCATCGCCTCTGCTGTCTGACTCCAGAAAGCATTACATATATTTTTTGGATAAACACAAAAGAACTGCAGTTAGGACCATGCACACACACACACACAAGAACAGTAGAGCAAAGCTTGCACTGCATGCACCTCAGACAAGCTGGAATGAGCACAAAGCTTTTTTTTTTTTCATTTTGTCGTTTTACTACTTTGCTGCTGATTACAGGAAATGATCAAGACAAAAGCCTTGAAGGACTGGTTGTGTTGTATGCTGCCTAAAGCCTTTGAGCATTTGCATTATGAAACACATGTTGCTCAATGGCCTCAAAGTCTTTACAGAAAGGATTAGGTCTCTAAGCCAAAGCCATTTAAACATAAAGTCTGAGAGAAAAAGCACCCTGCACTGAACAATCAGGGAATAATGTAAGAGCTTTGTTTTTCTTCTTTTTCTTCTATTTTTTTCACTTCATATGGGAATGGAGCCATGGTAAATATAAATAAGTGTACACAAAGACAGTATGAACCATCAGAGGTGTAATCCGTGCTACTGAGATGCCAATATAGTATGGTATAAGAGCATTTTCAAAAGACACAGCTCAAAAGCGAGGGGGTGGTCCGCTGCAGGGATAAGTTGTTTTAAACCCACTTCCTCAAGAAACACTGCGAGCCAAGTTAAATTTCAGGTGTTTATCTGGGCAGAAACTGGCAAACCCTGCTAGTTTTTTTAAGGTTGGATAAAAGATGGGTTACATATGTTTGTGGCCATGTGGTGAGTACCTGCGGTCACCTGTAAGTGGAAGGACATAAGGAATACTGACAGTCTAATGTGTTTTCATTTTATATCATGCTGAGCAGCAGATCATCATTGCAATATAGTTACTTAAGTTAATAAATCTCCCCCATCTTATGAGCATAAAAAATATAATATTTTGAAAGCATTTAAGACCAACAAGTGCTGCAGATGAAATGATTGGCTTTAGAGATACTGACGAACTTAATGCTAAAATCTGGATACACAAAGGTTCCAGAGAAATCTTGGTTTATTTTAAAACTAGTACCTCATTATGGTTAGGTAAACATTGTGGTTTGGGATAAAATTACTATAAAGTGTAGTTATAATTGCTATATAGGTTAGAAATCTGGTATGGATACAAGAAGGAGCCATTGTTATTTAGAAATAGGGAAAGAAGTTGTGAACCCAATGTACGATTGGCCCATATAGGTATCGCAACCACTGCCATCTAGACACTGACTTAAAGTTCTTCAGATTTCTTTCTTTGTATGAACAGAGTAATAAAGCAACAATATTTCAGCTTTAGCTCTTGAGTCCTAACAGACAGGTGAGAAATGAAATGAAAAATCAACATAAATGTCTTAGTGAGGCGTTTTGTCATCAGAGACTCCAGTATGTCTCCAATATGCCCTGATTTTAATTTTCCAAGGTTGTTGAGATCTTCTGGAGAGACAAAGCACCATTCCTCTAAGAAGTATTGACATTTTTGTGAAGACTGAGAACACTTTCAAACGCGAGTTCAATTGAGTTTAAAACTGGTCCATGTGAAAGTCCATGGTTTTTATACTCATCACACCACTCAGTGACATCTCAAACCATATGGACTGGGGCATTGTCATCCTGGAGGATCCTGCTCCCATCAGGATAGAAATCTGATAACAACTTTATACCGACTTGCAGCAACCCTTCCCTCACAGTGGACAAGCGCAGCTTAATCATGCCAGCAATCACTCTCAGTAGCACAAAGGTGACTTTTTTGATATTGCATTCTTGTCTGCATTTGCTCACACACAGCTTTGCAGACTGTCATCTACATGTTGTAGCTGTTTAATGGCACCAGGGGGCAGTGTCACAAACAACCAGTCTGTGAAGTACTCTTTCTTGTGCTGTTGTTGGTCCTTCAGCGTGCTGCAGAAAAGTAAGCAAAGCTAATGTAACAATACAAAGAGCTAAAATAAACTGAGAGTTAAGAACAATAAAATGTGTTTCTTGCACAGCTTGTGCTTTTGTGTATTTTTTTTTTTAAATTCTTTTAAACATTTTTTAAAAATCTCCCAGTGAACTCCATGTACATGCACAGGTAGGCTCTTTATATACAAGAACCTACACGAAGAGAGACAAACATAAAATTTTGAGTTCTTCCTTTTCTTCCTCATTACCTGTAAGTTCTATGTATGTTGGTCCTGAAGGTTAAATGCACTGCAACTTAAGAAAACACTAGCAAGTACAAATATGGAAATATATTGGAACGTGTATGGAACACAATGAAAGTACAGAAAAGCAAAATCTCAGAAAACATAATGGAAGTGTTTATGCGGAGACGTTACTGTGACCGACCAGTTCTGGAAGTGACAGAAACCAAAACATGTGAAGGGTCGCTCTGAGACAAAAGACATGGAGGATTCTTTGTGTTGTGAGGGAGGAAAAGATGCAGGTAATGTGTGTTTTAATCACATGACTCGTATAATACTGCACATACATGTTTGCTGCTAGCCATTTACTGTTAGCTTGTCACTTCCGCTGCTGTTCCGTCACGTTATTGCCGTCCCAAAAATACTTCTGTTGTGTTTTGTGAGGGGTTTTGGTGAGCTTTTGGTGCTTTTTGTCCTGTTGTTGCACCATTTTTCTATTTTCTGGTGTTTTCTTAAGTTGCGGTGTGTTTGAGGCCACTATACCTGTGACCACTAGATGGCGTAGGTCAAATAGATGACACTTTTGTTGCTCCAGGGGTGTGGTTAATACACATTTCTGTGGTATAAAGAAATTAGAAGCTCCAAATTTAGCAGTGTGGTTGTTTGTTGATAGCAGACGTTGTTGTTGTCTACAAGTGGTCACTGGGAAAACTCTGCTCTGTGTTAGCATGTGATACATGTGTCACTTAGTAAGCATCCCCATTTCTACTCCAGAGAATCTGGCTTTCTGAAATACTTTTTATTATCCGGCTCCAAGGGGATCATAACACCACAATAACCCTAGTCTCTTTTCTCCTTTTTTTACAAACACCTACGCACAAATCTAAATCAAGCACAGACTGAACAAAAACAAAGTGGAGCTTTTCAAATAGTCTCAGAAGAGCTGTTTCCAAACCCTTACTCACTATTGACCCGTCAGAGAGAGATATATCCATCCCGCATCTGAAGTGAAATAATAAAAATAAACTGCTGGCCTGGGAAGTACGTCTGAAACAAGATGAAAAGAGGGATAATGTAAGTTTTATACTGAGGAGCTGACCCCTGTTAAGAGTTGGCCAAAAGTCCTGCTTTTGGAAGCCCCAAACAAAACCCTCGCCAGACGTTAAGGGTGGGGGGGTTGGAGGGGCAAGAGGGGGGAAATGAATGAGAGGTAAGACAAATAGACTTGCCCACATGCACTGCGCGCACATGTTGATTTTCACTAACTATCTGAACGTACAAACACGTGGGCTACGCGGCCGCCCAAACATCAAACAGTCTTCTTTTGGCTTCTCTCGGTGTTATGAGACTTTTGAGCAGCGACATCGCTCCACACATCCCCTGGAGATGCTGGGAATCTTTTGCATCCTTGCATCCAGAGTTAAAACCAAGGAAAACTCAGCCTCATCAGCAGAACAGCAGATGTCACATCTCATTAACTAGAAACAGCTCTGTTGCTGGATGAGCACCGACGCTCTCATTCCTGTTTGATCCTGTTGGGTTCCCTTTGGAAACACAAGCTGTCATCCCACAAAACTCAGAGGCAGGCGGGAAAAACATAGATGTGACTCCGGGAAGCTGTTGCTCAATACGTATTCCGTCCGCGGCTTGCTTCCTTACTGCGCTTTGTTCAGGCCTCACTGACTAAAAGCAATGTTTGGCATTGGGGAAGAACACTGCTTTACCACAGGGGTTTTAGTTTGAGCCCAGTAAAGAGTTGGGGTTCAGTCCAAAAGGATTTGTAGACTAAACCAGTAAAATAAGATGGAAAGAAATGGGGAAAACAGAGAGATGCTAAAACAACTGGATAAAAGTCAAGGAGAAAGGGGGCTGTTGGGGGGTGGGGTAGTAATGCCACCGCCAGTTTCCTCCTGCTGCTGTATGACTGATAAGTTTCTTCTGATAGCCGAAAAGGGTATGTTGTCAAGCTACTTTCAGCTTGCACGCTTTCTTTTTTTAAAAGATTGAACCACTGCTGACAGAGTCAATGGGAGGCGGAGGGAAAATAACACATTTGCCAAGCCTCCCCACTGCTTGCTCTCCCCCCGTCTCTCTTTCTCCATCCCCTTGTTGCTGCCAGCACAGTGGAAAACTTCCTCTGGTCCAGACACAGTTATGAGGGAATAGGAGTGGGAGATCGGTAAACACAGATAAAGGGAAACAGGTAAATGAATCAGAGAATAATTCAAATAGAAAACTAAATAAGCAAAGCTGTCAAAATTCTAATCCACATGAAACAGAGCTCAAATGAGAGAAAACTGCATTTTCCCCCCTCTCCTCGTCTTTCTGTCCTCTAGCTCTGAGCTGAGAGCCAAAACAATGTCCTTCAAAACAAGGGCCTGATTAATAACATGCTGTTCCATCCACTCTGGAGGGCCGTATGTTTGCGCAGATTCACTATCTGCCATTTAGCTAACTGACTTCCACATATATCAGCTCGCATGTGCGGGCCAAGATGGCTACTGTTGATGTTCAAATAAGCTTAGACAGTATAAACACACGAGGTCAAAGGAAGCAAAAGGAGGCAGGATGCAAATCTCCATGCGTCGGCACGGGGAAACAACTTCATGCCTTTCACTGTGTCTTTTTCTAATTCCCCTTTTAGCTGAAAAACAAATCCAGCCCATTAATCTTTAATGTTATGGGCCTGGCTCTGATCAAGACCAGGACCTGTATAGTGTTTCCCCCATCCTTCACTGCAATTCTTCATTCAGTATATCAGCAGCACCAGTTAGCATTCCCCATAATGGGTGCCACACAGTATTTGTGTCTGTTTGTGTACCACAGAGTCATGTTAGGAAAATCATGGAGGAAAGTTCTTAAGGCTGACTTAACAGCTGGCATACTGAACAAAAGAACTTTAATCCAACTCACAAGGGTGCAGGGAAATCTTTAACCTTTACGAGACAACAAAATAACAGAAGGGGAGCAAGGAAGCAGACAACCTAACAAATACACACATCTGTTAGAAAAGCATAATATGGCGTAGGTGAACCCAAACAACACAGTAACAAGGGCAGAAACAGGAAGATAGGAGGCAAGTAGAGGTGGGCAGATGGATCCGAATATCTAAGTATTGATATCAGAGTTGATAGTAGCCTAATATCCTCTGAGATCAGTATGCAGCCCGCTGATTTGTGTTAAATAATTTATTTTTCTTTTGGAAATGAAAAAATATCTCAAACTATGAAAATGTCTGAACCTTTTTGTGTTGACTGTCACGTCTGTTTTATTTATAGCCTATAGCACGTTTAAACAACAGAAGCTGACTCGAAGTGCTTTAGAGACCTTACATTCCAGGTCTCTTGATGATTATCTCTTAAGTTATTACACATTGCTCTACCCTGCATCAGCTGCCTAGATAAGATAAAAGTATCGGCATTGGTATTGGTATCTGCAGTACCAGAATTTGCAGTATTCCACACCACTTGAGCAAACTAAAATTGTAGAAGAAGTTTCAAAATAAAATAGGAAGTACTTGTAAAAAACAAACAAACAAACAAACAAAAATGTTAGGAACACAGAAGGAACAAATATGAAAGAAGAAAAATCCCCAGTAACATAAGAACAAAGTAAAAATAAGGATTATATAATAAAACCACTGACAAACAAAAAGACCACAACTCAAAAGGCTCAGGGAGAACTTGTATGTGTGTCCATTCATGTTATTTTGTGTATGTGTGTGTGTAGGAATAAGGTGGGTGTTTACTTTTGCTGGAAAATGAGTGGCATTCTCCTTCATTTCCTGCTAGCGCTGAAAGTAATAGAGCCACAAGTGCTTGCCCGCTCTCAAACACAAACACACATGCAAAAGCTTACACAGCCACGGCTACAAAGGGACTGCGAGGAAGCACAATCTAGCACATGAAACTGATACAGTCTGCTAAAAGTGGTTTGGCATCATTTAACAGCACAAGAGGGGAGGCTGAAAACTGAGTACAGTTGGTAAGTGATGTGATGGACTGCAGATATCCCCTCCTCTAAGTCAGCGAAAATGAATTATGATCAGCTGTACTGTAACAGAGAATTAGGACACCTCTTTGAATGTTATCAGAGTTGTGAGGCAATTTATAAAAAGAATCATATTTTTAAGATTACTTAAAAATCTTTCAATAAAGATTCATTTGAAAATTAGCAAAGAGAACAATAGGTATGCTTTTAATTACACAGTGCCAGGTGTCTTTGAAACTGCCTCCTATTCTGCCCCCTTGTGGTCACACGCTTTGGACTGTTTTACAAGGGGGTGACACAGTTCATCAGCACAGCAACATTTCTATTTTTTTTATCCTTCTGTTTTGCTCTTCGATCACACAAATACAGGACATTAGCAAAACAGATGGGTATTTGTAACGAGGGAGACATCCGAGTACAGGTTTTCTGCTGGCCGTCTCTGGTCTGCGCCGCTGTAATGGCTATGAAAGCTCGCCCAAGAGTTTACAGATCCACAAAGATGTCCTTTATCCTTTTACTGCAACATTTAAGGAAGAAAATTAATAAATTCCCTTTAAACTACTGAGGGGAAAAAAATTAAGAGCTGGTGTTGAGTTTGGAGTGTAAAAACGTCACATGTTACAGCCTATAAACTGAATGCAGTGGGGGATGAGAAGCTCAGCAGTATATGAGCAGGCAGTCTGGCAGCAGCGCTGACAGTCGAGTATGTTCATCTGTTGGAAACGTGTGTGTGTGTGTGTGTGTGTTTGAGGTGTAAATCCACATGGAGGTGTTTGCTTTACACGGGGCATAAAGTGTGCCGTGTGTGCCGCTGTGTATCCAGCGTGACTGTTGCTTGTGTATGCTTGGTCACACTTTTGGCACTCTGTATCAAAGGCCTGCATGGGCAGCTGGTTGGAGTCTGGTAACTGTGGTTATATAATGCACTACACACAAAACACACACTTGAGCTGCTTGTAACCACAAGTCAGCCACTAACTGACCAGTCGCCGCCCACTGGAGGGTGCAAATCGGTGAAAGTCATTTAGCCCAGGTTTTGTCAAGCGCAGAACACAAAACAGACCGTTAATTCTTGAAGAAGTTGAGAGGAATGTAAATCTTTTAATCTATCAATTCTTTAATCGAAACAAAGCCATGCACGTGTGGAAAGCTGACTGGAAGCTGGCTCACTGCTGCACACCAGCAGCTCTGCACACTCCTGTTGTTGCTCACCAACAAAGAAGAGCGCTCACACTCCAGTGTGTGTCCCATACGATTGTTTACACACTCTAGTGGAGATCCAGTCACATAAGGGCAAGCATGTGTGCACACATACCAGCACACACACTCACACATACACACAGGTACACGTTTAGTAGACTTTTCTTGCCGTAGGCCAGCGAAGTAGAGGGATGGTGCCAAATGTTTTTGGATTTCAGATCTCCTGACCGCTGTCTTTTCCAGACTCCCCCCCCCCCCCCCCCCCTCCACTTTTTTGTCTCTTACTCTCTCTCTACACCTCTCTTACTCTGTATATTTTTCTACCTCCCCTCCTTCCTTTGCAAAGAAACTACTGCTGCCACCACAAGCCACTGCCGCCGCTGCTGCTGCACTAAAACACATGTGATCAAAAATGTATCTCCTCAGCAGAGCTTGCATTTTTTCTCTATCTATCCCTGCTAGTTTGTCGTGCAGTACACCCAAGAGTCACAGGCTCGGAGTCACAACTGTCTGTCCTCTCTCTGTTTGTGATGGAAGGATGCCGTTACAAAGGAATGCAGTGTCGCCTGCCAGAGGTATCACAGTGGATGGACAGAGCAGAGAAGAGAAGAGCATGTGTGCGTTTTGTGTGCGTTTGCAATCTTCCTTTGCACTTGCACATACCAATCATTATATGATTAAGAGCAGCTATTGCATTACACAGAAAACACAGATCCATCCACATGGAGGACACCCTTGTTACATCTGTAACCTTGAACATATCCTGCTGCACAGCCGAGCCCCCGATACACACTTGCAATGCACACCACGCCCCCTTCAACATCATCAACTAAAGTCCCAGATGTATGGGCATGGATGCATCAACAGTGTCTTAGCCCAGATCTCAAACTCGCATACACAAAGCAACAGTCCAGATCATCGCTCTCACGGGACACTCAAAGATCAACAGACGGTGCGCAGCTACAAATTTTATATAAAAATCAGCGTCCACACAGTGTGAGTGGAACACTTGAGTGTGCTTTTGGTGTGCTCAGTTCTTTTTAGTCTGCAAGTTGTTACTCTGTGCGCTGGCTTAGGACTGAGGAGAATTATGCAAGTCCCATGACTAACAAATGGAATCTGTTTTTCCTCCTTTCCCGCTCTCTCTCTTAATTGCTTTTAGCCACCTCAGGCACAAAAAAGAAAAGAGATGACAGGCCACGAGGATGCTAATGGATTCAGAGGAAACCTGCTTACCTTTCTTTCCTCAGAGACTCGGTGGAGGAGAGCAGGGGTGGGGGGAGGATCGCTGGGCAAGGGCAGCGTTAGGTGTGTGCGTCAGGTGGTTCAGGGTCTCTTCTACCTCCCTCCTTCAGCCACTCGTGTCTCCCATGGGATGGGATGGCATCAGGTTTTCAGTGAACAAGTAGGGTCCTCCTGGGCAAAGATCTGGCACTCGGAATTGGTCCAGAGCTGCTCGCAGGTGCAAGAATAACAAGCAAACAATAAAAAGGAAAAGAAAAGAAAAAAAAAATGCAAAAGTTAAAAACTGAAAATCTTCAACTGCAGGTTGAGATAACCGTCTGCAAAACTTTTAATTTTCTGCTTCCAGCAAAAACAAAAACAAACAAAAAGGAAGGAAGGGAGAAAAAAAAAAAGTTCTATCCATGTACTTTTTGGGGGGGAAGAGGTGGCAAAAGTGACAGAGGTGATGAAAGGGTGAGAATGGGGAAACGTCCTCTCTGTGTCGTCTTCGAGCTGTCCAGACGCAGGTCTGAGGAACACCTTCCCAATCTGTGCGCTCTTGCTCTCCAGGGTGGAAAGTAGGAGGGAAGGAGCAAGGGAGCAGGACACAGAGGGAGAGAGAGTGAGTAGCAGTGAAGTGGAACTCAGTCAGTTAGTCACTCAGGTCAGTCAGGCAGGCAGGCAGCGAGGCAGTGTATCTGGGTCCAAGCAGGTTGTGCTCCCACTCCAAGGACTTATAACCCGAGGTGGGGCGGGGGGGGCTGTGCACCTCGCTGCTCCAATCTCTCTGGCTTACTACGCGATCCCTCTCCCACCAGCTTATTTTGGGAAAGACAGACAGGATTGTTCATTGGGTTAGCCCCCTTGATACAAAAAGCAAGTGTCTGTGGCTGGCTGCAGTGAAGAAGGAGGGGAGTGAGCAGGATGGGGTGGGGTAGCAGCCGCGCAGAGAGGGGTGGGGTAGGATGAAGAGGAGGGAAGGGGAACAAAAAAAGACGAGAAGAGGGGAATTCGGAGGCGTCTCATGTTCTGCTTCTCACTGTTCTCCTCGCCTTCCCAAACTCACCTCCAGGAAATCACGCTGCCTTTTTAGCCTGTTTACTGTTTTGAAACATGATCACAAATCAGTCTTGCAAATGAGATCCAGCTTATGCTTTATTTCTTTTGCAGCTTTATTGATAAAGTCTGTGGATGACATGACAGTGGACAACGGTAAGGCTCAAAGGGGCATTGCACCGTCACCTAAAACCTGCTGTAGGTCGTGTGCAGTTGTCACATGGTGCCACTTTCTTTGTTTTGATCACCATAGTGTGGTTAATCGCATCTTTTTACATTTCTTTAGTCCGCCTCATCTATTCGTGGCACGTATTACAAGTATCAACTATTCCTCGTCTTTGAAGCGTGCCAGGTGATTGCCGGGAAAATAAGCAAATTCTCATGAAAACTGGTAATGTTTTGGATGTTTGCTGACAACCTGGACGAGCCACAGTCATCCCTTATCATTTAGTACAGGTTACTTCCCACACAGCAGCAACTTAGTAGGATCAAAACAGACTTAGCATTCAGTATTTAACTGGCAGTGTGCTAGCTGGCTCTTTGCTATGGTAGTGGACCTTGACGAGCATGCTGTTCCACGCTTCTGATTGGATGCACTGGAAGGAAAGCTGGCCTAGCCTTTTCCTGAAAGACCTACTGGGACAGAGCCATTGGCTGATTTAAAGATCAGATAGAGACTGGGATTCCAAACAGATCCGCAGCAAGAGGAAAGAGAGAGAGAGAGAAACAATAAAGAGGATTTTAGAGTTGCCCAAGTTCTTCCCCTCATTATGACGTTGTGCCAGTTACTGGTTTATTTAAGGCTCCGTCATTTCGGCAGCATCCACTGATTCATTGCTTCAGTCACTCTGCAAGTAACAGAGAGTTGTCAAAAGTTGGCAGCCCCACGGCACTTTCTCTCATTCATGTTTTGCACATGAGGAGTAATAAACGTCCCCAGACTGTGTAATCGACCAACTTTTAGAAGCAAAGTCGGGCTGAAGTCAGCTTTTCCTTGCATGAGAGCGTCTCAAAAGGGCATATTTGGATCATTATTATAATATTTAATGGGGATCTGCTTTTTGAAGGGTGCCATTATGGCAAAATTTATAGTGCAGATGGGGTTTTAGGCATTTTATTTGCACTCTTTTGAGCAAATATCAAGATAGCAAAGTGATTAGACGTGCACGAGAGGGCTGAAAAGGAGACATCTGTAGTGATGGATGGTCATAGATGTGACTGCTGATAACTGCCATAAGTGCCATCGTGATCAGCTAAAATAAGTATCCCGTTCACGACTGGAGCCGACCAAATTGAATAATTAAAAAAAAAAAAAAGCAACAGGCGTCATTCCTGTGAAAGAGCCATGGTGCAAGTTGAATGGTCCTCTGAACATATAAAGGGTGGAGTAACCATATGCCCAGTAATGATGTCATCAATAGGAACCCTGTGTAGTAGTTAGGCCTGCCATTCATCTCCCGCCCCAGGTGTGTGTGTTTCTGCGTGCATGCTTGTTGATCACGCCCCGCCGCACAAGTGATCACTGTTTGTAGCTCAATGGGGCAAAAAAAAATCAGTCGGCGGAGGCTCGCACACAACCACAAGAAAGCCTCCGCCTCTTCCAGTTATGGCCATGCTACAGTTGCACTGAAAAATTCCACCTCGGGCTCATCAACAAATCTCAGCTAAACTTCTAATACTCTCACACAGACACAAAACAAACGCTTATGTTCACTCATTTGGTCAGCCTACACTAACCCCCTGAAAAGTCCCCACACCACTCACCACTATAGCGTGGTACGAAAGCCCCCTCCCACTCGCTTTGCTTTTACAAGGTGAAACATTCCCGAGGAGAGGGAAAAAACACCTGGTCGTCATAAGTTTGCCTTTTTTCACTCCACTTTTTCCCCTCCACTCCATTCCATTAGTAAGAACAAAAACAAACAGTGGCTGGAAAATTGTTGCATTGCATCACACGGACCCGCTTTGCTCTTGATGTTGGTCAGAAACCCCCAAAATAAGACATCAGGGACAGGTTGGCGTCACAGATAAACTACGCCCTACACCACACCTAGTGTGCACAAACATAGACTCCCTATGTGCTAACGTATGGGGGTCTGTTCTCAAAGGTGGTGTGTTAAGGGTGGAGGGAGTTTGTCTGGGGGTGCACTGAGCATGTGTGTTCCTTGTGTGGGTCCTGTGAATGGCTGGAGTGTGTTATAGGGTGGAGTTGCTTGTGAGCTTGATTGAAATTAAGTTTGGGGTTGTAATATGACCTTGTTTATTCGATTCAGTGGTCACTCTCTGAGTGAAGTATTGTATGGCAGTGACTGGGTTGATAGCATAAGCTAACATGGGTAACGGTTAAGAGTGTTTGGAGACATTATTCTGATTCACAGCGTTCATTCACTTTTCATAGCAGGACTAGGAGCACCTACACCTAATGCACTTTCCTTCAGCTAAGCCCCTTTTATTCAAAGAAGCCATTGATATCCATTAGCGAAGGTCAGAGTTGAAGGTTCACACAAGGACAGCAGAGGACAGGTGTCCCTCTCTTCCATCCTGCTCTTTTCTCCTGTGCTTCTATAGTCCCTCTTTTATTCACTATCAGCCTCTCTTTCCCTTGTGCGACAATTCAAAAGGGCCGTTTTCTCTCAGGTGATGTGGTCCACCTTTGTCTGTTCTAACCTTACAAAGGAATGCCTGGCATTCACCAGGCTGTGCCTGCACAAGGCAGTTTAAGATGAGTGAAAAAAGCTGGTGAGGGAGGAAGGGAAGGGATAAGGCATAAGAAAAGGAAATTTCAAGAAGGAAATAATAAAGCAGCACAACAGAGATGCAAAAAACATTAAAAAGCTGACGCGAAGAGGATAACCAAAAAGGAAAAGACGGAAACTTTTAAAGAAGGTGCCATACAGAAGCAAGGGAGGAATGGAAAGTGAATGCTAGAGTTATTGGAGGTTCAGTAGTTTCACACACTGTGGATAAAACTTGAAGCCTCTGAAATTTATGTGAATTTCAACAAGGAAATTCCTCTGAGATGGGCTTGGGGCTCTGCCCTTAGTTGGCATGAGGGTGGAGAGTGTGGGTGGGGTTATGGGAGGGCACAAGAGAGTAGAGAAGCGAGAAGAATGGATAGGTGGATGGATAGAGCGGGTAGAGGAGGAGAATTATTTTTTTTTGTGGCTAGACTCCTCTTGGCTCACCTGACGCATATTGTTGCCGAGCTCAGTTTCCCCCTGGGGTAATCATTTGACACTGATAAAAAGGGGGAAGGGGAGAGAGTGGAGAGAAAAAGGATGACAGTGTTTCCACCCTGGGAAAAAGCTCTCTATGGAGATTAGAGGACAGCTGGGGTAATTCTTCCGTCTGTTGGACTGCGGAAAGGGAAGACCGGGGGAAAAGAAGAGAAGAGAGTGAACAAAAAAATTCAAGAAGAGTTTCAGGAGAGAATAGCAGGAATTGTTCTGCATTTTGGAAGGTGTTGTTGGAGTAATTCCCCTCACTTTCTTCACACGCGCCACACATGCACTGAAATGACTGGAGACAGAAAGAGGAGAGGCAGGGGGTGTTTGGAGGTAGAGAGGTGTGTGCACATTTTTAAGTGTTTCCACAGTCACGAGTCCAGATTTCTAGCTTTGGCACACCTATGTGCACATGCACACGTATACACACACAAACACACACACACACGATGCTGCAGCATGCGCAAATAGAAGAGTGGCGACTGAATGGTATTTTACTGCTTCTGTATTTATGGCAGGTTATTTTGACCCTGGGTGGTCCCCGCTGAAAGACTTCTGGGGTCATTAATCATCAGTCAGGAATCAGATGTCAGGTGTGTGAGTGTGTGCGGGAGAAAGGAAAGAGAGTTGGTCAGTAACCAAAGAAGAGCGAGCCCATTTACTGTACTGTACTGTACTGTACTGTGCTGTATGAGCAGGAAGGGTAGGCAGAAAAAAACAGCAAGTGTGTACGTGCATGTTTGAGGTTTGCCTCGCAAACCAGTGGATATCCTAATCAGCTGAGCTGGTGGTGAGATGAAAGAATGTGAAGATTATTGCCTGGTAATTGTTTCCAGAGTGCAACAGTGCTGCTATATCTCAAAAAACTCGCACTGAGCTGTTGTACACATCCACCATCCATCACACATTAGGGTCATGGGATACGTGCATGCCCCCAAAAGGAGCAGCCCTTTGAGTTAAAGCCAGCCGACCAGATCATCGGGCTATTGTACGTCCAAGAATCCAACTTTATTATTATTCTTTGTCTTTTACTGACTGATCTCAAAGGTTCATCCAAAGACAAACACACTCTGAAACGGCAATTTCCCTACCCACTAACTTTTTTGTCAACATACTTGCACACAAACAGCAAAAACAAGACGCCCAGAGATCTGCGCTTGACTGATAAGGTCATCACTCTATCAGCTAGTCGGCTGTTCGAATGCCATTTTCTTTCTACCGCTTGTTGACAGCCCCTCGTTTCAGCTAGCCGGCCCTGAGAGGGCAGAGGGAACTGAGATCAAACAGAGACAGAACTGTTTAGCTTTTGTTTTATTACATTTTTTAAACCCATGTTCCGTTTCTGAACCATCGGGCAAGACAGCTATTTCCTTTTTACAGCGGGAGCAACAGAATCACGAAACCCAAACAATCAGGTTACAATAAATAAATCTGACTGCCGGAGTTTGGAGATTTCAGCAGAACATCCAAAGACTCCACCCGAGTTAGATATGTGGCGCTAATGCTGTGGGTCAAGGATGAGCATCCAAGTTCACTGAAGGGTATCCTAAGTATGATTGATTTGTATAAGAAAAAAAATCAAATGTCTTCTGTGTAAACAGGATTTCCACTGGAGGAAGCGGCAGCTGAATCTGAATGTGTTATCCCTCTTCCTCCTAGAATAACAGAATTATCTGAATCGGTCTCTGATTAAGCTGTTTCGCAGCTGTGACTAAATTATCTTTTTATGTAGTTATATAAGATTTCACTTGTGCGGCGCCAGTTGTTGCATCTCTTAATCGCATTCGTTTGCACACATGATTTTAATCACAGTATCAAACACACTGACTAGACGTATTCTCGTGATCACTTAAATAATTCAATCTGACTCGAGCATGTTTTTGTTTTGACTTTATTGAAAACACTTCAAAACAATGAACGTACCGTCTGGTTATTTTCTGCTCGGCAGCCCTGGTAGTTACTGAGTAATCACGGCTGCTCTTCTTCCACTGTCCATATCCAATGGGTCGGGTCCACAGAGCCCATTTATTGGTGCGATAAACGGTTTATTTTGACATAATGATACACTCAGACTGTAATTACAAGAAAAAATGTGTTTGATATGTCAAGATAGCAACCTAAACTGCTTTCTCAGGATAACTGGCAAGACACAATGCATAGTTGTTATTTCTAGATAATTAGATAAGTAATTTGCCAGAAAAATATGGAAGAAAAGCTGTGATCTTGCGATAACAGGCTAAACAAATATGATAAGTAACCATTACAGAATTCCTGCTTTGAAAACTAAAACAGGATTGGCCCAGTGAGACGGGTTAGAGTTTAACCCGGATGAAGTGTTGCTCTTGGTCTGTCACACAATATACAGTTCAGTGAAAACTGCTGTAATACTGGTCTATGTACAGTGTTGGGAAGGTTACTTTTAAAATGTATTCCACTACAGATTACAGAATACATGCCCCAAAATGTATTCTGTAACGTATTCCGTTACGTTACTCAATATGAGTAACGTATTCTGAATACTTTGGATTACTTAATATATTATCATGCTGTTTACAACTATGTGAATGTACTATTGCTGTGATTTATTACTGTTACTGCAGGTCTGCGGCTCCGAACCGTAGTAAACGGACCTCTGACTAATACGGTGGGTTCTGTGTCGGGCTTGTAGCCGAAAACTAGCTTTACTTTGTTGTCTGGGTCAACTTTGCTAGCGAGAGACAGAGAGAGGCCTTGAAAGGCTGCTCCAACAGAACTTATTGTTTTTGGAGGAAAACACGAACACGGTGTACAGTCGAGTCTTAACAGCTTACTTACAAGTGGGCTTGTCAGGCACTCTTCTTGGCTGCACGTGGTTATTATTATATTTACATGTTTCCAGCTCCCGTTTTTGCTCGATGACAGCTCGTACTTTTCCTTTTTCTCCCTCCCTCGCTCACAGACACATAACGGGTATGGCAGTCCATTCTCCCTGCAGCACGGACTACACTGCCCATGAGGCTACATTCTTTAGAGCTATACTTGTAGCATTCTGCCTATTAGCTTAGCACAACAACAACAGGCGCTCTCTCACCCAGGAAACACGCAGAGAGAGAGCGTCACCCTGCAACCATGGCAACCATAACGCTGCCGCCTGGAACAACAGAACACAGCTATCAAACAAAACCCAAACAGTCCTGACCCGCGACAATATGAAACAGGGAAGTACCGCAGTGTAATCCATTTATTTCAACAAAGTAACTGTATTCTAAATACCACCTTTTTAAACGGTAACTGTAACAGAATACAGTTACTCATATTTTGTATTTTAAATACGTAACGGCGGTACATGTATTCCGTTACTCCCCAACACTGTCTATGTAACACTTCTTGGTCTATGAGCCTACTTGTCTGAGCAGCAATGCAAAGATATTGAACTAACTTATTCAGTTATCAAAATTACTCATCAATTCAGATACTCATTTCACCTCACCTAAATGTGTAGTCATGCGAAAAAGAAAATGTCTCTATGCAGTCCTATGAAGAACTAAGCCTATTCTTGCCGTTTCCATAGGATTGAGAAGATAAGTAGTAGCTAAGTTGGCTTGTTAAGTGTTAAACTCCATAACAGTGGAGTTTGAAAAGGACTGAACAAGCATGGCTGGTTTGAAAGTGTAGAAAGCCTCTACTATATAAAATGACCATAATAGCGCGACAAAGCTTTAGAGAGTTGCTTCTGAACAAACCACTGAACAAAGATTGGAACAAGAAAGATGTTTGAACATAATGTGCAGAACCATGTTTAGTGAAACCCAAACATTGCATTTTAGCACAAACACATGATACCATCTGTCACGCACGGTGGTGGAGGGCACTTTGCATTTGCATTTTTTGCATTTTTGCTGTCAAACATGAGTAGACAATGATCAGCAAGTTCAGCAAGAACATTTACAACAAAATGGCTAAAAAAACAACAATCAAAATGTCGCATTGGCCTGATCAAAGTTCAGACCTCAGCCTAACTCAAACCTGTGGTGGATCTTCAAGAGAACTGTGCATAAGTGAATGAAAATAAACCTCAAGGGACTCAAAGCCTTTTGACCAAGTCGTAAAGACACGTGGGTCAAAGTTCATCCACAATGATGTGAAAGTCTGATAAGGTGTTTGATGTACTTATTTTTTCACACAACAGTATATTAATCAGAATCAGAATCAGAATACTTTATTAATCCCGAAGGAAACTAGGGATTAAAAACTGGGATTCACTGGTACACTGTACCTGTAGGGTGAAAATTGAGCTGAAATCTTTATCTCTCCCTTCTTAGCCATACTGGATATTAGTGATGGGAATCGAGAACCAGTTCTTGTAGAGAACCAGTTCCTGGTAGTTCAATTCCTTTGAATTGATCATCTGCCTACCGATCAATTGTGTTTATTGGTTCCGCCTACTCTTGCGTAACAATTAGTTGATTTCAGTTTGTGTGCGGGAAGAGGAAAATAGTTGTGCAGCCTACAGGGTGGATATCGACATTACTTTTATTTTTACTGAGCAAAGGGACAAGAGTGCAATGGTAAAGTTCATCCAGAACAGAAACATCTGCATTATCTAACTAATTCAACTTCAGCTCTTTACAAGCACCTGCATAGACAACATGCTAATGCTAAGCTAGTCAAGAAACCAGAATGATGATAAAACTGAGTTTTATCGTCTACCCACAGCCTGAACCTTGACAGGTAACAAAAGCAGTGAGGAGCAGTCATGCTGTGCACGTTCATGTATCTGAAGTAGAATCACTGTGGTGATTGCTTTGTGCTAGTATCCATCTTTACTTTGCGTTGCTGGCTTTGTGTTTGTACCCAAGTACTTTGAGAAAAATCATGCATGTGTTCTTATTAGGATAAGGATTTGTGTTGGTGTGTGCGACTGTGGACTATCAGTGTATATTGTTAAATGGTAATTGTGAGAAAATGCATTTGAGCTCATTTTACAGAAAACACTAAACCGATATAAGGAGTAGTATAAAGAATTACTCTCTCCTGAGAGTAAAATGGCCTGTATTTGTATAGCGCTTTACTTGTCCCTAAGGACCTGACTGAGACGCCACTGACAGAGGCGAGGCTGCCTACTGACCACCACCAGTAGGCAACGGGATTGCCCAAGGACACAACGACCGAGCCGGGGCTCGAACCGGCAACCTTCCGATTATAAGGCGAACTCCCAACTCTTGAGCCACGATCTCCCCAGTAGTGAAGTAATGTACTGCATTACTTTTAGGACAAGTGTTCTGTGTAATATGTGTAACCCATTACTTTTTTTGAGTAATGACTCCAACAAGCACAAACATGTGGAGCAGTGAGAACCCAATTAAAATCAATAAGAGAATCGATAAGGAATCAAACCGATAGGTGATATCGATAATGGACTCAGAATTGCTAGCTTCTTATCAACTCCCATCCCTACTGGATTAGCAGAATTGTTTAAATAGAAGCTAATAGAAACCTAGAAACATTAACTTTATACAGCGATAAGACAACAATGCTGACAGCCAGTACTGTGTTTGCAAGTGTTGCTTTCCCAAGCATTACAACACCCTGGGTTGTGACCTCTTGAGTGGCAGCAATCCTTTTCCCTGACCTTTGGCCTCTGTACTCACACTAAGCAGATTCTGTGCTCCTGCTGCAAATGCCTTAGGTCTCCTCAGCCCCCTCAAACAAGCTGTTGTAAGTTTAGTCCTATTATAACAAACTAATTTATTCACTTGACCACTTGCTGACCCTGGATGAGCTTCTAGTGTTGTTTGTTTTGTGTTTCAGTGCCTGAGAAGCCAAATAAGTTTTCATCTGCACATGCACACTTGCTCACGCTCATGGGCTGTATGCTGGTGCCCCGTCTCACCTGGCGTCCTGTCTGGCTTTGTGAGTGCGTCCTGACCTTGGCGCTTACAGGAACCTCCTCCCTAAACAGCTGTCCCAACACCCAATGTCGTATATACACAAGGAAACAGAGAAATTGCACTACAGCCTCACGGGTCAATTCCCACACAGTCTGTGGATATCACATCATGAATTTCGCATTCGGAGTGGGTGATATGTCCCGAGAAATGCATCTGGGAAAGCAGTTTGAATAACACAAAATTGGTTCTCAGTGGGACATTAAGAAATATTAACTGTCGGAAGGGATTGTTTTTCAACTTTGATCATTGTGGGAGAATAAACAGCGAACAATATGACCTTGTTCAGATCAGGGTGAATTAGCTGTAAAGCACCAGTGACTGAGTGACTGTTTCATGCGAAATGCACTCTTTGGGGAGACCCTTTTTTTCACGCAAAATTCATAATGTTGACTTATTCCTGAGAAACAGAGAAGACAGGGCGGAGCAAGGATGGAAATATGTGTGTGTATATTACACAAAACAAGCAGTCAAAATGAAGGATAAATAATGAAGCTGTCAACATTAGTGCCAGGTCTTTGCCTGCAAACCACAGTTTATGTCAGAAGAACAAGGCTTACAGTAACTCTCACATACACACCTACTGGAGAATGTGGCAAGTTAGCTTTAAATGCAAAGCATTTCTGTTATTCTGCCTTACTGATCCTCCGCCCTACTTTTGTTCTCCACTCTTTTGCCCACTTTCTCCTCGAAAGCCTGCAGATGTGTAGATACGCAAAAGAAAACAGGCAGCGGTGCCTCCGGCTTTGGTTAGCATGGTAAGACACGCCAGAAAAACAAAAGACCCGTGAAGTGCACAAACACCACAGTAGAAAAACTGCAGCAAGGACCACCCATGAAGGTGGCAAGTGAGCCACTAAGGCCTAAATCAGTTTCTTGGATGTGGGTGCTACTAGATAAAGAGTATGACATGCATGGATGGGTAAAGAGGCAGACACAGATGTGCCACAAAACAGTTGCAGTAATAAAGAGGAACACAGAGAGGGGAGTAAATGGACATGTGGCTTTGCCATAATGCAGTTCAGCATCTCCAGGAATTATGTTAACCTTGGGTATTCTCCACCTCACAATTTATAGTCAACGTTCAGTGAAACTACTGAAAGTAATGTGCCACTATGTAGTGATGCATAAAATAAGGGTGTGAGGGTGTCCAGCAATTATACTCTATCCAGTATAATTGCAAACAGTATAACTGCATATTGTCAGAGACATTGAAGAAGTTTAGTTTAGTCCAGTGTTCTCTTAAAATTCATCGAGAAGAGTCTTTATTGAAGGAGATACTTCTTCACATGGACCCCCACATGTCCTGGTTATCTCAATATAAGCAGGAGATTATGGATAAAAGAGTTCAAAGTCATTGATTAGATGTAAAAGATCTGAAGTAAGGCCAATGTGGAAATGGCTTATACCTGTATTTTTCTAATGGCCAGCAGTGGGTGACTCCTTTGGTTTCAAAACAAGGACCATCTGGTTCTCTTGAGCCATGATGTCAGTAAACATTCTCAAACACTCAGAGTTTATGAGCTCAATCACTGGCTTCAAGTCGTGTCCATGTCTTGAATTAGGTTCCTTTTTCATGCTTGAAAGAGTCGCAGATCAGTGTTAAGTGGCTTGACAAACAAAATTTCTAAAAACGGTCAGGTACAAGGACTGGACTAATTGAAAAAGCAGCCAGCGTCCAAAGAAAACCTTGAAAGGTCTTCAGAAAGCTTGTTTCTCAAGAGCACTTTAAAAAACATACATGATACAATACAAATCTGGCTCTTTTGGAGCAGATCAGGAGTGGCTCAAGACTTTTGCATGTACTGTGTATTCTTTTTGATTTGTATGCTTTACACAAAAGTAGACAATGTGTTACTAGG
Source organism: Neolamprologus brichardi (assembly GCF_056152115.1). Classification (NCBI taxonomy): domain Eukaryota; kingdom Metazoa; phylum Chordata; class Actinopteri; order Cichliformes; family Cichlidae; genus Neolamprologus; species Neolamprologus brichardi. The sequence continues at coordinate 21,767,203 of NC_142124.1, read as the reverse complement.
TATATGCTGTAGCCTTAGGAAATGTTGGGATTTCAGCAGTAATGTGGTGTTATGGGACTAAACAATTACAGGATGACATTGGGTAATATAACAGAGTTTAACAAATTTCCCACATGTGGGACTAATAAAGGTTATCTTATAAATGTTATCTTATAATATTACAGTACCACTCAATTACATACATATAATGTTTATAAGAAATACCTCATGCATGTGTAGGTAGCCTGAATCTAGCCACCTAGCAACCACCAGTAATAAGTACACACTGGAAAGATGACAGTCTAAAGAGGTCAGTTTTATTTACCTCTTAAGGAGAACCAGAGGTTACCTGCCAGGAACACAATCATGTCCTAAATTTCTCCATGTTTTCTACGTCCTGATCTTGCAGAGGAAGAAAGAATCTGTAAAACAATGGCACCGAGTGCTGAAAACAAAACGCTAAGATTGTAACAGAATGTAGTTTGTCTAATAACATGCTTTCATATTCTCAGGGCCAAGAATGTCACAGAAAATCTTCTCTAGTTACCGCTGCTCATTGCAGACTCAGGGATATAGCTTATCTCTCCTCAGGCTTGTGTCTTGTCTGTCTGCACATCTAGAAGTGTTTATGGGTGACAGCTGTTGGCTTGAAAATGTGCAGGATATCTACATTTTCTCTCATAGATTTCCTGCTTTGACTAGCTGCTACCGGCAGGCGTGTCTTTTCTTTCCTGAGACAGATGAATAAACATTATTGTTGGAGCTAAGGCCAGCAGCTTGTATAATAACTAGGTTGTGACTTTTGTCAGCTGTGCATGTGTGTGCTCAGGAAAGAACAGAAAATAGAAGAATGAAAATAAGCAACAGGGGATAAACATTCCAAAAACAGGCATTAAATATAGTCATTTAAGCACCTGCGAGGCTGTGAAGCTGTGAATTAGGAGTTATTCGAACGGTAGATAATTGTTTATTCAATCAATAATCTTGACAACAGTTTGAATGGGCTTCTAATTGCAACCTTTTAATGCACAGCATGAGTAGAGACTGCAGCCATTTTCAACAAAACCATAGTTATCGTGTTGTTAATGTGGCTAAAATCCAGCACAATCAAGTCCAGAAGAAATTCCAGGGGGGAAAAAAAAGTTTACACTCAGCATCCAATATCGTGCTATTCTCGAATGGTAAAATACAAATAACTTGCGAAAGGACGGAGCTGAGCCTGCGCACGCTCCCGGCCAATTTCTCGTGGGAAGAGAAGCCGAATAGAATAAGAACATTTTGAACAAAAGCATATTAATGGTTGTTAGCGTTGCAATTACAGTTAAATTGCGTGAAATTGCTGCTAACACAGTTGGTGTAATTCATGAAGTCTCAAATTTTAACACAGCATGCAAGGCTTTTATGATGTTGTTTAATGTCTGAGTATGTTTTAAGTGTTTGTACTGGATTTGGGGGCATGATAGAAAGCTGTATAAAATATATATATCTACATGGCAATGATATTTCCACATGTACCTCATGAACTCTGGATCTGATTTATATACATCTCAACCAATATTATGCTAACACACATATATATAGATCATTTCATCCACATAAAGCCAACCTACATCTTATGTCTTACATAAATATTTGTTTTCTTGCATGAGGTTGATCTTTCTTCCTCTCTTATTGCCTTATAGAGATTAAGTCATGCTATCCTGGAAAAGATATTTGTCTGTGTTTTATATGAAACCGAAAGCCACTAACTGTATTTGAATAACCACTTCAACATAATATTCTGCAATTCACTAAGAGCTGGCATGGGTTGTAGTAGGGAAAACAAATGATAGGTTCCAAGTGGATTAAACCCTATACATACAGCGCTGTACTTGAAAAGTCTTTGGCTTACTTCTGATCTTTTGTTCATCGTCTTTCTCCTTCTAATGCTCTTGTTCTCTTTGTTGCAGCCTCTTGCCCTCCATCCTTTACATATTTCTTCCTTTGGTGTGTTTATTATAAAGCCTTCAACCCAACCAGTGGGTTGCGGTTCCCTCCTAAACCATTCACATGGAACTGGTTAAGAAGACATTCCTTCCATGGAGAGAATGTCTGGCACCAAGCGCCTGTAATACAGAAATCATAAACGGGAGGTCCAGCCTAATCACATCCCGTGGCACTCTCACCCTCTCTGAGCTCCCTTTTCCTCCTTCATCTTCCTCTCGTCGTCTCTGAGTGGTTATTAAGAACTGGATTGGGAGACCAGGAGCGTTAGCTGAGTCTATCTTTTCCTTTCCCTAGCAATCTAAGAGTGTAAATCAATTGTGGATAGTGATCTGAATCTGGTGGTTGGCAAATGTTCCTACTTATCTGATGTGTTGTATCCAGTCATGAAAGATGAATTTTGTATTTGGGTAAATAAAGCAATACAAAGAAAAAAATGATAGAAGGAAAAAACTATTTGTGGTGGATTGTTTAATTATTGTCCAATGCTAGCTAGCTTTGCTAGCAAAATGGATTCAAAGATCATGTGGGTGATCTGCACAGATATAAATATTTGCTAATTACTGCTAACATTAAAGAAAACTGTACTAGAATTTCACAGACAAAGAAAAAAACACAGTACACAGTACAAACCTCTTGTATGGGCTGTTGGTACAATTAGCTAGTCATGCAAGTTACTGTTTCTCATCATCTGGAATAAAATGGTCAAAAAGGCTCCAAAACAATTGGGAGGTCTTACTTTAGGCCTTACCCAACTTCAGAGCGTAATGAGTAGTGAGTTATGAAAACATCACCTGGTAAAGTTGTCATGCAGAAAGAAATTTCCCATACAAACCAAAACCGCTTTTGCACCAGGCTGTAAACATGTTTATTTCTACTATAAAGTCGGGCATTTTAACACGAAGGTCTGTTGGGACTGACTCACTTTGGAAGCCAGACTCAAGTGATCAACAAGCCTTAGTTTTTGGCACTGATCTGTCAGATGCAGCAGACAGGATAATAACCCAGTGCAGTGGCGCATTCCCAACAATGTCTAGCACCATAACAACCATTTACAGCAGAGTGTCACGCCAGCTGATCAAATTTACCACCATCACTAATCTCCTGGTTATTAATTTCTTGTTCCCTGTTTATTTTCTACATTATTCAACTTTGTTTGTTGCTCATTCCCTGAACCTGTACCGCTCATCCTCTCCATCATCATGAATTCTTCCTTTAAAGTTTCTTCGTTCCATGGTATATTTAACCTGTTGCTGAGGTTTCTTTTTGTGTAATGCAATGAAACCACATTCGAAACTGGAGACTAATTACACTGTGGCATGCAAGGATCAAGCCGGGAGCAAAGGTATCAGAACAATTTTGGTCTCATCTACACCATTTATAGAAAAATGGCTCATAAAGATAATGTGAATAGTGGGATCAGGTTTGGTGTGCTCCAAGTAAGTGCTTGTGAAACATTGTTAAACTCAATATAAAGCATCTTACAAGTACAAACCCAGTGAAAATAGAGTGTTGTGCAGAAGTCTTGAGCCAACCCTCATTTCTTTGCATTTCACTTCCAAGGAATGAGACTTTCCTGTTATTGTGAAAGCGGTCTTGAGAAATAGTTCTCCGTGTTTTCTGAAAGTCTTTCAATGTTTTACTTTGTGGTGGTGTATGTGGTGTTTTTTTCACAAGTTCAAGTCCACCTCTTGGCCTGTCCAAACATGAAAAAGATACCAGGAGTAAGCTTTGTTACCAGTTGCCTGTAACACGAACATTTTTCCCCATTTCTTTAGTTCAAATTAGTTAAAAAAATATACCAAAAATAACACAGTTTCACAGGTATAAGATAGTGTTTTGGCATGGAAAATGTGATTCCCAAAGAGCTATTAGACAAAAACTGAAGAAATTAAAGAGACATAGCCTAAAAAACTATATACAGCAGATGGACAGTATCTGAAAGTCATGTTTTAAAGAAATAGGGAAAAATTAAAAGACCTGAAAGACACAGGACGTACATGGCTCTATTTACTGATGCCTCATCAAATGGTCTCAATGGCTTAAGAAGTCATTCTTTACATGTGAGGAGAAAGGGATGAGAAAGGCTGGACTGAAAATTGGTACCAACAGGTGTCATGGAGTGATGGATCCAAATATAAAATCTTTGTTTGAAATCATTAGCGAGGAAGAGATTAGGAGAGAGATACAATAGAGAGCGTCTACAGCTGTCTGTAAAACACCGTGGCGGCTTTGTCATAGTTTAGGATTGCATTTCCATAAAATTGGTGGAATTAAGAACACAGAAAAGTGATCTGTGTTGATCTCCCATGTAATACCAACTAGAAAGAAACTGATGGGTAATATCTCCACACACTTCCATTGGAGTAAAAGCATAGCTTGATAGAAATACACATACTGGAACATTATTAGTCATGGATTCACTTCCCCATTGCTCAGACTTCAAACATTACTGAAGCAGTGAAGGATCATCTTGGGAGAGAGAAGAACAAAAGGCAGTTAAAATCCAAAAACAAGCTTTGAATGCCATTCAAGACGCTTGGAGAACTATTCCCGAAGACTACTTGAAGATTTTACCAAACATTTCAGGCTATGTTGACGAACTCTTTTTTCGCCTGCTGTACTGTAATTCTGTGTCTGTTTACACCTTTTTCAATAAACTACTGCACCTCTTTCGCATTTTAGCAAAATCTAAAAAAACTGAATGGTGGCTTGGGACTTTTGCACAGTGCTCTATGTGCACTGGGGCGATCGTGGCTCAAGAGCTGGCAGTTTGACTTGTAATTGGAAGGTTGCCGGTTCGAGCCCAGGCTCGGACAGTCTCGGTCGTTGTGTCTTTGGGCAAGACACTTTACCTGTTGCCTACTGGTGGTGGTCAGAGGGCCCGGTGGCACCAGTGTCTGGCAGCCTCGCCTCTGTCAGTGCGCCCCAGGGCAGCTGTGGCTACAATGTAGCTTGCCATTACCAGTGTGTGAATGGGTGGATGACTGAATGTAGTGTAAAGCGCTTTGGGGTCCATAGGGACTAAGTAAAGCGCTATACAAATACAGGCCATTTTAACATGGGGTATTGTTAGCATTGGCATTACAGTATCATTTTGGGTATTACCACTGGGGGTCTCCAAAGCCAGATATTTTCCAAATATAAACAAAGTCAGTAAAGAAAAAAACTACTTGACTTGAGTTCCAACTCAGTTAAGCCTTTTTAACATAGCCACATTCACTAATGCATGACTGATGATGAAATAAAGATGTGGCTGTAAATACTGCTTTTTATTGTTTATTGTAACAAATCAATTCTCTCCTCACAAGTTTGTATAACTAATAAGCACAAATCTATATTTCTTCCAAAAAGGATAAATGAGTAGTTGATCTCTGCCCTGCTCTTCTCACTCTTCCTCTGTCTTCTTGGAACTGTGTGCCCTCCCTAATAAGCTCCAACAAGTCTTCGTCAGTCTTTCTGGCTCAGTTTGGGGAACCTACAGATGTCTCTGCCTGTGTTTCCTCCTCCTGTTTCTCCACTGCTGCACTTGGCCCTAGTTCTTCCTCTTGGAGAGAGGCAATGAGAAACGGGGCGGCAGAGGATTGCCTCTGTCCCAGTGCCTCATCCGAACGCCAAGTAGAAGTGGGTTTCCACTTGATGTTCCCACTCCTGACCTTTGGCAATTAAAATCCCAAAATAGAGAAAAATCAAGCTCAGTTTAACATAGCTGACAGCTTTAGAATTTGCTGGCTGAAATTTAATCTTCAGATTTTATTAGCTTTTGGTAATTAGCATTAATTACACAAGTTTGTCAAACTATAGTAATGACTATACATGTTGTAATTTTGCATGGATATTTAAAACAGGTCTCTCTTGAAATTGAGACTTTGTGTCCCAATGAGATTTACGTGTTTAAATAAAGGTCAAACTAATTTTTTAAAAAACTGTCAACATAATGTTTGTAATATTCTGTCCATTTTCTTTGAGAAACACACACAATTCTGTACAATTTCAGCAAGCAAAAAATCATCATTACCCAATGACACGGAAGCCAATTGACCTGTTGATTCAACAGCAGTGGTTCTGACATTTGTTTTGCAGAGAAGGGGGGCAAAAACAGCAAAGACTGAAATCACTGTGATGCATTTCCAAGTAGGTTACAAGATTGGGTGCCAGATAATTCAAGCTGTCATCGAACACAAATAGTATATTTACTAAATGTATGAAGAAAACAAGTAGAAGGCAACCAGTGATTGTCCTAATTTCTTTCCTGGCTCAACCTTTACCATCTGTCTCAGTGATTTTAGGTCTTTCTCATCATTTTGTCTAAACACTGTGGCACCTCCACATCTCTCTGGGTTTGGGTTTCTAAAGGAAACACCCCATCATTGAACCCTTGAAAAACTGACCGAGGGAAACAATGGTGCCCTTGAATTTCTCCTGCTCATTTTGCATGTAATGATATCTAGATTAAACACAATATTATTGTTGGCCCATGCAAGCCAATCGTGATTTTCTCTCACCCGTGTATCAGTGCATGGCGAATGTGGAAATAGTCCTTATTTCAAAACATCAGCTTTACTTACAGCTTCCTGACGGTAGTTTTGGGGAGAGGGGCAGGAAAAAGAGAGGGTAATTACAGTGTAGAAAGGAAAAGAATACTGAAGCAGCAAAGGAACAAAAATGCATCTCCAAGATCAACTGTTTCACTGAAGATGGAAAAAGAATGAATTTATGCATGTTCACTCGGACATCAATGGACTTTTTTAAGGTTTATCATGATCCATGATTATTAGTAGCACAATTTGTGGTTGAAAGAAAAATACTCATTTACTTTATTGCCAAGAGCGAGATATGAAGACTGAGATCTCTGTCTGCCCTATAATTATCTTGACTAAGACTGAAAACACAGCAACAGAGCTGTGCTCTCACCTATAAATGCACCTACCAACATTTCAGTAATCGGATTCATGTGCATTGAGGTTTTCAGTCCAGCATTCTATCCAGCTGAATAATGGCTCATGCTTTCCATATGTATCTGTAAATGTGACTGGCAGCATATTTTGTGCTATATACGACCTCTAAGCACTTCCAAAATGAGAGCGACCCCAACACACTGTGCTGAGATGCAAGTGAACATCAACTGGGCTGGAAAAACCCAGCTGGAGAACAACTGAACTATGTATGGAACAGCACAAGAAGAGGACCTGAATGAATGGCAAATATTAAATGATGGAAATGTTTGTTTCTCAAATGGAGATAGACTGCATCCTAAAGTGTTTGCAAAAAAATGCATTCTTCATTTTCTTCATTTCGAAAAACCTAAAATACTCAAATGATCTGATGTAGATCTGTGATGGACAATTCATCTCACCAAGATGAACTTGGTGACGCTCAGGATGCTGCCAAAGCAGTAACAAAAGTAACAATAGGAAATAACCTTTATTTTAAATTATATGTTTAAAAACTGTGTTACTGGCAACATGTTACAAAAATACAATTTTTTTCCCATTTCTTTAATTCAGTTCAGTTCAATTACATTTTATTTATATATCACTAAATCAGATCAACAGTTGCCTCAAGGTTCCCTGATTTTGTAAGATAAAAACACTGCAATATGAGTAGTTTCATTGTTTAGTTGATTCTAATAAAAATGCCAAGGATAACACGGTTTGGCAGGCATAAAATAGTGTTTGTGCACCAACAAGGTAATTCCCAAAGAGCTATTACAGTAAAACTTGGCATAGTTTGGTATGGTGTAAAATGTATCCTTAAATAAATTCAGGAAACTGGAGAAAAGAAGAAGCGGTAGGCCTAAGCATGTATGTTGCACTTAAGCCTATCATCACTATGCTGGAGGAAAATGTGATGTCATTTCCGGGGTAAAACCGCAAAGGATTGTAGGTACGAGTGGCAAGCAGTACTAACGCACGCAGGCTTTCACATGAAAACAGTCACAGAGCAATAAAAAGAAACACAAATAATGGCAAGAAGCTGTTGTATTATTAACTGCAATAGCCGGTCGCATGACAGCCACGGGAAGCCGACGGGTAAAGAAATCGTTTTTTATCGGATTCCGTCGTGGAAGAGAAATTGTTCAAGCCAAGTTTCCAAAGTAACAAAGAGCCGACTGATGGCCTGGATTACAGCCATTCGAAGACCAAATATAACGTCCCAGAAAACTCCAGCTCACATGTTAGTCTGCTCCAAGCATTTCCACAAAGGTAAGTCTTCTGTTGTAGTTATTACGTAATTTATCATAACAAAATTGTTGATGTAGGTTACAAATAAGTCTTATATTGATTTGAATTGAATTTGTTGCACTATGCTGCTTTGTTTATTGTGGCTTTGTGGGCTAATATTTGTTGTGTTTTGTAGGAAAACAAGCCTGCAAAATGCTGGAATGCGATCCAGACTGGGCACCCTCTATCAACCTGGGTCATACCGAGTTTAAAGCTGCTACCACAGTGAGATTTGATCGTTTAAGAGAGAGAGCGATATCAAAACAGCCACGAAAAGTCCTGCATATATGTGCCCAAGTGTTGTATTGAAGCAATCGAGTGACGTAACTGTTTTCCAGTATGTTGTTTTGATATGTTTGTTTGTTTTTTATTGTTGATTTGTGTTTCACCGAAGAGGCTAAAGCACACGGGAACACAATTTTGCGTCTTTCCTGTAAGATTCTACAATAGAATGAAACAATAATGCCAGTTATAAATAAAGACAATAATTCAAATGAAGTACGAAACACTTGTTTTATTTCTATTAGATCTGAAAATATTGTGTAATACTACAACCTGAAACAACAAATAGATTGCGTTGGCCTGTAAAGGAAATAAAGGGGAAAAAATTAACAACAGCTGTGAAATGGAATAGTCCAAATCACCAAAGTAAACTGGACCTGGGCTTGTTGCAGGGATCTGAAGTTACTAAACATTTTGTGAGTGTATGCACTCACACTTAGGACCATATAATAATAAATATGTGCGTGATGAAAGTTGGGCAGCACGCTAACGTCCTTACTCCACTCTGTATGCTCGTATGGGTCTGACCCATTCACTCCTTTGATTTTTTCCTCCTACTTTTTTTTTTTTTTTGCCTTTTCGTCAGACCTGCCGTGTTCTCTGACGTTTTGTACATAACTGTTTTAGGACAAATAAAATGCAAGTAGGGATTAAAACCGCTGAATTAATGATTACCGGTGCTGGAAATGCTAGCGCTTGATGCAGTGTTATGATTTTGTTGCCACTCGTACCCACAATGCAATGCGCGAAAGTCACGTGGTCTGTCAATCTCTTTTCCCTGCTGCTGCCAGCCTCTTAGGAGTGGACGTTGGCATGGATAGCGGCTACATACATGGCGGCTACGGGAGTCGGCTGGCGTGCATGTTGATTTACTTGATTATTAAATTAGAGTAGTCGGCGGGCGGCAATTTGGAGTAATACAGTGACTCCGTCTGCTCCAGATTTAAGGTTTTATTTAGTTTGTATGTCTGGCTCTATGTTCTTTTGATTTGTAGTTTGGTTTTTGTTACACCACTGGTAGGAGGCCCTTTTTCTAGCTGCGGATCACCAGTGTGTTCCTGCAGTTGGGCTAACCCAAGCGTGTGCCTATTAGGTTTTTTTGTTTGTTTGTTTTTTTGGAATATATTATAATTTTCTTTGTTTTGTTTTTTTTATTCAGATGCTGAAGGCCTGACGTGGAGGAGACCAGGGGTGCCTTAGTGGCAGGCACGTGCAGAGGGGGGGGGGGGGGGGGGGGGGGGGTAGAGGGGCTTGAGCACCCGCCCCTTCCCTGATGAGTGCCCAAAGTGCCAAGGCAACTTTTAAATTTTTTATTTATTTATTTATTTTTATGTGTGTGGGCATGCAGAGTCCTGTCTGTGCCCCTCAACAATAATATTTAACTATTAATCACAGTTTTGCTAAATAAAAGGATCTGGCTTGCATCACTCACATGATCACATTTAACCAATGATCACCCTTGACGGCAGAACGCGCTGGTTACGAGCCGGGAACGAGCTCACAAAGAGCACGCGCATTTTTTGCGGTCCGGAGCTGTAGGAGAAACACAAGTTAACTCAGTGACACAGACTTACTATATTTCTTCCATACAGACTGATGCGACAAAACCAGTAAGTAGGTGTACAGCGTACACTGTAGTGTATAGCACACAGGAGTATTGGCTTATTACGTACACGTTGGTAAGTTGTTTTGTGGCAACTGACGAACTGGAACAAATGAGCGTGCTGTGTGTGTAACAGCGCGACAAACATTACCTGTCCTTTTATTAACTGCACAAGTAGTGCTGGTCATAGCTGCTGGCTACCTGTGTAAGGCTGTCATGGGTCTGTAGCTCTGTCACCGTTTTAGTGAACATATTTAGTTTTAAAGTAAGTTTCCGGGCTTTTCCTGCCTTTCTGGAGGGATTATATTTCACTAAAAACGATCTAATATGCATGTCCACATAATTATGCATTATTATAATTATAATATTTTAAAAAACACACACTGTATTTTAAAGAACATACATTAAGAAGCAGATTATATTCGATTTATATTTTAAATAAGACAAAATTTGGATTTTACAGCAGTAAAATTATTGTATCAGTTTAAAAATGTAATAAGCTTTGCCCCTGCACAGAGTGGATAGTGAAACAAATGGAATCATCATAAATACATTATTTCATATTTATTACTTCCCCCTCCTCATTGCTTTATTATTGTAGCTCTAGTAATAAATAATAATGTAAGGATTCTGGATCAGCACCGTGATGCCCATAGTATATACAGTATTCTGAAGAAGGTCTAAAATGTCACTGTGTGTGCGTGCATGTGTTTGTTTTATTTAGATGGATTAAAAAAAAAAATATTACTCATGATATAACATTGTCCAGACATGCCTGGTAAGGACATGAGGAGGAAACAGTAGGAGCTGTGTGAGGCTACTAAAGGCAATGCTATAACATTTTTCTCTCATCATTTTATTATAGATTAAGTGTAAGAATTGTTAGGTGTGGATAATTAGATTATAGTTTATTGCAATAGCAAGTTGTGCCTTGTTCTCAGATAGACAGCAAGTGGAGAGTGATATATGAAAAGATGGGATGGAAGGAAGAAGAGAAGCAAAGAGTGATTCACAGGCAGACCCTAAATTATTTCTCACAGTTTTTGTGTCCTTATGGTTCCAAGTGCTGTCACCAATCTTTGCATTTTGTTATTATCTCATGACACTTGTTTAATCAGCTACCATCTCTCCTATGGACTTTTTAATGTCTACAGTCTCAGATCAACACAGCCCTGCCCTCCAGCACTATCAGCAGCAGGAGCAGCAGAAACCCCTTAACAGCAACATTGTACCCATCAGGTAAAACATCGGCTACGTTTGCTTTGCCTTGTTGCCCATATTAGATTCTTGATGAATGTGTGTTGTTGTTATTCAGCCTGGTTCAATGTGCCCCTTTTTAACTTTGAGCACCTGCCCCTTTAAACCTCTCTGCACGGCCCTGCTTAGTGGTGGGATCCTTTGAGTATTACACACCTGCATTTTTATGGTGAGTTTTCCTTTTTTTTTTTTTTTTTTTTCTTTTTTAATTGTTTCTGTGTGTGGCATCCCTGTCCCCCACTGGTAAGCCTCGGCTCTGAATACTTTTTAGAATATTTGTATACTGGTATGTATGCTTGTGCTTTTATATGATGTTTTATCATTACACCACATCTCTGTATTGAGTATAACGAACCTAAATGCCTCCTTGGTGATTAGAATCCTCTTGATCCAATATTCTCTGGGTGAAATTCCCAGTGTGGCGTTGTTTGCCAAATTGTGAAGAGTTATAGTTTATTCCACCCCCACCTACAGCCACAGAAAAACATACAATGGAACACGGACAGCCAAGGATTGGCCTCCCCAGAGCGCAGCAGAAATGAGGGCTGGCTCATGTCCTTTGCACTGTACTGTATATTTATCAAGAAACATTATACATCCTGGTAGGCAGTAAACTATGTATTTGACTAGTCAACTAGACATATTAACAGAGCTGCCCTTACTAGCTGCCCTCCAATGAGAATGACATGACTAACACGGTATGTTAGATTTAGAACTAAGACAAGGTATACACATGAGTAATTGTCCATTTTAATTTTCTAAATATCTTTTATAAGCCTTACTTTGTGCTGAACTAAGCACATTTTGTAAAACCGCCACAAGCTGAATCCAAATTTGAACTTGAGGACCAGCAACTGCCACACAGAAGCAACAGCTTATTGGTGATTGGAGTGATAATGCAAAAGTGACCAAAGCTACAATGTAACTGATAAATGTTTTAAAAAAAAAAAACTTAACTGCCTGTGGGAGTTTTTTATGGTCTACCAGGCTGTGCTACAATCATGCACCATTACCACAGGCTTCTACAGAAAGAGATCTGCTGCTTTAGAATTAGTGCTATGACATCATGAAGCAAAGCTTTAGTAAAGAGGACTCCATATGACCAATTTCTATCTTTAAACAAAAAGCCATGACAACCACCTTACTTAATGATCGGCATGTACAGTTTTTTTCACCACTGAACCAACAGCCAGCTGTTGGTGGGTGTTGGTAAGGTTTTGTCCAATGTGAAATGGGAGAAGACACATGAAGAAAAAAACGCATCCAATCATTTCAAGACAATAATGATGTGAATTCCCCTCCCTTTTATTACAATGTGCCCTCTACCACTACCAAGATACCCACATTCTTTCCTTAATTGTTCCCCTCTTATCTTACGTATCTCTTCTCTGTGGACCCCTGACTAACAGGAGCGCAGAGAAACGGAGTAATCTGTCTGGGTCAGTGTGCTGGGCTATGCTGGGGCTCATGTTGAGGTCAGCCTAATCACCTTTCAGATCAGCTTGGAGAACAGAGGCGACTGCACCTTTTATCCCAAACCAAAGTTAACAAGGCAGGATTCTTGGGAAGCATTGCAGACATTCTTGAAAGCAAAGTGGAGGGGTGAATTAAAGAGCAAATGACCTTTCTCTCGTAATTTTTAAGGGTAGTAGACAGTGAGGAAGCAGAGAAATAAACTTTTTTTTGCCTTATGTGAAGGATGCTCTAAATGTTCCAGCAATTTTTCTTTTATCACATGTCATGAGTTAAAAATTTGCAGCTGATACTTCCTTTGGAAATATCTTTCAAAAAATGCGCAAACATTTTGACCTACGTCACTGCTTTCACCCCTGGTTTCCCCGAGGGATAGTTAATAACTCCAGTATAGGTGCTGTTTGCACAGATGGACCTCCTCCTTCAGAATTGGCCAACCTTTTGACCGATGCTATTTCCTCTCTACTGTCAACCTGATCTATCACATGCTGAGTAAAAACTGACATTCACTAAAGACGCCAAGCACAGCAGTACTCCTGTAGAAGTATGAAAGTGATAGTTCAACTCGTGGTTGTCCATGTAGTAGTTGTGCCTTCGGATTTCCTATTTGTGCATCTTACACCTAACAGATTACAGAGTTCCAGCTAACCTGAATCAAAATGTACATACATGTTTTAATTACATAAAAACAGAAAGAAAAAAGAGAGAGATGGCTAAGATCTCTCATAAGTGTTGAAAATGTACACCCCATGATTTAGAACAGGGGTGTCCAACTCCAGTCCTTGAGAGCTACTGTCCTGCAGCTTTTCGATGCATCCCTACTCCAACGCAGCTGAATCAAATGATTGGATTACCTCTTCAGCAAGCCATCAAGTTTGGCAAAGGCCTGGTAACAAGCCATTCATTTGATTCAGGTATGTCGGAACAAGCATGCATCTAAAAGCTGCAGGATTTAGAAGCTTGTGGAGCCACCGCTGGCTGCAATAATTGGAAGTAATCATTTTCTGTATGGATTTATGAGTCTCTCACATCACTGTAGAGAAATTTTGTCAAACTATTTATACAGCATTGCTAGATCTTGTTTCTCTTTTCATTTCATTGAAGTTTCCAGGCAGTTGTACATGCACAGCTATTTTAAGGTCCCTGACTTGGATTGGGTCATTGCATGTTGACTCTTTTTCAGCCACCCTGTTGTAGATTTGCTGCTGTCCTTGGAACTATTGTCCTGTTGTACGATCCAGTCTCAGCCAAGCTTCAGCTGCTGTACAGGTGGCCTCACATTTGATTCTGGAATACTTTGCTATACAGAGAAGTTCATGGTCGACTCAATTGCTGGAAGGTGCCCAGGTCCTGTGGCTGCAAAACAAGCCCAAATTATCATCCCTCCACCACCGTGTTTGACAGCTGATATGAGGTGTTTGTGCTGTCTACCAAATGTGTTGCTGTGCATTACTCAGATCCAAGATTGCAAATCAAAGCCATTCTTCCATGTTCCTTTTAGAAAGAAGTGGCTTTCTCTTTTCTCTTCCAAAATTGTACTGACATGATTTTTAACCTTTAATATACTAACTGAGGCTGAAAATTGCTCTTGGGCTTTGTTTACACTTTGAGTATTATATTATCTGGCCTGAGGGACACTTTGTGATGTCAACTCCTAGAAAGACTGGGCCATGGCATTGACACATGTCTGAGTTTTCCAGTTTGTAAGCCACCTGAGGTTGTATGAACCTAATTGGGTGAGGATAAGGTTATTTTTTTATTATGTTTTGATATGTAAAACCTTAGAATTCTTTTTACCATGACTCTAAGCTACACAAGGGTCAGCTCTGCTTCATGTTTGGTCTGAACACAGCATTATGTTACTGAGTGCAGTGTGCATTGATTTGACTGGTGAACAAGAGCTGGTCCATATTCAAATAAGACACCTAATCAAAAACATGTCAGCATAAATGTTTTCCCTCTAGACACAGATACGGCTCCTTGTAAGCAATCCTGTTCTTGATGATCATCCATGCTAGTTGATCCCAACGCTTTGCTGACTACACTTTACTGCAGTGCAGTCTGGAAATATGCCAAAGGAACATATTTCTGTACAGCAAAAGGATGCAAAGGAATTCCAAAAACATAAGAATCCAACACATTAACCAACATTTTGATTCGAAACAGTAATGTAATTACATGCATGTAACTAGTTATATGGAGAAAGTTAATTCCCAGTACTGCTCATACCTTTGTTAATTGAAGCGTCTGCATTCTCTGATTCATAATAACAACTCTGACCACATTCAAGAAGAAAAAAATGAGTGAAATTTAAAGAAAATTAACAGAAAGCAAAAGGATAAGTGGTAGAGAGAAAGTGAATAGCAGTTGCCGTAGGACGATGGGATTGGAGACATTTTGGCCAGGGATGTCAGAAAGGAATCAGTGAATAACTTGGCTCGTTTCTTTGTGGTGAGAACAGCATGGGCTGGAAGCTGGAGCCAGAGCCCACAATGTCTAGCCTGGAAGGTTCTCTCATTAGAAAGATTGGAGCGAGCAACCTCCTGGGAACTGCAGCGCTAGAGTCCTGGGAACGCTTACTCTCAAGGCCAGCTCAGGTATAATGTAGTGGAGATTGCTGTTTTCTTGGGGGGGGTTGTTTTTTATTTTAATTGGTTGTCACTCGGCTCTTTTGCCTCTATCCACCATGTGTCTTATGTTTGTGGTGATGCTTGGATTTGCCCACCCCTCTGAGTTTGACAATTGAGAATGTGTCTGAGAGTATACAATGAGACATGAGCCCAGTCTCTGTACTGCCTCCAATGCCAGAAAAATCCACTTTGAAGGAGTCCAAAAGCATGCCAGTGTTTTTTGTTTAAACACTCATTTTATAGCTTTCAGGGAGCGAAGCAGAGCTGGTTGGCAGGAGCAATGACAAAATGCAGAGAAGGCGCACAAGAGGGAAGGGGGGAAGAAAAGCAAAGGGTACAAATATTCCAGTGTGGGGTCCTCGGGCCTACAGATCATTGGGACCATCTGCGGCAAAGCCTCAGAGGTGATCTTTACCGCTCCCCCATAAATTGGGAGAAAAAATATTTGAACCTGTGTACTCAGCCAGAAACTACAAACGGTCAGAAGCCTTAACAAGAGCAACGCACATGTAATTGTAACAATCAAAAAGTCACAGGGGCGCACATGTAGAAGTCCGTTCTTTCCTAAATGATTCCTGACACGTGGCTCCAATAGCAGGCCATAAAACACCAGTATCTTTAACTTTACAGAACCTCACTTAGCCTCTTTGGAGGGATGCCCGTTTGTTTTAAAAATGATGAGGATGCTTTTTGTAGGTTATCGCTGACTTAGCTGGTGAGTTGAACTCGTGGAATGGCATTCGCGCATGGGTGTATATCCGCCTAAATATCTGACTGTCAAATGGTGTGATTTCTGTGAGACGCTCTGTCTGAGATTTTCCCGAACTTGTGCTTAAGCATGTGTGTGGCTTGTCAGTGGTCACATTCAAAAATGTGTTCAGAAATACTTTTATATGCTTAGTGCATGAATGTGATCTCAATTTAAGATTAGCTTCACCAGATAGCTATATTAACATTTGGAAAATGTCTGAGAAATGCTTAACAGAAACAGAAACATTTCCAACTAAAGGATTTTAACTGATGAAGACATGTGACTAAAATGTACTCCAGATTGAAATCAAGGAACTCGGTCAGTCACTGTTGTTTTAAACGTTTCCACTTTGGGTGGGAGTATAGAACATATTCCTTTAGATTAATTATGGCTGTCTCCCAGGTCAGTACTATAAACTTACAGTACCAGGTACGGGTGGTGAGTTATGTGATTTTTGTGAACGATTTTATCTAGCTGCATAAGTCCCCGAAGGTAACTATGTATAGTGTTCTCTTACCTGACCAGATAGATTCTTTACAGTTTTTCGGCTCAGGTTGCCGTTTAGCTTGCACTCAGTGTGAAAAGCTTTAAGGAACAAATTTACTGTCAAATCTCCAGTAAAGTCAAACCAAGCCTTGAGACATGGCAGAGCCAAAGAAAGGACTGAGCAGTCTCACTGAGTCTCACTCAGTTGTGACTCAAATATGGCATCTTCTGTGCAAACAGGACGTGCCACTGCATGACTCACCACACAAATCAGAACAAATGTTTTTTTCCGGTGAAATGAGTCAAATGAACTGCATCCTGAAGAAAAAAAAGATTTCTTTTACCCGTCCTTCATCTACAAGGCTGATATTGTTTGCTTGACTAAAAGGTAGAGGAAGCTTAACCTCTGCTATACTGTTTAGTAAAAGTGGGAATCACCAGACACCCCACCATACGATATCATGACAATACTTACCTCACGATAACATATTCTTAAATACTGTGATTTATCACCCTTTGCCAACTTCAAATTATGTCCTCAAACTTTCTGTTTTATCCAGTAAAATAAAGTTACCATACATTAGTTATTAAAATGATTGTCAGGCACACCAACACTGTCTGCCATAAATGTCACTCTGCTGCTCAGATCCAAGTTGGCAGCTGCATGTAGTCTGTTTTAGACAACAAACCAATTAACTGTGAGAAATCGTCAAACATCATATATATGTGTTGCTTTCTATATAGACAGAAATTACCATTTAACTATTACATTTGCACTCAGCAACCTTCCTGTTCTACAGGAATATACCCAGAGCACAATCAGCTGGCAGCAATTTCTGTTGAGTTCCCTCAAACTGGGCTCATTGACAAAGACTCATTCAGACTGATGGCAACATGCTGGCAATCAGTAAATCAGATCGCATTCATTTGCAAATCTTCAGCAATCCCTCGGAGAGTGATAGTAGTCAGTCAATTTGCAGAAAGGCTGCCTCCTTTCAGGTGAAACGAGTCTTATTCACAGTATTCCCACGGGAAGGGTGTGCTTAATATGGAACTATTATGCTTTCCTTTATTTTCCTGTTGTAGCTATGCTCATATTTGGCTAAATAAAACTATTTCAACTAAAGAGGTCAGCACATAGTTTATTATAGCTACTAGGATTACCCCTACCCACCTGCTGCACAAGACTTTGCAGCCAATCAGAAGAAAGTTGGCTCAAAGAGTAGTTGAACTGAAGGACTGCAGTACAGCCCCTGTATAGAATAAATAAATAATGTTTTTAGTTATGAGTAATTGAAAGCTGGTCTAGTAGCAAAAATAAATCAATCAATAAAACTGTAGCTGGGAATGTGCATGGCAGAGCCCCTTTACCTCTGCCATCTGGTTTTTGGGTCCAACACCCAGGGTTTTAAATTTAGAGAATGATAAGGGCTTTTGGTTTTGTATTCTATATTGCCATTTAGCTATCTCTATGGGTTGCTTCTATACATTATACGAGTCCCCTTTGTTGTATTTTATAACTTTATTTCTGTGCCTTTAGTTCCCTGATTGTTTTAGTTCATAGGTTGTTAATCCCCTTTTGTATTCCCATTCTGTTCCTTCAGTTGTGTCTCCTTGTTTATGTTCTGTATCTCTGTCAGGTTCACATGTCACTTGTTACTTCCTGTTTTATTTTGTGTGGCATTAGCCTCTTGTGCATCGTGTCTAGTTCTACTTCCTCTGTCTCGTCATGTGTTATTAGTTTCAGCCTTGTTCCCACCGGTTGCCTTTTCCCCCATCATGTGTATATATTGTTTCTGTCTTGCCTTGGCCTTTGTTGTGTTCGTCATCGAGCGGTGTGTGTCTCTCCTTGCGTTTCTCCTGTAAGTGATCGTTGACTTAATTGTTCTTGGTATATGTTACAGTATGTTACTTTTTATGTTTTCACCAATAAAGATGCTTTTATGTCCTACTTTCTGGGTCTCCCTCCGGCTACCACACAGCCGGCCTTGACAGTTTTTGTAAAATGTTACATACCCAATTAAGTGCAGAGGATGAGAGAAATAACAATAAATGGGAGAATCTTTTTCGTTTGTTTTTTTGTATCACTTTTGATTTTAAAAAAAGTGAGTTTTCTACATTAAGGAGAAAAGAAACAAAGTGATGGCTTCACATTCACTTTATTTACTCAACGTTTTAGATGAGAAAACATTAGAAAGCCCTGACATGTAATGGCATACTGTGATCTGTGATGTACGCTGCCTCCATGTAGCCTTGGGAAGGTACACGGTGCAAAATAGCCACTGAGTCATTTAGACTACCTCAGCACTGGGGAATTTGAAGCATCTACACGGCCTCGATGTGACTGTTGTGCATCCAGGTATATCATGCTTTCAAGATCTTGTTACCACTCACACTAATTCACTAGGGACAAGCTAAATTGGAACTGAAAATTAAACGGGTTTAAATTTAACCTCCTAGGACCTGGCGTCCACATATGTGGACATCACATTTTGGGTTATTTAGACCAAAATATTTATTTTTGCTCTACAAGGGCCTGACTTCCACTTACGAGGACATTATACTGCTACTGTTCTATCAAAATTTTAAACGAATATCTTATATATGTTGCTCTTATTTTTCTTAAAAACAAAAATAAGGTAAAAAAAATAAATAAATCTGGTAATTCTTTGTTTTTACATTCATCGGGCCCCAATATGACCAAATATCAAAGAGAAATTAAAAATGCATGTCGTGGAAGAGTTCGGGTCTTAGGAGATTAAGTTGAAGTTAATGAAATGCTGTCCTGATGGTCTTTCTTTAAGTTGCTTGAAGACATTTCACCTCTCATCCGAGAAGCTTCTTCAGTTCTATGGTCAAATGGTGGAGAGTCCCAGATTTAAACCCTGTGGGAGTTTCCCCCCAAAGAGGGAACAAAGGACCCCCTAATGATCCTCTACCTAATCACATGAGCCAAGGTGTGAAAACGGGTGTAGGTCACAATCAGCCAAGGTTTCGGGTGAGCTAGCCCCACCCTATCATGTGATTTCCTGAGGTCAGATGGCCCAGGATGTGAGTGAGCGTTAAGGCGTCTAGGAAGGGATCTCAAAACTGGATTATAGATATCAGACAGTTGGTGTCGTAAATCACCGCCTCTGTTCAAAGACAGTCGCTCACAGTGGACATAAATGGCTTCTTTTACTCCTCTTTCAAATCACCTATCTTCTCTGTCCAAAATGTAAACATTGGCGTTTAGATGCAGATGGACCGCTGAGTCTTCTCCCATGGAGGTCTTGATGGTAACCTGTGCTCCCGATCACACCAATTTATCCTGCATTAGGGCTGATTGTTATTACTATTACTGAATATTTAAGTCAAGTAGCAAACTTTTTAATTTTGCTTAAAGACACCAAAATGTTCAAAAAAGCCTCAGGTTACCACTGTGGTGTTCGAGGAACGAGTCCGGTCTACAGCACAGCAGGCTGTTTTACATATATGGCTTTTAATGCAAGTTCATTCTTTATTTTAAAAACGTTTTGAGGCCCGATGTGAGTTTTCAGAGATCCTGGTTGTGACTGAGTAAAAGTGCTGGGTTTGAGACCTGTGTGCCACAGGTGAGCAAGTGATTGTGTGTGTGTGTGTGTGTGTGTGTGTGTGTGTGTGTGTGTGTGTGTGTGTGTGTGTTTGTGTGTGTTGGAGAGTCTGAGACACTTCAGAGCCATGACTCAGCACTCACACATGAATTTAACTCGAGAGGCTGAAAATGAAATGAAACATCGCAGAGTGCATGTATTAAACAGTCAAAAACTGTCAGTGCCATTAAGTGCAAACACAAGCAGCTTCTGCGGGGCACTCATGACTCCACTCCAGACGCTTCTCCCTAGTGTTACTGTTTTTCAAAATAACAGCTCGGCACAGTTGCTACCTTCATCATTTTCTTCTACGTCAATCCTCAAAGGTTAGTTGGTTGTTCTTTCCCAAAATACCCAGCCAGAACCTTCCTTCAACATTTACCTCATGAGATGCACGAATGAAAGGCTTCTTGTATGGAAAACCTGGTGATTAATTTTGCCCCCAGCATCATAACAGTGTTGATTGTATTCCCTCTGTGGGACACGTGTCTAAGCTGGCCCGGTCTAAACGAATGGCATTCGACATTCTCGCTGCAAGAAGAGCTTTCTGAGTAACTGACGTAGCCTCTTCCAAGACAATATTAAAATCTTTTTTCACTAACTTGTTTTGACACAGAGCGGTTCGGCACTTTACTCCGGACATGCTCATTAGTTTATAAAAAAAATTGTTTGTGCAATGGAAATCTAACCTTTTGGTCTTCTCCTTTAACAATCTTTCAGTTGTGTTCATCAGATTTCTCTCTCAGGGCATTATTTCCAGACCCCTCTTTTACTGATTTTACTGGTCTTCATATGGACATTGTAAATTGAGTTATCATGGCACCATATGTGGCGCTACAGATGAGTCTTTAAATATACAAAATAAAACAAAGCTAGTAAGCTTATGGAAGCATTTAGCTCAAATCAACTGCATCTGGCAAAACTAATTACAAGAAATAATCAGCTAAAATCACGTCATTACCCTGCATATATATAAACAGAGTATATTTATGAAACAACCTACAGTGGAGAATAATATGGCCAGTCAAAGGCCTTAAGTTGTGATTTTGTGTGTGTGTGTAACATATTGGGTAATTCGCCTTCCTGTAGATTAAGTGTGCTAACCACACTGAATGGCTCATGTACAGCATGTTTGGGTGGGCCTGCACTTAGGCCGCAACTAAATCCTAGTGTAAATCCACCCAGGGTGCAGTGTCCTATGAAGAAAAACACTTAAAGGTCATCAGAGAACAAGGCAGGAAAAACTGCTCAATGGTTAATTCACTGCAATGGAACGATGTATTATATAGCAGGAGACTATGAGAGACACATCCAAGTACGTATTACTGGCATGTTCATGTCTTTCCAATCGCCATGTATGAGATGCAACTCAAAAGCTACACTTTAAGTAATCGATTCATATGTTTGAAACAATATTAGCTGCCAAAACACTGCATACTGGTTGAGAAAAGTAAACCATAACACACCCACTAAGAATGCATGAAAATGCATGATTCCTCTTAATCCGACACTAAGCCCATCCCATGGGTGTCCCTAGCACAGAGTGCACATTCAGACATAAATACCAAAAGTATAAAGGCACTTTTTCTCAAGAGCTTGACAAATCTTGTTACATTCTACCCAAACACCGACACAACAACCCTGGATTTTGACACTTCCTGAGTCAGCGGCAGGGTCTCTGGTTCACACTTGTGTGTAATCAGGTGTGCGTATCCAAGGTTCCCAGGCTATGCACACACCTTAAAAAGAGTACATCCTGATAAATCAAGGCTTCTGATCTTGCAGCCAGAAATTCCAGGCTGCCTGGGCCACACCATTCAGATCCGTGAAATACGGAAACAGCAGCTCCACACACCAAGAATTCAAAGAATGCTATTAGAGTTCATTTGTTTTCCGTGAAGGAAACTAGAATAGGAAGGGTAAGGAAGGCAATGAAGGAATGAGGGAATGAAGACATTTTCTGATTTAAAAGAAGCAAAAATAATCCACTTTTAACCATGGCCACATGTTGTGCTTTTGGGTAGACCACACATGAACACATGCAGAAATCTGTGCTCTTGCCACACGCAACAAAAATGCAAAACATAAAGTGCGGAGCTACAAAGTGAAAAAAGATGAATGAGCCTAAAAAGGCACACAGCCACAGGTGCACATACATTCCAGTGCATGTCATGTGATCCAAAATAGGAACGTCCCAATTCTATAGTTATAGCTGTGTCAGAACTGATTTTTCTCAAGCATCTTCCATCACATCATGCTGCTCTCAACCAGCTCATTAGTGAGACTGGAGTACTATTACATGAGGAAAGGAAAGGTGGGTGGAACGCACGAAGAACTGCACAGTATCTCAGCATGAGAAACAGCCTCCAGCTGCAGCCTAAACTGTTCCCTGCGTACCGTCTTCTGTGTATTCATAGTTTCTGAGGAATGTTCCTGATGTTTCAGTGCTTAGATTTAAAGGGAAATCGCAAAGGAGAGGTTAAAGACATCAACAAGTGTTAAAGACAATGTGCTGAAAAGATGCTGTAAAAGTGCCTTGTATGCTTGAGTTTATGTGAATGTGGCCTCGAAATTTCCATATATGACAGTGAACCAACGTTTCACATGGAAAAGTGTTCAAACTGTTTCACTTTATCACTTTTCCCCATTTTCTAGAATTCATTTTCATTCATCTACACTCAACTTTGTATAATGACAAGAAATAATGGTTTTAAAATGTTGTCAAAAACTGAAATCTAAGGAATTCTGTACTTTTTGTGGTGTTTTTCAATGTTAACTCTTTCAGACTAAAAATCTACAAGCTTTTCATACCTGGATTTGGAATTTTTATCTCAATCTTCCTTGAACATCCTATCAGGCTCTGAGAGATTACTGTCTTTGGGTTCCCACGGCAATTCGCCATAGTCTCAGGTCATACATATGCTCAATCAGGTTTTCTTTCCAAGGATCTGTTTCTATCTTGTTGGTTTCATCCTTTCATCACCTCTGATCAGTAATTCTGTCCCTCCTGATGAGAGGCACCCACTGCATGATGCTACCATCACCCTGCGCAGTCTGTAAGGTTGGTTTATAAGGTAAACAGCTATGCCTGGTTCTCTCAATATATAGTACTTGAAGTTCTGCCCAGTGTGCAGGTTTTGTTTTGTCTGACCAGAGAGTCAGTTTTCTTCTTTCTTACTAGCCATCTATCATATTGCAAGTGGGCTGCTGTGCCTTGCACACAAAAATGTTTCAGTCTATTTCCTGTGCCAAATTTCTCCAAATTTCTCCCATCTCTGCAAAAGGCTTCTCAAACTCTATTAGCCTGACTTTTTGTCATCAACAATGGTTTTAATGTTTCATTATTCCAATTTCAGATTTATTTGTAAAACAAGTTGTAGAGATGTCAAATTTTGCATTATTTTGTAATGGTCAGGAATCCTTCCAAAGATTTTTGCATCCCTTTAAGGAGCCGCATCAACTGCACAAATTTATAATTTTGAAGATGAGGTAAGACCTACTTCTGGTGTATTTTTAATGCAAAACAGACAGATTGATAGAATATAAAGTCAATTTTATTCATTTAAAATTAAATCTACAACATAATAAACTTTGTGAAAGGGTCTGAATATGTTGTGAAGCAAATATATGGCAAATGATAATGATCCAAACAAAATACTTTCTACTTTATCTGTAATAAGTGTGTTCAACAAAAAGGGTGTGTATTCCTGTGCAGTTGGAAATATTGTTGTTTGACTCTAGCTCGGGAGACACCCGAGCTAGAGTCACACAACTGGAATTTGCAGAAAATGGAGGTAGAAGCGTAATCTAGTGATCAAAAGCTATAAAGAGAACATTTGACATCATAATTTGAGTTTGAAGCCAGGAGCTAAGCCTAGCTCTATGTTGTGGTATCAGCCTGCTCACATCTCTTTCAGGGAATCAAAAACCCCCACAATTTTCACATGACAAACTGACTTTCCACTGTCAGGCTCTGCAAGGTGAGACAAAGCCTTATAATGTATTTTAAATGTAACAGAGAGAATGTGAGTGCCAAAGGTGCATTGGTTTAGGTGTTATTCTGTTGCTTTAAGTCTTCTTTTTTCAGATGTGTGGCTTCCAAGACTGACAGTTAAGTCTATCCTGATCAGAGAGCAACTGACTTGACCTCAGTAATGCAAAAGAAAACACGCTCGTTGATCTTTTAGAAGCCAAATCCCATTGAAGGAAAATGGGATTGTCATCATGCATCCTTCTCTCTTTTTCCATACATGTGTTTTATTACAAAAATGGAACAACCAAAAAAAATCTTCAGATTGTATTTTAAAGTTGGAGTCCAAAGTAAAACTCCAATCCTCTCTTCATTTCCATGCTTGTCAGGTCATTGCAAAAGGCCAATGCTGAATGAAAACATCCGCCATTGGAGTACATCATTGCCTCACAACAGAGATGGAGCTGGATGCTCATCAAACAGCAGCTCTTGGAAAAGCAAGAGAAAACATTTCCAAGCATGTCAGATTTTAATGACACACACATCACCACCTCAAACTCAGAAACAGGTAAAAGACAAGCAATGAGTATCTGACATTGGAAAAAGTTAAGTTGGAAGTGATGGCTTTGGGAGTAAAATGTTGGAAGTTCATTTCGAGGGCTGCTCTCCTGAGCTCAAGTCAAATTCTTCCTATATCTGCTAATCTAGTTTTACGTCTTACCAATTTCTTAAAAATTCAATATAATTTCAGACAGACTAAATGTTCTATGGCATTTTGAGAATCAACAAACAAGGTTTAACTTTACCTCAAGTCAATGTATCAATTACTTTAGAGCAGAAAATATATACTTTGGAAATTGCAGTCATGGATCAGAGTGGTATATCGCATGTCATAGACTTTGCTATACTTATATTTGCTCTCTTACTGCTAAATTTGTCTGATTTTCTCATTTGTGGTCATCCACAGTTTAATTAATTGTACTTCTTCCAATATATTGGAAGGCCTAAACAATAAAACCGACTTTTCCCCATTTCCTAAACCACCGGGTTTATAAATACACTGTTGATCATATCAACAGTCATGACCAACTTCATCTTTTGGTCTGTGTCTGATAATACTATACTTCTTGCATAAGACAAACAGAGGTTTTTTTTAGTGTTTTTCACTTATTTAAAGATGACCAAGAAGCCAGATTGTGGTTAGGGATACCCTAATGTTCTGTGTATGTTTTGATTTCACCTGTTCCATAAAGGCAAGCAAGGCATACAGTGCTTGACCAGTGAAATCTAAAACTAGACAACAATGAAAATCTAACAAAATGAAAGGAATCATCCTATTTGCATCTCAAGCAGCATTCTGTCATAAACCTCTCTCTTCTAAATTACTGCTGTATTATGGCCGCAGTTGATTACTGTGTCTGGAAGAAGGCTTAACTCTGCTTGGTTACGAGTCACTGGAATCTTTACAGTCTGTTGGTTTAATGGCATGTCTCTGACAAAAGAAAAGTCTCATGAGTGGGCGATCAATCGAGGATTTGTCACATTGATTTTTGTTGTTGTTGTTTTTAATTTCTTTTGTGATAATTGTGTGCAAAAGGGGGGATTGCAAAAGGTTATTCTCAACAAAAAGTTATTTGGGACAAATAACCTCAAAAGTTTTAATGCTGTCAGGGTCCACTAAGCAGATTTTACTCTTAATATAATTGAATCTGTCAGTTTCATGCACTTTTAAAATTTGCAGCGGCTTACTTGGTAATATTTATTTCAGTATTGCATGATTCTGAATGTATCACATTAAAAAGTAGGCATAGAAAAGAATATGACAAGGCACAGGTCATTAATACACTGTCTTGCAATCTCTGTGTCACTGAGTCTGAATTCACTTCATGTAAGCCTTAAAGCTTTTTCTATTTGAGAAAAACAAAAATTTTTCTCCACACAGTAACATTAAAATGAAAAACCAGTTTGGCACCTTTAGCTGATATACACAGAGACCTCTCCAAAACTGCCAAATACCTTTCACTTATATAGTTTTGTTTTGCTGTACAATTTCACATATATTTAACAATGAAATATCTTTAATATACAACTTTACAGTTCACAGCAGACTCACTGGTAATGAATCATATCGGAGTTTTGACACAACGGTCATTTGTAGCTAATTATTACGTACCTGCAGCAACACACAGCAGCAGAAAAATCAATGACTTAGCCACATGTACACATGTGACATGTGACACAACAGCTGTAACTTCAAGCTTACTTACACTACATCAGTGGTTTCCAAATAGTGTGCCAAGGGATTCTGCGACAACTAGACATCATTACTGCAATATAAAGTCAGAGAAAACCATCTGTCAGGATAAGTTGGCTAAAGCTAGAATGGCGCCAAACAAGCTAAAGAGGCACTTGAAAACCAAACATCCACTCTCAGAGAAAATTACTGCTGGAAGAGCACTTCAAGAAGGGAACTGGCTCAGATGATTTGCTGGATTGTATGACATATCATGCTTGGTCCAGATGCAGTAAACGAGCTCTCCAAGGTGCATTTCTCTGACAATACAATCAAAAGAACAACTGATGACATGTCACAAAAAGCTTGAAAACCTCTGTACTAAATTATACTCTTCATCCCTTCTGAGTATTCAATAGTAACAGCTGCTCCACTGAAAAGATGACATTTAAACCATAGGTATATAATGGGTATATCCTGTGAACTTCAGTAAAGTTTTACTAGCTTTTGCTTTAATGCTCTTTTAATGAAGTGTGGCTTGGAGCCTGGTCTCAGTAAGAGGTGATTAGTTTTAATGTCAAAATGTCAAAACTGAGACTAAACTGACAACCCTTCTCGACTTAGCCGTGCAAGCAGCCCCTCGAATACAGGCAAAGTCAACAAAAATAAGGCACTATGCATGCGTACTGCCAGAGTTACATGCAAATGCCCAGCCAAGTGTATCCACGCAGGCACTCAGGAGGTAAAATACACTGAAGGCCACATTTTATAGGCCCTTAAAGCTAATATAAGCTGTTAACCTTTCTGTGGCAAATACCTTCCTGCTCAGAGGCGGAAAATTACATGCAAGGCATTAGATCATTTTGAAACAATGTCCATATTTTTATACCTTTTATTTGAGGTAAGTGACTTATAAGTCTGAGTCTGCACATGAGGGGTCTTGTATAACCTGTGTTTCAACATGCTATCATGTAGTAATATCCAGAGGCTCCACTTCTGTTAAACATTATGCTCATAGTTCCCTACTCTGGATGACCACTCCTTGGCTTTTCCCCTTGCAGTCTGTGTCAAAGTTTCATGAGGTATGCCGGTGTGAAAGAATGCTGAAAATGTGGAGGAATTGCTAAGATTATATCGGCGTGTTGGGGGCAAGACTGGAATTTGTTACCAATGGCAGCATGTTACTACAAGCACAGGACAGGAATGTAGTTGGTGTAGTCAGAAAATAAAGTACCATACTTTACCTTCATTTTACCTTTATGTTGCAGATGCCAACTTTTATATTCTTGACAGGGTATGTTCCCTTCTGTACTTTTGGTTGAACCTTGCAAAGACAAGTCTTGGACCAGTCTTTGGACTGGGATACTAGAGGTGGGTAGATCAAGCCAAAGCCAGTATTGGTATAAGGTCGATACTGCCTAGGCCGGATCGATACTTTGTTTCTATCCATTAAAATATGATTGTGTCCTTTTTTGGGGTCTTTTTGTAAATGAAAAAAACATACTTCAGTCATGACTATAAAAAATGTCTGAACCTTTTTGTGTTGAGTGTCTCATCTATTTTACATAGAGCCTATAACACATTTAAACAACAGATGTTGGCCCAAGGTCCTTTAGAGACAGGTACATTTACATCCCAGGTCTCCAAGAAACCCAAGTTCATAGTACATGAAAACCTGAAAGGTGTATTTTGTAGTATTAACTAATTATTTTAGAGAGTAAAAATCAGAGTGATTTTGTGGTCATTAGAATGTGTTGAGTTTGCCAATTGATTAATATTCATCTCATAAATCATGACACATTGCCACCCACTCCATAAGCTGCCTTTATAGGTTAAAAGAAGTATTGGTATTGGCAATACTGGCCCTGTAATTACTTGGTATAAGATCAATACTAAATTTGCACTATTGCACTGTGTTACTGGATACCTTGCCATCACTGAGTCAATCATGAACTCCTCTGAATACCAAAGTATTCCAGAGTCAAATGTGAGGCCATGTGTCTGAAAGCAAAAGCTTTGCCTAAATTGGGTCACGAAGCAGGGCAGTGATCCTAAGCACAGCAACAAATCTACAAGAGAATGGCTGAAAAGGAAAAGAACCAAAGTGTTGCAATAATGCAGTCAAAGTCCGGACTTCAATCTGACTTAAAACCTGTGGCAGGACTTTAAACAAGCTGTACCTAAACAAATGGCTGGAAATCAACTAGATTTTTTTTTTTAAATGGTCCAAAATTCCTCTACAATGACGTGACTGATAAAGTCATAGAGAAAATGATTACTTTGAGTTATTGTATGTTGTCTGGATAGTTTTCACAGGATTACATAAAGTCCAGTGAAACCTTTTGAGCACATCTTTATTTAAAAATTGAGCAGCTGGTTTCTGGAGAGTACATTTTCTCTTTGTCTTTAACAGTTGAACACCTCAACTGTCCTCTGGATTACCTGTAAGAGTCCTTCACTTTGGCTGCAGGTCAAACATCTTGCCAGCAGATCTGGCGATAAAAGATCACTGGCGGTGCTGTTTCACCTTGTTCAAATTTTTCTCCTGTGTTCTGCGAGAAACGCATCTGACCCTTGCCCTCTATTTGACCTGCAGTAAAAACAAAGGTGACATTGTTCCTTGGAGAGCTTCCCCTTTCTCTCCTCATTGGCTAAATAAACCAAGAGATAGCACACATCTCCTCTCTGACTCTCCTTTTAAACCAAAGTTGCTCTTTTAGTTCCTCTGTAAGCCACAGGCCTGATGATAAATAGACCCCCCCCACACACACACACAAACACACACACACACACACACACACACTCTCTGCACATTATTGCCTGATCGGTCCATTAATACAAGCAAGCAAGTAATAATGTGACGACAACAGGTTCCCTTTGGATTATGACATTTTTCATAGAAAAACATATTGTTTTAATTATTTTCTCAACTCTATACTCTATACTATACACTCAACAATGCCAAGCATTCCGGCTTCATCACTGTCCATTCCTTGCATAAGAGGGCAATTCACAGCTAGTCAGCAATGTAACTTTCCACTAGTCCAATGAATTTCTAGATTTATTTAGACTCCTATCTATCCTCCTGAATAGAAGTCTAGACATGCACCTCATCACTATTCTTTTATAAATGAAAAGGAGTTGGGGGGAAAAAGAGGAATGGGCACATTCCTTCCTATTCCTAAAAAGGGAATACAAAGACACATTTTTGCCATAATTCATGGAAGAATGAAACAGAAAAGACTATGATGGATAGTTTTTGCAAAAGGAAGGATTATAGGTGAATGTGCAATGGCACGTGAAACAGAATAGTGTAAAGATAGACTGAATGCAATGTTAAGCTAATGGAATGAAAACAGTCATTCGTCAGCTTTGATTAGGCTGCTTTCCAGTAGTTTGTGGCTATTAGAGAGGCAGTTGTTATTTGACTCATGGCTAGGTCAATGAAAAAGCCTTTAGGGAGCAATTCACATCTCACTATAATAATATAATTTCTGTGAAACTCCTAGTGTGTACATCTTCCAGTGTGTCAAAACTGCAAGCCTTCAACTTTAATTACAATTTTAGGGAAGAGGTTCAAGTTGCAAGGAACCATATCTATTGAGAAGGGCGGATAGAGAGTGAAAATGCTGTTTGTCTCAAAGTTAAATAACAAGGTCAATCCCATTGCAATCTTTGACTCAGAGGATGAGGAGATGGGTAAGTTGACGGAGAGGTTGTGGGTTTTAGCATGTTATAGTCAATGGAGCTGGCCGGGTGAGATGAACGAACAGAACAGTAAAGTGTTCCTGTGACAAGAAACCAAATTATCAATAACAAACAAAGATATTATTCTCAGTGACTTGGTGACATTCAATAGGGGCTCAGAGGAGAACCATTATTCCTCTGAATCCAAAGGAGCCAGTTGAAGTTCAGGCATCTGACTAGGATGCGTCCTGGGTGCCTTGTGGGTGATTTGTTCTAGGCAAGTCCCACTAGGAGGAGGCCCCAGGGCATACCCAGGACATGCTAGAGAGATTACATCTCTTGGCAAGTTTGGGAACACTTCACTGTTCTGAAGGAGCTGAAGGAAGTGGCTGGGGAGAGGAAGGTGTGGGGTTCTCTCCTTAGACTGCTGCTCCTATGACTTGGCCCCGGATAAGCAGAAGAAAATGGATGAATGAATGAATATTATTCTAAACATTTAGACTATGGAGCCTGCCATTGCTACTACTTCTGCAAGCAGAACAACCTGGCAATGGATTGAAGGGAAGCTGGTCCTCATTGTAGTATTATGGTTGATGAAGTAATGACATACAGATGTGACACAACACAGTTAAGATGACCTCAGAGGGGACAGTAACCGAATTGTAATCAGACTGTAATGAGAGTCACAAAATCTCCAGGTGCTAAACTGTTCCCACAGTCATCTGTCGCTCCACTGAAAGATGGAAATGGGTTTCCATCTAGTTTGATATAACAGGTGTATGTTTAAAAGTCACCTAGTTTATTGTTGCACTGTGTATGCTTAAGCTGCATGCACACTACGTGGATGAACATATAGGAGGTGAGTCACAATCAGTGACTGCAGAAAGTGAATAACATTCAGCAACTTCAAGCAATTATGGGCAAAACAAAATGCTAGCATAAGTTAGCAGGACCTGAGATAAACTTCTCTCAACTTCCAGGCAACCGACTAAAGTCACTACCAATAGGTGCATGGGATGCTGATGATTGACGTTTGACCAGGTATTAAATACATCAGAGCAGTGATGTGGGCCAGAGCCCTGAAGTGGGCTGCCAAGGTACTGCAGGTGGGCCATAGTAATAACAGAAATTCAGTTTGAAATTACTGGCATATACAGTTATATATGTACAAAAATGTATTTATTTAGATAAAAAAGTTCAAAACAACTGGCAATAAGTGGTGGTAAGCTGCTCTGAACTAAATTTACTGCTCCATTATGGAAGTTTGTGTCCCAGTTGAAGGCGCGTCACACATTGATCTTAACACTTATGTTATTAATGGTAATGGCTGCAGCATTAGTGACATAAGTGACTGTAGAAATGACAATTTATAGCCAAAAGCTTGTGTTGTTTAGTCGGCCCCATAGGATTTCCTGGTTTTTAAGTGGTCATCAGTAATCTTCCATCCATCCATCCATTCGCTTCCGCTTATCCTTTTCAGGGTCGCGGGGGGCGCTGGAGCCTATCCCAGCTGTCATAGGGCGAGAGGCGGGGTACACCCTGAACAGGTCGCCAGTCTGTCGCAGGGCTAACACACAGGGACAGACAACCATTCGTACTGTCATTCACTCGCACATTCACACCTAGTGGCAATTTGGATTATCCAATTAACCTATCCCCACAAGCTGCATGTCTTTGGACGGTGGGAGGAAGCCGGAGTACCCGGAGGGAGCCCACGCAAACACGGGGAGAACATGCAAACTCCACACAGAAAGACCCCGGCCTGATGGTGGAATTGAACTCAGGACCTTCTTGCTGTGCGGCAACAGTGCTAACCACCGTGCCTTTACTTTGGCTTATTATAACCTGCCAAAGGCACAAACATGCACACTTCAGCACCTCCATGTTCAAGACTCTTCCCAAGCCTCTGGGTAAAACAGTAATGAGTCAAAATATTTGTAAATTTTTCATATTCAAAAATAGGCAACAGAAACTGTTGGCTACACAAGAAACTTTACGTTTGTGGCTTTTGTCAGGAAAAAAACCCAATAGGTTCATCTTCAGTCCAGCAGGCTAGCAGAACAAACAGATTATGATACCAACATTTCATCTGCGAATGGACTCAGATGATGATCTCATCCAACTTGTATGACACTAACGAAAGCCTCGAGTCCACAGACTGGATCAAATCAGATTGTCCTCCTAAGGCCCTAACACCTTTCACAGACAAAATTCTGTTTTACATTTTCTCCTCTTCTGTGGCATTTCTAATACTCATGCCAACCTTTCTTCACTTGAGCCAGTCAAAACATATATGGTCAATGTCGCTCCTGTCCTCTCTCAGCATGTATGATCAAAGCCTGTTGTCGAGCGTTTTGCCAGATCCCTTGTAAACCATCACCAGATAATTCCAAAATCCTGCGCAAATCCAGGCCATGGAATTGTTCCGAGCTTCTTCCGGAAATATCAATCAAACCATAGAGGCAAAACATTTCCAAAGCTCTGAGCGGGCTGCACACCTGTGACCACTTGCGGAGGGGAAAAAAGAAAGAAAAAAAAAAACATGATACGCTGGGACAACGTTTTGGAACGGAGAAATGCTAAATATTTATTCTAGCTCTCGGGAGAGATGATGGAACATTTTTGTTTTGTGTGGTTGAAGAGAAGATTTGAAAAGAGTGAAAAACCAAGAAATCGAGGCGGGGGATCACGAGAGCTTGTCCTTGAATGACAAATAAAAGGAAAATGGATTTCATGTTTGCGATCATTGCACAACTGAAGTGTGCGACCAAAATTCGCTGTTTGTTTTCTTACTTTCATTTTTTCCTCCTCTATTTTGGCTTAAACAAATTTT
Organism: Neolamprologus brichardi; assembly: GCF_056152115.1. NCBI lineage: Eukaryota > Metazoa > Chordata > Actinopteri > Cichliformes > Cichlidae > Neolamprologus > Neolamprologus brichardi. The sequence continues at coordinate 21,734,201 of NC_142124.1, read as the reverse complement.
CTCATTCTTACCAAAATACACAGCTGTCACTTCTCCAAATTTTCAATGTCTCTAGGAGAAGAAATGTTGATTATTTGCCCGAGAGTTCTCCAACGGCAGCAACCCCACAACTGTTTCATCCGTCATTTCCTATTTACACAGTCCACAGCGATGGGTCTAACTAGGCTTGCTTAACACATTGGGAAAGGATCTATTGTGCAATTATTTTTAGTCAGGAATTATCGAAAAAGCCAAAGTCATTGCAGAAATGTTTAAAGAGTCTGGGGAGAAGTAATCCATATTCATGTTTCTATCCAACTGTGCAGGCAATCTTACTTAAACACAACAGACTCACTTTGCTATGAGTTGTGTGTTTTTACTTATTCAACGTAAAAACGTGTTCCTTTGTTTTTTGGGGTCTTTTTTCTTCAAGGATAAATGAATCAATTTATTTTTCAACCACAAGGACTTATTTGGTTTTTGGTTGTGCAAAGACCCTGAATAAAGAGAGTTTAACAACTACAATCAAATTCAGTCTAGTTTTTAAATAAAAACTACTTTTAAGGCCATTACACACTGAGCAAAAAACAACACAAAATTACAGTTTTTCCAAGATGCGGTGTTGTCGTGTATGCAGTGGTCTCATTGGTCAGATTCATTGATTCACATCTGAAAAATCTGAAAGAAATCGAGGTCGGTTTGAAACAATAAATACCGCAAATTTATCCAGCAAAATTACACGGCCCATGTGAACAGCAGCATTAAGAAAAGATGAGTCTGAAAATTATTTGTAAGAAGCAAAATACTTGCATGGCTTTTACATTTTACATCCAGTGTGTAAAGGCCTTTAAACACAAACAACAAAAGAAAAAAGATAAAGATATTCCCAAAGGCATTTCTAATGTCACCTAATCTAGACCCAGGGTTCAATATCCATCACAGTCCAACACAGGCTAACAAAGAGAAACAGACAAGCATTCACACCTACAGTTGATTTGGAATCAGATAACATAACATGCATGTCTTTGGACTGTTAGAGGATGCCAGAATACCAAGAGAGAACCCATGCAACCACTTAAAGAACATTCAGACTTCACACAGAAAGGCTTTTGGTGGAATTGTACCAAGGACCTTACTACTATAAGGCATAAGTGCTAACTACTGCATCACCGTGTTGTACATATAATGCGTATCCTTCCATTTAAATTATATGTAAAGCTAACTTGTTTTTAATTATATAAAATTGTAGCATATTTTTCTATAACCACCACCCGCTGCTCTATCGTATTAGAAGCTCTACAGGGTAACATGAAGAGGAAGTCTGCATATTTAGTTTTATTTCTGTTTATTTCCATTTACTTACCCTGTCAGGAGATTAAAAATGATGGCCTTCTTGTCGTTAAGAGACTATCCTAACCCCTATACTGTCCCATTTAATGTATTTGACAAAATTAAATGAAAAGAAACAAAGTGAAGCAACCCAGTGAAATAATAGGCACAGCAATAATGCAGCAATTTTGGTTTACAGCACCTTGTAAAAGTTAAAACTGAATGACTTTTTACAGCATAGCATGCTGCCATTTATTATGTGGCCACGTAATAAATGACTTGCTTTGTTTTTTAACGTAGCCTCATGTCAAGCCTGTACTTACTCAGAGTTAGCTTCTTTCCTGTCTGCTGTGATCTCCATTTTCAAAGTGAGGGTTGCATGGCAATAGTGTAGTGCTTGTCACCCAGTCACAACTTGCTCCAAGTCCAAAAACAAGCAGCTACAGATTGCCAAAATACAAATAATTTTTTTAAAAAGATATTTAAATAATCACTCACTATCACCGTGGTTATATTAGATTAGATTCTTTAGGGCCTGGATTTCATTGCCATGTGTAATCTGAGTACTGTACACTTAGGGCCATAAATTGTTGGCCAAAGAGACAGTTTTTGTGCATAACACCTAGATGTATTTGAAAACAAACATCATCATATGTTGACTGAAGTGCAGATTTTACAGCTCGTAATCCAAAACATACTATATTATCTGTCAATGTTTCACATAGACATAGTTATGTATGTATGTCATGTATGGCTGCCAGTGGAACCAGATCACTAGCGATTACTGATGATCTGACCGCTGATAGAAGAAGCAGGCTGAACTGTAAAGTGTACAGGGCTATATGTTCTGCTCACATTTAGCCAAACACTGCAAAACTGTTCAACTGCTTATTAATGCAAATATCTAATCAACCAGTCACATGATATGAACTCAATGGGTTAGGTGTATAGACATGGTCAAGGCAATGTCCTGAAGTTCAAAGAGGGCATCAGAATGGGCAGAAAGGTGATTTAAGTGATTTTTGAATGTTCAATTCAATTCAATTCAATTTTATTTATATAGCGCCAAATCACAACAAATGTCGCCTCAAGGCGCTTCATAGATACAGAGAAAAGCCCAACAATCATATGACCCCCTATGAGCAAGCACTTTGGCAACAGTGGGAAGGAAAAACTCCCTTTTAACAGGAAGAAACCTCCGGCAGAACCAGGCTCAGGGAGGGGCGGCCATCTGCTGCGACCGGTTGGGGTGAGAGAAGGAAGACAGGATAAAAGACATGCTGTGGAAGAGAGACAGAGATTAATAACAGATATGATTCAATACAGAGAGGTCTATTAACACATAGTGAGTGAGAAAGGTGACTGGAAAGGAAAAACTCAATGCATCATGGGAATCCCCCGGCAGCCTACATCTATTGCAGCATAACTAAGGGAGGATTCAGGGTCACCTGGTCCAGCCCTAACTATATGCTTTAGCAAAAAGGAAAGTTTTAAGCCTAATCTTAAAAGTAGAGATAGTGTCTGTCTCCCGAATCCAAACTGGAAGCTGGTTCCACAGAAGAGGGGCCTGAAAACTGAAGGCTCTCCCTCCCATTCTACTTTTAAATACTCTAGGAACAACAAGTAGGCCTGCAGAGTGGGAGCGAAGTGCTCTAATAGGGTAATATGGTACTACAAGGTCATTAAGATAAGATGGGGCCTGATTATTTAAGACCTTGTATGTGAGGAGCAGGATTTTGAATTCAATTCTGGATTTAACAGGAAGCCAATGAAGGGAAGCCAAAACAGGAGAAATATGCTCTCTCTTTCTAGTCCCTGTCAGTACTCTTGCTGCAGCATTTTGGATTAACTGAAGGCTTTTCAGTGAGTTTTTTGGACATCCTGATAATAATGAATTGCAGTAGTCCAGCCTGGAAGTAATAAATGCATGAACTAGTTTTTCAGCATCACTCTGAGACAGGATATTTCTAATTTTAGAGATGTTGCGCAAATGGAAGAACGCAGTCTTACATATTTGTTTAATATGTGCGTTGAAGGACATATCCTGGTCAAAAATGACTCCAAGGTTCCTCACAGTGTTACTGGAGGCCAAGGTAATGCCATCCAGAGTAAGAATCTGGTTAGATACCATATTTCTAAGCTTTTCAGCGCCGAGTACAATGACCTCAGTTTTATCTGAGTTAAGAAGCAGAAAGTTAGTGGCCATCCAAGTCTTTATGTCTTTAAGACATTCCTGCAGTTTAACTAATTGGTGTGTGTTATCTGGCTTCATGGACAGATAGAGCTGGGTGTCATCTGCATAGCAGTGAAAATGTATGCTATGTCTTCTAATGATGCTGCCTAGGGGAAGCATGTATAATGTAAACAGAATTGGTCCTAGCACTGAACCCTGTGGAACTCCATAATTAACCTCAGTGTGTGAAGAGGACTCTCCATTTACATGCACAAATTGGAGTCTATTAGATAGATATGATACAAACCACTGCAGTGCAATACCTGTAATACCTACAGCATGTTCTAATCGCTCTAACAGGATATTATGGTCAACAGTATCGAATGCTGCACTAAGGTCAAGAAGGACGAGCACAGAGATGAGTCCACTGTCAGAGGCCATAAGAAGATCATTTGTAACCTTCACTAAAGCTGTTTCTGTGCTGTGATGAACTCTGAAACCTGACTGAAACTCTTCAAATAAACCATTCCTCTGCAGATGATCTGTTAGCTGTTTGACAACTACTCTTTCAAGGATTTTTGATATGAAAGGAAGGTTGGAGATTGGCCTATAATTAGCTAAGACTGCTGGGTCTAGAGATGGCTTTTTGAGTAAAGGTTTAACTGCAGCCACCTTGAAGGCCTGTGGTACATAGCCGATTATTAGAGATAGGTTGATCATATATAAGATCGAAGAATTAATCAATGGCAGGACTTCTTTGAGCAGTTTTGTAGGAATGGGGTCTAAAAGACACGTTGATGGTTTGGAGGAAGTAATTATTGAAGTTAACTCAGAAAGATCGATTGGAGAAAAAGAGTCTAACTTAACATCAATGGAACTAAGAGTAGCTGTAGATAATATTACATCTGTGGGATGATTATTGGTAATTTTTTCTCTAATGATAAAAATTTTATTTGTGAAGAAGTTCATGAAGTCATCACTAGTTAACGTTAAAGGGATGGTTGGCTCAAAAGAGCTCTGACTTTTTGTCAGCCTGGCTACAGTGCTGAAGAGAAACCTGGGGTTGTTCTTATTTTCTTCGATCAGTGATGAGTAGTAAGCTGTTCTGGCTTTGCGGAGGGCTTTTTTTATAAAGCAACAAACTATTTCTCCAGGCTAAATGATGATCCTCTAAATTTGTGACACGCCATTTCCTCTCCAGATTACGAGTCATCTGCTTTAGGGTACGTGTTTGAGAATTATACCACGGGGTCAGGTACTTCTGATTAGAGACCTTAGTTTTCACCGGAGCTACAGTATCCAGAGTCGTACGTAGCGAGGAGGTGAAATTATTAACAAGATAATCGACCTCTGTTGGGGTAGCGTTCAGATAGCTGCTCTGCTCTGTGTTGGTACAGGGCATTGACGATGATAACAGTGGCTGGATTATATTCTTAAACTTAGTTACAGCGCTTTCAGAAAGACATCTACTTTGATAAAGTCCACTCTCCACTGCTGCGTAATCAATTATTGTAAATGTAAATGTTATCAAGAAATGATCAGACAGGAGAGGGTTTTCAGGAAACACTGTTAAATGTTCAGTTTCTATGCCATATGTTAAAACAAGATCTAGAGTGTGATTAAAGTGGTGGGTGGGTTCTTTTACATTTTGAGAGAAACCAATTGAGTCTAACAACAGATTAAATGCCATGTTGAGGCTGTCATTTTTAGCATCAACATGGATGTTAAAATCACCCACAATAATTATTTTATCTGAGCTCAGAACTAAATTAGATATAAAGTCTGAGAAATCAGACAGAAACTCTGTGTAAGGCCCAGGTGGACGATAGATGATAACAAGTAAGACTGGTTTCTGAGTTTCACAGCTGGGGTGGACAATGTTAAGCATCAGGCTTTCAAATGAATTAAAAGTCTGTCTTGGTCTTTCATTAATTAATAGACTGGTGAGAAAAATTGCTGCCAAACCGCCCCCTCGACCTGTGCTTCGAGATTTCTGGTAGTTAGAATGACTCGGGGGTGTTGATTCATTTAAACTAACATAATCATCCTGCTGCAACCAGGTTTCTGTAAGGCAGAGTAAATCAATTTGTTGATCAATTATTAAGTCATGTACTAACAGAGACTTGGAGGAGAGAGACCTAATATTTAATAATCCACATTTCACTGTTTTACTCTTTGGTTCAGATGTGGATACTGTATTGTTCTTTCTTTGTAAATGTTTAAGTTGTTTGTTGCTGGTTTTTAGTTTGTTTTTTGTCTTTTTGGAAGCTGACACAGTCTCTATGGAGATGGGTTTTTGGGGGGGTAGCAGGAGGAGAGAAGCTGCAGAGAGGCGTGTAAGACTGCAACTCTGCTTCCTGGTCCCAACTCTGGATAGTCATGTTTTGAGGGGTTTAATAAATTTGTCGATATTTCTAGAAATGAGAGCTGCTCCATCCAAAGTGGGATGGATGCCATCTCTCCTAACAAGACCAGGTTTCCTCCAGAAGGTTTGCCAATTATCTATGAAGCCCACATCATTTCTGGGACACCACTCAGACAGCCAGCAATTTAAGGAGAACATGCGGCTAAACATGTCACTCCTGGTCTGATTGGGGAGCATGGTTGCATGGTTATTGGTGCCACACATTGGTCTGTGTTCCTGAAATTTCTGGTAATTTGCCATAAATGAAAGAATGGATCCATCCTGTTTTGAGTGGTGGTATTTCAGTGGTTAAGGCTGCTGCTGATTATTGGGGGATATTTTCTTGGCACACTTTGGGCCCTTTAGAGCCAGCTGAGCATTGTTTAAATGCCACAGCCATCCTGAGTATTGTTGCTGACCATGTTGATTCCTTTACAACCACGGTATACCCATCTTTTCAACCATCTTTGTGTTATCTTGTTTTTTATGAGGATAACACACCATATCACAAAGCTCAAATCATTTCAAACTGGTTCCTTAAACATGATGATGAGTTCATTCTACTAATATTGTCTCCACAGTCAGCAGATATTAAACCTTTGGGAAAGGGAGACTCACATTGCTGATGTGCAGCCAGCAAATCTGCAGAAACTGTGTGATTCAAGGTCAGTATAGACCACAATGTCTGAGGCATGTTTCCAGCACCTTGCTGAATCTATGTCAAAAAGAATTAAGGCAGTCTACAAATACTTATGCTTACTTTGAGTATGATTTAATACTTAGACCATGTTGCTGCTCTCACGCTTCCCTGTGCAGTATTGGAAAAGTTGAGTGACTTTATTGCTGTGCCGGCTTTAGAGACACAGTGAAATCTCCTGCTGTGTAACTAGACAAGGATTGATGACACGGCTTATAGAATAGTGGCTGAAGCCTAAGACTTCCAGCTGCTCTACAGTCTGGAGGTCCACTTATCTACAATCTGCTCCCGTGTATGTGGCAGCCCCAAATCTCTCATATTGTACCTTTATATTACACGGCCACACACACAAACACATGGACACAAGCACACAAACATCAAAAACATGAAGTTACTGCAAGAGCTTGTATGCTGGAAAATACATGCAGACACACACACGTGCCAAGAGAAACCTCAGCTGGTAATCCAGCATCACTTAATTCCAAAGAATCAAATGTACAAAGGTTATCTGTGTTGCTTGGCTTCATGCTGTTGTAATAAATGCAGAATGTTGTTTGGCATTATATTGCTGAAATAAGCAAGACCTTCCTTTGCAAGGACAGACTGGGTGGTCCAAAACCGGCATGCAATGCTCTTTTAATATCAAATCATGTTTTTAACCTGTTGTCAATTAATCTGATAAGAAGTGTGGGGGGTTTTGGCATTGAGCAACTTTTTTCATCTTTTGTTGCCCTATCACAGCTTTTATGAAAATCGTGCAATGTTCAAAAGAATACAGTAATAATGAGAATATAATTGGGGGGAAAAGCTTTCAAATTCAACATTAAATGTTAATTTTGTGCAGTTTTTTCCATCCCATTCAGTCATTGCAATCTGTTTTTATTTACAGTTGGGATAGTTTGCCAGCGCCTCTTCTGTGTTGAAGAATTGTTATCAACAGAGAAAAGTAAACTGGACATTTTAAATAATGTGAGCAATGCTTTTCACACAGCTAAGGAGCAGAGGCTGCTGTTGGAGCTGTTCAAGCGAATAGGCTTGGCACAGCAATTTTTGTGTCCTCCATCTGTCTTTTTTCCCCCTTCTTCATTCTTTTTTGTGCAAACATTAAGGGTGAGGATCCTACATACCCCGTGGAATTGATGCATAGCGTCAGCCCTTTTGTGTAAAGTGTAAGCACTTTATTCCAAAGATCTTAGTTTTATTTTGAAGTTTTAAATGTGAATGTTTTTGAGACATCAGTAACTTTTTGGGGGGGAGGGGGGGGGGTGCTTTGTTTTGTTTGAAAACTCAGACTCTTCACATCTTCCTCACAAACTCGGTCCGTGGGTAGTAGGGAGAAGCAGTGGGCCAGCTAATCATTTGCGGAATGTGGCGTGGATATAAGATAGGGCCAGATTGGGAATGCGCGGAGCCAGAGGAATGGTAATTACTGTGGAAATCAAACACCATCAATTGTGAGGTTTTTCAACATTTCACAGTGTCCCTCTCTCCCTTTCCCCTTCCAAAGCCCCTTCATCACTCGCTCCAACTCAAACGGCCCTCGCTGCCACTCCCTCAGGCCTTCAACCCCTCCCTCCCTCCCTCCTGCCCTCCTTATTTTTTTCCCACTATTTTCCACCCTGCTCCACTCTTCTACTTATACTTGCCTTTTTACCCTCCCATTTATTTTCCTTTAATTTTCTCCACCTCACTCCACCCTCTGCTTTATCTATCCTCACTTTGTTTTCCCCGTCTTTCGCAACGCGCCCACTTATACCTAATCCCACGGCCAAAATGCGCTTCCCTTCCCCTCCTATGCGCTCCGCCCAGGGCTCATTTGCACACAAACATGCATGCATCCAGGCGCTCACACAAATGACCACATAACACAAACGACCCTCATTGCTGTATGTCTGGAATGTAAAAACACTGAAAAACTGGGCCCGAAACATTTGTTACACATTCCATATGGTTTTGGAGACTTTGCACTATGCTGTCTAGCTAATACTAATTCACTCCATGGATTACATTTGATTAATGACTTCAAATGTTTTTGTCTTCTCCAGTGTCTGTCTGCCCTGTTCGTCAGACAGAAAAACACACACCGTGATTACTCTGGGCCTCACGTCTTCTCACATATACACTGGGGTGGCTGACACACACATGCAGAGTCAGTGCAATCAAAAGCACTTTTTGACAGTCTGATACATGTGCTCCTGCACATTCCAACCACTCTCTAGCCGTGAGTGTGGGTGTAAATATCAAAGTGGTGTTGTTACATAGCACACACTCTGTTCTGTCCTTCATCTCACTTGCCTTTATGACAAAGAGCAAATGTGAATTGAACAAGCAGGGCCTCTGCCATGGGAGACTTCCAGCGATAAGGAGGAGAGAGCCCCTGAGAGGGAGCCAGGGCCCACACTTCATCCATCATTCGAGCCCTGAAACCCCCAGCTTCAGTCTCCAGAGCCACTCCAGTCAGCAGCTGTAATATTCCTAAATGCAGTTCTTAATTGGCTGTTGAGCAGAGGCATATGCCCACACTGCTGATTTGGCATGAAGGATATGCTTGGCCAAGCCGAAGATGTGGACATTTGTCTTATTTTTGACACTTTCTTGAGTGCACACGAAGGCTTTATTAATAGCAGGGATGGTATTTGGTGATGTAAAGGTCTACAGGGCTGTTGAAAGTGTCAGAGCAGGACAAGTTGAAATCTTATCTGAGTCCACTTTGCAAAGACAGCCATCCGTCTGCGAGAGGACCAAGGAGGGAGGAAAACGTGCACAGATTCAGACGCACGCACGCGCGTCTGCACATTCGAAGGCGGTCCAGACAGCAACAGCGTTCCCTGCCAAGTGTCACTGGGCAGTGTTTGTCAGAACATAACACTCACACCGCGCCATGGCAACAGGCACTTCCTGCTTCCTGTTCTCACTGCGTGATGAGACAATCTGAGGAAATCAATTTAGCTGCAATGCTGCAAAGCAGAGCAGAAACAAAAACATGCATAAAATGCATGGATGTTTTTTTAAAGCACTATGGAAAATATTGGCACAAATGTAAGCCATATTAAAACAATCGTTATTGAACCAGTTACTGCTTTGGAGAAAACATTAGCAGAATGAATTCCAAATATTTTTATATGATGAAACTGAAAAGAAAAACTATTAATTTGCACGCAACAAAACAATGAACTTTTTCCTATTTTTCGTGAACTAGGAAAAACCCAAAGCCTGGTTGATAAACAAACTTCATAAAAGACCTTTCACTGCAATAAATGGATCCAGCCTCCATGTTTCATCACCCAGAGGAGAAAGTAAGTGTATCAAAATAAATGAATTTGCATACAATACTGTTGAAGGAAACTTTGCTCAGGTCTAAACAAACCGTAATCAAAATAAACTGCACTGATGCTTGGGTTAAAATGCTTCCTGTTTGAGAAAGTGTGCTTATCATAATATCCTGTCTGGGCTTAGGCACAAACAGCAGATTGGGCATTTAATTTCCCAAACATCTGACAGTCCAGGCTGGCCACGTGGGAAAAGTGAGCTTTTTGGTTGGGTAAACTTAAACAGGTGGACCTCTAGAAATACAGCTTTTCAATGCGAGTTTTCTAATTGAAAAACAGAAAGAGATCAAAGTGCTGATGATCTTGGAAAAAAGGCACAGATATAATTTTTACAATGGCATAACTGTGATATTAGAGCTTTAACTTTTTACTTCACTGAAACTGTTTGAGTTTATCACATTGGCCTCAAAACCTCAGTTGTTCCGTTATCAGAGTAATAGAGGAGATTACTACAGTAGCTGAAGTCGGTAAACAATAATTATTGTTTGACCTAAAATTACTCTGTGGCCTTGGCAGATTTCTTATATTAGTCTGATGAAAAATCTTGTTTACGTTGTCGTCCCAGCTAGCAGTAAACTGAGGCCACAGCCAATGATAGAGGAACATACATCAACTGACATAACTGCAAGATGTAATGATAAAGACAGACCATCAGCACTGGCTATAAAAATATTTGGAGACAGAGGGTCTCATTTCCACAGCTACTTAAATCTTTCGGTATGTTTTTTTACAGCATTTTTTACTTGTGAGCTCAAAATTGTTTTACAGAATCTTAAATTGCTCTCAGAACAAATTGCTCAAAAAATTGCACAAATTGTTTGTCCATCATGACTATGTTGTCTCTCATGGAAAAAAAAAAATTCACAGCAATGTTGTCAGTTAAGTCAAAAGTAGGCATGCATTTGACAAGAACTTTCTCGGTCAACCTATTTCACCCTGAGGATTTTTCAAAGTAAGAGCCTTAACCTCAGGAGGTAGACGGGTGCAGGTGCATGAACTTGCATTCAAAGATGCTTTTCATCACCAACATTAGAGGTGCATCAATGAGAGAAACCCATAACAGGAATGCTTTTACAGGTGGAGGCCACGATTTTTCCTTCCTGATCTTTAGTTTTTTTTCACTAGTTTTGCATTTGGCTAGGGTCACTGTTACTATTGGTTTCATAACTGGACCCTACAGAGGTGCAACCTCTGTAGGGTCCAGCTCCTCCAGGATGCCACATCAATATATCCCATTACCTGAAGGTTTGCTGTGTCTCCCAGTACAGTGCAGAGCTTGGAGGAGATTCCAGGAGACAGGCAGTTAGTCTGGGATAGCTGAACAGAGCCATAGAAGGTCCTTAACCCAATCAAAGGGCTAGTATCTGTTCCTTTGTACAACAAGGAACAGGATGAGCACTGCCAGAGCTACAAAATGACCTCCAGCAGGTCACTGGTGACCTGATGACAAAAAGACCTCATGAGAGTTCCCTGAGGACCTGACATCCTGTGCTCACTGCTGGGCACCATGGAGCCCAGTTGGCATTTGCCATAGAATACTAGAATTGGCAGATGAGAGCAGGTTCACCCTGAGCACATGTGGCAGACATGAAAGGGTCTGGAGAAGCCATGGAGAACATTTTACTGTCTGTAGCATGACCGGTTTGGTAGTGGGTCACCACAACTGACAATAGCTATCAGGTATCACCCTGAGCACATGACAGATGCTGATGCTAGGTTGATGACAAAGATATCAAGCTTGTTAGTCCGATTCTTTTGCAGCTCAATATTTTAACAGAAAATGGAACCATTTTTAATGTGTGTGTGCTTCATTTTGCTCTTAAAACTGAGCTGTCAGTGTCAACTGAATAACTGGCATCATACTTTTCTGTTTAGGGTGGAATTTCTGGTTACCACAGATTTTGCTGGATTTTTCTTTACATTTTTGCGTAGTATAGTATCATCCTGCTTTAAAATCCCTAAAAAGAGCAATCAAAAGCACTAACCAGAGCATGCAATAAATGCCGTGAGCTATACACAGGTCTACTGTACATTCTTTTATCCAGACTATGTGCGATTAAAGACAGAAAGAAGCCAGTGGTGTGCCTAAAAAAAAAAAAAGAAGTAACAACACTCTAACATGTCACTCAACTTTTATGGATAAAATTCCACTTTTAAATTAATCATCACGGATGCAAGTACCCATGAAGTGAATCGACCCTGACACACACATGCGCACAGACACAGAGGCAAACATAAGGGAGCTAATAAAGGAAATCAAAGTAGAGAGCTGCACTTGGTGATGACAGAGTGCCCCAGAGTCTTCGTCGTGCAGCCCCCGGATGGTCTGTCTGCTCCCATGGCAACGCCCGTTCTCTGATCTCATCTCTCTTATAAACAGCATTCGATACTCCTGTAAATACAAACAGTGCAGCCTGCATCCATCATCCAGTGGCCAGAACACACTATTGATTTACAGTTTACTGCTTTGGTGGCTAGTTTTCCCAGTTGTTCCCAGAATTCCTCCTTTTTTATTTGCTTTTGCATTCCCATGTTATGACCACTTGCTGCGTTGAAAGTTTAATGAATGTATGTGTGTGTTTGTGTGTGTGTGAGAGACTCGGTGTGAATGTCACTCATTGTGACGAATGCCTAACACCAAGGGCTACTGGGACGGGCTGATACGACAAAAGTAAACCCACCATCTCGTAAAACTTTCATCCGTTTTATTCTGGAGTTTCGTGATGGATTTCTTGACCCCAGAAGCATGTTACAACACAAACACAGACAAGGAAAAAGAAAAGCATTAGCCTGTATGTGTGAGTGCCAAACTCCCTCATGGAAACTAATAGTTTAATTTAACAATCTACGGCTTTCCACAATTTTAGGTGACTAAAATATATAATTTTAAACAGCATAATTTAGAAATTCTTTGCATGTCATGTCATGGTTTTGAGTTTCTGTTTCTGTCACTTAAAATTGTATTTAGAAGTCTCTTCCTATATCTACTTCTTGTGTTTGTTTCTTGCTTATCTTCTGCCCTACCTATTAGGGGTGCAACGATACTCGTATCGATATTGAACCGTTCGATACAGTGCTTTTGGTTCGATACGCATATGTATTGAACAATACAAAATTTTTAATTTATTTTTATCAACTTTCCTTCTGACGATGCTGTCTGTGTTGAGCGCTCAGTGGATCTGAGCGCAAACTAGCAAGACAGAAGCTAAGCTCTTGTTGCAACATGGCAAATTGAACCTCCCCCACCCTCATTCAGATCTGGCCTTTGGAACTATTTTGGTTTTCATGTGACGTATGACCCTGAAGGTAAGCGCGTCATGGACAAAAGTAAAATATTATGTCGGATGTGCCACGCAATGCTCAATTACATGGGTGGGAACTACTGCGTTAGCGCAGTTAGCTCGTTAATGTGTTGACGCCGTCCAGCCCCACGCACGGGGCGATCCGCGGTAGCTTGTTAACGGAGATTTGCCGTGTTGTGGCGTTAACGTCATTTCAGATTAACGCTGACAGCACTAGTGGGAACAAAATGAATATGACTGCACATTTACGCCGACATCATCCTAGTGCAAAGACAAGTGGAAGCAGACAAAAACAACAAGCACGCATGCTACAAACTTTACCCGAGTCATTTAGACAGCCGTTAGCACATGATTCTCCTTATGGGGACCTGATATGTTTAATATTGTGCTGAGAATATAGCCCAGAAGAAGCATATAGTATAGCTTTTATTTTGGAAAGAGCCATTTCTCTGTAATAAACTCTCTTTTCCAAAGATGAGTGATTTCTCGATCAGATAGATTTATTATTTTATCCCTTTGTTGTTTCAGCAACATTAAATTTCAAAACTGTACGTTTGAGTTAAAATATATATTTATAATTTTATTAAATGACAAATTAAAAAAGCATGAAAATTTTTTTGTATCGAAAAAAAATATCGAACCGTGACACCAAAGTATCGAACCGAACCGAACCGTGAATTTTGTGTATCGTTGCACCCCTACTACCTATGTCCAATGGGCATAGATTTTAATGCTGGACAGCAATTAACTGAGTAAATACAGAATACAGTCTTTCAATTTATTCATTAAGGGGAAGAAAACTATCCAAACCTACCTGGTCTTGTGTGGGGAAAAAAAGTCATTCTCCATTTATTAAATCATTAATTAACTGTGATCAACTACATTTTTGGAAAGCTGAGTTCGATTTCACTTGCCACACGTGGGTCTAATTACTGCCAGACCATAAATCGCTTAAACTGAACCTGTCTGAAAAGTGAAGTAGAAGATCTCACAAAGAAAAACATCATACCATGACCAAGAGAGTCAGCCATATCCACCCACCTGGCCTGATTTAAAAGAATAATTCCCCCCAAACAGAATAAGCTGGAATCAAGCATTTGTGATGAATGGTAATACGTCTTCACATCACTGTGGAGGAATTCTGACCCACTTTTCTTTGGGTAAACGTTGCATAATTCAGCATCATTGGAGAGTTTTTGAGGTCATGCCAAAACATCTCAATCTGATGTAAGTCCAGACGTTGACAAAAACGTTTAATTTTTTTATTTTTTGGGGGGGCCATTCAAAGGTGGACTTGCTGGTGTGTTTCGAATCATTGTCTTGCTGCATAATTCAAGTGCTCTTGAGCTTCAGGGCACAAACTGATGGCCAGACATTCTTCTTTAGGATGCTAGTAGAGACTAGAATGGGTCCATCTATTATGAATATTCTTACAGGCCCTAAAGCAGCAAAGTACCCTCAGACCATCAAACTACCACCATGTTTGATTGTTGATATGGTTTTCTATTTATGAAATGTTTTGTTAGTTTTATGCCAGATATGTAAACCTTCCAAGGAGTTCAATTCTCAGTTAAGTCCACAGAATATTTTCCCAAAAGTCTTGGATTTCTTCATGATGTTTCTTTGCCAAATGTGAGACAAGCTTTTGTGATCTTTTTGCCCAGCCGTGGTTTTCTCCTTGGAACTCTCCCATAGATGCCATTTTTGTCCACTCGCTTTCCTATTGTTGAATCGTGAAATCTGACCTGAACTGAGGCAAATGAGGCCTGCAGTTCTTTAGATGTTGTTCTGGGTTCCTTTGTGACCTCCTGGCTGAATCGTCGATGTGCTCTTGAAGTAATTTTGTGGGCCGGCCGTTCCTGGGAAGGTTCACCACTGTTCCAAGTTTTGCTCCATTTGTGGATAATGGCTTTCACCTTGATACACTGGGGCCCCAAAGTTTTAGAAATAGCTTTGTAACCCTTTCCAGACTGACTTTGTTTCCCAGCTGGGTTTTTTTGTTGTTGTTGTTGTTGTTTTTGTCACGTGTTGCTTTTTGATGTATTTTGGCCTACTTCACTTTGTCAGACAGATTTTTTGAGGTGATTTGTGGTCTGGCAGTAATCACGCCTGGCAGTGGATAGTGAAATTGCACTCAGCTTTCAAACACAATGTAGTTATTTGCAGTTAATTCATGATTTAACAAAAGGACAATGGCTTTTTCAAACAGGACCAGGTAGGTTTGGATAGCCTAAGTAGTAATATACCTGCACTTTTGCGGTCTTATGAATTACAGAATGTAAAATTCAGCTTTTCAGTAAGTTTCAGTTGACGTCACTGTGGCTCATTTTCAGGCAGCCAGTCATGGCTTAGATGAGGAACATGTGATTTTAACTTATGAAAAGGCTCTGCTTTATCCAAAAAGAATGACCTTTTCCTTAACACATATTCACATAATTAAGTGAACCCTCCTGGTGTAATTATCTGTTAGTTAAGGGCTTTCCCAATTCTGCATATGTTGTTTTGGAAGTGCAAAGTTCAAAAAATAAAGATCAGGCAAATCACACTCATGAAAGCAAAAGGCAAGTCACACTTTATTAGACAAAGATAACTTGAGTAAACACAGAATACAGTTTTTAAATGATGATTTCATTTATTACGGGAAGTAGGCTAGTAGTAATATACCTGCACTTTAGCTGAGAGGAAGAATTCATCGCTGTTCATAAGAGTTTAATTTAATCAAACCTCATTTTACGGATCTGAGTGGCTCCTCATCACTAGCCAATTCACCATTTTATTTAAATATCTGAATTTTCGTAATGATGATCCAAGCGGGACACAGAGGCTGCTAGTTTTAACACACCACAGCGACACCTTTCTTTCACACGGATGCCTGGATGTGCGTTGGAGCCGACTTTGCTACCCGCACAGAGCGTTTCTGACAGTCGGGCGTTGCTTATACAATAGAGAAAAGCAACAATACAGCGTGTTTCTCTGCTCCAAGACATCCGCGGTCCTTTCACATGGTAAGCATGTCTGTTATACCCAGCGCATAAATGTCTGTATGATTATTCAAACCCTGTTTAAAATGTGACACATTTGTTGTCCAAAAACATTTCCTCTAAATTTGCAAAGTTACGGATTTAAAAAATATATTTTTGAATTTTTAATTGCATGACAAACATATGATAGACTCTTGAGCATATTTATATAGCTAATTTCACAATGGTATAACCGTGCTAAATAAAAGATTCCCAAGCACCAATGCACTCTAATGCAAGCCTCTGAACTCTATGTTGATAAGTGCATGAAGTATACCTCTACCTCTACAGCTGAAAACAGTTTGAGGATCTACTGAATTGTTTTTAATGGCACTTTTTTTTTTTTTTGACGAACTGCAGATGATGAATTCCTCTTTATTGCAGAAACTGTCCCTAAGCTATTGTTGCTCATACTTACTGAGTTCCCTAGCTACTTCCTTGCTATGTCAGTAAACTTTTTGAACAATAAAAGGTATGATAGATTTAAAGACACATTTTAATTGAAGCAAAGGAAAAATTGGAATGAATTTTATGTGACTGTTCATATTAAATCCAACAATGAGTGAAAATCCCAAACCTGCTGCAATCCTTTGTATTAATGACCTCTCTCTCTCTCTCTCTCTCTCCCCTGTGTGTGTGTGTGTGTGTGTGTGTGTGTGTGTGTGTGCGCGCGCGTGCGTGTGCTCGCAGAAGGAAGGTCATGGCTCCTGCTTTTTTGAATGCATTTCCAATCAGTTTTTTTTTTGTTTTGTTTTTACAAGAAGTGTAGTTCATACATTGGTATAAATGTATTCTTTTCAATACTTTATAAATATGAAACTCAATGACGTCTATAAAAACATGTTGTTTATGGGGATAATGTGACAAATCTTTTGTGTCCCTATTAATGATCAATGGTAATTGAAGAGGAAGCTTGAACCCTGGCTCTGGACATTTTCATGACAAGTGACAGCGCAGACATTTGCTAACGCGAGAGCATGTTTTATCATCATAAAGACTGTGATATGAAGCATCGTCAAAGTGTGACTTCAGTAATGGATCACTTAAAACACCAAACTCTAATTTCAATGGTTTATTTTAAGTTTACAGAATATAACAACTGGTAAGACGATGAGTTTTACTTTCCACTGTCCATGTTATGTGTATCCATTATCATGTATGCTACTTTGCTCTGTGGACTGTAAGATGTTTCACTGCAGACTTTTACTGTCTGCATTTTTTTCTGTTTTTGTTCACTCCAAGTTTGACAAAACCTACAGATATCCAGAGTTGACTCAATAACAATGTGGAGCAATCTCAGTGTATTTAGCTGCTTTTTCCCTAAACACAACCAACTGAGAGAAACGCCTGTAGGCCTCATTGCGAATGTTGAAGGAGATTTGTTCCATAGACACCTTATACTAGTGTTTCCTGCACTTAATCCAACACTACTATGTTCTATTTAAATCCAGATTCCTTTTATAGTTTTCAGTGAAATTTGTTAAACCGTTGCTTAACAGGACAGAAGTACAAGTTACTCTTTACTAACACATTGTAGATAAGTTTATTGCTGGACAACATAGTTAGCAGTCTCACACACTCTTTAGATTTTTTAAGTTTTGTGTGTAAAGTCTCTCACACCTTCCCTGTTTCTCCCAGTATGACTCCCAAAGTACGGTTCAGTAAACAAACAAGGACTCTAAATTCAGAACAGAAAGATACAGCTGGAAGATGAATGATTGCGTTTTGTATGATGTGTAGTAAACTACACTCTCTTCTTCTTCTTCTCTGTGTTGTTGTTCTTGTGCGTGTGTGTGTGTGTGCAGCGGACCATTTTGCCAAAGTAAAAGTCCTTTCCATTAATAACAGTTTGAATGTAAAGACATACCAATCCCATTCAACTCAGTTATATCGATTCACTTTGCTCTCCATCTTTTAATCTCTGAATCGCATGCAGAAAGAAAAAGGGGGTTATTTCAGGAAAGTCAGAATGTATTTTCTTTCTAAACTCCTTCCTTTGTTCCTTTTTCTTTGTTTCATCCAGGACTCCAAGCTTTTTTTTCTTGCAACAGGAGCAAGAAATGTTAGCTTAAGGAATAACACTCAACGTGATGTCTTAGAAATCATGACAGCACTGCAGATGGAAAACATGCAACCAGTGTGCACTTGGTTAAAAAAATATAAGAAAAGAAAAGAAAGAAAGAAAAAGTCCTGCCATCTACAAAACCGCCTCTTCATAAAGGAGTTTTAAACTTTATACTAACTCAGTTTGACATTTCGCTGCATGGGACAGTCGGCTGTTGTTAATGGTCTTTAACAGAAAATTGAATTTTCAAACATTTTTTAAAGGAAATCTAAGGATACTAAAGCTATTGTTCTTGAGGAAAAAACAGTTTTATCTGTGGAGACAGCCTCTGAGCTCCAAGCCTGGTTTTTGTTTTTTTTAAGTACAAACAGTTTGACTTAACTTAATATCTGTCTTTTTTTTTCAAGATTTACCACTTTTGTGGACCCACTTTTTTTATTAAATCCCTTAGATGCTAGCTAATTTTGCCTCTATTCTGAAACTGAAAACTACTTTGATTGGTGGTGGCAAATGAATGTCAGGTTTGTCACTTGTTGGCTTTGTTAATCTACTAAGCATATCTCAAACATGTCTCTATCCTTTTGGCACAACACCTAACACATAGTTGATAATCACTGTCATGATACCTGTTGTCTCTATCTGGGAGTTTTAGGTTTTGTTGACCTTTTGTCTACGGCAATAAAGCCTGGCTGTGTTAAACTTCATATATACTATACCCTTCTGTCCATTAAAGATGTCTGACTATGACCTGTGTTTGACTTCTTTAGATGAAACTTTTATTTATATTAATCAGAATAACAGTTGCCTCAAGATTCTTTACATTGTAAGGTAAATAACCTGCAATTACACAAAAAACTGAGAAAACGCCAGCAATCACATGACTCACTATGAGCAAGTGCTTTGGTGACAGTGGGAAGGAAAGACTCCCTTTTAACAGGAAGAAACCTCCAGCAGAACCAGGCTTAGGGAGGGGCGGGGCCATCTGCCATGATCGGTTGGAGTGAAGTAGTCCCTGATCCAAAGAAACGCTTCTTAGGATAACAGGTGATTGTGTCCCTAAGTTGGATAAATGGTTAAGAAAAGTGGACTTTTAATTCCCTTTTATGGTTTTCTCATATAACAACATATATTGTCACATTTTCCCAGACTTTAACCTGCAGCATTGACATAAGGCCAGGTTATGAAATACTCATAAGGAAGTACAGAAGTGTGAACAATGAGACCAATAGATTAAAAAAAAACTTGCATATCTGGAGCAAAACAGTTCTGCAGAAAGTCCCATCGTTCCACAAATTCACTTGTGTGTATTTATATGAGCCAGACAATTTTTCAAAACTAAATCCCAAGCCGGCCCTAAAGTTATTATATTTTTCACAATTTCCTATGGAACAAACAGAAATCAAAGCATCGTGTTCTGTATGGCTACTATCAATTTAAAGTTATGTTAACAAATCTGAATTATTAAGCAAAATCCATAACACGTGAATAAAGAAAATCATCTGTGTCTGAGTTAGTGAACACAAACAAAGTTTTTTGTTCCGTTTCTTCATATGATAAATATTTATACCTTCATACAAAGAAAATACACAGGCAAAAAGGCAATCACCTGGCTCAGCTCACATGGGCCTTAAAGCCTGCCAAAGACTCAAAGCTCGCATGAGAGTTGTAAGGCTGCGGCGTGTAGGAGTTGTTCTCTAAAAGCCTTCACTGTCTGGGATCTGATCCTTGAGCTAAAAATAAAAAGAGCCTGCAATGTAAAGTTCTCACATTTGATTATATAACGGGATATTGGCTCTGGGGGAAACAGTATGAAAGCCGTATAGGATCAGGGGTGACTGGGTTCATAAAGTAGTGACATACACCTGTTTTTTACATGCTCCATGTGCATGCACATGCACGCAATTATGATTATATAACGTTGAAAAAAAAAGCCTAGATAGACAATAAAAAAGGAAATCACGCTATCTTTTTCTAAATAGTTTATACTGTTCAGGGTCATCCTATCTTATACGGAATACACAAACACACACAGATCCCGGCACATGCGCGCACACACTCATGCAAAATGTTGAAAACCAAACAGTGCAGACATAGCCTGGAGCAGAGTTCAGCTGTGGTGCAGATGTGCGGCAAAGAGTGGACAGATGGAGTACAACATACACACGTGCACATATTCACACACACAGTTTCGCGCAATTACTTGTCAGTGGAGATAAAGAGGGAGTCTTAAGACGAGGCGAAGGGTGAGTGAGAGATAAGCGTCACATAACCTCTTCAAACAGGTACGATATTAAGATGGGGGTTGGAAGAAACAAAGGAAATATTCCTCAAAAACAGCTGCAGGGTCAGGAAGACAGAGTGAGAGGAAGTTGGAATGAAAGAGCAGAGGAATGAGGATGGCAGCGAGTGGAACTAAGACTCTGACATGCAATTCAGATTATGATTCGCTGCCATGGGCATCCTAAAAGGAGAAACCCGTGCGTCGATCCCAAAAAAAAAAACTGGCATTGTGGGGCTGGAGGCTCCTGAGAGGGCATGAGCGTTCTGCACTACTGGCAGTGTGGTGAAACAGTGCACGAACAGGTTCATTTATTAAACACAGTACTTCCCTGAAAGTAGGGACATTTGTGTCCCGTAGGGAAATAACTCACACAACATTTAACACACTCAAACAAAACCTTACTCACTTGTTGGCCATTCCTGTTCCCACGCTGTGTCAGACAAAGTCAGCGTGCATCTCATTTTAAATAAACTGTTTGGAAAAAGCCAGCTGTCATTTGCACACACAAAGCAACATGAAATGATTCATATTTTTTCAATTTCTAATCGCTTGTAATCATGTTTTGTCAGTTAGGCAACGGAAAGCTTGCTCTCATGGTTTTTTAATTTAAAAAAGGCACAACTTTTCCCGAACAAATGATTTATGTTTTTGTTTCTGAGGTCTTAATGCACCACTGATAAACAGGTAACACAAATTAGGCACAAACTCTCATATTGAAGTAATCAAAGTGAAGTAGTTTCTAAATGTGTTCCTAATAGGGGCCAGGGTGAACTGCTACAGGGTCTGTTTCTGATCTGCAAGAAAACAAAACAAAAAATTCCACTGAACTCCAAGCAAAAAGGAGGCTCCAGCATCCAGAGAAGGACCACAAGCATCATGTGGACAGACAGGAAGTTATTAGTAGTGTGTGTCATAGTAACAGACAGCCACAATACTTAGTCATATTATTGTTATATCATCTCTTGTTCTCATGTTCTGATAAGATGTCCCCCTAAAGTAATGGTGTTTGTTGGAGTGCCTCTTTGTGGTATTCCATCTGTTCCCCTAGCAGGTACAAATAGTATCTTTTCTGTAAAGAATGGGTCTTATTGCCATAGCAGTTTACCAAACCCTTCCACACCAGGCTGTTTTCACTGATTTGTCATAAGAGTCCTCGGGTCCTCAAACTCATCTGCGCCCCCGAATGGCATTAGGAAACCAGACAAAGACAAAGACACCACACACATTTTGGATGGACTCTACTATCCCACAGATATAATCACTTCTGGAAGAGTATCCAATAGTCTGTTTCCCATTTCAAACCTCAACGAATCCCATCCTTATCCTTTAAAAGCACACAGACGCGCGTGCACACCATGGCCTGAAGACATGGTTACACTATGTCTACTCAGTGGAAAATTTCAGAACCACAAAAACAAAGGCATTTTTGGTAGAATAGAACTTTCACACCGGTCAGCCACAACACTAAAACCACCTGCCTAATATTGTGTGGGTCCACCTGATTCTCACATTACAGGTCACTGCTGTTGGTGTCTTTTTTTTGTCCTGACGGTAGTGGTGGGATCTCTGTGAATCAGGCTTTCTCCTTGAGTTGTTGGATTAGACTGGAATCTGGGGAGTGTAAACCAATGCTTTATTGTGCTTCTTAAGCCTTTCCATGAGCAATTTTTGAAGCGTTATACAGGGGAGGCTGGTCCAAGCGAGCTGGACTTGGATTAAGAGAACTAAACAGAAGGTTAGAAGGTCCTTAACCCATCGGCAAGACCAGTATGTGCTCCTTTACGCAAGGAGGAACACTGCCTGAGATACAAAATGCCCTCTGTAGAGTAGGTAACAGCAGCCTAACTGCCATCAGGTATCAGGATGAAAGCGTTGGACCCAGTATCAGACCCTACGCTGGGTTCTTCATGGTGAACAAATAAGGCCTCCTGGCCTTATTTGGCGGGAGGGTGCAGGCAGTTCCTTGACAATGAAGGAATGGATGCCACTGAATTGCCCCCACACTTGCTGACCCAAATCCAATAGAAAACCTCTCACATATCACATATCAGTACATCTAACTCAGCCAGGTTATAGATCAGACTGCCCAGGAGGATGCCCTAACACTGTTAGGTATGCATGAGTACCATTTTGAGCTGCTGCAATGGAATTTACCGTATCCTTTTTTCACTTTGATTTTCAGGGTGTCTTTGAATTCAGCCCTCTGTAGGTTGACATTTATTATTTCCCTTAAACAATGTGGCATCCTTTCTTTTCTAACACATTACCCGTTCCATATCAGTATTGCTATAGTCATGTTTTCTTCATCGATCTTTTAATTTTACATATCCCATTGATGCATGAAATGCCTTTTTCATTTAGTTAGGTTCTATGCTGCCTACTTATTTATCCAGCTTGTCAATGTCCTCATCATGTGTGTGATAGGGAAATCAATAAGTGTTTAACCTTTAAAGAGAACTGGCTTTTTTTTTTAATTCCAAATTTGAGAAATAGTCTACTTAGATGTTTGTGTCAGATTAAAAGCCGAATGTTCCTCATTCATGTTTTTGTTTTCTTCCTTTTTTAAGAACAGCAAAGCTTAACCTTCCAATGAGTTGATCTATTTAAAGACAGTAGTAAGTCCTAAAGCATTCTGCTCTTTCCTTTTCCGTGCTGTATGTCGCAAAAAAAGGAAAGCGTGTTTTTAAGCTGTAACATTCGGTCGTATGCCCTTGTTACAAAAATGGTCTTGGCTGGAGCTGTCTGTTTCCAGTGTGGGTTCTGAGGATCAAAATGGAAACATATTGAAACATCGGTACAGATCCAGCTCTCTTTGAGTTGTGTACATTCTTCAACAGCAGTGAGCACTGCTGAATCAGAAAGACTTACATAACAAAGTTGCGAAACAAAGAGTCGCAGGGCAACCAAAAGCTCCGGGTTGTCCTGTTTGTGGTAGTTTTACCTCAAGTCCTTATAAAAATGTAAACAAATTCAGTGCCTTTCACCTGTAAGAAAACCTGTGCATATTTTTGCCATTTCATTACTGTGATCATTCCTGAGAATCTTCTTTTAAAGAGTTTGCAGGATATGATTGTAGCCTGATAGAGGCCTGCACTGCCAGTTTGGCTCTGCAGATTCAGCCAGAATTGGACAACAGCAGTTTATTTTGTGCCTTTCCATGGTAGTGGTGGGAGTGATCAAATCATTAATGTCATCTGTATTTACAATTCAATTCACAAGGGAAGAAAGCCAGACCGACCACAGACTGTGCAACCTCAAAGTGGGCCTGAACACAACCATATCCTGCTTGCATCTGATTAAAATCCAACGATACAGCAGAAATGCTGTTACCATAAACAGGGATTACAGTGACACAAAACATGTCTCGTGCAGGGTAATAACAGGATATTAGGGACAGTGTACAACCAAAACACACTCGATAGTGCTGAGAAAGAGAGAGTTGGGGTAATTATTGTGATTCTAGACATGCAATGGAGCAGTGGTGATGTTTTGGTCTCACTTGCCACTCTGGGCCAAACTTAAAACTATAGGACGGTTTGTTTCTCATGTTTATAGTGCACAGAGAATATCTGTGTGTTTATTGGTGTTCCTTTTTAATTAGCACCAAAAGCAGCAGCAGTGAATCAAAGTTGTTACTTGTTAACTTTTCGTATTAACAATGGCTAGACCAGGAATTTAGGTGCAGACATTCCGTATAGGAATGACTTCAGTGATTTTAAATCATTTGTCATCTAGAGCTAGCACCCCTTCAGCTTAATTAGTACTTTGATTTCTGATCAATACTTGAATAAGTAATTACATGCAATACATTTCTAACAAATGCAGTTGTATTTTCTGTTTTGTACTAACCAAGCAGCCCCAAAGCTGAAAAATGAAGCCACTGCACTTGTGCCAAAAGCTTAATGGAATTATTTCAAAATAATATTGCTCATAGAAGAGATTTTGCCTCAGTTCTGGTGTGTGAAATGCTAGAATTTCTTATTTTTTAGTATTATTATTATTATTTTTTTTTATTTTTTTTTTTGGTTTTCTTTCATCTGCTTGTTAGCGCTTAATGACTAGTGGTAGTTTCCAAAATGCTAACATTAGGGTTTCACACTACAGAGTCAAAAAGCCAATGAGTGGCTTCACTGTGGCTACAGTCTATGGTGCTAATTAGCTTATTTGTACTGACCTAAAATGGCAAGCATGCTAAGTACTCCATCCAGCAATCAGCTTAAGCACAGATGCCCAGACCTCCCTCTCCCTGGCCACCTCCTTGAACTAGTTCCTTAAACTCAGCCAAGCCAGCCAAGAAAGATATTCTTTGCAACATGTCCTACGTGTGGCTCCTCCTGATAGGCCATGCCTTTATCACCACACTTAAGAGAGCCAAACTTCCTCTGGCTCCACAATGAAAGGAAGAATAATATCACACAGAGACTGATGGTGTCCTTCTATCGAGCTACCATTGAGAGTGTACTAACTGATGACATATGCGTTTGGTACTGTACGGCAGCTCAGAGGAAAGCACTCCAAGGGGTTATTAACACCGCCCAAAAGATCACTGGCTGCCCTCTCCCTGTGCTGAAGGATTTACATGAAAGCCATTGCTTGAACAAAATTCAGAATATCATTAAAGACTCACCCCGGCTATTCCTTGTTGAAACTGCTGCCCTCGGGCAGACGGTATAGGACAGACAAAGCAAGAACAAACAGACTTAAACACAGCTTCTACCCAACAGCAATATCATATTTGAACATCAGCATTAGCAACCGTACCCTGTACCATGCTGTGGAGTAACCTGCAACTAATTGATCAGTATGTATTGGAATGAATGTGAATGTTCTGTTGTTTTATTGGTATTTCAAGGTTTTTAGCACTGATTCAAGACAACTGTTAATCTCGTTGTTCAAGCGACAATGACAATAAAGATATTCAGTTCAATAAAAACAGACATGTCTGCTCACCTTTATGAAGCTGGATCCATATGGCATTATTTTTGTGCCACTATTCTGAGCGCACGTAAAAAAAAAATTGCAGGTGCAAGTGTTGCATTTTGAGGAGAAATTTATTTTGAGCGAAGAAAAGCTAAATTTGAGTGAACAAAATTCATTGCTGCATGCAAAAAATGTATTTCAGTGTTTGCTGTTATCCATACACACACAAAAACAGCCCCTCTCACTCAGTTTTTGGTATTTCTGACCACTTTTTTAAATAATTTAACATTCGAGTCTGTTTCACAAACGTGTGTTTTTATCATGCATTCATTCTACAGAATGTCTAATAATCAGGTCTGGGTACTGCTGTAATTTTTCATAATTCCTTCCTCACTTAAACAGCAAGAGGCAGGGAGCCATTAAAAATACTCTGCCTGTTTTAGGCAAGGAATTTGCTTGGATTAGATTATGAAGGAGACAGGGCAACCTCTCGCGACCTGCAGTTCACCTGCACTGTTCTAACATTATCCCATATCAGAAGCTGGCAAGTTAAAGACTGTTTAGTGTCCAGTCACCATTCTCACATGTACCTACACCAGGTAATACTTAGGAAAGTTCAGGGTTGCAGTATGTATCTGGAAAAAGTTGATGAGAGACCACTTTTCACTTCTGGTGGAGCAAATCAAAACAATTTCCTCCGATTTTAAACACACCAGTTCTGATAAACCTTCTGTCTGGACCTCATACAGCTGCTTATACAGCTGTAGAGTCTTGTTGTTGTTGACAAAGTAGGTCAAATTGTCCTGTACTGCGCATTGTGCAGTAACTATGAATGGCTTAATAGCAAGCACAAACTGATAAGAATCTGGGCTCTGATAAATTGTAAAATGATTCTCAGATTTTCCTTTGTGTGTTGAGTCTGGACTCGCTTTAGGGTTTTACTCTGGTCTTTCTTATCATTCTATTTATTTATTTATTTTATGCACATTGTCTATCCAAGCAAAATTATTTTGAATGTGTAGACATGATGTAACAAAGACTGAAATGGTAATTATGGTGCAAATTTTGTCTGGCTAAATGTTTTCATCCATGAACCTCAAGGCGTGCGTAAGGACTACCACTGAAACCTCCTGTTAATACTCCCGTGTACAATAAAAGCAACGCCCACCCTTTGTCATGCCCACTGGTGAGGAAACAAATAGAAAATAGAAGCTCAAAGTGTTCCGCAGACCAAAACAAACACGTGGGATCAGATTTGTGTATGAGCGACTTTTCGGGTTTTGATTGGGAACATTCCACATTGGTGTTTACATTTGAAAAGCAGAATGTACAAAATATATCAGCTATTGGAGGGGGAAAAGATGGAAATAAGGTAAAAGTGGAGTCTCTCCAATTAGAAAATAGAAAACACATGTACAGGAGGAAGGTTGCCAATATGTTGTAAGTCTACAGACTTCAAGAATGAAAGCTCACATGACTGCTGTGCTACACATGTGCTACCCATATCACAAGGTTGAAAATTCATGCGTGTTTTTGTACTCATACACACACAAACCCATGCACATTTATTTGCACCACTTTTGGATCCCATGCCATGATTAGCACCGAGCTCAGCTTCTCTAGGGAGTTCAGCAGGGGGGGCAAAATTCTCTTTTAGGGCTCGCCACTAAAAATCTCCAAGGCTTTGCAGCGCATTGATGGCCCAGTGCTTCAAAACACAGTCCAAATCCTGGAGATCACGCTGAGAGGGAACATCTGTGGACTGGGACAGGCTGCAGATAAGACTCCAGAGTGTGTGTAGGCATGCATGTGTTTGTACGTCATTGGCAGATTGTGGCTGTGTGTAGTTAAACGAATAGATGGGCCATGATTTATGTGAAACAGTATTTAAATTCATGTACACTGTATTAGCCCTAATTACTGTGGTTACTGTAGTGTGTGTGTGTGTGTGTGTGTGTGTGTGTGTGTGTGTGTGTGTGTGTGTGTGTGTGTGTGTGTGTGTGTGTGTGTGTGTGTGTGTGTGTGTGTGTGTGCATGCGCACTATCAAGTGATCCAGGTCTGACTCTCTGAAATCCCAAAGCCATCAGTGTTTCTGGGTATATAATTCTGTAATTGGTATCATATGTGTAAAGAGACAAAAAGGAGGTATGTGTGAGGTATGTGTACATTATGCTTACATTTAACTGACAAGTGACCTCTTGAGTGCATTTAAATAATGATTACAACTGTATAAAAAAAGAAGGATCAGAGTTTTCTTTTCACCATCAAGTCCAAATTTAAACACCCTTAATCTTGACCCTGATGCAGTTTTATTGGTTCAAATGTAAGCATACCTTAAATAGGAGGCAGGTTACAGAATGCACACATTCTCAGAAGGATTACACTACTAACAAACTACCTCCTTGTAAGTTCGGTATAACGACTTGGAAATCCCGCTTTGTGCTAAGGCTGCAAAGCCTACACCTCTCCCAGCTACAACGGCAACAACAGACATGCTGTAAAAGTTCACACACAGTCCAAAGACCTGATTACTGTGCAACCAAATAACCTGAACGTTATATGGACAACGTCCTTGAGTCCACATCCACATCCCTCACACATGCTGCGCTTCGAGCCAACAGCAACTCTGACAGCTTAAGCAGATTGAGTCTATTTGTGCCCGTCAGGTGCGTTGACTGGCGAGCAGAGGGTTTAAATCCAAAACGCCACTCTAAACAGAAAGTGGGCGTATATTTAAACCGGTCACCATCAACTAGCCAAGGAAAGCAGTGCTAAGTAGCCACCTCAGCAAACAGCTCGATCAAAAAGGATCTACCACCGATTTCTGGGTTAAAGTTACAGTGGAAACATTTGGAGAGAGGGTTGCTATCAACATGAATTACCATTGACATGTTAGCACATTTCAAAAGGAAGGGAAAGGGGGCATGGCAAACAACATAGCAAGGAGTGGAGAAATACAGAAAACAAAAGAAAAGAATAAGGAAGAGGAAAGCGTGGTGCTGATTTTATGAGAGGGGCCAACGACTTCCCCGATATGCGTTTCTCTGCGGGGAGCATGTTGAAGGCTGAGTACGCCCTAGTATGTGGTTTTTCCAAGGCCGAGCTACACCAGGCTGGCCCATCTCTTTTTCATAGATACACTGAGTTATACAGCACTTCTCAGAGGGAGGGAGAGGCCGGGTTTTCCTGTTCATGTGGAAAAAAGGGAGGGAAGAATGAGTGGAGGTAACCCTAGCCGCCGAGGTGGCCCTCTGGTAGGGCCCAAATTCTGCTATTCTCCTTCCTGAATGTCTCAGCCGCTCTCACATTTACAGACACATACGAGCGAACTGAACACATGGGGCGAGGCACCATGTAGGGATGTCGGTTGGTAGGGTGGGCTCTGTATGCTGCTAAAGCCTCTCCCTGTTTTTGACCACAGTTATGGTACTTGCCAGTGGGTGTCTGGTTAAGAAAATAAAGCAGCGTGTTGGACACGTCCAGGCTCATATATAAAGCATATGTCTCAAAACACAGGAATCCAAATTCCAAAGGCAGGAATTTTAGCAGAGTTCTTAAGTTCTACTTCACTGCAGCATTGAGTGCTTTGGATCCAAAGCGTGATTATCCTCCTAACAAATTGTTTTAGAAATGCATGGGTTTGCAGCATTGTGGAGAACTGGATTTAACTATAACCGTCAAACTCAGGGTTATTTGTCTCTGTCCGTATCTGGTGTCTACTTTCTTTCTGCTCCCTCCATCATCATGTCTTGCTCTTTCCTTCTCACTCCATCTTTCCCTTTCTCCCTTTCTTTCCCTCTCTGAGACACTGTGCAGGCAGCCCTCTGTATCACTGCTCAGGTCCCAGCGAGGGCTTGCTGAAGAGGGATGTGGATTCCATAAAGCGCTCGGCTCTATAAACGTCTCCAAATCCACATTCAGCACCTGGGTAAATATTATCCCAGCAATGCTGTGGTGACATCCTCAGAACACACGACTGATAATTAAGTTTAAAAAAAATCGTTGTACAAACTTCGTACAAAAACCAGTGACTTCTTAATGTTTACTTATAACTCATATTTTTTAAAAATGTCAGGTCATAAATATTCAGTATTGGGCAAAGGTCTTGAGACAGCCCTCATGTCAAGGAGCCACACTCTTTTGTAATTTTTTTTAAAGTGGTCTTGAGCAACAGTTCTCCAGGTTTTTTGAAGGATGTAGGAACGAGCCAAACAGGAGGATCTTGAAATTGATTCTGAACCTCACTGGCAACTATTGGAGAGCTAAAACAGGTGTGATATGATCTCTTTGTCGGGTGCCTGCGAGGAGCCTACCAGCAGCATTCTGGACAGGCTGGAAATGAGAAAGAGAGGACTGAGTGAGTCCAGTATAAAGTGAATTGCAGTTTTCCAAGCGGGAGGAAATGAGAACTGAATGACAATTTTGCCATCTCTCACAGAAAGGAAATGCTTCATTTTTTTTATGTGACGCAGAGATGGAAATAACCTCATCACAAATAGTAACACTGGAAGGACGTCACGGCGGCTTATGGAGGGAAGAATCCCAATTTTACATTTTTAGTTCAAGTCGTCATTATATGTGAAGGAGAGAGGTACAGGAGTGAGTGTCTCCAACTATCTGTAAAACACAATGGAGGCTCTGTCATGGTTTGGAGCTGCATTTTAGCCAGTGGTTTGGGGGGGGTCTAGTCAAAATTGATAGAATTATGAATAATGACGAATAACATCTGCTTTTGATCCACTATGTTTCTGATTGGCAATGGCTTCATGGTAATGACCCCCAAACACTCTGGTAAAGGCAAACCTGGATAAAAGAACACACAATGGGTGGTTGTAGCTCAGGGGGAAAAGCAGTTCATCTATTAATGGGAAGGTTTTTGGTTGAATCCTTAGCACTATAATGAATTATCCTATGAAATAGGAACAATGCATTTTAAAACCTCATACAGGAATTTACTGGAATCGTATTATTTATGTCTGGCTATCATAAGTTAAGAAGGTTACCAACTAAGTTTAGCAAACTCTCACTTTAGGTATAACTAATTTCTATCTTCATATTCTTATTCTTGGACTAGCATTGCAAGAGTCACAGTTCTAAACAACCCTTGTTTATCTTATACCAGGCCTTGGTGCAGCCCCTCAGTTTACCCACAGTCTAAAAAGAGACATTTTAGTTCCTTTCCTTTTAAGGTAAACTTGGTTTTTTTATTGGCTGTAAATGGCCAATTTGAACAGCACATGGGTGGGACTATTTCTGCCCTCACTGACATACGGAGCCAGCAGTTCTAACAGTTTAGACTAATGTGAAGCCTGAGATTTAGCATACATAATTTTGCACTCTATTACCTTAATTATCTGCCACTTTATAACATTATAACCTTTATTAAAGCGCTTTGGGTTCCATATGGACTAAGTAAAGCGCTATACAAATAAAGGCCATTTACCATTTATTAGAGTATGTCCCAAAAGGTTGATTCTGTTCATCTGGATATAGCGTTTTCAGTGGGAGAAACCCTTCATCACTTATACAAGAGACTTCTTCAGTCTCAGCTGACTGCAGGTTTCCCCAACCTTATAAACAGTACATTTGCACAATAACTGAAACCAGCCCACTGAATGAACAATGGGCTGTGAGGTCAGTTCCTTGATCATTAATATGCAAATTGTCATGAACATTGATCAACAACCACTGATTAAAGCCCATTGATTAAAGGGTGTGCAAAGTAAATGACAAAAAAGTATAAAAGTCTCCTTTAAGCACGCATAATAATAAATACTTACATACATAATTTAGGTTTTTTTAGTGGGGTTTAATGCTACACATCTGTTGTGTGGCTCATTTTTATTGGCTTTGTTTATGTGACCTGTAACCGCAATAGGAAACTAAGGTAGGAAGTGAATGGATGCCTCAGGAGAAAAATTTGGTTACTATATTACAGCAGATGAATGCAGCATTCAGCCCACGCTTAACACATTTGCTCTTGTGTCTGAAAAAGCATATCTTCCAAACTCTTTGAAAGCTGAAAAGCTCCCTTAGATACCCAAGAACACTGCTTTGGTACACTGAGAACTGGCTTGCTGTGTTTAGTTGCAGTTGCTAGGCTAGGGCTGGACAATCGCTCCTGTGTGGAGCAATTTTTCCACTCACACGCAGCATATTGTGTGTTTGTGAAATAAGTAGTTATTTTTGACTGAATCTGAAAGCTGAAAACACACACATGTAGGGCAGACCTAATATGTGACTGAGACTGTTTATTAGAGCTCCGGCACCAACCTCCTCGACCACACGCAACTACAAAATCAGAGAAGTTTGTGAGGATGAAAAAGACTCGAGGGTATGGTACTTGTTAGATGTCTGTTCTATTTATTATATATTACCTTATTTTGGGTGGTTTGAGTAATGTGACAAATAAATGGCAGCACATTAAAAACTTAAATTACCATACTGTATTTAATGAGAGAGAGTTCATGTGACCCAAACAACTAGAACAAAAGTATGTGACAGCTTTGGCCCCCAGAAACTCTCCCCTCTACTTGGAATGAATTCTGTTCAATCTCTGTGTAAAAGAATGTGTTGCATTTTGAAGTACGACCACAGTCACGTTTTTAGGATTTTATGACGAGAATGTCTTAACTCAGAGGCATACTGCACCGTTAATAACTGCCGGCTTGCTGAGGAAACAGGCCAGGGGTCGTTACGGACAAATGAAGGGGAAGGAGGAGTAAAGGAGCGATGTCTCGTCTCATTTTAAAGAATCTGTGAATTAAGGCGTTTGATAAATTAATAACACGTCACTGGCTTGCAAATCAGATGCATTAGCAGGTCTTGTTGCAGCTGGCTTAAAGTCGATCCAAGCCTCATTTTAAATCTCACGTGAAGTCAACAGATCTTCGTCTAGAGTCAATCTGATTTTAAAAAAAATGGTCCTTTTAGTTTAATCTCATAGCTAGGCCCAGAAGTCCAACATGCTCATTTTTAAAGGGCTTTGGTGGTTCAAAATAAAAAAGCGCTCGAGTTACCGCAGCTGCACTCTGCACGGATCAATTTGGGAAACCAGTTTGGAAGGATGGATCCAAGATAGAGATGGGTTCCAGTGGACTCGATGCGACCTGGACTACCTCAGCCAGTGCACACTGACAGTGATGGAGAAGAAAAACAAAGGGCCGCAGGGAGGGGGGGCGAGGAGTCGCAGAGGAAATGAATATCTTACAGTAACACATGGTGTGAAAGAAAGAAATGGCTCTCCGCTGACCTCCTTGTGCTTTTCATTCCTCCTCTCTACACCCCCCTCCCTCTTGTGCTCCATGGCGATTGAAATATGCAAGCATAATAGTCTGGGAAATAGGATCAAGAGGTTTATGTAGAAAAGTGTGTTTGGGCTGGGGCTGCTATGCAGTGGTAAATGACTGTCTTTGATCGACAAAAAAGATTTATGCTCTTTAGGTAAAGTGAAGTTATCACACTGCAACCACAAAAATGATGCAGAGACGTGTAAAAGACGAGGATAAAGGAGAGTACTGAAGAAAGGCAAATTAATCAATGGTTTAGGCTTGAACGACTTACTGGACAAAGGGGAATTTTACTTATTTTATTCATCGTGGGCCTCACAGCCTGATGCAGCTCTCCAAACTTTAATTGCTAGCTCACCGACACATGCTGAAGAACAAGCTGGACCTGGATAGTGACAGCATTCAAATTGAACGCGCGAGTCGGTCCATACAAGGAAAATGGACGAGCCAGGCAGACTGTGGTCAGACTACAAAGATTTAAAGATAAACAATTAATTTTCTCATCTGCCAAAAAACTGAAAGGTACCAATCTTTACATCAGCGAGGAAAAGGAAAGAACTGTTACCACAGCTGAGAGCGGCCAGAGACAGAGGTGATATTGCCGTCCTGAAATATGACAAATTAATTGTTAAACCGAGGTCACAGAACACCAGAATTAATATTTAGACTACAGCAATGTTGTCATTTGTAGCTGTTGAGATCGATTGGTCTGCAAATGTCTGACCCTATACTTATTCCCGGATTCTCCAGTAAAGATTTTTCAGTAGCTCATGTCAATATTTGTAGCCTTAAATATAAGATTCTGGAAATTCAGTCACTGTTGTCAACAAATACGATAAGTGTGCTGGCTATTTCCGAGACTCATTTAGACGATGCCTTTGAGAATAATGAATTTGAAATAAAAGGTTATAAATTGTATAGGAAAGACAGAAACAGATTTGGAGGGGGCGTAGCCCTATACATTAATGATAATATGGCAAGCAAACTACGTATGGACTTAACGCTTGACGATCTGGAAATTGTGTGGGTTCAGTTACACCCGCTCTATGGCAGGCCTGTATTAGTAGGTTGCTGCTATAGATCCCCAAGTAGTAATATGTTGTATGTAGAACAAATCTGTGAAATGCTGGAAAGAGTAACTGAGGTGTGGAAAGTTTTAAATAATATAATGGGTAGTAAACTGTAAACTGCTCAAAGTTGCAGCCAAGTTTTTCTCCCTTCCTATATGTCACATATTTAATAGATCTTTGGCATGCAGCTTATTTCTATTGCAGTGGAAAGAATCGAAAAGAATTCCCATTCCTAAAAACAAGAATGACGTTTTTAATGGTGTCAATAGCAGACCTATTAGTCTACTCCCCGTTCTAAGTAAAATTATGGAGAGGATTGTCTATGAACAAATTCAACATTACCTAACAGAAAATCAGTTACTCACTCAGTTTCAACATGCTTACAAACCTGGGGTGGTGTTTTTGGATTTTAGTGCTGCATTTGATTTTGATAAATCATGATCTTTTGATAGATAAACTAAAATGTTATGGATTTTCACCAGCTGCTTTGTGCTGGATGGAAAGTTATTTGCCTGGAAGAAGGCAAAAGGTTTATTATAATGGTTATTTCTCGGAGGGCTGTGAAATTAACTGTGGTCTACCCCAAGGCAGCTGCCTCGGTCCACTTCTCTATTCAGTCTTCACGAATGTTTTTCGGTATGTCCTGGATAAATCTCATCTTGTAATGTATGCTGATGATTCCACCGTGTTTTATTCAGACAGTAGCTACTCTGAATTGACAAGCGTATTACAACTAGATTTGCTGAACGTGTTTGACTGGATAAGTAAAAACAACATGATTTTAAACGTGTCTAAATCCAAATCCATGTTAATAGGAAGTAGAGTACGCTTAGTCAACAGCCCACAACTAAATCTTTCCATAGCTGGATCGGTATTAGAACAGGTCAACCAGATTAAATTACTTGGTGTTACCATAAACCACCACCTTTCATGGTCTCAGCACATCAACTCTTGTTATTAAGAAAATGGGACAGGGCATAGCTATAGCTAGGAAATGCTCCTTTTATATTACTTCTTCAATTATGAAAGATGTCATTAATGCACTAGTATTATCTCATCTAGAGTACTGCTCAATAATTTGGTCAGCAGCTAATAAGACAGATCTGAACAGACTTCAGTTAGGGCGGCCAGGTTAGTGTTAAGGTGTTTATATTATACAAATATTGATAAAATGCACGATAAACTTTCTTGGCTTTCTGTAAGCAAGCTTAATTTAGCTTTTCAAGCTAAATTATACTATGGCTTACTTGTATTTTTAAAGAAAGCAATACTGGTAAACACACCACACTTTTTTTATGCTCAGTTGCAGTATCCAGATGAAATACATAATCATGCTACATAATTCTCAACTAACCACAATTTAGTAACTCCTCGAGTTAAAAGTAACTTTTTGAAAAACTCTGTTATATTTAGAGCATCTTTTCAGTGGAATAAGTTGCCTTATGCAATTAGAGAATTGGCTTCTATTCATAATTTTAAAAATCACCTAAAAGCCTATTTAGGCAGTTTTTAAGAGGGTAATGTCACTTGTAATGGAAATTGTGTATTTTGTTTGAGTGTTTTTTATATATTTTTTTATATTTACATGCTTATATTTTCAGAATTGTAAAACCTTATTGTGGATGTAAGAGCCAAATTATGTGGATATTTTGCATCCACTTCATTGTGTAACATTGTATTCGATGGTATTTGATGGTTTGGGCCCCAGGAAGTCTAGCAACCACTGTTGTGGAAGCTAATGGGGTTCCTTATAAATAAACAAAAAAACCTGGCAGATGATATTTACCATAATAAAATACACTAAAATACTCAAATAGAGATGCCTTTCAGACAAAAGAGGGCAGTGTGCAAAAGCCCCAGCTAATTGCACAGTGCTAATTGCACTGTTGCCAGTTTTGATGGCCCTGGAAATAGTCCATGAAACATTGCAGGCATC
The DNA here is from genome assembly GCF_056152115.1 of Neolamprologus brichardi. Taxonomy (NCBI): domain Eukaryota; kingdom Metazoa; phylum Chordata; class Actinopteri; order Cichliformes; family Cichlidae; genus Neolamprologus; species Neolamprologus brichardi. Next base: position 21,698,406 of record NC_142124.1, on the reverse strand, counting down.
AAACACGAGAAGATAACTACAAACATGAGGGGAAAATAATAAAAGGACACAAGGAAAAAAACAAGCATTTTAATCTCAGAGCTGATGCTGGAAAACTTTCCAATGTGTTACTTCCAATCAAGGCATCAGTAAGGTTAATATGGGTTCAAACAAGGATGGTCAAAAAACCTGAAAGGATCCTAGCTATCCAAGAATCCTTCACAGCATTATATGTTCTGCCCAGTTTCACCTCAAAGTCACTTTGAGGTAATAAAGGCAGAAGGATGATGAAGCATCTATCTCCCCTCTTCTGCATTACAGCTTTGTCTGCCTTCACTCACCCAGGAGGATAATAGATACCAATTATCCTGCACCACTGATTTCATAATTGCTTTAAAGGGATCACTACAACACACACATTCCCATCTTTGCCTGTCAAGAGAAGCTAATAAGATCCCTAAATTAGACTGAAGTGATAGACTTGTTAGGGACTAATTTCTGTATTGCTAAACTAACAAAATCACCTTTCCAAAACCAGCAAAAAATGATGGTCTTGATCATGTCTAGGTTGTTCTGATCACAGTGACATGTTATCCCCAGAGAGCACATCACTCCCAGACTGCAGGCTTAGTTGTAGGTCCCAGAATTTCAATGATTAAGATGTAAGACAAAGGCTTTTCCAGCTGCATTAATGCATTAATCTCAATGCATGATGCCCTATCAAAATTCAACACGCTGCACTGATCAGGTGCTATTGTGAGGTAAATCAGACAGAGATGACCTAAGCCAGCCCCAGATGACGACTTACATTTCCTATCCCCGGTAGACAGGTCACACAACTGCATCCTACTTCCTTTTCCTACAGGCATGGACATTCGTCACACCTCAGTCTCCTGGTGGCCTAAAACGGAAACATCAGATGGGAAACGCTGTTAACACCCTACAATATTCCCAACATGGGGTTGTGACTATTTGCGTACAGAAAGTTTACGATGGCTAAGACATACATCAAATGATTTAAATAAATCATCACTATAAAGATCGTAGTGTGTCTGCATGTTTGTTCTGAAACTTTTCCTAGCTAACTGATAATATAATATATTTATATAGCACCTTTCAAGAAACCCAAGGTTGCATTATACAGAAAAGCCCACAGGCCTCCAGTATGTGAGGAAAACTGAAGGCGTTTTCATCATCTTTGGGAAATTAAAGTCATTCTCTATTGCTTGGCCTTTAGAACACCAGAAGTGAGGGTGGATTCAGAGGTGGTGTGGTGTGATGTGACTCTGCACACATCATACCACCACATCATTTTGGTTTTGAACACGTCACACACTTCCATTAGTGGCCAAAATGTGCAGATGGAAACATCAGATGGAGTTTTCCAAGCGTGTTAATTCTTGCTTCTATTTTAGGATGCAGTGTACCTTTTTTAAATGAGGTACACAAGTCTATAAAGAGGTGCTAATGAATGACTCACACTTCATGGAACCCTCCACTATGTGTGTCATTCTTTCCTTGCTGGGTCCACACCTTGCACCACTGACTACTGACTAGAATAATTCTATTATTTTCATCACAGTAGCAATAAATACTAGTCACAGACCATGCCAACTCTCTTCTATCATTGCTTTTCACAAGCCCTTCATCAATCCATCTGTTACTGTTTCCATCACCAGTCCCACCAGTCTTTCTGGAAGGTCTGTACACCAATCATAAATGTGTTCTACAATTTAGGCAAATTCTACTACACAGTTTCTGTTAACTCTACACAAACCATCTGAATAAAGTTGCTTGTAATTCATCACAAACTGAGCAATATACTTTGTGACAAATGCTTAAAAAGAAAGAAAAAAAAAAACATTAATCATGGGCCAGTAAATTCAACCCCCAGGTTACGTTTGCCATGCTGGAGCTCTACTGTAAAGTCCTGAGGTGTCTGACTGAGGACACTCAGAGCAAACCAGTCTTAAGTTTGGCATGTACCAGTATTGCAACCCATCTGCCCTGCTCACCAAAGTTGGGTCCTTGTAACATGTGTCCACTTCCACCAAAAAGAAATTCTAGTTAAAGGTTTGTCATTTTGAAATGGTGAAGGACATACACATATTTTATCACACATATTAGTGACACACATATACAGGATATTAAAAATTGCATTTGAAGAGGTCTAGAGGTGTAGAAGGAGACAACCTTGAAGTTGCCAATAAATCAGGTAACTTTTTCAAAACTTCATCTGTGTAAGTTGCAGAACTTGAGTTGCACCGAATACTAGGAGAAAGGTTTCATAAATATGTTTTCATAGTGCTTAAACATTTGAAAATAACTTTTGCTGCCTTTTCATGTTTCTGCAGGTCCATACAATGGACAAACCAAACACTGAGAGTCAGTCAGAGCCCCTTTAGTGTTTCTGTTTTTGTTTTTTCTTCCTACATATATTCAGCTGGTTGTAATCTGCAACCTCACCAGTAGATGTTACTAAATTCTAAACATTGCATATTTAAGCAATTGTAGCTTCTGGGTATACTGAGGTCTACACTAAATGTATAGTGCATTATGTTGAGTATAACGATGTTGAGAGGAGCCTCATGTGTCATAAGACCCACTGTGTCAGTATTTTCGCCAGATGTGGCTCATGGGTCACTGGGGTGTGAAGAAGATGCGGGAAATGAAACTGACGGCACCTTGTTGCTAAATAATTACAGCTATGTTCAACCCCAGATTTCTTCCGAACACATTCATGTCCTGAATTGTTATTTTATGTTTTGTTTTGTTTTTTTCCCTCTCTCATGTGCCGGTCTCAGTTATATCCTCCACTGACATGTTTTCTCAGAGTCTGTGTTATTGCATATATGGTTAGAGCTGGAAAACCAAACAAAGCCTGACACAGCACTCCATCACCTGGCCCGATGATGTCATGATGTCTTAAGTATCCCACTTTGACTGTGGCCCCACCTTCCTCTCAGCACATGTCAGAGGTTGGTGAACCATGCACAGGTGTGTGTGTGTGTGTCTGCGTGTGCAAATCAGTGACATATTTTTGGAGGCTGAGAACCCCCACAGGTTGTAAAGTTGTTCCAGACCACGTTGTACCGGAGCTGGGTGTGAATGGGGGTTATGTCTCTGAACAGTCCACTCTTTGAGCTTCATTTCCAGGTCAACCCCTTCCAGAGCATGGTTCATGGTAGAGGTGTCGTCATCTGACTGGTTAGAGCTCCTGGCCTCACATGTTTGTTAGAGTACATTTTGCTGTTCATCAATCAAACCTAGATTTCCATTACTACCAAGTAGACCTGAAATTTCATATTTCCGCTCAGTCTTCTTAGTACACGAGCCTTGCTCACAGTGTGCTGCACTCATACTCCATTGACCTAAGTTCACACTTGCAGTTTCTTAAGTGCTAGTCAGAAGTTCTGCTAGTGCTTGAAGAAAACACTACTATAATTAAACATAATGATGATTTACATTGGCCAGCAGTTGAGCATGCTCCTTACAATGAGAGTGCCAAGATGCTGATGTTTGTTGGTAACATTTACCAAGACAAAAATACTCCATCCACACATTAAAGAGGTACTCATGTATTGATTTGTGGTGAGAATATTTGCTTCTTCGGAAAAAGTTCTGGATTTGCTGTCATGTGGACAAAGCCATGATCTAGTTACTTGTGCCAAATAACCGGACTGCTTGAAAGAGCGTGTCATCGCTTTCGTCTTGGACGATCTACTTCCTAATTTTTCTCACAACGTCACCTATTTGTGCTCATTCACATCTGCCAAGAAGTAGATAGAACCGGTGGGAGGGATTTTGAATGTTAGATATCCCTTCACATTCACAAGTCATTCTTTTGCCTTCCAAGGCACATCTCCAAGGACATCCAGGTCTCATTCACTCAGCCCCACTGGCTTTTATGTCCACTAAAAATGTCTCAGTGGTGTGTGCCGCAACTTGAGTGCAAAAGAAACCAAATGTGGTATTCTGAAAACAGACTGTTTATGTGATTTTGTTACATTGTCTTTTGTTTCTGTGGAATACAGTTTTGGTTTAAATTATTAAGGTTTAATGTCTAAATCAAAGAAACACTTTGATAGGATTAAAAGAGAGGAAATGGGAAATAATTATCTGGTCTCACAACACATTGGCAACATAAGAGGTTCATTGTAACAGTGGAACATGAAACCACAGTGTGCTCAAATGATGGTGGCTGGAAATACTACAACAAACACAGAGAGAATCTCAGTTGATGACAATCAACTGCCCTCTGTTTACTGAAAACAATAAAACCCCTCTGCTGACATGAGGCAGGCTTCTGGTAGAGTCTGTCCGTAGAAGAAACATTTAATGGCTCCATGTGGGGTTGTTTGCTGCTTAATCTGTGGTTGTAACATCCACTCAGACATGTGTGTCTATTTTTTTCCTTTTTCAAAGCGTATGACATTCCTTTAACCGGATAACTGATGTGGATTCTGACAGTTGGTGGGGCCAGACGCTGACCTGGCTCATGAGAGCCCTGGAAACAATCCAACAAAATGCTACACAGCTTTGGAGAACTCCCTTCCTTTTTACTTGCTCCATGTATCCCTTTGGAGCAGGATGTTGCAGGTCAGATTTACAGTAGATCTATGCGCCACTGAGCCTAACTTGGGCAAGCTAATTGAAAAAAGGATGTGGCCCGCAGCGGGTCCTTTCAGCAACTAAGCAAGGAAATCACAAAGGACGGCACACAGGTGAAGCAGATGTACATATGAATGTGTGTAAAGATATATCCTCCACAGTACGCATGTGTGCATGTGCACACAGAATGTTTTGAAGACCATAAAAAATTAAGAAGAGATTTTGGCACGCTGCTCACATTACTGAATGACATGAACAAGGAAATGAGGAGGTTGAACTTTAAGTTACACATGTCTGGCAAGCACATTGCCATCGGAGAATACACTGACAGCATCCCAAATATATGTATGCATGTGTTATATATGAAGGGGAAAAAGATCAGGCATCTATACATGTAGAAATATGACTCATTTCCTGCACTGAAAACACTGTACTAATGGACTGTTCTGCACTCTTCTCATGCAATTTTAATTCTATTGTGTTTCTAACCTCGTTTTATCTCTGATTTCCATTATGGATCGCCAAAGAGGAACCCTCTGTCTGATAAAAATGGTCCATTACATAAATGGCTCATCACTCCGAGGCCTTTGTGTGTCTGCCCAGCAGGTGAACAAGAGGTCTTCAACTTGGCAACAATAGAAAGACTTTGAAGACTTTACAGTTGGAGAGACACATCATCACAGACTCCAGCAGTAATGGGACACAGTAACACTACACCTGATGAAAATAATACTAATAGTGACAACGTGAACAATAGTCTGGTCTTGTCATTCATGACAAAAGGTTGATGTTCCAAAATGATTATTAAACCTCATTATATCTTACAAGTTCATTTACTACAAATGTTGAGTTAACTATGTGTAACGTTGGACCCAAGAAACATATGCTGGAGCGAATATGTTGACAGCAGAACTTTTATTTGATGCTGTGGTTTTATTGACTGGGACACAGACACTCACGCTCTCTCTCTGCTGTCACGTCCGCTCCTCCTCCGACTGTCACTGCCAACATATAAAGACACACAATCACTGTCAGATCCCAGCACACCTGTTCACCCCGCCCCTGCGCCGCCCCGGGAGCTCACTGTGTCACCCCTCCTCTGCAGCTGGCCAGAGACCACACCCACGTCACACTATTATAGAACAAATTCTTGAAGTTGGTTGAAAGTGATGGACTTGTCTACCAACACTAATGAAACTGAAATTGAGACTGTTTGCCTTCAAAGTAAAAGTTGCACCTTTTGAAACATGTTGGTTGCAATGCTGAGGCACAACTTTACTACAAGCAAATGTGGCAATCTACTAGAAACCAAAGCAATTACTGAGAGGGGAATACAACCTGTGGTTGTATCACATCCAATATGGCAGACAGCTGTTGAGCATTGTGCACATGACATCACATGAGAAAGATGGACGTAGCCTCTGCAGGGCAAAAATGAAGCCAATGTGAAAGTGCCTTCTAGTGAAAACTGCATTCTACCTGAAAATCACTAGATGGCAATAGCTGTTGTCTAAAAAGATTTCTGCTTAAAACTTTATGGTAGAACAGCGTTTTGACTTGACTTGAGTCCAAAATAAGGTCATTTTGTAAATCTTGGTCATACAATGTTACTAAAATGAGGATTATCTATGGTAAAACCACATTCTGACTAAACAGACATTTACAGTGATGCAATGTTGGCTTCAAAACCGGGCTTTAGAAACCGATCAGTGATGTCACAGTAGCCATATCCATCCTTTATACTCTCTATCCGGTCGTTAAGTCTGACGTCACTAGCCGTGTCTGGGCCTAAACTCCACTGCAGGTCCATATATCAAATGATCATTACTGAGAGTTGAAAAACTGTCTAAAGTCTTTCATCTTTAATAAAATGATCACCGTTCTGCTCTACCAGGTGTAACAATTGAGTTTACCATCCAGGCATCCATGAAAACGAAATTTATGACATTTAACGGAGTTAGAAGTTAGCAGGAAGTTAGCTCGCTAGCTTCTATCTAAATACAATATAGCATGTCCTGACTGCGGGTTTTTGGAAACAAATTAAAACGTACAGCTCTGTTATCACTTCCAACATAAATGAAGACAGAAAACTAAACAGCAGTGACGTTTGTAGGGTTACTGAAGTTTGGCTAGCTGGTATATAATGATGTGCTACGTGACCGCTAGTGACACAGCTATGTTAGCATAATATAAACAAGCTAACTTTTTTTCCACTCGATAAAAGTTAACGTGAGTGTTCTTGGTGGTCAGGAACAAATGTAATCGCATGGCAGGATGCTGTAAAAGGACCAAACTTCAGCCAGGAGAACAACTGAGATAATCCATCCACAATAAGAGGTTAGTCATTCATATACTGCTGCATGGGCTGGGCTGTAGTTACATACTAGGGTTTTAAAAACTGAGCTTAAATAAATGATTAGCGGTAATAAAAGCCGAGGGAGGTCAACAGTGATCACTGACTGTTTTTTGAGATTAAATAGAAGAAAATACATAACATTAAACATGTTAACAACACAAAAGCCATATTAAACGCAGACTACTTTAGGCCCGGAAGTAGGATTCGTCACGTCATCACTTAACGACCGGATAGCTAGTTCAGCTCTAGCATAACAACAAAAAGGCGCTTTCTCACCAGAAAAACACACAGTTGCAGAGAGAGCGTGTCACATGGTAACCATGGCAACATAACGCTGCCGCCTGAAACAACAGAACACAGCTGTCAAACAAAACCCAAAACAGCCCTGACCCGCTACAATATTTTAGCTGAAATAACAACTATACAACCCAACCCCCCGGCCTCGGACCGGTACCGGTCCGTAAGTCGTTTGGTACCGGGCCGCGAGAGTTGAGGCTCAGGTGTGAAATGTATAGTTTTCCGGGTTTTTATCGGTTTTCAGCGTTATTTTGTTATCGTTTTTATCGTTTACTTGGTTTTCCTTGGTCTTTTCTCGTGTGTTATGAATAAATTTTCTTTTTTTCGGTACCGGTACTAGTTTTATTTTGTTGTATTTATCCGCGACACCTTAAAGGCCGGTCCATGAAAATATTGTCGGGCATAAACCGGTCCGTGGCGCAAAAAAGGTTGGGAACCACTGCTGTAGAGAGCAGTTCTAACAGCTACAGTTTTTTCAGATATAGAAGATGGTGGTAATTTGCAGATAACACTAACTATACAACAATAACTATATAGCACTAACTATACACCTATGTGTAACATTTTCAGCATAAAAGATGAAGAAAATGTAAACACACTACTCACCTAATATTAACCTTTACAATGAAAATACAACCATGGCTAAATCATTTGTTAGCTTGTTAGCTTGTTTTTAACACGAAGAAGTCATTTAATGGGCTGACTTATTTTGACTTTATAACCTGTGTTTTGTTTTGCTTTGTTTGTTTATTTGTTTTAAGTTTGAAATGGATGAAATTATAAAATGGTGGCTGCATTTTATCCAAGAAGGCAACACTGACCTATGAGACGTCTCATTAATTAACTTCAAGACACGTTACAATGTCAAACATAAACTGTCCAAGCTTTGATCAAAATACAATATTTGCTACTATATAGCATCATTTGCCATTACTTTTTCATTGTTTTTTTTAACATTTCCATAAAATGCACTCAACATTTAAATAGAATCATACTATATATTGCCACATCATGTTATTGGTCAGGTGAGACTCAAATTCCAGTGTATTTGAACAGAGAGTCGGTTTTTCAGGCATGAAAATGTTTAGCCTCTACAATGAGACTATCCAGAGCCCTTCTAATCACAATCATTTGTATAAAACAATTGCTTAAAATCAGGGGGAAATAAATGTTTTGCTGAAGATATAAATCCTAGAGCTGGTGTCTGGATTTATGCATGGATATCGTACTATGAAATGTAGATAGATGGCCAGCTTGACTCATTTGAAGTAAGCTGCCCTAATTAGTGTACAGTCTGTTTTGTCACTCAAAATATTAAAGTGACACACACACACACACACACGGTCAGCTCATGCTTGGCAGCAATGAGCAGTGACATCCCGTCCAGTGCAGCTGGTCTGCAGCCTCTAGGCAGTCCTACGATCTGGGAGGGAAGCCTGGTTTGATTTTAGTCAAACCAGGGCAAACCAGGACTTTCACATTCCAGCTTTTCAACTGAAATTATTTGTTACTGCCCCAGAGACTCATAGAGCGCTTACATATATGAATTTGGAGGAATAATGTCTTAAAGTGTTAGCTAAGGTGCTGTTTGCCCTCAGGCTAGCCAGTGTAAAATTACACACACCACTTTTTCTTTTCCTTTTTGCTCTTTCTCTCTCTCTCATTCTCCTTGCTCTATCTTGAAGTGAGGCTGTTCCAAGCTGGAAAGTTCTGCCGCTGTTACATAAACTCCAGCTCGAGCGGCTGCGGGGTCAAGAAAAAGGGAAGAAAAGAGGGAGAAAAACAAGACAAGAGCTGAGGAATATTGTGGGAAAATAAGGGCCAAAGATAAAAAGGATCTGGATTGGGTAAAACCTGTGTCATCAGGAACGTCTAAAAAAAAACTCCACTTCATAAGATTCAGGAGAAAAGAGGAAGAACAAAAGAGCAGGAGGAAATTGGAAGCAGAGTGAAGGCAGCTTAGCAGCTCCTATCCAAAAAGCCTGGAAGAAAGGGAAGAAGGAAAAACTAAAAACAAAGCATTAAATGGCTTGGAATTGTCCAAGGCCTGCCTGAAACCCTCTCTGGAACCAGCCAGGCCGCCGCTGATACACAAAAGAGCCAACTTCAACCTGACATGTCTTCCTGTTGAAAAGACAGAAACACAACTTTCCCGGAGCACTGACGATCCAGGAATTCATTGTGTGGGTTACCTGGTGCCGATCTCTGTTTTTATTGTTGGGAATTGAGGGGTTTTGTTACTAGTTTAGTTTCTCTTTCCCTGCCAGCACACTTAATGACCCAAACATTACTTTGGGAAGCCTAATAACTTCTCACTTTCTATTGCATGTACAACCCATGGTAGATGACTGAGCGAAGCATGAGTTATTAGATTTATAGGAAGTGCTCAACAGTTTGTCTGGAAGTGGGTAATGAATCATATTCCAAATGGCTTGCAGATGCTATAGCAGATCTCGGTGGGTACATGCTGTGACTGAATACCAAATCAACTTATAATTACCTCTCAAAACCACATCCACATTTATTTACTGAGGTGTTTATGCGCATAAATCCCAATTGAACATCCCCTCAAACCACTAAAAATCACACAGAGCAACAGGGAGGTGTGTTTTACAGACAAGGGACGTTCCTATGAATAACTCCTGTACTGGCGAGAGCATCTTTTCAGGTGTGCACGCTCATTAAATCAGCCACTTCTACTGCTTCACTGCCCAGGAGCATTTTTCAGTAAGTCAGGGTTTTAATTTACCATGAATCCACTTGTATGCTGACTCACTGCATTTTCTCCTTTTATGAAGTGCTGTCCGTACTGCTTTCATCTCAGCTGTTCTCACTGACTAGCTGCAAAACACACACACACACATATTGTGGAAACCTCTGAAAATCCTGGGTGACTGACTCTTCGGCCAGCCTTTACTTCACCTGTGAGGCAGCACGATTCCCAGCAGATACAGGACATTCCCAAAAACTGCAAAGTAAACAGGTTGAATAATGGAAACATTGTGAAAGTCAGAGGGAAAAAGGAAAGGGGGGGGGGGGCTAAACGTTGAGAGGATGGGGTTGGAAATAGATGGAGTGGAGGTAGAAGAAAGGGATGCGGTATTCAATAAGCGCAGGTCCATTACCAGGCTGTGTGCTGGGCTTTACTGTCACAGCGTGCCTTTCACCATTTGTTTCCCATAAAGGCCACATGGAAACATTTAGCTGGCTTAAAGCAGATCAGCGCACGCTGTCTCAGGCCCGTAACATTTGCTACTTGTATTCCAGGTCTGTCCTAATAAAGTTTTCTGAAAAATATAGGCAGCTGCAATAAATAATATTAATAAATATTTTTTAAATGGCAGCATGTCTGCTTGTGGGAGACGGAGAACAAACTGCCTGCATGTTAGGAAGCATCTTAGACTGTTTCAAACTATGAGACAGAGAGAAGGGGAGTAAATATGAATAGCATCTTCAAAGAAGCTCCTCATGGCTCGATGAGTCTTAAGTGCCTCAAACAACTCTTTTTTTCTCTCTCTCTTCTGTGACACCATCTGCAGTCCTGCAGAGGGAATAGAAATCCCAGATGCTCAGGTTATAAGCAGAGTTAGTCTTCATACTTTCTTGCTTAATGGGTAAAACTGTGAAAACAATCAACACAAAGCTCTCACCAAGAGCCGGGAAACAGTCGACTGTTTGCATGATCGGTCCTTCTAGAAAGCATTAACACCGACGCGAGAGTGCTGCGGCGGTAATAAATTCATCCTCGCTTTGGGCTCCGTGACCAGCATGTGTGTATGCATTTGTCAAGGTAAATTCCTGCAAGCATATGGCAGAGGGATACCGGTTTTCACAAGTACACAAACCCAGCTGTCTATGCATCCCTCAGGTCCAGCTCCAAAGCTGCCAAGTCATTTACATTAAGCTTCTGAACACAACCACCCAAAAAATAGATTTCCTGAAATACTCTACATCCAACATCCACATGACAGGCCTACAGGGTGCATAGATACGCGCACGTAATGTGTTGAGCGCTCGCCTAATGGCCTCCCGAGTTTATTGTTGGCCCTTGTGGTGCCTCCGCTTTCCATTCTTTATCCTTTTAAAAGAGCGCTACCCCAGACGGGAGTAGGCAGATGCTTCAGACAATGCATATTAATGAGAAATCCCTCCATAATACATCTTATAAAGTACAGAGTTGACTGTATGTTGTCAATGTTTCTCTCATCTTGAGCCAGATCAAAGCTATTGGCACCATCTGAAAAAAATAGAGCCTTATTATTTACGTTTTCTTGCAGATCCAGCCAGTACTCCCACAAGTAAGGGAATGTACATGCCCACACCGCAATATATCCACCTTTGGCAGGAAAAAAAAAAGATAGATATACATTGTTTAAACCACATGCCCGCAGAGGAAAGCTAATGTACACAGCAACCTCTTGTGGCTGTTTGGAGAATTGACCTCAAGTCAACAGAATTTGTCATGGGTTCATGTAATAGCACTAGTAGCTATAAAATAAGAATGTGTAGGGCCTCGAGGTTTCCAGCAGCTAATGGCTGACAGATTTCTCCAAAAGGAAATCCCTATCTGACAATCTCCTTCTCTAAGTGCTTTCAGCAGACTCGTGAGTTTGGTACTCTTGCTGTTCTGTTACACAATAAAAAAATAAATAAAAATGAGGAATTAAGAAAATATTGCTAATGTTCTCCTTGTATCCAGACCAGATTTTTTTTTCTTCCTTTCAAATGTGGAACCACAGATGGATTGTGTGTGTGTGTGTGCGCATGTGCTACATCTCATGAATGGCCGCCTGTGTTTTAAGTTATTGATGAGGTGTGCAGCAAGTCTGACAGAGGTTCTGTTCATTACTTGTAAGGGAGCTATTCACAGGTGTGACAGCCCCAACTGGTGACTTTTCTGCACCCATGCAAATTGCTTCTATGGGCCCTGAACAAACATAAGAGAGAAATTAAGGCCGGTTATTGTTTGCCTTTGCAGAACAGCTCCAAAGAAATAACTTCCACAGTACACTGAAACATTTAGTGTGTTTGTGTTAGAAAGAGCTTGGTTTTAAGTGTTCAAGGTCCCCAAGCAGGCATGTTAGAAGGTTTCAAATCTCATAAATGGATGAGAAAAGCATCACATGAAATGTCACTTTTACTGAACATCATCATAAATTAACATGCCAAATAATTGGCAGCAATAAAGTGTGATTTCATTAAAAACAAAAAACAAAGAAGATAATAGACAAAAAAAAAACCCCAAACAAAACAAAAAAAACTTTGCATAAGACTTACTCGCCTTGTGCCGAACAAAAATAAACGAAACACTTTATTCATGAGAAAAAGACGTCAACGAGAGTCTTTAAACATGGGTTAGTAACAAATAAATGACTGAAGCTACGAGTCGATTCAGGTATTTTTAGTGAATCATCCATCAGCCTCTTATGCTCACATCGACTCGTAGAGATGTTATGTTGCCAGAAAAGTAACCATCCTGTTAAAGTTGAGCATGCGGTCTGATGGTGTGAATCGTGTTCATCTTTTAAAGTGTGAAAGTGTTCTGTGTTTAAATCAGTCCTCCCTCTGTGGGATGCAGGTGATCTCTGCGTTTCCATCACTCGTCTCCCGCAGGCAGGTTTTCTTCAATCCTCTTAATGAACTTCATGCGGATTTCTGTCACACTGTCCCCTCTCAGAGTGTCCTGGGCAAATTTCACATCCACCGCCATCTGGACCTAAACCACATTCATAAAGATTTTGTTTTAAAAAACAAAAAGGAAGACAGACTTTTATCCTCATTTGTTCATTTTCCACTATTAAAGTTGTGGTCAGAAGTTGTATACACTCATCATGGGCATGAATGTTCATCAGGTTTCATGTCCACAGCAAGTTTTACATTGTCATGGATTGACAAGGTGCTGACCAGGAAAGAAGCACCTGCTCCAAAATCAAGCAGCTTTCAGAAGAAAAGTATAATGTGAGATAAGACAAAGTTTGAGCTATGTGGCCACAATGACAAGAGATGTGTTAGGCTTTCAAATCTAAGAGCACGGTGCCTACTCTCAAGTATGGTGTTGGCAGCAAAAAAAAAAAAAAAAAAAAAAAAAAAAAAAGAGCTCTTGGGCTTTTCCCCCAGGGAGCATCATGCACGAGGGAAGGAGGACAACTATCTTGAAATCTTTCTATTTCACCTAGAATCAAAAGCTTGACTGTTGAAGGTTGGACACAGTTGGGTGTTCAACAAGACAATGATCCCAAACACACAACAAAACTGGTTTTGGAATGGATAAAGCTGGCTAACATTAACATTCTGAAAACTTCCCAAGACTCCGCCCTGGGGGGGCTGTAGCTCAGGAGGTAGAGCAGGTCACCTACAGGTCGGAAGGTTGGTGGTTCAATTCCTGGCTCCTCCAGTCTGCATGTCAAGTATCCTTGGGCAAGATACTAACCGATGCATCCATCGGCGTATGAATGTGTGTGAATGTAGTTAGAAAGCACTACTTGTAGAGAAAGTGCTCGTGAGAATGGGTGTGATTGGGTGAATGTGGCTTGTTTTAATCAGCGCTTTGAGTACTTTGGGAGAGTAGAAAAGCACTATATAAGAATCAGTCCATTTACCATTAACCCTATTGGAAATTTAAAAGCCAGGTCTGTGCCAGAAAACCAAACAATTTAAATAAACTCTACCAATTTTCCCAATAAGAGTGGTCAAATATCCAGCCAGAATTATGTCAGAATCTTGGTGATGGATGAAAAGAAAAAAAAAAAAAGCATCTTGCAAGTTGCTAAGAGACATTTAACCAAATATTGGTGGATGTATATGTTTGAGCCTGTGTGGATTAGAGGAAATCCAAAATAAAATTGGTAGTAGACATCATTAAAGATGTATGCCATCATTTCATAGCATAAACTAAATGTAACTGTGCACTGGACACTATCACCATTGATTTGTTATATTTTTCCATACATCCTATACACGCGGCACCTTAAAACTTCTGAGGTTTATCTTACCATCTCCAGGGCTCCTCTGAGGACGCCGCACAGAAGGTTGGAGTAGATGAGTGTGCTGTGGTTATCTGGCAACTCCACAAAGTCTACCAGTGGATTATTTTCGAGGATAAGGGAAAACTCATCTCCTGCAGGGCTCCAATTGGTCACGCTTGGGGTGATTCCTAGGTACATTTTAAAAGCAACCTAATGGAGACCCCCAATATTAACAACAGAGGAGAAAAAAGGGAAAAAAAACATTAATCATTTACAAATATTTTCTGATAAAGTCATCAGTTTTTTGGGCTTTTGTTCTTCTTTATCACTTTTTCATAGAGGGAACGGCAGGCTTTCTCATTTTCTGACAAATAAAATTTCAATGGAGCAAACAAAATCCCAGTTGCACGGCTCCAAATAATTCCAACATTAAGCTGGCCTGGGCAGATTTGCACTCATGTAAAATGTTTGCTGTCCTTATTCCAGTTTTTAAACATCACTAGCCACAGAATAATAATGAAAATATGATCCACAGCTGTAGAAAATCTGTTGTGACCACATAACAGACCTCTTCTGCGTCTATTTAACTGAAGAATTGCTGAGGTAATTTCAGAGTTTAGCTAGAGGTCACGAGATATCCTGAAGCAGTCATTCACTGCACCTTCCAAACCGCTGTCCCATAGTGGTCCTCCATTTACAGACCTGACCTCTCTCTTCATGACCACGAGCCAGGTCCCTGAGCTGGAGTGTTGTTACATCTGTGGAATGACTCCCTTTGCACGCAGATGTAACACCTCGAAAGCAACTGAAGGGGCTCAACGTGCAGCCCGAGAGCCGCCTTCCTGGTCTGTCTGTCTGTGTCCTTTTGTCATAAGGACGTCATATGGAAAAACTGACAGTCAGGTGACTTGGCATAAAACCAGACTCAGTTATGCAGCCCTGTTGCCAAAGCTGAACAGAGACCCATTTTGTTAACTTCCAGCTATTTTAACAACTATGCATGATTCACATTTGAAAATAATTCTTATTTTTCTTATACTGGGCCTTGGTAAAGCACATCACTACATCTACTACACAAACAATAAATAAATAAACTGTTCCCTTTTAAGGCCTGTAACCTTCTAATTGGCTGCCCCTCACTACCAGAAAGTTTGAATAGCAGGTGGGTGTGGTTTCTGTGCTCACAGCCCGTATTTAGAGCCTTTGGTTCATAGGGATTACTTGTAACTTGTTACTTTGGCCATGACAAATGTGAGCATCTATGATAGCAACAGCAAGTATGTTAGAGAAAATAAGGAAAAGCTTAACAGGTTCTCTTTCAAAATAAAAGTCCAAAGATGGCAAACCAGATATGTATCACTGAATTTGCATCACATTTCACACCGGATCATTTCCACACACTCACACGAATGTGATTTTAGCATAAAGTTTAGAAATATGCTTCATTCTGTATTTTAAGCTTTTCTTGTCTTCTTGCCCTTACCCTTATCCTGACACTCTTTCACCCATCCTGTGTTAGGGTGTTTTATTAGAAATGTTCCCTCTAATCTGTCCCTTCCTCCCTCTCCTATTTCCCTCTGTCTATCTTGGGAGAAGTCCATGGTCATGCTCTGATTGGCCTGGAACCTTCCAGTTACCTTAGCAATGACATCGGCTGTTTCTCGGAAATCCTGACACCTGCCGATGCTTGAGCGTGCCAGGAAGTCCTCGATCAGACGCACACCAATGTTATAACCCCTGTGGAAGTCAGAACGTCAGAGAGAGAGAGAAGTGGGTAAGAGACAAAGTCATGTTTTCTTTTTATATTAAAGGAAAAGTAGTTGGGGGGAAAAGACAGGCTAACCTGCGGCAAACTGTAAAGCCATGGCAGACAGCTTCAAATCCTTCAAAATATTTTTGGTTCATATACTTGCCAAATAATGACATTTCTGATTAAAGAGTCCAGACAACTTAACCTAACAGCAGACTCTGAAGCCAATGGATGCATCCCAATCCTAACATGGTCCGTCTCTAATCAGCTGGATGGTATCTGGCAGACTGGGCAGTGCAGATTCACTGCCTTCTAAGGCCAGGTAAGACGAGCCTCGTCCCGACAGCTCAGGGTTACCGCACAGCCAGAGAAACAAAGTACATCCAGTCCAAAGGTCTGTCAGCATGACAGGATAATTTCAATTTCTGAAGTTAGAAACCAATCATTTTGTCTTAATCTTATTCTGGGGGAGTACTGTCTCCTGCTTGGCATTCCTAAGATTCTTCTGTCTTAATATTAAATAATTGCTTCTTCAAAAGACCCCATCCAAAGAACTTACAAGAGGAGAAGCAGCAGTGTAAGAAATTAAATCCGATAAGACTACGTCTCTGCTCCATTTTGTGTCAAGCTATGTTATGAACTGAAAATAGGAAAACGCTTAAAAAGTATAATGAAGCTGTCAGCTATAAAGAGTCACCCAAGAGGCTTCAAAAATCCCAAAGGATGCATGATTGAGAGTCTGTGAAGGTTCTCAGTCATCCAGGTCATCGTAGTCAAAGGAGCTTACTTGAAGACGTTTCACCTCTCATCCGAGAAGCTTCTTCAGTTCTAAACACAGACTTAACAATGTGGTGTATGCTGTACAGTGCAGAGAGGAATGCCCAGACCTCTACATTGGAGAGACCAAACAGCCACTTCACAAGCGCATGGCACAACACAGAAGAGCCACCTCCACAGGACAAGACTCAGCTGTCCATCTGCATCTTAAGGATAAAGGACACTCTTTCGAGGATGCCAATGTTCACATTTTGGACAGAGAGGACAGATGGTTTGAAAGAGGAGTGAAAGAAGCCATCTATGTCCACTGTGAGCGACCATCTTTGAACAGAGGCGGTGGTTTACGACACCAACTCTCTACCATCTATAATCCAGTTTTGAGATCCCTTCCCAGACGCCTTAACGCCCACTCACATCCTGGGCCATCTGACCTCAGGAATTCGCATGATAAGGTGGGGCCAGGTTTCACAATGAACTCACCCGAAACTCTGGCTGATTGTGACCCAAACCCAGTTTCACACCTTGGCTCAGGCGATTAGAGGATCATCAGGGGGTCCTTTTGTCCCTCTGTGGGGGGATACTCCCACTAGGGTTATATCTGGGACTCTCCACCATTTGACCTTAGAACTGAAGAAGCTTCTCGGATGAGAGGTGAAACGTCTTCAAGTAACTTAAAGAAGTCCAGACGCTTTTCTTTGCAAGCTCCTTTGACCATGATTGAGAGCATCCATTGAAAACCACAGGCTCAACATATGCGAGACAGAAGCACTGAACTTTGTTACAGATAAATACTCCTGTACAGAATACTCGGCAATACCTTGTCATCAGCATTATACTTCCTGTGATACGTTCAAAATTATGTATGATGTTATAAATTGTGTGTTTATTGCATTATGGCTTTGTGATGCACACCTGCACATCATAACAGTTATGTAGTAAGTTTCAGCGGCTTGGAATTATCTACCAGAAGAGCCAGGTTTATGTTTCCTAATGTATCAAATTAAACAGGCTGAATGATAGCACATAGTTAATGGTACATACATGAATTTATTAACTATAAATTAAACAAAGGGTGCCTTTGTTTTGACCTCAGATCATCAGTTTGAGATGATCTGAGGTTTGGGACATGGTACTTAATCCTGCTGGAAACAACCATCAGAAGATGGATACACTACAAATTATTACATCACCAGCTTGATGCCGGACTGATCCATGCCTTCATGTTATTTAATAGCTTATCAAGCTTATCAAGCTTTTACGAGCTTAAAAGTCAGTTTTCTGTGTCACAAAAGTGGCTCTCTTTTTACCTAGCTAAATCACCGTGGTAACTTATGCTGAAGACCTGACCAGGTTATGTTCCAATTTTCAGTTTAAAATAAGCTCGATGTAGCAAGTTCGCACATGTTTTTTAATTTGGTGCCAAATCTCTTTTACATTGCTGGAATTGCAGCTACCAGAACAAAACACATCAATTTCACTTTCCTCTGCTGACAAAGTAAAATGATTTCCACATCTCCTTTGTTAGGCTACAGAACAGTAACCTTTAATGTTTAAATGGACCTAGTTCAAAGATTCAAAGCTCAAATGTGTCGCAGTCACCTTTAAAATAAATAGCAGCACACGGAACTGTTTATGTACCGCTGTGTGAAATAAACCCCAAGATTAATGTTCTTCAGTAGCATTGTAGCTCTTTGTGACAATGTTGCATTTTACTGGTATATTTTTATATTTGATATAGATTTTTAATCACTATTTTATGATCATTATCTAAAGATTTGTCTCTTATTGCAGTAGGTGATACTCACTTTGTGTGAAAGAAGAGTCACATGACCTGCAAAATCACTATTTTTATGTAATCATTCACATAGCAGAGCAGAAATGCAGCTTAACAGAAAGGTGGTAAAAAGCACTGTGGTGGCCATTTTCGGTGACTGGGGCTTTCGACTGTGTCAAGCCAGCTAACACAGAAAAAGCGCTGCGGTTTTGAACTTCATTCATCGTCTGGTGTGATCTTCTGCTGCTGTATCCCAGTGTTTGACACACTGTGTATTCACAGATGCTCTTCTACATACCTTGGTGGGAACAAGTGCTTATTTGAGTTACTGTTGCCTCCCTAACAGCTTGAGACAGGATAACCTAAATGAACTGAGGTGTTATGTGATTGGCTGATTAGGAATTTGTGTTGAAGGGCAGCAAATAGATGTACCTCATAAAGTGCCTAGTTACTGTTTAAGTGATGGAAAAGTTTACCTTCTGTGTTTCTAATTAAGTAATGCTTTTTTGCTTCACACAGCAAGTGCATTTAACAGTATTTACACAATTTTCAAACGACAGCTGGGTGTGAGCCCCAAAAGAGAATTTGGCCAGACTCAAGATTAATTCACAGTTTGTTATTCAAATGGTCACAAATTGAAGCACAAATGTCTGTCTGTTGTGCTTAAAGAAATGCCTTTACTGTATGAGGAGCAAATGGTTCGTTCAAAGACAGGAAAAATCCTGCTTGAAGAGTACTCACATCTTATCCAGCTGTTTATTGACCTCCTCATCATTCTCATAGTCTTTACAAAGCTGGGTGACCAGGGCCCCATAAGTCAGTGTGAACAACTCCGAGTTCTAAAAAACAAACAAACAAACAAACAAAAAACCAACAGATAAACTACTCAAAAACCACACAGATCACATGTTATCTTTGCCCCACACAAATGACAACCTTTTTTCCAGCAAGCAAAGCCTATATAAAACACTTTAAGTTAAATAATAATTTGGGGGTGGGATATTTTTGAGCATTTAGAAGTTAAACAGATCGTCCCAGGGCAGCTCTTAGAACTGAACTAACGTTTGATGCCAGCTTAGGATTGAAAAACGTTTCATTAATATGTGGCACATTTTTCTATTGCTGATCTTTCAGTTTTCACACCAAACTTTAAAAGCTATACAGATCTAATGCTATTACCATAAAATAACTGTTAAGATTAGAGCCACAGCTGACACGAATGACCTGTCACGGCACAGGAGCTACAATACCTGCTTGGAAAATAGTGTTTTAGCGTCGCTTTTAGAAAGGTATATTACAGTTTTAGTCAGCTCAGTTAATAAATTGTAAATTCATATACGTTCAACTGAAAAATCCTTTAAGAAATTGCTTTTAAATGTGTTTTTGTGTTTTGTTGTCATTTGTAGACTACTTAGCTTGTAGCTCCACTTCCTGTCAAAGCCAAACCCGACATTAATCAACAGTGAAATAAATGTTAAACACGTACAAATATACCTCTTGTACCTAGCCACACGTGCAAGATAAATATGCATAATTTGGCGAGTAGCTCAGTTCAGAGACATGAGTGAGTTGTTAATTTAGCCTTACAGCCACGGTTAGCATCCTGCTAGCTAAGCTTGCTATGTTGCCATTAATCCTGTGGGAGTCGCCTACCATCTTCTTGCTGTCTGTTGCCCGGTTGGCTTGTCTGGACATTGTGACGGGTGTTACGGGCTTACACAGGTGGTGCACTCGATATTAATCCTTTATTTATTTGATTCGGGCTAAGCAGTTATTTCCGTAATCGCCTGTTTAAGTCGCTCTCGTTGTATCAAGCGTCATGAGATAGAAACATGAACTTCCGGTCCTACTTAAAAGTAAAAGTTTTATTGCGGGAAATTCGCGAGTAAACCTTTGAAACAAAAGAAAACGGTGCAATGAGGAATAAAAAGCCTTTAAAATTACACTCTGTTGTTGCCGATATCCAGAGAAATGTAGCCTCTTATGTATAACACCAGATAATACACTTTATTTTGAAAGGAAACGCATTTTTTCCTACAGTTTTAGGGGTGTGTTTGACGCAGTTTTTGTTCAGCTGCTTATCTTACCGCCCTCTGGCGTCTTGGAGGGGAACAGAGGACCGCAAATTCTTGGTCTCAACAAAATCTTCCCATAATTGACCACACGATGGCGATATGGGTAATATATTGATAAATTGTGAGATTTAAAAGCCTGCTTTATGAAATTGTAAGATTCCTTGACAAATAATTTAAACCTATAGTCGTTAAAAAAGTTTTTTCTCAATAAGTGTAGTGATTATTCTTGCTCATAACATAACTTTTAACTCTACAGATATTGTCCGTGTGTGAAAGAGAGAGATAAAGTGAGGTAGAGGGAGAGGAAGAGAGAGAGAGAGAAAGACGGAGGAAGGGGGTTCACACAGAGAGAGAATATAGTAGTGATATGTAACAGATGTGCTTCAAAGTCAGCATCACATTTTGAATCTCAGACATCACATGGCATCCTCTTCGTCCTGATTGGGGGTATTTTCACCTCGAATAAGCCGCATGCTGGTTGGTTGAAAGGCAATCATCCCATCGTCGTGAAGCAAACTCTGCGCTCCACAGCGAGGAGGAGGAAGAAGAGGGACGGCGGAGCAGATCGCCCGTGCTCACACTTTCCTTTTTTGTTAAGGGCTCGTTTGGCAATAGCCGGCACAGACCGTAAGAACTGTTGTGTTGGTGGTGGTGGTGGAGGAGGATGATGACGGGCAAATCTGTGAAAGACGTTGACAGATACCAGGCTGTCCTCAACTCTTTACTGGCGCTGGAGGAGAACAAATACTGCGCTGACTGTGAATCGAAAGGTAGGTGATTTCCATCAGGGTCATGTTTCCCCGGGTTTTGTGCCCGAGGCGCGCGCCCGGCGCTTGAATCGACCCTCTTTGATCGTTTACTACGCTGGAAAAAAAATGCTGCACTGCATTCATCATCCCTCGACCAATTGCATTGTACTATGGTGCAAAGACGTGGAGCCACATCCTTACACGGCTGGAGCATGGCATGCAGTTACATCATGCCAAGCTACCATAAGTAATAGGATCTAAAAAGGGTGAGAACTGCGTGGCGGGATGAAGTGAGAAAATGCGCTCATTAGTGAAAACGACTCCAGCTATCGCCGCTCAGGTTGTCTGACAGCCGGTGTGGAAAGAGCAGGGAAGCAGGCACAGAGATGGAGTTGAAGGCACCTGTGCTGACTTTGAGTCACCCTGAACACACTGTTCTTGCAGACTGGGAGCAGGCAGTGAAACCCAACTCTTAACAAAGAGGCACTGCAATGTTCTTACAACACTGAGTTGCAATTCTCAGTGATTACCTATATAGCAAGAAGACCTATTGAGTTGCTTGATTGTAGTGGAGCCAGGCTGTCTTTTTATACACTGAATCACCATAATCAGACTGTCAGGTGCTCTATGTGTTCATTTGTGTGGAGCCTCAAGGAGGCCTTGAACCTTTATTTTTGCCATAGGGGTGGGTAAACACTGGTGTTATGGTCGCAAATACACTCAGAGTCTTGAGTCAACAAACAGACTATTCAAAGGTTGCTCTTTATTTGGTTTTTGGATGAGCCATCAACAAGTTGATGAGGCCGTGGGGCTGTTTCCTTATGTTAGTTAAAGAATCTTGCATATTTTTCTGGAAAAGGAATGTTTTTGTTTACATGCAGGTTGTGTGGGCCTTGTGGGTGGATTCTGTAGAGCATACAGCCGGTGTTGGGCTTATCGAGATGAACATCACTGACTCTAAATGTTTGAAAGGAAGCGCTGTGTGTACACAAATCACTGTAATGCAGGAGGACACCCTTGGTGAATGCAAACTTTGAGAATGATATGTGTAGACAGACCCCAGTTTAAAATGGGAGTATTCACTATATATACGAAAGTTACTGACCAGGCAAACATTAAAGGCAACCGTCAGAAGATGGGCACACTGGGGTCATAAAGGGATGGACATGCTCAGGAACAGCACTCTAGTAGGCTGTGGTGTTTAAACGATGCTTAGTTGGTATGAAAATATTCCCCACGCAGGATGGATCCATGCTTTCATGTTGTTTCTAGCAAACTCTGACCCTAACATCCAAATATTGCAGTAGAGATCTAGATTCATCAGACTGGGCAACGTTTTTACGTCTTCTGTTGTCCATGTGTGGTGAGCTTGTATGAATTGTAGCCTGAGTTTCCTGTTCTCAGCTGACAGGATTTACACCCAGTATGATCTTTTGTGTTTTGAAGTCCATCTGCTTCAAGGTTTGTTGTGCTTTCAGAGATGCTGTTCTGTATACCTTGGTTGTAACGAGTGATTCTTTGTGTTTCAACATTAAATCTGTCTGGCCATTTTCCTCTAACCTCCAACATCAACAAGGTATTTTCACCCAGAGAATTTTTGGTATCAGAATGTCCTTAATATGGTCAATCTTCTGTTTACAAGGGGCAACCAATCAGAATTGGCTTGTCTCAGACATAGGAAGCTCTAAGGGAAGATAAATAAGGATTATTCTGAACTCTGATTCATGCAAAGCTACTTTAGCAGAGTCCAAGACTAAAAACACAGACTTAGTAGTGAGCATATTAGTATCCTTTTATTATAATAATACTGAATTCTATGCATAGTTTTGCCTTAATAAAAAAATCTAAGATCTATAGGCTAAACTGTATAGTCAGCTAGGTCTATACAAGTTCAAGTGTGTAATTAAAGCTTTAGTAAAAATCAGTTCCAGCTGTCAAGCAAGTACAGCGCATCACCTCTCCTGGGAGGATGTTAATATCTAATTTGTGATAGACATTTTGTTTCCTTTTAAAACACATTTGTATATAACTTTAGTAAGATGACATGTGACCACAAGGTCTTAGTTGTATTTAAACTGAATAAGTCACCAGATCTATGAATACAACAACGAAGGGTTTTGTTAATGTTCCTATTGCCTTTGGGTGCTCTTTTAAACAAGATATTTAGAAGTGATGCTGTTCGCCTTCAGGCAAACACACTCGTGACTGCTCAGTG
This sequence comes from Neolamprologus brichardi, assembly GCF_056152115.1. NCBI lineage: Eukaryota > Metazoa > Chordata > Actinopteri > Cichliformes > Cichlidae > Neolamprologus > Neolamprologus brichardi. Next base: position 21,674,858 of record NC_142124.1, on the reverse strand, counting down.
GACAGTTTGAAAACAGCACAGTATGATTGGGCTCCTGCAGCTTATTTACATACTGTTTGAAGGCTCGGGCGCAGACTTCAGAAGCACAGAGAATAAATGATATCTTAGAAGATTATATTTGCATATGTGATGCTAATACGATGCTAATTTTACGACCTTTTACTCCCAAATCAGGCACATGTGGAGAGAGAAAGGGTATTTAAGTTAGCTACACAAGTTTGATTACTACTACGTTTCTCCTTTTTCTCGCATATTAAAATCATGGTCACAAAGGCTCTCTTGGTGTGAACTCTTTAGATTTTCAATGTAAGAGCTCGACATCCCTGCCAACCACACCCACACACACAAACAAAAACATGTTTTCTGTCAAGATTTCACACATTACAAAATCTTTGTACAATTTGCTAAAAGGGTGTCCACACAGGAAGCCTCTTGCAGCAATGTGACGAGCAGTGACCGTGGGATGACAGTAAAAATTTGAATAGTGGTCGCAACTGGAAAAATAACCACTGGCGAGTAAGGGAATCAACCACCAATGGGTTTAAAGAAAATGATTGACATGTGACTGTGTGATTCATGAGTACACCCTGGACAGGTTGCCAGATCTTATTATTTTTGATTTTTAAAATGTAATGTTTTGTTCCAAAATACATTTTTTTACAGTAAATATAAATACAGTTTTAAAGAACAGCAAATATTATTTTGTTATAAAAAGCTTTTATTTTGAAAGGTCACGAAGTCCTGGCTGACTCTGTGATCTGAGCTGATGCTCAGAGAGTGTTTTTTACCTCTTTGCTGAGTAGTGCATTTCTCAAAACTGTAAGTACAGATTCCAGACTACACACTCGAGTCGTGCACAGCCGCACAAGTGCACACCTCAAGCACATTAGTGCCCTCCCCTGCCCTCTCTCTCTTATCAGGGTTTTTTTTTTATTTTTGGCCATATGGCTCGTGATGGGGTTTGGTCTAATCTTGTTTGCACCTGATTGCCATTGCACGTTCATCACCTACCTCCCTCCCTCCCTCCTTCTCTCAGGATGATCAGAGAGGAAGTGGTGTATGGAGCCAAGAACGTGTTTATTCCAGCGAATGCAAACACACAACAGCAGCACTCTCAGAAATTCCCCTGTCTATTATATACTGCGCCGCTGGAACAATATCTCTTTCTCCGACTGTAGCTTACTGCCTGTGCGCCGCAAACTTCCTGTCTCTGTCTGTTTCTCTGGGCTGCATGACTTTGTGTGCTATTTGTTTATTTATTTCTACCACTTCCTCATAAAGTGACAGCCCTCCAGTAAATCTTTAATACTGCCAGGAAATAATAAAGAGACAGGGGGAGAGGCAGAGGGTTAGGCAGGGTGCATAATGTAGTCAACACTTCAACCTCTGGCTTCAGTCTCAAGGGGCTGTGTACATGTGCGTGCATGTGTGTGTGCGTGTGTGCGTGTGTGTGTGTGTGTGTTTGAATGAGCATAAAAGCATGTCTACCATATTGTCTCCATTGTACTTGTGTTTACTCATGCTGGGCCCTGGTTGCTGTGGTGATATCACCTGATGATGCCAGGCTGTCTACCTCAACCATGAGCTCTCAGTCCCCTCCTCCCCTCGGACCCTTTTTAATCTCATCCAATGAGAAGTCAGCAGAGATTTCCATTCAGAGAAGAAGGTTATTGGACGTGTGTGTCGGTGTGTGTTTGTTTGCGCGTGTGTCCTTGGCTGGCACAAAGTACAGAGCCTCAGTACCAGAGAGAGGCTGGCACCGTGCTACATTGCTGTGCGCACAACTCTCTAATACACAGCGATGGCCAGATTAAGCTGCAAAGGGCTTTGGGACAAATAAGCTGCTGGGTCCCTTTTTAACAACCCTGATCCTGCCTTTACACCTGCAAATCGTATCACTGCGCAGGAGGACGCACGCGTCTACCCGTTTAAGAGTCTCGTGCTAGTGACAGCGTGACAGGATGTAAACATTAAGGGAGTCCTTCCTCAGCTGAGCTGTAATGTTGTCAGCTGCATGCTTCCTTACCAAGAAAAGAACTCATACCAGAAACTGCTCACTGCAGTGTTTTGGAGTAAATGGGTCACGATTTCTGGATAAAGATGCTACTGTTGAGTTAGTAAGCAGTTTTTAACCATGTATTTCCATTATAATGAAAAGAAGGCACAGCTAACATCACCAAAACTAGTTAACTTTATTAACAAAGAATATCAAAACAGAGGAAAAACTCATACATTTGCTTTTGGTGTGAACTATCCCTTTAAGAATGCTGAATATGTAAGCGCCAGCTTAGCAATCAGCAAGCAATAGTGGGAAGGAAAAACTCTCGTTTTAGCAGGAAGAAACCTCCGGCACAACCAGGCTCAAGGAGCTGCAGCCATCTGCCATGACTGGCTGGGGGTGAGGGGATGGAGACACAGGACAAAAGATACACTGTGGAGGAGAGCCAGAGATTAATGATTAAATGCAAAGTGGTGTATAAACACAGAAAGAGTGAAAAGAAAATCAGTCTGAGGCTGAGCTGGGCTTAGAGAGTTCTTGTACATTGAAACATTGGCCATTTTTAACATGAGCACTAACCACTGTAACATTTTATAGGATAAAACATAAAAATATTGCCCCTCCGTAAGACTATTCTAAACACAACTTTTCTCGTGGCCCCTGAGTTGCCCGTTTGGACTGATTGGTGAATTCAGCCTTATACAACCATGTAGGAAAAACACACAAAAAGTATAATAAGGTCACACGTCAGTCTGCTGGGGTTTTTATCTGTGAATTGGCCGCACGGGAAGCAGACAAAATGTCAGGAGCAGCTAAAAGAGAGCAGTTATTAAAATCCTAAAAATCATATAGCTGTGAGCTCCTCAAAGGTAAGTTATGTCACATGAATTGTGCTGTTACCTTTTCACCAGGTGATAAATTGGTTCTAAGGATGCATTTTAGTTCTATAGATAGTGGTTGTCTTGGTGCAGGGGATTGCTCTAACAGCTAAGCAAATAACACAGATGACTACTCAGCACAATAACCTTATAACATTTCAGGGGATAAAAACAATATGTGGGCAATAGGATTAAAAAAGACATAAAAGCAGGACTAGAAATTTGGACTGCCTTACTCATCTTTTTATATGTAACACTGTTCAACCTCAATTACTCACCTGCAGGATCACAGTCATGATGTTTGCATGGTAACACAGATGGTGGGTGTGCCTTTTGTAAATTATCAATAGGTTCCATCTGCTTGGCTCAGATTGGGTCACTGGGTGGCTCCAGGGTATCTGGATTGGTTTAGATGCTAATGGGCTAGAGAGTAAGGGACAAAGGCGCATATGCATGAGCGTGTGTTTTGTGTGGCGGCGGAGCAGGGCGTGGGATCCGCTGATGGCTGAGATGCTCCGTGGGATTAACTGGGTACATGCAGAGAGCACCATTTATCCTTGTGGGATGTAGGCTAATGGACCATATGTACCTGCTCATGAACAAGTGTGTATGTGTGTGAGAGTCGGTGGACCAGTGTATTTGTGTGACGTGTGCACCTGTGTGTTTGTAACTGTAAGGATTCAGACAGGGTTTTTAACAGAGATGTGTTTAAGATGAGAAGTTAATGACTAAGTCGCCAGAAATGGTATGGAAAAGCATTCAAATACGTTTGTGTAAATGACCTCGAAGTTCATTACAGATCTCTGTGTGCTCTCTCTGCTCGTCATACCCCCCGTTACACCCCAGCCGGACGTCTAAAGTCCACCATTTGATGACTATAAAAATCCCCTCCTGCTTGTCTCTGTTTTTGGCTCTCGCTGTGGCTCTGCCTTCTCCACCCCTAATGTGCTTCAGCCTGCGTGTTTCACAACCATGACCACAGCCATTTTTTAATTTAATTATTTATTTACTTTTGCCAGGGTGATTCATCAGTTGTCTCTGCTTTTGGATGCTTTTCCGTGTAAAAACTGAGAAAGGGACTTATTAGTCAGACCTGGAGAATTTAATTAGACCTTTAAATGATGTTGGCATTTGCTCTTTTGATCACATCAAGAAAAGAGGACATGTATTCACCGCTGCTGGTGAACGGTGGAGCAGTCTACACTCACTGTGATGCCAGCCACAAAGAAAAAGTGATTCATAGTTGGTTCAATCTTTTCTTCCCTTTTTAGACGTCTCCTCCACCTACTTCCTAGTATATCTGTTCAAAGCACCTGGAGGTGTGCAGTGCCGGACAGACGCACTGCATATGGGTTCTTACTCAAGCATCGCATTGATTGGAACAAGAGAAGGCTGCTTCTCTGTGGTGTGCAGGTGTGATCTGCCTTAAATGTAGCCTTCATCTGTGTGCTCTTTCTGCTCCCCCGGCTCACTGGATCAGCGCACTCCTGTGCACACCTGAGGACCATGACTCCAAACATTCATAATACCCAGCTGGAAGCAGATTAAACCTTCGCATGAGGGGAGAAAAATAACAGGCAGTGTATGGAAAGAAGACTCTGAAGCCATGCTAGCAGCTCAGTTGAACTGTATAACAGTGCTTTTGGCTAAGTGCTAATGTCAAGATGCTAACAGTGACGGTGCTGATTTTTACTGGGTATGTTTATCGGTTTGGACTTTTATGGTGAATCTTTGTTGAGCCTATGACCTACATAGAGTGGCTTGCAAAAGTATTCGGCCCCCTTGAACTTTTCCACATTTTGTCACATTACAGCCACAAACATGAATCAATTTTATCGGAATTCCACGTGAAAGACCAATACAAAGTGGCGTAAACGTGAGAAGTGGAGCAAAAATCATACATGATTCCAAACTTTTTTTTTTTACAAATAAATAACTGAAAAGTGGGGTGTACGTAATTATTCAGCCCCCTGAGTCAATACTCTGTAGAACCACCTTTTGCTGCGATTACAGCTGCCAGTCTTTTAGGGTATGTCTCTACCAGCTTTGCACATCTAGAGACTGAAATCCTTGCCCATTCTTCTTTGCAAAACAGCTCCAGCTCAGTCAGATTAGATGGACAGCGTTTGTGAACAGCAGTTTTGAGGTGTGAGGTTGTTCACTGTCAATTACTAGTGGACATGCATGCTCAAGTCACATAGGTGGCTGGCCACCCCCTTAAGTAGGGGTTGGGAATTAATTTTCCCAAGGGGCGACATGAGAAACTGGGACTGTTGTAAAGGGCCACACCAATAAACTTCTTCTTTTGGCTGCTCAAAGTGGGTTCTGTTTACTAAGGACCCACCAACTTTGAGTTACTTGAACAGAATATTGTCATTTGATGACCATTAATGGAAAAGGCACACAAATTATTATGAATGAATGAATAAGCATTCATAATAATTTGTGTGCCTTTTCCATTAATGGTCATCAAAGACGAACCATGGTGCAATACCTTGAGGCGACTTTTGTTGTGATTTGGCGCTATATAAATAAAATATATATACATATATATATAAATAAAATTGAATTGAATTGAATACACATTATGACTTCTTGATCGAACCTGACTAATTTATCAATGTTTACATTGCATATCATCCAGGTAAGTAAATCCCCAAAAGTTGATTCTGTACATCTGGACGTAGCGTTTTCAGTGGGAGAAACGTTTCGTCACTCATTCAAGTGACTTCTTCAGCCTCAGCTGACTGCAGGTTTCCCCAATCTTATAAACAGTACATTTGCATAATGACTGAAACCAGCCCACTGAAGGAACAATGGGCTGGGAGGTCACCTTCATCATAATTATGCAAATTCTCATGACTATTGATCAACAACCACTGATCAAAGCTCATTGATCAAAGACAATTGATCCATGGCCGTGAGTACCATTCACAGAGTTGGGGAATGGCTGGAATCACAGCATTGTAAGATGGCGAAAGATGTAACCTTAGGCCCCCTCCTCGATTCAGAGATGGTCTTTCCCTTCTCGCATGACTCTGCGTTCACACCAGCGTTCCTCCCTGTCCAGGATGTGTACATCCTCATCATTGAAAGAGTGTGCACTGACCTGTAGGTGTTTATGAGATTGGGGAAACCTGCAGTCAGCTGAGACTGAAGAAGTCACTCGGATGAGTGATGAAACGTTTCTCCCACTGAAAACGCTACGTCCAGATGACAGAATCAACTTTTGGGGATTTACATTGCATAGTTTTGTCTACCAGACGGCACTCTACAGATTCCCTGCTGGCAACATAACAACCAAACAACCATCGGAGGAGAGTCAGACAAACTTTTTCAATTCAATTCAATTTTATTTATATAGCGCCAAATCACAACAAATGTCGCCTCAAGGCGCTTCATAGATACAGAGAAAAGCCCAACAATCATATGACCCCCTATGAGCAAGCACTTTGGCGACAGTGGGAAGGAAAAACTCCCTTTTAACAGGAAGAAACCTCCGGCAGAACCAGGCTCAGGGAGGGGCGGCCATCTGCTGCGACCGGTTGGGGTGAGAGAAGGAAGACAGGATAAAAGACATGCTGTGGAAGAGAGACAGAGATTAATAACAGATACGATTCAATACAGAGAGGTCTGTTAATACATAGTGAGTGAGAAAGGTGACTGGAAAGGAAAAACTCAATGCATCATGGGAATCCCCCGGCAGCCTACATCTATTGCAGCATAACTAAGGGAGGATTCAGGGTCACCTGGTCCAGCCCTAACTATATGCTTTAGCAAAAAGGAAAGTTTTAAGCCTAATCTTAAAAGTAGAGATAGTGTCTGTCTCCCGAATCCAAACTGGAAGCTGGTTCCACAGAAGAGGGGCCTGAAAACTGAAGGCTCTCCCTCCCATTCTACTTTTAAATACTCTAGGAACAACAAGTAGGCCTGCAGAGCGAGAGCGAAGTGCTCTAATAGGGTGATATGGTACTACAAGGTCATTAAGATAAGATGGGGCCTGATTATTTAAGACCTTGTATGTGAGGAGCAGGATTTTGAATTCAATTCTGGATTTAACAGGAAGCCAATGAAGGGAAGCCATTGGCCAAATGAGGCCAAATGAGTAAATAAAGAGTTACACGTAACAGATGTTAGGGAAATCTATGTTTTGTGTGTCTAAAGGGACAAAATACAAACGTATAGTGGTTGGGCTCTGCCTGTTGAAGCAAAGTTAAGCTATTGTAACACATGCCATAATTTCGAAGACATTTCAGCTAAAAGCACAGACATCAGCCTCATAATGATGACTGAGAAGAGGTCAGGTCAGCTATGATTCATCTTCTGAACATCAGGAGCACCTAAACTATGTTTCATGACAGCTGATCTAATTGTTATTATAGACTCGCCTATTTTTTTGTAGAGACATCAGTCAAAACTGTGCATTGCTTAAAAGAAAAAAGAGAAACTTTTCAATATGCAAAGAATGGAAAAAGCATTCCCACAAATCCCAGAAAACATGAGGGCAGAAAATAAACAGAAAGGAAGAAATGGAACTGGTGTGAAAGAGATACGAGGGAGGCAGCCGTAGTGAGAAAGATAAGAAATGGCGGCCAGAGCACAGAGGGAGCATTAGAATAAGAGATGAGAAGGACAAACTAATTCCAGTGTTCAGGGACTTCAACACCATTGACAGCGTCTCTGTCTTTCTCTGTGTCTGTGTCGGCGTGTACAGTGGCTAAGCAGGCTTTGCGGAGTAATTCTACTATTATTAGCCAGTAGACAGCTAATGCTGCAGCTAGACAGTGAGGAAGAACAGTGCACATGGTGACTCTCTGTTTTTTGCATTTGTGATTCGCAGTTTAAAAAGATGGAGAAAACTGAAAACTAACTCTTAATAGTGCAAACAGAATTCTAGTAGGATTCAAGAAGGAGCGTATTCATTGCAGTGTTTTTCTCAGAGGAAAAGAGGAAGGCGCTGCGTGTTTTTCCCTTCTCAAACTCGACTTCCCCTTTCATTTGCATAGAATGGCCTTTTCTTAAACTCCGCACAATGCCTTTATCTGCCGGAAGAGGAGAAATCCAAATCGAAAAGCTGCTCTTCCCCCTAGTGGCGTGAAGGCCACTGTGCACGGACCTGTGGCAGCAGGGTTGCAGGGACTCACAGCAGAGATGGTTTGGAGAAGTGGAGGCAGAGAGTCGCAGAAAGAGATGGAGGCAAGGAAAGAGGAGGAGGGAGATATGGTAAAGATGTAAGAGCAGCACAAATATTATCTTTGAAGCTGAGTGCAGTCCCCAAAGACGATGGTTGCATATCTTGAGCAAAAATAAATAAATAACGATCTCATCTAAGATGTTTTTATTTATTTTGTTTTCTGAATATAGAAGGGAGATTTGCAAGCATGCTTTTAAGCTAAAAACATATGCATCATAAGCAATAAACAGGTCTCCACAAAATCTGAGTGGATCCATACGTTTGGCTCAGATCACTGTGCTCCCACACACACAGGCTCTTGATCAAATGAGTAATCATCCCTGCAGGTATCCAGGCCCTGAGTGTGTGTGATTGCTTGTGTGTGTGAGGTGCGTGTTTGTGGGACTTTGTACTCCTTCTCTCGCCTCTCAGTTATGTAGGCTAACTCTCGTATTGGATCCTATTACGTGTTAGGCCACCGCATGACTTACACAGGATTAGATGTGTTCCCTGCTGAGTTCAGACTCATAATTGAGGTTTCAGACTCGTCTCTTTATAATTGGTCTAAAATTAATTGTTTTTTTTCCCTCATCATGTTTCTCTAGTCTACTCACTTAGCCCTCTTTCTTGTTTAACCTAAATCCCTTTTATACCTTTAGCTTGACTTATCACCACCTCCTTGCATCGCTTCTCTGCAAAGACTCTCTCCTCTAAATTCTCCCCCCCCCCATTGCTCTTCCAGGTCCACGATGGGCATCCTGGAATTTGGGCATCTTCATCTGTATCCGCTGTGCTGGTATCCATCGAAACCTAGGGGTTCACATCTCCAAGGTCAAGTCTGTCAACCTGGATCAGTGGACGCAGGAGCAAGTCCAGGTCAGAGGTCTTCACTATGAAAATTTCATAACCACTAAAAAACCCAAAAGCTTTTAAATATTGGGTTAAATATTTTTGAACTGTCCCTGATTATTAAACGCTATAAATGTTGGCTTTCTTGTTTGTTTTTTGATTGTCTGTTTGTTTTTCAAGTTTCTCTAATTAGCTTAACTGACACTAGCCTGGCTCAAATTTCCTTATATGGTCATTTCAGACTAGAAGGTGGCTTACAAGGCATGGGTTCTGTTTGTGGAAGCCAAGTGAGGGGCATCCAATCAGAAGAAGGCTGTCTATTAAGGAGTGGCACATTAAAGAGACAGCTTATGAGGATGGATGAGATAAGGGGATGCATTATGACTCAGTAAAACATATGTAATTGGGGGGGGGAGGGGGGGAATACTGTGGATACAAATCACAATCAACCAATTAGCTTAGCATAAGATCGAGAAAATGCAGTATGCCTACTGTCCATCAAACCACTACTGTTCATTTTTAAGCCGATTTAAGATTATTGTGTTAATCAGTTCTAAGCTGTTGCTTCTTTTGTGAAAATCTTTCAGTAAGTAAAACCTTTAAATAAATAGATTTCCATACAATATAGAGATGGATAGAAAATAAACAACAAAATAATTTTTTGTAATTTAGTCATTTTACTCTGTGTATATATGCTTATTTTATCTGGTAGTTGGTATTTTCACATACAGTATAACTGAGGATTTTCCACCTCCGAGTAGCCTCTTTCTCTTTAGTATGCAGCTCATCTCGTCTGGTCTGATAGACAAGACAGTCAGCGTGATGCTTCTCAGTGTGAGGGGATTTCTTTGGTCAGCACTTTTTCTTTAGTTCTTTACAGCTCTCACAGAATCCTGCTTTTTCATATAACCGCACTTTAACAAGGACACCTTGGATATTGCATTTGAACATTACTAGATTTCTTTGCAATGTGTCAGTTATTTTGTTCTCTGTTGGTATCCCCAGTGTGTTCAAGAGATGGGAAATGCCAAGGCCAAACGGCTCTATGAGGCTTTTTTACCCGAGTGCTTCCAGCGTCCCGAGACAGACCAGGCTGCCGAGATCTTTATTAGGGACAAGTACGAAAAGAAGAAATACATGGATAAAGTCATTGACATCCAGATGCTCAGGGTGAGTCCACACAAACAGATCCACGTGTTTGCTCTTGTGTCTCCAGCAGAATCTGCAGAACAGGTTTGGAGAGTGAATTTCTCTTTCTTTCCTGCTACCGTCGACCAACCTTAAGTGTCGTCAAACAAAACCACTTCTTTTCTTTGTGCAGAAAGAAAAGAGTTGTGACAACATCCCAAAGGAGCCAGTTGTATTTGAGAAGATGAAATTGGTAGGTGCATCATTCCATGTTCATATCATAGCCCAGAGATTCCATTCTGGCCTTTGTTATCTTGGTTTTGTTTATTATATTGTTAAGTTGCTAAATTAATTTTAAAAAAATCAAGAGGCAACCTAAGTCTAATGGAGTAGTAGTCAATCGTCGCAACCACACTCCCTGTCTTCAAGCCTGAACAACATTTTTAAAAAAAGGTCCAAAGCTAACCCCCAACCGGTTGCCAGAGATGGTTGCCCCTCCCTGAGCCTGGTTCTACCAGAGGTTTCTTCCTGTTAAAAGGGAGTTTTTCCTTCACACTGTCGCCAGGTGCTTGGTTGGCACTGATAAGAGGTTGTCTGATTTTTGGGGTTTTCTCTGTATTTTTGTAAACTCTGTACCTTACAAAACAAAACAACTTGAGTCAACTGTTGTGATTTGATGCTATATAAATAAAATTGAATTGATATAAACATTTTAGCATCTGGGCAGATGATGCATATTGTAGAACTTAACTTTGTCTCACTAGACAATCTCATAGAATCTTTCAAATGAAACATTCTTGTTTTAAAAATTCTATGATATTATCTAGTGAGACAAAGTTAAGTCAAACATTGAAAATGAAACATTCTTGTTGAACTTAATTATAAACCTTGGTCATCCCTGTATTTGAAAAGGCGTCAACAAAAGGCAGAGAAAAGCTGGTAACTCTTATTGTGGTGATTTGAATGGAACAGTCATTTAATACCACTAGTGAGTGTGAAGAGTAAAAGAATCGGCAGACAGACTCATTCGCCAGTGCAGAATTGTTGCATTAATTACACTGATTTTCTCTGTTGTGACAGAAAAAGGACGTCAGCCCAAAGACAGATTCCCAGTCTGTCACAGACCTGCTTGGACTAGGTATTCTGCCTTATGCACCTGCACGCATGCGCTTACACTAACACAGAGTCCAAAATATTAGCACACTAGGAAACTGCTGTCTTAATATAGAACTGCTTTATGTTGCAAGTCTGCACCTAAAAAGCAAATAAACATGCCAGGCATCTATTTTAGGACAGAAAGCTGAATCATAATTAGATGAGCTGCTTTGAACGTGGATACCTGAAACGGTTGTTATCATCATTGCCTCTATTAGATGCCCCAGCTCCAAGCCCTGCGGTGTCTAATGGTGGAGGATGTGTTCCAGACAGTAATGAGAGCCCAGTGGTGTCTAACGCAGCCCTTGCACACTCTGCCCTGGATCTCTTCAGCTCCCTCGCAGCCCCCTCCCCTGCTTCCTCTACAAAAAGCACGGTAGTAGACAACACACTGTACATGCTGTAAGCTGCTGAGTTTTTATTTGCGTACATTCAGACACACTTTCATCTTTGCCTTGTGTCTGTCCAGTCTGTTTCCAGCACATTGCCTCAGAGCAGAGTGACTGCCTCGGTGCCTGAGAATCTGAGCTTGTTCTTAGACGCAGCACCCAAAGCAGAGGAGGGCACTGTCAAGAAACTATCCAAGGACTCCATTCTTTCCCTTTACGCCTCCACTCCCTCGGTACATGCCAGCAGTATGGCTGCACATGGTAAGAGTTTATAAGATTTCTGTCCGATGTGGTCCAGATCTGGATGTTGACACGGTGATAGTCTGCTCATCGTTATTGGTGTCTGTGATTGCTCTCAGCAGGCTTGTACATGAACCAAATGGGATATCCAACACACCCGTACGGGCCATACCATTCTTTAGCCCAGGCGGGGGGAATGGGAGGCACTATGATGACATCACAGATGGCCATGATGGGGCAGCAACAGAGCGGGGTGATGGCAGTGCCACAAAACAGCATGATTGGAATTCAGCAGAACTGCATGATGGGGCAGCAGAATGGCTTAATGGGCGCTCAGGGTGTCACGGCTCAGCCTAGTGGCGTTGTGCCGTCGCCCTACATGACAGGAATGATGGGACAGCAGCAAACTGGAATGATGGTACAGCAGCAGAACAGCATTATAGGACAGCAACAAAGTGGGATGATGGGACAGCAGCAGCAGGTTGGGGGTTTGCCCGCATTACCCCAGCAGCAGGCTTACGGAGTCCAGCAAGCCCAGCAGCTACAGTGGAACATCAGTCAGGTGTGTGTTTGTTTTTTGGGGTTTTGAAAGTTGGGAGAGGAGTGGATCCGTTGCTAAAGTTCATTTTGTGCCCTTCAGATGACTCAGCACATGGCCGGCATGAATCTTTACAACACCAGCGGTATGATGGGATACAGCGGTCAACAAATGGGAGGTTCAGCAGCTCCAAGTTCGGCACACATGACAGCGCACGTGTGGAAATGAGCTTGTCTATCTGAGATTCGATGGAGCGCCAACGACCCACAAAAGGAGAAGAGAAACGACGTGGATCAGACTCTCCATTAAACATTTTCTGATGCAAGGGAGGAGGAGGAGGAGACTGAGGTGGAGAAGAAGAAGAAGGTTTGAGAAACCACTACTACCTCTCTCTCTCCTCTCTGGCCGCGCTTCCTCTTGCCGTCTCATGCATAGCCATGTTCTGCAGATTTCCATGTTTGCCTTCAGGACCTTTTCATATGACGACTAAGACAAGGCGGTTCTGAGGCCACTGGTTAGGACTCCAGAGCTTTCTTTCTGCCCAGCCTTTATGAGAGAGAGCTTGTGTGCAGAAACATTATGAGGGTATCAAGCAGCTGCAGAATTGCACTGTTTCATATTTAATCAGATTGCACTGGGGTTGGCATTGGGGTTAGCCTAGCTTTAAAAGCTCAAATAGACCGAGATAATCTAAATAGGTGGCTCATACTTTACGCCCTACATTACCAGTATTTACCCAACTGATGGGGCGACATTTAGTGATGATATATACAGTGGCCCTGAGAGGTCAAACACACTGCTGCCTAATAAAACACCAGCAAAAATGAAAAATGGTGCAAAAGCACACAAAAAATAATTGAAGTTCAATAAAACCCAATGGAAATAGAAAGAAAAACACTGGAGAAGCTAATAGAAAAAAATCAAACAAAACACAACAGAAATGTTTTTGGCTAACAGCTAACAGTAAACGGCTAACAGCAACCATGTACCTACAGTGTCCATTGTGTTTTGTCCGAATTTTTTTTTCTATGTCCGTTATGTTTTAATCAACTTCTGTGGTGCTTTTGCAAAATTTTAATGTTTTGCTGGTGTTTTCTACAGTTGCAGTGCATGTGACCTCTCAGGGCCACCGTAGACATAGCTACATTTTAACAGCAGCCATATTTGCAAAGTGTAGCAGCTACAACTTTATTCAGCCAATTTCAAGTTCGAGATTTAGAGCTTTTCAAAAGTATATTTTCACATAAGTGAGATGAGCTGCTGCGAATTCAGTTAATAATCATTAAAAAATATAAAAGCTAGGCTAGCCTAATAGTCCCTTCATGCTGCATGCAGAAGACAAATACACATAACCGTTTTTAGCCACATATATCTCGACATTCTACTCATCTAACAATATTTAATTCAAGCAACAAATCCTACCTACACAGCCCGTAATATTGATGTCTTCATCTGAATATCTAGAGGGCTTCTTTTAGAATCTTTAATCTTCAAATGTCAAAAGTCCAAAACCATATTTTGGGAGACCAAAGATCAACACTAGCTTTACTGTAAGTGGACAGTATTCCTGTATGCTTTTTCCTGTTCAACCACTTAACTAGTGATTAATAGAAAAAAAAAAAAACAGCAATTCAGCAGTCCAGCATCACTGTCTTCACTGTGCTGTTTTTTCACCAAGGGTAGGACACTTAAAAAAAAAAAAAAGAAGAAGAAGAAGAAAGAAATAATTTTGCATGCAGTGTCATCAGCGCCCGCACACCTCCAGTTATGAATCTACCTGGTGCATTAGTGGCCTCAAATAACGTTGAATGTCTGTAAATAGGAGGTGAACAGAGAAGTGGGAGCAGAGACGGAAAACTTCAAGGTGAAGGTCAGCCGGGTTTCAGATGCTTCCACTGAATTGCATGAAAAGAATGTGTATCTAGCTCTGATTGTATGTACTGTACTGTTTGTTAAGATTTGCGAATGTGTCTCTCTGAATGTTTCTCCCTCTGACACAGTCTTTGATAAAGACTGACAAAAAACCAATAAAAAAAATAGGTAAAACATGTGCTCTGAATGTGATCTCGGTTGACTCGTTTGATCGCGTGCACTTGTGTTTCGATGTGTTTTTGGTTTTTATATATTCCGTCTAGAAACGTACACCTTGTGTCTCTCGAACATCTGTGCTCGATGGCATCCTGTGGGTTTCCAGTTTTGCTGTAACGGCCTCCCCTTTACGTTGGGGGCAAACAGTGAGCTGTATTTAACAATCTGGCCAAACCACATTGTGAAGCATAAAGCGATTGTATAACGGCAATCTGTCACATCTGTTTTAGCTGATGCTTTTACGCTTCTCCCACACACACCATCTCTGTGCCCCGATTTCTCTTAAAAGTGTTGCTAAATCCGCCTTTTCTGATAAATGCTTATGGAAATGCTGTGTTTCTGTTATTTTAATTTTATTTGACACTTGTGTTAAGCTGGTAAGATGCTGCTTTTAATGTGAGTGGCAGCAATATAGGAGGTGCCTATGTGGAGCATATAAGGACTTATTTCACAACAGTGTGACAGCAGCAGTCACCTTCTCCACTGAGAGCAACATTTATATAAGAGAGAGCACATCCAGCACAGCAACAGCAAATCTGTCAGTCAACAAAAGTTTCTGGAAAGGCAGTGCAAGTCCACCTCTGTGGACACTAAGGCCTCACCTGAGCTTTTCCATTTGTGATCAGGCTACTTTTTTTTTTGGTCCGATATTTTTTCAGTGAAATAAAAACGAATAAAGGAATGTAACTTTGTACGTACTTGTCGATCAAGATACTGTATATTTTAATTCTTTATCAGAATGTCGCTGTATATTATGTTTCTTAAACAACATGTTCTGTATATTAGTTTGTTTGTTTTTTCCACATGCTTTGCCCCACTTTACACAATTTCAATAAAATTTAACAACGTATATGTGACATATGATAATTGTCCCAGTGAAAACATGCAAATAAATATTGTTTTGGTTAAATTTTATGTTGTTTTGTTGGTTGTGTTCATTGCTGGGCTTTGTCTTTAGTCCCTTTTCATTATTTCTTACACTATTAAACCACGCAAATGCCTGTTCACACGATTCTTCTGCAGGAATTGTTTGCATTCTGCAGAAAATTGCCTATTCTGCTAGACTGCTGTCAACAAAAAAGAAGGGGTGGCTGCACAGATGTTTATTACTACTGTGGAAGTTTGTTAGTAATTTTTTTCTGGCCTCATGTACAGGTCACAAAGGTCACGAAGCTCAATGTAGTTTGAGTATAGACACATTAATGTTGCTCTGCATGTGCATGACTTAAACAGTAGTAAGTGGTAGGCTCTCAAAATCAACTAAAAGTGCAACTGTGTAATACTATAAAGCTTGTTTCTACTGCCCACTAGTGGCCATACATGTTCATATGTGGCTGACTCATATGCTTTGTTGTGTGGCCTACTTCTTTGTCCATTTTAATCTAATTGAGATCATAATTTATAAAATGAGCATCTCGTTGTATTAAAAATATGTGAAAGCAGCAACTGAGGCCATATAATCAAGAGAAAGGTATTTGCTGAGGTCATTAATGGTGTTTTTTTTTTCCCCTCATAGACTTTTATACGTTTGACTTCTTTTTCCATAGGGAGGAGGTGCCCCCTGGTGGCCATCGGAAAGAATGCAGCTCTTTTTACGTGACTTGAACAAAGATTCATCAAAGATACAAAGAATGCACGACCTGCATTAGAAAAGTGAAGACACGGAGAATGAATGTCTGTGATTCAAATAAACTTTATTGACTTTGCGTCCAGATGTCAAAGGGCATGCAAATACAGGCTTCTGAATCCCATTGTTTTTTTTTCCTTTTCTCCTCAGTTTGGTTCTATTTTCTTACAAAACTACGTGCACCTTAAGTAATCAATTTTGCAGCGTACAAACCACAAAAATACCAGTTTTACATTATCAAATACTGCACATAGAAAACATTTACAAAGCACAGGTATAAAATTACAGCTCCCTTTGTTTTGTTTTGTTTTGTTTTTTCCTTCATCTTTGCCATAAACCACATCCTTTCATCAGCCAGGCAGCTATGCTATCCTTTGTTTTGCTTCTTGGTGGAACGTTTAAGGCCTGTTCAGAAAAGACAAACCCTCATTTACCAAAACAGCTATTCCAATTGACCCCGTAATTTGCAGGGGAAAAGAGGCATCGAGTCTACTACATGTGCTTTGGGAATGTGATTGTGGTCCATTTAAATATTAGTTAAACCATTAGTTTGGGTTGTGTTCTGTGCTTTCCTAGGTTTGATAAGATAAGGTTTGCCTTGATAGCAGGGAGGGGAGCTACTATGGCCCTAATACAATCTGACAGACGGCAAAAAAGGACAGAAAGGTTACAAAGCAAAACTTGTGCTGTGATCGCTGACATAGACGTGGATGAAGACAAACGAACTGAGGCCGTCAGGTCAACGGCAATGTCTGTGTTTGTTCTCATGGACAGCTGTAACGCTGGCAAATCAAACACCTGGAATGCATGCGTCTGGAATGCAACGTCGAAGAGAAAATTAAACTTGTTGATCACGAGCTCTACTGTCATACAGCAGTAAAATACACTGCATGCTTTGTTAAATTTATCCCAGCACTTAAATTTGTGGTTACACTTTTATCTTATTTATGGTAGCTCAACTGATACCAGTGTTGTGCCAAAAGCCAGAAAGTTATTTCTGATGTTTCCATGAGTTTCTTTGATGTCTAATACCTTTACTCATATCGGTAAATAGACTGGAGATGTATGAAGGGGTCATATATAAATAAAGAAACAACTGGTTTTTCATTCCCTTTTGGTCCCTTACAGTATGTTTCAAGAACTGTGATGTTATACTTGACGCCCTCTTTGCCAGATCTCTCTTGAAAAAGACATTTTTAATGTCAATGAGACTTTTTACTCGAATATATAAAGGAAATATAACAGTCACTTTGCCAAAAAACCTGATTCAAGCTTCTACCTTGTGAAGGGGAACTTCTTTCTGGCTCAAAATGTCTTGATATCATTCATGAGAAATAAGTCCGATATATTTTTCACACAAATTAGGCCAATCACTTTTTGGGCGAATACCGGAAATCACTTTTTGGCGCACATGCTCAGCTCTGGGGTCACGAGAGAGAGAGAGAGAGAGAGAGAGAGAGAGAGAGTGAAGCCGTGGGCGAAGGCGCCCACGACAGCAAATGCTACAGCCAATGTTTATTGCCAGAAGAAAAACATCAGAAAATGTAAGGCTTGGCTCATGCTACTGTAAGCTAACAGTGTTTTTAATCATAAAAGTTCTTTTGCATCTCTCTGGACGCTGTTCTGGGTCTGATTGCCCCCACCGCTGTCGCTTGTTGGTCTCATCGTGATCAAACCATCATTAAAGGTTAAATACAAGGTCAGAAATGCAAAGATCAGAGTAACCATGCGGCAAATATTTCCTAGATCAAAATACAAATATAATAATTCCATCAGCTTGATAGACAAAGGGTTGGGGGCGGGGGGAGGGCAAACCCTTCTGCTCAAAACCCATCTTGGCGATTGAAATAAATAAAATAACCGCAGCTCGCCAGACGGAATTCATGCTTGTTTACAAACACAGAGCTGTTCCTTTAAAACACAAATCATAAGACATACAGTATTACAGTACAGTAAAAGTAGGGGCCGCCTGATTGGGTGCAGGCGGGGTCCCCGGAAAGTCTCCAGAAGAGACGGTATAGCAAACAAGATGACGAAAAAGAGTTACACTCCTCCTCGGTGTAAGGGTTTAGAAATACATTCATAAAACTATACATATACACATAGAGAACTTCGGTACAATATCTCAAGCAAAATACATTTGTTCAAAACTTTCAGCTGTGTGCTACAAGAGTGAAGCAACGTCTCCTACGCAAAGTAAGGCCATTGTAAACTGAACAAGCCCTCGTTTTTTTGCAAAAAAAGCTAAAAGGCGGGTTATGCCCACGCTGTCCTCCTCCTTCTCTGAATAATACCTCTGTCCTTAGAAAAATAAAATACACTTTCGATATAGTGCACAAACTATGACTCAGGTATGTGTTATTAAGATGCGTTGCACACAATACATTTTTTTGGGTTAAAAAGATGCTTTTTTTATAGCATGTTTGTGGGGTTTTACATTCTGAGCATTGGCAGCCTCTCCATTCAAATGTCACCTGAGCCGTGTCGACTTCATGCATCTGCACACCTTCACATTGACAAAAAGAAAACGAAAACAGTCTACGCGTCACTCAGCTCCACAAAAGCACGAAGACTGACAACCTGCTTGATCTCCGTCCCGCCATCCCTGCTGCTAATGAGGCTTCGACCCCCTTTTTTTGTTAATTGTGTGTCCAAATAAATCAAATGACCTTGTGTGAGACGATGCACAATGATCAGGTGACACTACAGTTTATATATATATATTTTTCTTTAAATGTAAGGTAAAGAGAAAGTTCAAAGTTAATGTTGGCGTTCATATCTAAAAACTGTGATCCACTCACACCTTGCTGCCCTGTCGCTCATTATGCATCACACTAACACACTAAATGCATCTCTCTAAAAGACATACACCCACACTACACTTTAAACAAAGGCAATATTTAAAACCTATCCTCTAGGTTGCAAGAATCAAAGGATTTGGGCAAATTTTGGCTAATCCTGCCTTTCTTATAAGATATATAATACATTTTTTTGCATCTATTCAATCATTAGAATGGGCAATGCTTTGAGGATGATTGATATATAGCAAAGGGACACACATACACACACGCAGTCTCATAAAAGCTCCAAAACGCCTGGAAAAACATTAACAGTATTTTGATAGTTTACCAAGGAGTGGAACAATCAGCAGGGAAGTTACACAGATCTATAAATTTCATTATCTTGTTTTTTGAGGATCCTTATTCCTTTTTTTTCCATATTTGCATAACATGCCAGCTGTCCCAAGAAAACAAATCAATACATAGAATTACTTCATAGGCGGGACCATACAAGTACAGATCCAGCAAGGAATAGATCCGAACCATAAAACAAATGACAACACCTCTTTAACAAAGAAAACATTTTGTATACATATGATAGGAGGATTAAAAATAAACATCATAAATCATCCTCCCAAAAATTCAAGAATGCCAGATATCCCTTTAGTTTATCCAAAGTTCAAAAAGCATTGAAACGTGAATCGTGTTGTTGTGAGGTGCTGCGAGACTAAAAAAAAAACGTGCATTTTCCCTTTTTTTTTGCAGAAAGATGAGGAGAGAGGAATAAATGAGGTGGTGATAAAATCAAATTCAGAGCTCATAAACACGCAGAAGCTTTTAAGAGAGGAACTCGAGACTGTGTCTTTGCACCGCTTCAAAATATGATCTCTGTTAGCGCCTTTGCCCGTGTTCATGTATCAGAAATATATACAAGGATTGATGTTGGTCAGAAAAAAAAAACCCTCCCCCCCCCCAGACATCTGCACCTTAAATAAACCAGTAAGAAAGCAGTAGCTTAATTTGGATGCTAGTTCCTCTGCTGCCAGTGAAGACTCCATTATCATCACACCTTTAACTGTTTTGTTGATTTTTTTCTGCAAACGCCCTTATAGTTAGTGCAAAGCGGACTCAGAGGAAATGTAAATGGGAAGAGGTGGCTGAACAAGGTTAAAAGCCTTCAAGAAGTCTAAATCCGGCAGCAGAAGTCACCTGGATCAGCTGTTCTAGTGCACTCGACTTACATTTCCATGCTGGAATTCAAAACAATTGCGCAGCGCAGTGTGACTAAATAAAAACGCGAACGAAAATAAAAAGAAGAAGCAGTCAACCGCTGCGTGCTCAGCGTGAATATTTTACAGTAAAGTGCTATTTAAAGAAAACGCAAACACGCCGCCTGACGGGAAATATAAAACGAGAGTGCTGAAGATGTGTCACTGCCACGTTTGCACCTGAAACAAGTAAAACCACCATATGGCAGGTACGCTAGTAAATGTAATGCTGACATAATAGTCGGCTATCGCAAAGAAATTCAATTCACGCTGACACATTTAAAAGAGGTTTAGTTAGCGTCAAAGGGAAAGTTAGGAGGGTTAAAGGTTTCACAAGCTGTGCGCATGTTTATGTTTCCGGTGTTGTCCCAAAAAGTCATTCCCGATGTTCCTGTGTGTTTTTAATGTATAATGTCTTTGCTTATATTGGTAAACAGACCACAGAGTCTATTGGATTTCTGAAGGGCTTATATACAAAATGAAGAAAGCTTCTTATTATTGTGTATTATTTGCACCTACATTATAATCAATCCAGTCTCTTTTGGCCTTTCTAAAACATTTATGCTATATTTGTTGCAATTTCTGTTGCCCTCTTGGCTGGATTTCTATTACAATAAGACAATTTTAATGTAAATGATACTTCTTAGCTAGATAAATAAAGGAGTTATAAGAATCACTTTGCCAAAAACTGAATGTATCTTGTGACAGGAATGTTGTTTGTGGCTCAAAAGGACTCGATATCATTCATGAGAAACAGGTTTGACATATGTTTCACAGATTATAGGCCAGCAAGGCCATTTACAACAGTTTATTTTTTGGCACAACACCGGCTACATTTGATCAGAAAAGGAGAGGTGCAGAGGCACGCCGGCCATCTCCCCACATCCCTCATCAAGTAGGACGGCAACAAAAATGGGGAAATCAACTGGAAGCTGGAACAAGTCCAGGTGCTGGTAGAGGCCCTTTCCCCAGAATACGCGAGGACGGGCTACAAAGCGGTCACATTTCTCCGAACGCCTGAGGTGAAGGCAGGGATCATAAATGCGTTTGTCCACTAATGTGTGGCTGGCTGGCTTATTTTGTTCTCGTCCTCTGCAGATAGCGATGACAGTCAACCCCTTCGCTCCGCCATCACCACAGCCCCATCCTTCTCCCCAACTCAGTGCGGCGTGCTCCCTTCTCGGCACAAAATAAAGCAGCACTACACTGCTGTCACATTGGTCAAAGCAAGCTAAATGAAAAAGGTTTAAGCACTTTAAAATGTCTTGCAAGCAAACATGCAGAATGCAGCCGACACATATATAAACACAAGTAAGTTTTTAACTATATATCTATTTTGATATATATATATCTATATATAAACTCTGCCCTGTGAAAATTATAGAATAGCAGTGTTGCTACCTCACATAATAGCCATTATGTGAATATCCGAGCCTGTTATCCAGGTATGTGTATGTGTTTGGCCTCCCGTCCCCAGCTTGTGTGCGTGCGTGTGTGTGTAAAGTGTATCGTCATTTTTTTATTTTTTTATTTTTTGGATTACATCTAAGTCATTGACTCTGCTACATATCCATATTTTATATTGTATACTAGTTCACCTACTACTTATAATAGTAATATTAACAACAATAACAATTGCTTTGGTTTAAAAAATAAAGTTTTTTTTTCTTAGTTTGGCATAGAGAGTTTAGAAACTGGCATCAGGATGTGCCCTGGGATGAGCTGTGCCACGGAAAATCTTGGACTGCAGAACACCCGGTGAATCCTGGTTTTCGTGATATGAGATGTTGGAAACAGGCGGGTGGAAAAATGCTACATGTTCAGGTAAATTACGCCTTCTCCCGTTTTGGATCTGCTAATCGTTTTGCCAGTAAACACTGAGCGGTGGGTGAGAGTGTGAACGGACAGTCGAGAGGATATTCCAGTAAAGACTATGGCAGCATGTTGAGAGTGCATGTGTGTCAATGTGGCTGGGATCAGGTATTTGTGTGTATGTCAAGTGTGTCTTACTGCACGGATGCATCGCTTTGTGTATGTATGCCTACCTGGCTTTGCACTTACATAGTCGTCGTGTATATACAGTACGTGCGCCTGTGTCTGCGTGACTCTGCCTTGCGCGCGCGTGTGTGTATGTATTCTGGGTGTCTAGGTGCATGAAGGGCTGGTGGCGCTCTCCAGGGAGGACTGAGAGAGGCGTCGGGTGAGGGGTCCGATGCTGGGGTCTGCCAGGGAGGAGGTAGGGAACAGCTTATACCAGCCGCTGACTGTGGCAGACAGGTCCAAGTCCTCCAGGAGGATTTGGGCCATTCCCATGAAGCACTTGTGGTCCATACGCCCGTAATCCCCCCACACTATTACCTGGAGGAGAAATGACAGCAATTTTTTTTTTACTGATTCCCAGTGCTGTGGAGACTTCTCAGCTACTGGCAGACCCCAAATCTATTTGTCATACAACAAATTTACTAACTCAATAATTATAAGTCCTATGAAGTTTTTGATTGGTGCATAAGAACTTTTAGTATCACCCAGTTTAAACCTGTGAGACCAGCAAAGACGGCGTAAAATCAATTATTTGGGGTGTTTGGGATCAAAAGAAAAATGCGTGAGACGTTTCATTTTTGGGTGATGAAGCTTAAAATGTTTGGCGTAAAATTGTAAAGGCTAGAAAAAGAGGATTACTTACCTGTAGGACTTTGCCCTGAGGACTCTCATCGAACAACAAAGCCTGCTGGTAGGTGGGGTCCAGAGTCTTCTTCACTACTTTGGTTTTCTTCTTAGCCAAGCACACGCCGTTCTCCAGAAGATACACCTTCACATAGGTTGCTGCAGATGAAAAAAGAAAAAGTGAGCCTCATGCATGTGCTGCTAAGCCCACAGAATTGTAGCTTTCATCAAGAAGTGAGTACCTGGTATGTTCTTGGAGCCTGGTTTGGGGGTCAACCCTCTGGCCTGGTTGACCTCCACCTCTAGCTGCCCTCCTCTGTCTACCATGCCTACATTTACATCCCCTATAGATCAAAACAAACCAAAACTCAATATAACACCATAATAAAAAAAAAAATTATTTAAAAACCCCTGAAGTTTCAATGCAGCTGAGATCTCTGCCTGGACTGCAGCTGCAACAGACAATGTCCAGCAGCAGAGGGCCACATAGAGCTACAACGCCATCTTCACCACCAGATATAAAGGAGTGCACTGCTCTGGGTAGTTATTTTTTCAAAACCAGTAACCTTTGCATGAAAGATTTATAGCTCACGCAGGAATAACTTCATTCCTGCTGAGCGAATACACGATTACTGGGCAGTATTTCACGATGCTGTTGTGCATTTAAGTGGATGCATGCTGCAAAAAGTTTTAAACAGAAACCGGAGTTTCTGATTGATAATGTATTAACTGAATGATCTGACTGTGCTGGTGTGCGATATATTGTCCTGCTTAGTTTTGTATGATAAAAACAGATGAGAATGGAGTGGACTGCACGGAACTAGATGGTGATGCTGGCCGACTTCACGCTTACCCATTGGGGGTGTAGCTAATGTTTGCCGGCCTACGATCTGAGCGGGGCCTAGTCCGTCCAGGAAGTCACTGAACTGGCTCTCAGGCCCCAGGCGTGTGGTAGGGAAGACAAACCTGCAAGAGGAGAAACAGACTCATGCTGGATGAACAGGTATTGTGTATATGGACGAGCGAACGGATACACTGTCGGACGGGACACGCACGTTCCATCGGAGCTGTTTGAGTTAGTGCTGCCGTCGGTTGAGTCCTTGCTGCCCTGCCGTGTCACTCGGTTTCTCATCTCGACGGCGATTCCGGTCTCCGTGCTTCGCCGGATGGTGCTGCGGAGCTTCTTTGTCCCGCCATCTGAAAGCAGAACACAGAGGTCATGTTCCCTTCTTTAAGTACCTTTATTTCAACAGGCTAATCCACTAAGTATAATAATCTGAGGATTATTAGAGCTGCCTGTTAAGGGCGCCAGGGGTTAACGGTGAAATGATGTGACCCTTATGAGAATTTAAGATACTTCGTAAAGCCAAGCAAAGTTTACACACATACACACTCAGTTGCACAAATTGCCTAAAAATGTCTGATGTTTCTCTTTAGTTATTTGTGAGTGTGTTTCTGTGTAAAATGTTTGCTTTTTCAAAGCTACCCACCACAAATAACCAAGAATTCAAGTTTGCCTTGAAAGCTCAGATCCCTGCACTCTTTATTATGAAGCGAGGCCACTCTAGCGAGAAGGCAATATCCACTGGGGTGTCCCTGCGCTACTGAAAAACAGCTCCACATCACAGGTATAACTACAGTCCATTTTAAATGCACAAAGCCCATTTTGCAATGGCTGTTGCAACTAGGGAGCAATAAGCCTTTAGGAGGACCTCCTGAGCCTCGGCTTGTAAGGCAGAAACACAAATTGGCAGCATGGGGAAGAGTAGTGGGTGGCAGGGCAAGGGGAGAGGTGAGAGGCTGAGCTCAGAAAGATGAGGAGATGAGAGGAGGAGAGGGGAGGGTTATCAAGGCTTTGCAAGTCCTGCTGACGTTAGGAGAATGAGAGCAAGCCAGAGAGTGCTAACCCCAGAAGAAGCTTTCAGGACATCATCCCCTGTAATGACACACTGTATCTCCGTGTGACTCGGCATGCTGAAAAAGCAGCAGCAGGGCACAGATGAAGTGATTTGGGTTCAGGATATGAAGTGTAAGGTTGTGCAGCTCTTTCCTTCACTTTTATCAGTCCACACCTCGGCCTCGATGTCATTCTTGTAGCATTAGCCATAAGGTTTTAGGTCAGTTTTATCAAAGAGTTGGCATTTCCGCTAATTTTTCAAGCAAACACTCCAAAGAGTCTCTGGTTTCTTATTTAAAATGCAGAGTTCTTTCCTTTTATTTTTGTTTGGCCCTAATATTTGCATCTGTGCATCTGTCATTACTGTGTAATAAATTGTGCTTTTTACCAACTACACTTAAAGAGATCGATGTCCACAACTGTAAATTCACACCTTTACACGGGTATGCAGCTTGCGCACTCACACCTCTGTGCAACATGTGCACAAAGTGTCTGCACGTGAACAGCCCGGGCCACACAGTGACAGTTTAGTCACACGGGAGGATGAGAAAGCAGCTGTGAGCTGTCATGTCAGCAAAGCTCACTTTAGAAAAACCTCCACAGTGGCTCTGACTAATTTCTGGGTCAACCGTATGAAAGGAGATTTTCTGGCCAAAAAATATTTTTCAAAAACTTTCCAGTGGGGATTAAAAGCTTTCCTCTTCTTTGAGCATGTTAATTATGAGGCAAATGGCTGCTTATCAAAGCAATAACAAAGAGAAGTAATACATCACAGAGCGCCTTTACGACTACAGCGGTAGTTGCTGTAGAAACACGTACATCTGCCCTGTATAGGAGCCTGGATATATAGCAAAACAGTGCAGTGAAGGCAGCACAGCAGACTTAACAAGTGGTTCCTTATCACTGCCAGTTAAGCGAACACCCAGCCGTCCCACTTCATTAGCCCGAGCATCTCCAGTCTCATTAAGCATCCTTACCATGCCAGGCTCATTACCATGACAACCACAGACACCCTGCATCATCACCATCACTGTGGAGATAAACAGACAGCAAAACAGAGGCCCTTGATAATAGTTTTGGGTGTTAAAATGATGATAATGACAGAGGAGGACAGATCTATGTATCTCTCTATCAATCTGCTAGACCTTCTCTTGCTTTCACCTGAACACATCTTAAAATGCTACAGGTTACTGAACAGAGCTCTTTTGTTCAAATGAAATCCAGCTGAAAATAAACTGTGGTGCATCCCATGTTAACAAAAACGCTGTCGATGTCTGCAACAATCTAAAAAGATGCATGTTAGGTTGAAGCGGACTAGCTGCATCTGTGGGGCTCTAAAGAAGAGAGAGGACGAGTGCTGAGGATAGATGGGTGAAAAGGAAGATGAGAATGATAGGGTCCCATGGGCATTGAAGATGAGGAGAGGGGTGCTGCCTTCTGGTACCTTCTATTTATAATCCTGCAGTAAAGAGTATTTCCAACAGCCTGTGTGTGTGTGTGTGTGTGTGTGTGTGTGTGTGTGTGTGTGTGTGTGTGTGTGTGTGTGTGTGTGCGTGTGTGTGTGTGTGTGTGTCTGTGTGTGTGTGTGTGTGTGTGTGTGTGTGTGTGTGTGTGTGTGTGCACGAGAGAGAGACACACAGAGAGAAAGGGAAAGGTCTGTATGTGTTGTAGCATGACACCCAGACAAACTCCATGCACTCCTGCTGCCATGACAACCCCCGCCCTCAGATCTGGACCTCAGACAATGCCACCTGAGACAACTAGCGCCATAGCGACAGGCTCATCCGCTATTGCCTTTTATTTTATTTCATTTTTTTAAAAATAAGAATCGTAACTTGTACAGGAAATACTTGACTGTAACTTCTGCACTAACTTCCTCTCCAAAACTTTGTCCTCGCTCACAACCAAACCGCACAAGTCTGCTGAAGAGTGTGTTTAAATTTTAACACAATTTGGGCGCAAGTGCGACGACGCCTCTGTTACGATGAGTAGTTTCATGCACACAAGTGGGAGAACTCCAGTGTTAAACTATCGAGAAGCTATTCATTTAACTCCATTTCCACACTTGTTACTCATTTGTCTACCGGCCCCTCCCCTCTCGTGAAAACAGCCCCCTCCACAGTATGAGGCAGTGATCTCTTCCTTCCTATTTAATCCCCTCCTCCTCCTCCTCGTCTGCTCTTTCCCTCCATTCGTTTCCATGGCAATGCCTTCTGCATTGCACCAAGAGCCCCGGCCGGCATGTTCGCTCATAAGCCTTTCCCCCTTACTCTGTCTTTCTGTGCTCATATTGTCCCCTCCACAAGTCCCACTCTTTGAATCGAGCCTCCACTTCTTTTCCACTGTCTATTCTCCTCTTATTGCTCCTCTTTCTCTCCAGCTTTTTGTCTGCTAGTTATCTTATGAACCCCTTGCTAACCAATACCTTTTCTTCTTTTCTTATTGTATCTGCCTCATCTTATTTCCCGCTTCATAATCATTTTGGGTGTATTTTCTCCCAACCTGCTGGTGAATTCAGTCTGTTATACTGTTAACATCAAAACACACAAAGCACACATCCCGGAAGAAGTAATTAGGGGTTGTCTGACATATATGCCATTTGAGCAGCTAAAACAAAAACATCGCATAAGCTGTTGTGCTTTATTGTGCTACAGTAGAGGGTTTTCAGTTTCTGTGTGTTACAAAAACAGTTAAAGTGTCTCCTGTTGGCTTCACTATGATGAGTAATACCCCGCCCCTGTAAACAACCTCATGAATCTCGCAGAAATGCGAAGCACGGGAATAAAAACACTAAACTTTTTTTCTAGGCTGCTTATGCACATGTTATGTATCATGGTGGAGGAAAAAAAATATAAGGGTGGAACACAAAAGTGTTAGGGTGGAAAGAACTAATAAGTTCAACGCTGAACACTATTAGGAAGGTGAGATTGCTTAAAAATGCCAACAATGCAGAAAAGAGCCACACACTGTGACTGCATGCACACTCACACATGACATATAGCTTCTTTGTGTGTGTGTGTGTGTGTGTGTGTGTGTGTGTGTGTGTGTGTGTGTGTGTGTGTGTGTGCTCAGTAGATCATTAAAACTGCTCTGACATTTGGAGAGCACACTGATGAAGCCATTCTCATTATATGCTGTAATATAGAATGCTGTTTTTAGACTCCCGGGCTACGCCGACATGCCTATTGGATGCACCGGTGACGGCAACGATCCACCATGCATAGCAACAGTAACCAAGCATGGGTGTTGGAGATGAAGGATATGTTGTGGTATATTTACTGCCAGACCCCAGCTAAATTTGGACTAAGGGAAGATTCAAAGTGGAAGCTTAAGTAAGACCAAGAGGTTATAGTGTACATATTAATCAGAGATTCAGAGCCATATTTACAGTTTACACAATTCATGTGTCATATGACACATTTGGAGCTATTCCTGCAGCGGGTATTATGGAGTTTATTCAAAATGAGTCAAGCCAGTTAACAAACAGCAAATAAAAACTTAGATTAAGTTTAAAGGTTTTGTTGAACACCCCACAATGTAACCCTCAAGTTTTTACAAAATAATCAACAATCATTAGCGACCTTCTTTGCTTGTCCATCCACCTTAGGAAGCTAAAATCCTGAAAATGAAAACTCCTAATTAGCCTGGCATTATTGCACTATTTGTGACCACAGACTGTATATAAAAGATGGACCACTCAAAAAAATCACCCATTGGTTTTTTGACTACTGCTTTAAAATCTCGAGTCTGGTGTTTTGGTCATTGCTGTTGTGGTTTAATAATGTCGAGAAGTGACGAGATCTGAATAAAACTGAAAACATTATCTGGTAATGCTGGTTATCTTGATTAGCAATGTGCGTCATATAAACTGATATACCCGCCAATTACTCATAACACAGAAAAAACACAATACTAGAATTTCAAGTGACAGAAAAAGATGGATGATTAATACATTAAGTTCACAGCAAAACATGTTATTAGTAACATCATTTTTTTAAATAACCCAAAGCAATTTAATTAGTTAAGGTGCAATTTGGTAGACAGCTAGCACCAATTATATTAGCCTCAGTGACACTATTAGCATGCTTCTGATAATGCATCAAGTCCTTACACAACACAAACTTCACAGCAGCCATTTGGATATGAAATAGTAGGTAAACACAGGTTTTTAGCATATAATTAATTTGTTCTTGTTACGAAGGCAAAGGTTTAATGAGTGTGACAAAAGTATCATTGGATGTGTCTATTATTTTATGTCAAATTGGCTTAAAAAAGCAAACTAGCTAAACCGGTATAATTCAGCCACTGATGAATACATGGTGAAATGAGCTTAAAAGGCCCACACTGTTAAATAAATAAAATAGGACAAACAAGCGTGGCAATCTTTAGAGAATGATTTCTGATGCTTTTAGGACCAATTTCAAACGACTGTTGGAGGATCAGCAGTTTTTACTCCAGTTAGAAAAAAAAATAGTCTAATAGCAGTTGGTTGACTGGCCAGTTTCACTCTGAAATGTAACCAAACCACATCTACACGGACGTAACATTTTTTAGTGCAGGGCATAGTTGTCTTTTGATAAATGTCTCAAATGTGCATTTGTAGTTTTTGCCAAGAAGTCTATAGGATAAATACAACTCTCATTTCAATACTAAAGACTGGATTGATTCAGAGATGAAGAGATATACAGATATTTGCAAAGCCAGTTTCTTTATTTATATAGAACCCCTTCAAATATCCTCTTCACTACAGCCCATTTACCAATATCAGTAGAGATATTAGACATAAAAAAAAACTAAAAGAAACATCAGAAATCACTTTTTGGCAATCCGTTGTGTCAGTTGAGCTACCACAAATAAGATAAAAGTGTAACCACATTTTCAAACACTGGGAGCAACTTAACAAATCACGCAGTGCATTGGGGTTTACTGCTGTATGACAGTAGAGCTTGTGACCAACAAATTTAATTTTCTCTTTGATGTTGCATTTCTTTTAGAAAGACGCATGCATTCCAGGTGTTTGTTTTGCCAGCGTTACAGCTGTCCATGAGAACAAAAACACAGACATTGCCGTTGACCTGACGGCATCAATTCGTTTGTCTTCATCCACATCTATGTCAGCGATCACAGCACAGGTTTCTGTCCTTTTTCGCCATCTGTCAGATTGTATTAGGGCCATAGTAGCTCCCCTCCCCGCTATCAAGGCAAACCTCATCTTATCAAGCCTAGGAAAGCACAGAACACAACCCACAACCCCAATGGTTTAACATGGAGCCTCTAAATGAAGATAGCTGTGCTAACATTTAAATAGGGAAACATGTGATAACATTTAAATAGATCATGATCACATTCCCAAAGCACATGACTTAATGCCCCCTTTTTTCCCAATGATGAATTATTCAGTCAAGTTGAATTGCAATAGCTGGTCTTGGTAAATGAAGGTTTGTCTTTTCTGAACTGCCCTTAAACATTTCACTGAGGAATAAAAAAGGCAAAGCAACACATAACAGTATAACAAGTAATAAAAAGCATGAAAATCACTACAGCCAAGTTAACTCAAACATGTAAACAGCAGTAATTTACCGTGCAAAAAAATAGCAAGTTGGCTCGGCTGGCTTTTTTGTTTTATTGATTCCAATCAGCTCCCAAGAGACCCCGGGCATCTGTCTGCAGTCACGAGAAAAAAAAAGTCCACCTCTTTCAGTTCTAAGGTTTTAAATATTAGTAAGTACACCCCATGATTCAGTATCTTGTCGAACCAAATTTAGTCATGACTTTATCAATGTTTCACATCATCATGGAGGAAATCTGGGCAGCTCATGGGGCCAAAGAATTGCTTCAGTTCATTTTGCAGGCATTTGGTTATGCACAGTTGTTATCAGTTTGATGTTTGGACTCTGAGTGGACCAGTGCAACATTTTTATTTTCTTCTTGAGAAATTCTGTTGTAGATTCATTGCTGTGCTTGGGATCATTGTCCTGTTTTAAAACCCAGAGTTGGGCAACTTTTAGCTGTAAGCTAGATGTCCTCACCTATTTTGTCCTGTGGCTGTAAAATAAGGCCAAATCATCACCCTCCACCAAATGTAACACTGTGCTTTATGCTTTATGACCAATCACCTCCACTTTGGTATCCTCTGAGATCTGCACAGTCTGAGATAGAGCCTTTTGTTCTTTGCAGCTTTTTTCTTTTTGATCATTGAATATATATTGACATTGGATTGCATTTGCTGAGATGACCACTCCTGGAAATCTTAGTCACAAATATTTTCCACATGTGAATAACCTCTTACTGTAGAAAGCTGAAACTCAAATTGTTTGAAAATGGACTTATAACCTTTCCCAGATTGATCAGTGTATTCCCAAAGATCGTTGCTGATATCTTTCCATCTTGGCATTGTGTTAACACACCTGGTTGTTTACTAACCATCCTGATTTCTATGGAAACAGTAAGAATGTACTTAATTTTTTACACAATCTTTTGCATTTTGGTTTGATTTTTGCTAAATAGTGTTGTAATCATTTGTTTTTTGCATTTACCTCATTTTAAAACCAGCCAAGGATATGATTTGTATTTATTTTATTTTTTACTGTACATGAAAGCAGGACTTGATCAGCCATAATCATGGTTTGTTTCCCCATCTGTATACTAAGATAAGCTAACTACAAGTATTTCTCACTTTGAACCATTTGTTTAAGGGCATATCAGCTTTTTGACAAACGACAGCCATAGAATGAATATAATGTAGGGACAACAGTACAGAAAGTAGCATAAAAACTATTTACAGTACAAGTAATTAGGTTAATGATCGTGACTTCTCAAAATTGGTTTATTATGTTGTATTAATGTGCAATCATAAGCTTTGTTTCCTTGTTTTTTTCCCCCCATTTGCTGTGCTGCATCTGTATTTTTATCCTTCCAAAAGAATCCTTTTCTCTATAATTTAACCATTTATGAAACACTGCCAGCATTCCTCTTTTCCAAGTCAGTTATTTAACTCTAACAGAGTCATGTAAAAACAAACAAATGTGGTCGAGGGTTAAGTGTAGCCTAGTCTTACCCTGTCTTTAATGATAATGCATGGGAATTAAACAAATCGAATTTCCCCTTTGTGTGCACGTGTGTGCACTGTCACTGTGTGTGAACTGCAATGCAACATTTCAGGCAAAGACCTAAGTTAGGGAGTGGTCAATGTGAAGTAAGTGATTAGAGCTTCTCAGCATCGAGTTGCATGGGAAATTATTTCATGAAATAAAAAAAAACGTTCATGTATGGCAGGATGTCTGTCAGCGAGTTAATATGCCACACAGGCTCTTGTCTAACGGCAATTAATTACGATGAGGAAAAGAATAATTTAATTTAGATGTAATTTCCTCTTGATTACTTGACTCTGTGGCTGATGACCAAAGGATTAGGAATGGCAGAGCATTTTATTTTTTTAGAGAAAAAGCAGATGAGAAAATAAGACAATATGGGCAAAACATGGCGAAAAAACAAACGAAATCACAAGACCTTCTGCTGCTTGTTAAACCACCACTAACACACAGAGCAAAACATGTAAAGAGCAAAACAAAACTGATCTCAAACCTGCCTTTACATAAATGCTTTGTAAAATTCTACTACTGGGATGGAATATTTTAATTTCCTTCTGATTTAATTTAGCTGTTTTCCAGGTTCCAGCCCGTGTATCTTCAATAAAAGCAGGATTATGAGAGCAATAACTTTGCATGAAGAAAATTTCATTTAGGTCAAGAAAATTCCCCAAACAACCTGATCAGAAGGGGAGCTCTATATCTAGCTTACAGATACTTTGTGCTCCGGTTTAACAGGAGATAACATTTCAGGGTAGAAATTAAATCGCTTGTTGAGCGCTTCCTGCAGTGCAGCAGCAGCGTCTCTGTGCCATGAAACAGAATTAGAAATCAATCTGCCTGTATGTTCCCATTGCTTGAGAAGGAAGCAGAACTGTGTGCTGCTCCTATGCACCAAAAGCTGTTCTCCCCATCCCCATCCAAAACACCGCACGGCAGGCAGCAGGAGGCTTGAGTATGCTCTGTGTAAGCGCAGTGTTTACTGTGCTTTGTAATTTTACCTTAGACTTAGATATGTTACATATGAACACGTTGACTCATGCCTCGCTTAGTGACATGAGCAGTTTGGGGATATTTATTGAGAAAAGACCACTCTGCTGTCAAGTACAATTACGTGACTCTGATCAAGTGTAGAGGTCTAACATTTTGCAAAATGTTTTTTATTAAATACACAGAACAGCAGACAAACAAGATAAAATACTGCATCAATGCACCGATGTATGCAGAAGAGCGTCTCTGAGTGGACAACACGTTGAACCTTAAAGCAGATAGGCTACAACAGCAGAAGACCACACCAGGTGCTCCTCCTGTCGGCTAAGAAGAGGAAAGTTAGGCTGCAGTTCATACAGGCTCACTAGAACTGGACAAGAAAAGTGTCACACTTTTCCCTGTTTCATTACCACTCACTGGCTAGTTGGCAGTGTTCGAACAAATGTACAAACCAATTTCATCTAGCGGCAATCACCCATCTCTGGCAATCACCTGCAAACTGGTCGGGGAACATTTTTCCCTTGCGACCTGTGGCTAGCGGGCGCTTGCTGACTTGTCTTTAAGCCTGTGTGAGTGAGGCATTTGGGGTTGTCAAAAGATTTATAGCCACTTGGACAGTTGGCAAGCCTTTTTGCAAAGTCTAAGTCTATTACGGTAACATAGGACACCATATCAGCTAGCATATCAAGCGAGATGAGCTAACCCCCCTCCCCACCGAAAATCCTTTGAAAATATTGGCAAGTATGCTGCTGTAAACGGTTGCATCTTAAAGACGGTATATCAAATGTCAACGTTGAATCAGATTGCAGGCAGTGTGCTTTGAATCCACATGCTGTTTAGATGTAGTGTTTTACATGCAGAAGCTACACTTCCAAAATTGCAAAGGCACAAAGAAAGAAAGAGTGAAATAGTTCACCAATCTGTCTCGCTAAGAATAGAGCATTGATGGGTTGGTGGGCGAGATTGAGAAAACGTGATAGATGCTGCGTGAAAGTGAGAGCCAAAGAGATTGAGATTAATCGCGGAGAGATAAAGGGGAGGGAAAATTACGATGTCGGCGAGCTTGTGGAAACAAAGGGAGGACAATGAGGAAGTGGAGACATGAGAGGCAGAAAGAGGACAGAAAGTGATCGTCGGTCAGTTTAGCTGTGGGTTTGGCGGCCTCCAGAAGGACCAGTATGGAGGACAAAGCTTTTAGAGACAGGAGTAAGGTTTCAGTTTCTACAGTATGTGTCAGGAGAGCCAATCACACAATGTCGCTTTCAAAGCAAAAAGAGGTGCCAGCGCTTGAAATTACAACAAAAAGAGCAGTTTCACCTGAAATAGCAGCTTGAAAGATGCAAGGACTTTTTCTTTGATTAGTCATAGTGGATAAGAATAGCAATCAAGTGAGTCATCCACAGAAATAGCTTTCATTATCAAAAGGGCAGCGCGTGTGTTACTACAGTTCGGATGCTGCAGAGACTCAGCAACTTTCATTGTTATTATTCTAACAATTCATAGTCTTTGCTCTTGCTCTTTTTGTCCGGGCTTTTCTGAGCTAAAGTGACATTTAAGAATCTCCCTTTGGAGGTGAGTTTTCCCTCAAAGGATCTAAATCACTGTAAGCTTTCCAAGATGCGCCTGCCAAAATTCCTAATGTGTGTTTCCTAGCTTTGACTCAGAAACTGAGCTGGAAGTAGGGCATGAGTCACCACAAAAACACCCTCAGAACTGAAACGCAAGGTCTCTAATCTACTATAGTATAGTGTAGAGGACACGCTTTAACTTATTGCCTTTAAGCGTGTTGTTGCTGGGCTTATTTCTCCTGTCAAAGCACTCTTTAAAAACAAGAAAACATTATTTACAAGATTGTGAAGAGAGAGAGATCATTTCCTTTCAAAACATTTTCAGTTAAGAGTGAAAAGAGAACCTCAAAAATGAGAGAAAAAGACTTAACTAGATGGAAACGGCTCCTCCGAAAAATGTATCCTTTGCTATCTTCCCTCTGCATCACATCATCCTGTCTAGCCTGAGCTTTTTCAGACTGGGGGAGTACAACCTTCATATTATCAGTATTTAGGAAACTAGGAGAACTGCTACTGGCTGCCTGGCATTGTCCTGCAGATATACCGCTATCAGCTTATATAACATCTTATCTTCTTTTTTTCTTTCTGAGACCCTGATGCTTGTAGCAATTTTAGAAAAGTCGTCACCAAATCTCTGGCTCCGCTGTTTAAAATGCTCTGTGCACTGTCGGCCACACACATAGCATCACAGCTTAGCAGATGTTGGTGCAGAGTCAAGCAGTCTCTTTGCAATAAATTGCTAAATATGGGTCAAACACTGGCTGAGTTTTTCATCCACAGCTGGTTGCATCTTATTGTAGCTGACAGAGTGTACAGTCATATCTAAAAGCACGTTTGCACAGTCATGTAAAAAAACTAAGCACACCCAGATTCATTGGCTTTAGAAACAATAACTTGAAGTAATCTGTTTCTGCATCACTTTATCAGCCTCTCACATCTTTCCCTCATGCCTTTACAGCGTTGCTTCAGTTCATTGAGGTTTTTGGGCATCCGATCATCCAAAGCTCTCTTAAGTTCCCACAACAGCATTTCAATCAGGTTGAGATCTGAGCTTTTACTGACTGGGGCAACTGCAACACTTCGATTCCTTTCGTTTTCAGATTTGATGCAGTGATTGGGATCATTGCCCTGCTGCATCACAAAATTTCAGCTGAGCTGTCAAACAGATGGCCTCACATTTTAATATTTCGGTATAGAGAGGAGTTCGTGGTCAGGCGCCCAAATTCTGTGCACGGTTGTCGGAAAAATTGGTACCCGGACACTAATCAATAATAGAAATTGCTACTGAATTAAATATTCTTTTGCAACAGTATCAATACCAACAGTGCCATCTTCGCCTCCTGCTGCTGCCACACAACCTCAGACAGCCCCTCTCCTCACTAGCAGCTGAAGTAGTTGACGTTTTTCTCACACCTAATGAGAAATTTCAAGAGGTCACTATAGCTCACATTTCAACAGCGTTGAACAGTTATCATAAATGTTAACCTGTCTGGGGCATGCGAGCCATTGAACTATTAGCAGTTAACCACAAGCAGCATTAGCTATCATTAAGTTAGCGGCTAACAGCTATAGCTAAATAATGTGATAGCATTAATGTGGAAGGTAGGCAGTTATCAGTCCCACCCAAATATAACAAGAATAAAATTGTAAACACTTTCCTGGTATTGGTACTGAGTTTAAAATACTAGTCTTGTGACAACTAAAGCTTTGTCGCTTAAGTACAATTTGTCCTGCGTTGAGAAACAAAAGGCTAATTTAACATAATTTAAGTATTTGCTCTATTTTTTCTCCTTTGGTATACAACAACAAAGTAAAATTCACTGGAGGAAACACCTGTGTTGTTTTCCTGAAAGACAAATATAAAAATGAGTCAGAAGCACTTAACATTACTGGCAATGGTGCAAGTCCCTCTGCATATTTTTCACAGCCTGGAGCTAGAGTTACAGGCGGCCAACTCAAAAATATTTGTCTGACGACAGCATACTCAGAAATGTGGTTGCTATTGGTCACAGAGCGTAGCTGGAATCATTTTAATAAGCAAAGGAACAAGTATTCTCGTCACGTGTCAAACATATTTCCATTTCTGTCTCTGTTTCTTTTCCGTGTCTCTGGCGTCCTTCCAGCAGGAGCTACAGCACCATAGTAATAAATAATAAATAAACACACAGGAGTCAAGATTTTAAAAAGGAGGTCAAGGAAACAAAAGCATGGATGCTGAGCTAAATAGAGCAGGAAAGAGTAAGGTGTTTTAGACATATATGAGCTGGGGTGTGTGTGTGTGTGTGTGTGTGTGTGTGTGTGGGGGGGGGGGGGGGGGGGGGGGTCTTTCAGTGGGACACACAAACATGCATATCTATGCCTGGTTTCCTTTAATCTAACTCTCCTGGTGCACTGCATCACATGATTGGTGCTTGTTTCTCTGAACACCACGTCCCTCTGTGCAGACAGACAGTGCACTGGGAGCGCTCTGCTGGCTCTGTTTTCGCAGTCATGGATAAACCTGCTCAGAAGATAAGACCATGTTCAGCTGTGGAGTGACTCACCCAATAAACCTGGGAAACCGTTTCTGTGTGTGTGTGTGTGTGTGTGTGTGTGCCTTCTCCTCACCGGTACTAATAATAGCAGGTAATAAATAGAACACAGACAGAACCAAAATGCCATCCCCAACACTGTTACAAAACCCAGAATAATGAGACAGTGGGAGTCGGGGCTTTGAATGGAATAACATGAGGAACACTGAGCTGCATTACGGAAGAAAAAAATACACCAAGTCGGTAGGAACGCGTGAAAATGGCCAAGATAGGGAGCTATACATGGTATCAAATGTTACACAACAACAGTACGCAAAGTGTACTGTACTTTTATACGACATGCAGGCACTCACAGTGTATGTAACCTTATTTTCTATACTACTAGATAAACTTGTAATGTACATACTGTAAGTGTCTTTACTCTGGCCTGATGCTTTTATTCATGCAGTTCTCTTTAAAGAGACAATTGCTGAAACATTTCCACTGAATGACAATTACCCATTTTGCTGCAAAATAGAGACCTGACCCCTAAAGTCTTTTTTTTTCTTGGAAACACCTAAGGGCACAATTAAATTTCACGCATTAAGACGACGAACTGGCAGAGGTCTCAGCTGTTGTCTGACAGTGCTGACAAGTCCTAGAAAACGTCCTTGCCCTACATCAAATATGTAAAATCAGTTTATGTATGAATAATATACTTGGATAGGTGGGTCAATTCCCAAAAGCACTAATTGAATAAATTAATAATCTTGTTGCATTCTTCACTGCGCACAGTTTGTTCGCATTTTCCACCTTGTGACAAAGGAGATTTGAGCATGTGTCAGAGATCCTGAGTGCTTTGCCACTGGGAAATTTACCCTGAAGCAGGTTTAACCAAACGGACTGATCTCAAATGATTGGCCTGATGAAAGACACAACACCAGCTCTCCAACTTAAGAGGTTGTGTGTGGCAACACTGATACTTAATCAGCAGTTCTGCCTGGAAATTTACAAGTGGCTGATTAGGAAAGGAATTTTATCTTTGTTACAACCCTAATGACAACTCCTACAGAAACTTGATTCAATGTAATTAAGCCTACCTTGACAAAAGGTCAAGAACCCCACTAAGAGCATCAGATGATGCTGATGTTGTTATTTGGAAATCAGATAAAATAAGTGTGCTTGAACGCATCTGTAGAAAAAAAAAAGTTTGCATTAGACCTTACCTTAAGTGATTCTGCAGATCGCCGTAAATTGACTGGATCCAATTCACAAAATAAGAACGTACCTGGTAGGAACTGTGACACAACAATACCATAAGCGCATTACCTCCTAAAAGCGTTTTATCGGTAAGATGCTAACATATTCCTTCAATGTCTTTACATTTTGGTGTCTCTACCAGTTACCTTGCTGCTAAGTCACATTCTTCATCATTCTCCTTCACCGTGTTCACGTTTTGCACACAAACTGTATTGTTTGCAGCAGCAGAACCATCCATTTTTTTACTAGATAACAAGAAGGCTGCTTGTGATCTCATTTTAAAAGTTATGAAAAAATAGAGCACAACACATTCAGAACACTGAAGTTACTGTATATGCATTTAATAGATTTGCGGAGTGCTGTGAGAGTCTGTGTTTCTCCTCAAGGTTCCCTTCCCCAACAACATCCAATCAAATCCATCAATAAGTCATTTAATGAAATAATCTATGTTGAGTTTTGGTTTCGTTTTCCTTTCCCATTCATGCATCCAGTCCAAGACCAAATCTGGTCATCTTTTCTCCACATATCTACCCCCCTCTGGTAAATCAATGCTGGTGTCATTCTAAACATGGAGCACTGAGAGCTGACCGGACTGGGTCATTAATGACTGCCACAAAGAAAAGAAAGGACCCTAATCGAACCCGACCAAGTGAGAAGGAATGTTGTGTGTGGGTCACATGCCTAATTATCTGCATCTGATATGTCCTTCTAGCTGCTGTAAACTATGAGCTGATGACATGTTAGGTTGGAGTAAACAACCTTGTTTTTTTTCTTCCAGCAACAGGTTTTCAGTCTTTACCTGGTTAAGCTTTGAGAAACAGGCAAATTCCTAGTAGAGCAGTGACATAATCTTGTTGGGTGACTGTTACGTAAAAAGACCTGGACAGTGATTCAATTTACACCTAAATCAATTGGAATGTTGACTGTCTGAGTCTGAGCCTACCCTCCACTTAATCAGCTTGGAGATGCAATGGCCAAACTGATTCTGATACTCGGGATATCTATCAGTACTGAGTCACAAAGCACCATCAGTTCTCTCTTTTTCCCCAAAACATTGAAATCGATATAACACTGATGCCACTGTCACCAGGCTCTGTATCTACAAAGCTGCAGTTGACTCTATGAGATTCTGTTAGATGGGCTGCACACAATTTACCTGTGTGTGTGACCCATCTCTCCTGCTTAAGTGACACTTTATAGCTCAGTTTATCAGATTGGCTGCTAGTAGCTTATTTTTAATAAGATATTGTGTCCACGGTCATGATCTAAACCACTCTACTTTAGAATATCTTGTTATAGGACTGAGAACAGATTTGTTTATTCATATCTCGTACTGAGTCTCAGCTCATCATTTCATAACCTGTTGCCAGCGCAGCAAAGGGAGAAAACTAGCGAACCTCTAATGCGGTGAGATGTGGTATTGACAGAAGAAGAAGAAGAAGAAGAAGAAGAAAGAGCCATCTATGATACTGTGATTTTGTTCCAGGCACAATGTGCTGCTCTGGCAGCTGAGAACATCTAAATTTAGATGCACCCCTTGTCTCCCCTTCCTCTTCTCTACCTCGTCAGCCCCTCCTAGCCTCCCCATCTGCACTTTCCCTTTGTTGTGCTCTCTTCATCACCGCAAACACGACACAAAAGCCCCCGTGGTGAAAATATCGACAGTTCTCCCTGCGTCAGACAAGTGTCAGCTGTGATGAGTGAAGCAAGCTCTTTGTTTGTGTCACTGTGTATGAGTGTGTGTGTGTCCAAAGAGCCCTGGTTACAACAGCCATTTTAAGCTGATTTCAAAGGCAGGTAATGATAGGGGATAACAATGCAGAATTATGGTGAGTGGATGTGTTTGCATTTATCTAATGGTTGTTTTCTTCTTACTTATCCTTCAGGATAAGCTGTCGCTGGAGACAGAAAGAAAAGCTAAATTGCCTGGCTTTGTTACATTTGCGGTACAAATAAAAGTCAATTAATAAGTGAATCAAATGACCTTGTTTGACAAACATGCAGTCCTACACATATCAAGATGCGCTATAGCCAGAAAATTTATACTTCGGCTGCTATACAGTGTTTAAACATTGACCCAAATGTTTTACTTAAATAAATATAATGTCAAATTATAACTTACGGGACATGCCAAATGAGTTCAATAAAGAATCTGTACATAAAAGATGAATGTAGCTGCTGTGTCTGAAGAGTTGATACAGATGTGCCTCAAACCGGCATACTTTCTTTAAATGTTACAATTTCCCCCCTAAACTGGAGTCAGTTACAGAATTTGCTTCTCTCAGTTAAATAGCTCCAAAATAAAGTGGTCTGCTACTGAGAAGCAGCACAAATAATTACACGGACAAACCTGACATTTTTCACTTTACCAAACAAAACCAGGCCCGACAGAGTTATGTAACAAAACAAATTTCAAGTACTTACATCATTTCCCAGTATGTTTCTAAATTCACCAGACACTTGCACTTCGTAATTATCCCCATAACTGCTTTGATCCTCTTGCTCTTACCAGGGCAGCTGGCCTCTGGCTGGCTCTGAGCTCTGGACAGCCACATTGCTTTTGTAAGCCTCTTTAAAGTGTCCATGTTCAGGCTGAAGGTGATTTAAGTGTCTGAATAGTTCTGTTTTTCTGAACATTTTCATGTTGCTTCATGTTCATGAGCTACCACGCTAACTGCATGCTAGCGTATGAATGTGAGCATGCATACAGCTATGTGACTGCGCCGCTGTGCATGTGTTGCCCATGCATGGAGCAGACCAGTTCGTAATCGGACTTTCATTAGGCTGAAGAGCTGGTCTCTGGTTAGGGCACAAAACTGTCATATGCCAGCCGCTGGCCAATTACTCAGTGGAGTTCTAAGAATAAATCACAATTCTATGAAAAATAATATGCTTTAAGGTCCAAACTTAGCATCCCACAGAGTATCACAGTGTCAATTAATAGCCACTAGCTCAACTTGGCAATATACCATCAACTATCACAAAATGTGCATGGGGTCGTTGTAGCAACGCAAAAGTCCTGTGACATCATTTATATGCGACACCAACACCACAACAATGGAGGATGTTGAGACAATGGTATACCTGCTGCTCGTTGTATGGCTTTTTGTCAGACTCGGAAACCACTGTGCTGCTTTTTGTGTAGCCATTTCCCATATTGTTGGAATGTATTTTCGTAAAGGGACTCATGGGGCTCATGACTCATTAACTGAAGTCATTGACTAGCCAATCAGTGGCATGCAGTCTGTTGATGTCACATTTTCACCTCAGATCGCTTGGAACCCTGGCCGAGTAGGTACTAAAAAAGTACCTGGTACCAGGTACTACCACTTAATGGAAAGCCCTAAAAACAGCATCGACCCACGCTGGTACTAGTGGAAAAAGGCTATAAGATATCTAGGGCTAGAGTTAGGCCCCACTTGCATAGCCAATCATGCGCCATACGGCAATAACTAATAGCGAGGAGAAAATGTGCATTCTCTAACCAATTGCTGGAGCAGTCACTGTGAAATTGAATGCTCCACTCACAAAAGCTTTTAGACCGGTCAATAATGCCCACTTGTAAGCACTGTTACCCAGGGACAAGTGTGTATTCTGCAACCAGTTAGCAAGTGATTGCTGGAGGCTGCTGGGAGTCACTAGTGTTAAATTTGGCGCAAAGAGCATAGCACAACTTCTACTTTGAAGGTGAATGTTCTCCGGTTTGTGCTACACCTTTTTTGGTTTCAAAACAGCTTAAAAAATAAATGGCAAGTGTTTGCAGATGAGTCAACGCCGTCTATTGTGAAATCTTTCAATTGCACCGTTTTGTCTGACTGACAAATATGCACAACTGAGCAGGTACAATAAATACATATTTGACATTTTTGTTTAAAATAAAGCGCTTATATAATTTAAAGTACCGGTAAAAACATGCTGCTGCACAAAGCAGCAGAGAGCCAGATTTTGTGATATATTTCAACACTTACACAGAATTAGACACAGACGGTGTACAGCTAGGCAAGAAGAAAGAAAGAAACATGCAGACACGAACACACTGCTCTGTAAAAGTTACAGTTTGATGTGCTGAGATGACAAACAGAATGTGTAAGAGGACACGAGGAGATGAACAGCTTCTTTCATACTGACAGATAGAGGAACGAAAAAGAAAAAAGGAAAAGTTTGGCTGCACTCAAATAAGATGCATCCCCTGCTCC
Source organism: Neolamprologus brichardi (assembly GCF_056152115.1). NCBI lineage: Eukaryota > Metazoa > Chordata > Actinopteri > Cichliformes > Cichlidae > Neolamprologus > Neolamprologus brichardi. Next base: position 21,632,573 of record NC_142124.1, on the reverse strand, counting down.
CCTTGCCCCTCCTGCCCATGCCTCTCAGCTTTTACAAAGTCTCAGTGTGTGACATGTTTTTCTTATTTTCCACCAGGAAAGAGTAGGTTTGTGTTCGCCACTGAGGCGCAAAGTGAGAAACGCTTTTCTTGCAGCTGCACAGGATCTGTAATTATACGCCGCAGGAGACGCATTAGAACATAATGCTGCTACCAAACAATCACCATGCGTACTTGCTGCTGCCGCTGCAAACCCGCTGCAGAGTTCAACACACGGCGATGCTCACAAATGTGCTGCAGCCTTTCAAAAAGGACTCGCTACAATACTAACACCTTAAAAGATAAAGCTTGTTCAATCAAATACTGTAGCTGTCAAAATAACCCCAGATACAGTGGAGTGGATTATGCTAATGTTAACTGTAATAATAATTATTCTGTTATAACAGTTTTAGTGTCATTTTAACAATTGCAGCAAGGTATTTAAATCAATTTAAAGGAACAAGGAAAATTTTCCCATGTTAAAGAAAATTCAGGAGGATAAAATTTATCCTCCTTCCTCTTCGAAATAACAAAACCCCAATTTTAAAAAGAATCTAAAATCTTCAAACTTTTAAAATCACAATAAAACAGATGGGGAGAGACCAAGTTAGAACTAAGGAAAGGATACAGGAAAAAAAAACAGAAGCTATGAGGATGACGGCTGGGGAAATGGGGAAAAACAGATGAATTTGCCTTGGTGAAAGTGTCAGAAAGGTGGAATCAGAAAGTGAATATACATAGAGAGAACGACTGACAGATTAAGTAGTTTAGACTGTAAACTGACCTTGCTGGTTGAGCTGCTGTGTGCTCTTGCTCCACTGTGACAACCCCACAATGGCCACCATCTTGGCACCCAAACTGGAGCGCCGCTTCTTAGTCCCAGTCAGCGATGCAGAGTCTGGGCCCCCGCTGCCAGGACTTTTCTCCAGGCTGTACATGGCCCCCGAGATACTGGAGGAGCGCACCACGTTCCGGGCAGCCGTGCTCAGCCCGCTCAAGCCACTCATCCCTCCCGGGCGGGGCACCTCCACGGAGCTGCTGAGCATCATGGTCCTGTTGGACTGGAGGGCCAATGGGCTGGGGGGGGAGAAGGGGCCGGAAAGTCGGAGCGGGGCTTGACAAAAGAGACGAGAGAGGACAGAGAGTCAGGTGATCGTGAAAGTACAAATAGGGGAGAAGAGCTCAAATAAAAGGACGTCTTGACGTGCAGTGTGTCTCATAAAACACCGTGGAAAAGCTTGTCTTACAGCTGCAGCAGCAGCTCCCCGGGGCTGAAGGACACCAAGTTTCAATTTCCACCACAGTTTGGTTTTACACACTTACTGCAGAGGCAGCAAAAATGAGTTCTTACACTATAAAAGACACAATGAAAAAGTGATAAGCTCTAAAAAGTCTTTTTCATCTTCAACAGTTTTGAAAACTGAGAAAACAAAGAACACAAAGGTCAGCAGGCGAGGACAGTGCAGATGGCAGCACACTGTCCAAGTGAGGTAAACTATATCTGTGGCATCACACACACTCACACACACAAATGTCAGGACTGGCCTGCTGTTGAGGGGTGACCCTGTCAGCTGGTATTTGTCTCCTGTATTTTTTTTTTTAATCGTATTTTTTTTTTGTCTGACCTTAAACAGCGACAGATGATAAACTCCAGAGCCAAGTCATCACTGGCTGGCTGAATCATGGCAGTGCGCGCGTGTACTCGCTCGCCAAACTCTGATCACCTTTGTATTCTCAAACTAATGGGTACGGCACCTTTTGTACTGGCAGAGGTACAATTCTACTAATAAAACTTTTTTTCACTAGCTATTAAATGGGATTGAGCCATTGCTTACACCTGCGGTTGTGTTAAGCCAAAAAAACCAAAAAACATCTGTGACTTGGGACCTTCTTTAACTCTGCTCCTTTTCTCTCCCATCACAAGAGCGATCATACGGAGGCTAAACCGACAGCCTGGAGGCACATTAAATATGTAGTTGCGCTGTGGCCGACATTGTGCTTTTATACTCGTCCTAAATATTTCTTGTTCATCACTGCGCATTTTCTGTAACACTTGTCTCATTGCTTCATAAACTTTGTATCACATATCACACTCAGGTAGTTTAGATGCCTAAACTTAAAGTAATGCAGATGAGAACTAGGTTAAGTCAGAATTACATCACTACGACACATCTATTGAACCTTAGAAGATAGCTCTCTTTCAAATGACAATGGCACAAATAAATGTAAAACAGAAAGAAAAGAGCGGTTTGGCCACCCTTTCTTTTGCAAATTTAAGACCTCACAGTAGGATAATATACTGCATTAATTTAGAGCCTTAGAGCTTTCAGCCAAGTGCCCCCTTGTCTTTGGGTCTCTCTCTCCCGGACCTAACTCACAATACTGATTCTCTCCCAATCTTTAAAGCCAGTCATAAAACACATATTTTATTTAAAAATGACCTATTCTGTTTGAATTTGATGTTATGATGTATTAGCTTTTTATTCTATGGCGTTTCTTAACTACTTTATGTGACTTTGGTAAGTAATTCCTCGTCAGGTGTTTTTATTTAAAGGTGAAAGTCACCTGTAAATGAAATGTATTATTATTAGTAGCAGTATTATCCTATCACAGCACTTCACTCTCAGACTGTAGGCTTACTTGTTTTTCCTAGAGTTTTGAAAAGTAAGAGCCTTCAGCTGTCAGGAGACAGACAGCATCTCTACTTTCAAGATCAGGCTTCGACGATTTTCATATTTGATAAAGCAAATAGTTAGAGTTGGATCAGCTGCCACAGGCTTAGGCATGGCAGAAGATTTCCCATAATGCAATGAGCACCTCTTCTCCACTGCCCTCTTTTCAGTCCCTGCATGTTTAAATGCCATGATTGCATGCCATTGACTTTTGTCTTCTCTCTCCAATGGCTTCTGTTTGGTCCTTTCTTTCAGCTGCCCCTCACTGAGCCTGGTTGTGCCGAGGTCTCTTCTTCATCCTTCCCACTGTCACCTAGTCCTCCTCGTAGGGCATCTGTTATTCTAACATCTTTACAGTCTAACGCACTTGGAGGTGATTGTTGTTGTGAATTGGTGCTATATAAACAAAACTGAATTAAATTGAATTTGCCTCCCTGTGACTTTATTTACTTCCCAATGGTGAAACGCAGTGAGGTCCAGCACACATCAGAGGAATAAATACAAATGGGGTTTTAGGGCTTTTTTGTTTGTTTGTTTTTTTACAGAGTGATCCAAAAACTGCAAGCACGCTTATAACAATTCAGAGGTGCATGAGAAGATCATCTTAAGAGAAAGATCAGTCCAAGTGTATGTATAAGGTGAGGTTTTGGATTTTTAATAGAGTAATGTCTGGGATTTTTGGTCTTCTCACATATGATGCTAAATGAAACAATTATACTACAACCACTGTGATGTCACAGTGATGCATAGTAATGTGTTTGACGCACTGCAGCTGAAGTTGCCCTGTTTTAAGCAGTTTTAATCGCCCTGTCCTACCATGTTTACCATGCATGTTTAGCATGCCACAATGTGCTAGCCTAATCTGATGGTATAGGAGAGCTATGGAGTTCCTCAATGTCAGTAGAATTCATCATTTTAGGATTTTAAATGTCAGTGGAAAACTTGTGGCAATCCTTCTATTCATTATTGCCAAAAAAGCAATGGAAATTTCCATCTCTCCAGCCGTCCCACATGTGTGGCTAAGAGACTCAGTCGGTGATCGCTGGAAATGGCACAAAATGAGTTTGCTATTAAAACATCCCCACTGCTGGAAATCATAAATAATATATACATACATGCGGTAAAATATGCCCTTTATGCATCTTTGGAAGAGAATACATGTAAAAGCAGTGCGTTTCATTTGTCTGCGTGAATCATTCTCCCAACCACTTTCTGCCACATCACCGTCACCATAATCCTTACAGCCCAAAGTAGCTGGCTGATTTTTAGAAGAAAACAAAGCAAAAAAAATGACCAGAATAGGCAAAGTGGATTATTTCGAGGAACAATGAACTGATGTAGCAAAGGGCAGATTTTGGTATTTTGTAATGAAAGTCATAATAATAAGCTGAAGAGGAGGAGGAGGAGGGTGAGGCAGCGGGTCTGCATGCTTTGACATTTGTTACTGAGAGGAAACAGAGGCAGAAGGAGGGGGAGGAGCAGGGGCTTGAAAACAGAAATCCAGGTGAACATGTACTCCCTATATTTTCTTCTCATGTCTTTCTCCTTTTCCCCTCTCTTCTCTTCTCTCCTTTTTCTCTATTCCAGCTCTCTCTTTCTGGCTCTCTTTGAACATGCAGTGATAGAGCGGGGGGAAATGAGGATAGGATAGAGATAGAGAGAAGGCTGCGAGAGATAAATAGAATAACAGTGGTTTTAGAGAGGACACACAAGAAAAGTGAAGGAAGCGAAAGGATGGGGACTGAAACGTGGGAGGAGGAGAGATGCTTCATAATGAATGGACAGTGTAAAAAAGGGGGGGAAACTGCACAAAGCTGCAGTCTGATCTGTGTGAAATAATGGAGAGAAGGAAAGAGGAGAGGGAGAAGAATATGACACTGACACTGACAGTAACTGAGACATCTATCCCAGCCTCCTTATTCTTTCTAATGAGATCTTCCACAGTATCAGTGAGTGTGGATCACAGGCTTAAATGTGACACAAGCTAAACTGAATGTGTGCTTCATATATGTTAATTTACTACATCAATGTATTGCATTAGAAGCTAACAAAAGCAAGTATGTTTGTTTCTTTTTCACAAAGAAAGAGTTAGAAACAGGCTGCACATACAATCAGTTACAATTCATTATTACTTATTTTCATTCATTAGTTATTAATAATCTCGGACTCTCTTCCACCACGTGTCTTTTGTCCTGTCTTCCTCCCCTCACCCCCAACCAGTCATAACAGGTGACTGTGCCTCCCTGAGTCTGGTTCTGCTGGAGGTTTCTTCCTGTTAAAAGGGAGTTTTTCCTTCCCACTGTCACCATAATGCTTACTCATAGGGGGTCATCTGGTTGTTGGGGTTTTCGCTTTTTTCTCTGTATTTTTGCAGGGTCTTTAAAATTTAAAGCATCTTGAGGCAACTGTAGTTGTTATTTGGTGCTAACTAAAAATTTGAAAACACACTTGATATAGAAACCAGCTCTGCAAAGTGGAGCCAATTCAGAAGGGACTTTAATCTGTCTTCATTGCAGTACCCCGCAAGGGGAAAACTAATCTGCTTGTCAAAACGACCTCAGTTGAATTGGCAATCATGCTCTTAAGGAGAGTAAAATAGAAGATGAAAAAGAATATTATTTTGGGCTTGCTTACATCGTGATTAACAAGCCATGTGAGATTGACATTCATGTCATTCAGATTCATCCCTCTGGTTTAAAATAAAACAACAACAAAAACCCACAAGACAAAATACTGTCTTCGTTTTAAGGCTTCAGAAATGGACTTCCAGTGGGTGGCGTCACTGTGGCTAAATCCATCTTTTATATACAGCTATGGTTCAGAATCAATGTCTTAAGCACTCCTCCACTTCCTTACACTGTACCTTAAATATAGAGCCGTGAGACGTTGTCTTAGCCCAGCGTTGCAAAAAGACTGCAGAAACAGCATACCTGTCTCAGTCCATATATAGTAAATCTGCCTACCAGCAGTTCTGGTTGTCTCCAGTGGTTTCCTGGCAACCAAGTCAAATGGTTTGGGATACCACGTAACTGCTACCCCCACAGTTTGTTTCAACTGTCAAATCTTTGTCGCATACCACACATCCCTCATTCTTTGCTCATTTCCTAAGTATCAAAAAAAAACTTAACCTCCTAAACAGCCACACATTTTGGGTTTTTACATTTTGTTTTGTTAAACAAAGGAGACATAATGATGAGCTTTAAAGTCACTAAGGCTTCACACTGCAGGTCTTAATGCTCAATTCCAATTTTCTGTCTGCTTGTTCACACTACAAATAAAATGTGACAGCAAACGCGCTGTAGTGTGAACCCTCAAAGCCGCCCGGGTGCGCAAAAGAAGACGGCACAAACGCACTCTGTTTAGACCCAGACTAAACAGTATTGTTTGACTGATGGCCGTTAATATAAAGATTTGTTTCGGACTTGACGTTTCCCAATAGTGCTTTAAGTTATAAAGTCATTTTGTTATTTACATATGGCCTAATAATTATCCTTATTGCTGTTTTAGAAAGGAGCGGTGCTTCAAAGGATAGTTGCAGATTTCTGTCAGAATCTGCAGATTATACAGTACAAATAAAATGTTCACGTTTCTCCAACGTTGCCTTCCAAACAGTTTCACTAACATCTACACTGGATGGCCAGGAGGCGTTCGCGATGTCTTCTCGGGCGCTTCTCCGGCAATGATAATTGGCGTGTGTCTTGTGTCAGTGACGTAAAAGACGGATTTAATGCGACACGACCGTTCAAACAGCAGTCGCTTCTAAAACATCAGATATGTATCGGATTCAGCACCACATACGAAAGTGACCCAGTTCGGTGCACACCATTGTTTTTCTTGTGACATTACCAATAAGTTTGATGAGTCACATGGCCCTCTTCCTATTGAAAAAACAAAAGTTGTATCCAAGATGGCCGACTTCTAAATGGCCACCATGGTCACCACCCATCTTGAGGAGTTTGCCCCCTCACATATACTAATGTGCCACAAACAGGACTTTAATATCACCAACCATTCCCATGTTATTACGGTGTATCCATATAAATGGCCCACCCTGTATTATCAGCATGATTTTTTTCCCTTACAGTGTGCCATGATGTATCAAGCCAAACAAAATATAATACATTTAAATAATGAGTAATGATTTTGTTTGTTTGTATACTGCAGTGACATGGTTACACCACCTAACATTCTTTCAGTCTGTCTACTTCTAAAATCTAAGATATAATGTCACCGCTCAATATGTCACTATGCACCTGTCCCCATACAGCGTTTTCCTCAACCTACAGGCAGACTCAGAGCCCATCCATCCTCATCTCTGTGTCAGACAGCTCCCTCGCCATATGTCTCTGTGCTCTCTAACTTCTCATCTGAAAGCTCATTTATTTCCCCTCCTGTCAGCAAACCACCCTCTCCACCCATTCTGGTGGCTCTGAGCTCACCCTCCACATAACCCGTCTCCATCCCACAGAACCCCTAGCTTTCACTTATTAAAGTGAATCAGGTCGAGTCAAGTAAAAGTTTATATCTATAGTACATTTTAACAACCTGAATTGATCAAAGTGCTGTACATGTTATACAAAACATACACTAGACATAACAGTTACTAAATTAACAATAAATATACCGTACAACTCATCCGGTAAAATAAAGTGAATAAGACTGCATAGTCAAAGCCAGGGTACCCTTCTCAACTGGAACTGAAAGCAAACGGGAATAAGTAGGTTTTCAACTGTATTTTTTTGAGAAAAAAAAAACCTCTTTCACTCTCCTAAGGTTAAATATGACTTAAAGTTAGCATGTCCAAACCAATTCACTGTTTTGATCTTTACCTATTTTTAGGCTTTTGTGCAAAGTCTTTTTCTGCCCTGTGCCTTCACATGTTTTAAACACAGATTAGAGAAGCATCCATTAAAATATGAATTTGATGGTCCTCTCATTTAGCTTTCAGCAACAACACAAAGCATGTTTACCAATGTTCACGTGTTTCATAGTTAACAGCTTATTTTGGTAGTTAAATGGTCAGAAAGGCCCATAAAAAAACAAGGAGAGCATTTATATATTCAACTGAGTTCAATTCAATTCAGTTTTACTTATATAGATCACAACAACAGTCACCTCGGGGCGCTTTATATTGTAATTAAGAGACCCTATAGTAATACAAAGGAAATCCCAACAATCAAATGACCCCTAATGAGCGAGTAGTTGGTGACAGTGTGAAGGAAAAAACTCCTTTTTAACAGGAAGAAACCTTGGGCCGAACCAGGCACATGGAGGTGTAACCAGTTGGGGCTGAGAGGAGGAAAATAGGATCAAAGACACAATAGGACGAATGACAGATACACTTTATGTTTTGAGTCTTCCAGGTTTAAACTAATACCAACTTCCAGAAAACCATGTAAAGAACCAAAAACAAAACTGGACTGTTTATAGGCAGCATAATTCAGCTGCTGAAAGAAAGCCCAGAGAAAACTTCTCTTTTCTCTTCCTCTCGTAAAATGCCACAACCTTGTAATTAGATATGGCTGAGCAATCCATTAATGGTCTCTTAAAAGTTGCTCTCTACTATGCAAACTACACTGGCCGTGCACTTAATTAATTGGCAATTTAGCAGCAGTGTAGATATTAAAGATTTACTATACAGTAGGTGTGAGTGTGTCATCAGGTGACTCACCCCTCAATGTAAACTGACCCCGATAAACAATCTTACCTATTTTAACTTGTCTTTTCTCATCTGCTAATGCTGTTACTATTTACTCCCTCTGCTGATAGTTATTACTGTTTTTAGTTAGCTTATATTATTTTCTAAGAGACATATCTATTTTCATGCATCTTTGCCAAAAGCCTTTGGCTATGGCAAGCTGAATTTTCCCACATGGGACAGTGAAGGGTAAAGTGAGCTAGATCACAACTAAATTAATATGGGGGAGTGTATTAATTAAGACAGTGTTGTTCATTTGATATCAGTCAGATGACATCAGGCATTTAGAAGCACACAATATACAACTTACACTATGACAACCAGATGTTAACCATCAAGAGCTTGTGTATTACTGAAGTTGATAACAGCTGTCCTGGCTCACAGCACTTTTTGGTTCATTTTAGAGATGGCATGATACCACTTTTTTATGTCTGATACCGATACCGATATCATAAATTTGGATATCTGCCAATACCGATATGAATCCAATATAGTGTTTTTTTAATCAATAAAACAGTTTTTTAATATCTTGCTGCATTTTGTAGTTCATACTCAAGTTTTAAAAAAACAACAACACTAAAGCTATTCTGTTATACCTGTATGCAAAAAATACACTGCACCCAAAATATTTCATAATTCAGCAATACTGATCAGTCTAATAAACTTAAACCTGCACCATCCTCCCTATTCCGGTATTTTAAAGAGTAATTAGCGTAAATATTAAGCAACCTAACTAATAGGGTTCCAACTCCCAGAAACCAAAAAAAATAGGGAACCACCCCTCACGCTCCACCTCATGATGCTTAATCGACGTAATCAACCTTAATTTGATGCAGTGTGAAAAAAAATGCACAGAAATAAATTATTTTTCAAGAAATATTAAATAGATTCAACATCTTTCTTCAACAGAATTGCAGACTGCACAGATGGTGCCTTCCCAAAGGAAAAAGTACTATAGCTTACTAGGGTATATTAGACTTAATAGTTACTATATACAGTAATGGACTTTTCATTTTACATCAAATTAAAACTTTGGGTGTAAGATTCAGATAATTATTTAATACAAGCTAGACATTTTAAATGAGAATAAGAAAGAAAAGTATGTCTTTGTGCCCCCTTTTCCCTGTTAATGCCCTACCTGCTCCCTTGGCTAAACTTAAAACTAAACTAGATCCGCCCCTGCACAGTTACCAGCCGTCAGCTACGTGGAAAAGGATCCTGGTGTAGAAAGTAATATTAAATGGTAAATGGCCTGTCACACACACATTCATACACTGGTGATGGCAAGCTACATTGTAGCCACAGCCACCCTGGGGCACACTAGCAGAGGCGAGGCTAAAGGAACAAAAGGAACAACATGCCAACTGATTTAAAAAAAAAACCCAAAAAAAACAGAATCTGAGTTTGTCATTTTTCCCTGTGTCTCCTCGGGATGTTGTTGTTGTAATCTCTCTCTCTTGCTCTCCTCTGCCAGGGTGGAACTCATTGTGGGTTCCCGCCTCTGGCCCACGCACCAGCAAATAATCACGCACCTGCTTCTTGTTCTCCAGACACTCCAGCTACTACTTAAGGTGATGGCTCAGTGTTTCTCATCGCTGGATCGTTACGACACTTGTCGGTGTAGCCCCAGCTCTTTCTTGTGTATTCTCATTGTTTTTCCTGGCTTCCAATCGTGTTTTCTAGTCTATAGATCTTCCTGGACCCGTCCCCGTTTCCACCCCTGGAGTTGTGACTGTGAGCGTGAGTGTCTTTGTACAAGAACCATACAAGGACCATGTTAGGCAAGTTCTCCAGCAGCTACTTGAGAATAAACTGTTCATTAAGGGGGAGAAGTGCAAATTCCATGTTGAGACTGTTCCTTTCCTGGGGTATATCATTGAGGAGGGGAACCTGAAACCGGACTCCGTCAAGGTTCAAGCTGTTGCTGAATTGGCCCGAGCCCACAGATAACAGGCAGCTCCAACGTTTTCTCGGTTTCTTTAACTTTTATCGTAGATTATTTTCGTGACTTTAATAAAATTGCTTTTCCTCTAACCCACGTAACCTCTCCTAAGATTTCTTTCCAGTGGGATCAGGATGCCCAAGCTGTCGTCACACTTCTCAAGGAGCACTTCGCCTCAGCTCCCAACTGGATCTGGGTCTCCAATTCAAGGTTGAAGTAGACACTTCCAACTTGGGGGTGGATGCCATGCTCTCCTTACAAAAGGATGGAGTAAGCACCGTCCATGTGCCTTTTTCTCTCACTCTTTGTCCCCTGTAGAACACAACAATGACGTGGGAGATCAGCATTGCTGGCAATAAAATTTGCCCCGGAGGAATGGAGACCTGGCTCAAGGGCACGGTCCAACCTTCATCTCATGGACGGATCACAAAAAGCTAGTGTACCTACAGTCTGCCAAACTGTTAAACACCCGGCAAGCCAGGTGGACCCTGTTTTTCACCGGTTTCCATTTTTCTATTACCTATAGGCCTAGGTTCTCATTATGTGAAACCGGACGGTCTATCCCAGCTCGTCTGGTTGGGTCCTTCTCTGAGGACCCAACTGACACTGCACCCATCCTGCAACCTACCTACACCATTGGGACCATTGCATGGGAAATCGAGTCATCGTTCCAAGAAGCACAGGGACCAGGCCACTGGCATGCCTCTGTCTTCTTTATAAAATATCTGGTGGACTGGAAGGGCGATGGTCCTGAAGAACACTCCTGGATTTTGCGGTCAGTGGTTCTGGACAAAACCAAGCTTTGAGAGTTCCACCCCTGCATCCTGACAAGAATGATGGGTCACCAGCAGGCTCCCATTTAAGTTCGGGGGGTACTGTCATGGTTCCCTGTGTCTCCCCAGGCATGTCTTTGCTGAGTGGTGTGTGTGGCCGAAGAAGAGTGTGCCCCCCCCCCACCCCACCCCACCACCACCACCACCACCACCACCTTTCCACTCACACTTTGTATATGGCACCTGGTGATTGTGTAAATAAACTGTTATTTTTTGCAACATCAACAGAGTTCTGCGCCTGAGTCCGGTCATTCATTGTGACAGAGTTTTAAACACATGCAAATCTAAAATAGGTACAAACCTATTCTTCTTCTTTCCACCATCACATTTGTATTCTTAGACTCTAATAAGAGTGGCTTAGCATGAATCACCATTCAAAATAATCCTCATTTACCATAGATTGGGTGTTGGTGCAGCAATGCCATTCTTGCAATATCTGAAATAATCCATTTTAGATCCTCTCCCTTTAAGCCAGATTTCTTCTGACTGGCTGCCCTGGCAAACAGAAGGTCTGAACAGCAGGTTGATCATCCATCTGATCATCCATATCCTGATCATACACTTTCTTTTGTACATCCTGGTAAGTAATGAAGAATGAAAAGAAATATGAACGAAATTTAGTACACAAGGGCAAGGCAGCACCATTAAAGCACTTCGTCTTGGGGCCACTATGGAAACTTCCCAGGTTATGATATTGTACGTGTGAACCCCAGCGCCTGCTGCCATTGTATTATACCAGACCTTATGCCGTGTGTGTGTGGGTTAGGGGAGTACTGTATCTCTGTGATCATAAGGGGTCTGTGAAGGCGAGGAAACAGAAGGCCGGTTATACAGCTACACACAGAGGAGAGCGTAAGACTGCCAAGCTGTGGGAAGACTGGGAGCCAAATGGATCACACACGTAATCGCACACAGAGAAACGCAGCATAGTGCAAACACACATATGCTGTGCTGAATGTATGTGCCAGAGTGGGGCAAAAGACAGAACCAAAGTATTGAATGACAGAGGGTGTTGACACTGATGTATTGGCTGCTGGTCTTGAGCTAATATCCAAATCTTCTGTGAACCACTCAGCTCACACACTCAGATCCGATTTCTTCAGTCTTACTTCGACTTGAAAAAGTACAAAGTATCAGAAGGCATGCTGACCAATAAGTGAGAGCACCACTCAATATTCACAAATTTCCATTTCAGACTTTGCAGAGCAATATTATGCCTGATGCACACAGACACAAATCTGAATCAAACACTAACAGCCATGAAATGAACAGAAAAAGGGATTCATAAGGAGCTTTTCGCTTTCCCTCTCCCGTTGGCCCAATCAAATTTTTATCCAATAAAATCTTTAATGAGGTGAGTCACCAAGTCACTCCCTCTACATCACCTTGTGACAGCAGACATAAATTCGATTCGTCACACCACGTTTTCGCACAAACTGCTGAAATTGTGTTGAATCAGCTGCGGCAGGGAAGCAAAGCTTTGCATTTTCCCTAATCACAGTTACAATTACAGCTCAAATTAGCCTGTCGGAGGTTGTTAACAATGAAATGTGGCATTAAAAAGTGCACATCTGTAACTTATGATGGCGCAGTAAGCAAACAGATAGATGACACTGTGTCCTACTACCATCAGGCAAATGTCAGCCAGTGACCAACATCTCTTTAAATTTTGTTTTTAATTGTAAAAAAAAGAAATATTTGTGATTAAAAACAAATTGATGGTAATACAGAAAAAGCACAAAAAAAGCTAATGTTAGGTATTAAACGAAATGGAAATTTAGCTTTTTCTCTACCTCAAATAAACAAATTGCTTAATATAGATGGCCAATCTATATACAATGGCCAGCAGGGGGCGACTCCACTGGTTGACAAGAGAGGTTCAATTGCATGGAAGGTTGTGAGAAAATTATGCTACTTTATGAATTCAGGACTTCAGCAAACATTTTCCTGGTGAGCTCTTAGATTAAAATCTTCTTTAATAAAGTCTAATGTTTGTTTTGTAGCAAAGTGACCCTTTTAGAGCAAAAAAACAGGCTCTAAATGGTATACGATAAACTTTAAGGTATAGCCCACTTCAGTGTATAGCCCTTAAGTATATAAGTTGCTTCCTCATGGACATCCAGTTTTTTGGGGGGGGTTTTTCTTTTTTTTTTTTTTTTTTGGGGGGGGGGGGGGGGGGGGTTACAGTGCATAATGGATACATCTCACTAATCAAACTAACAAGCAGCAGCTGCAGCTTATCAGCTCTACCAACCTTCTAAATGTTCAAAATATCAAAAAAAAAACAGCACAGGTTGGTATTAAAATATATTAAATATTCACTCACTCATCCCCACTTTTCCAAACCTATTTCTCTATAGTTGAGCTAGAAACATTGGACTTTCATTGAATTAAACACCTTGTCCTGGATTTGAGCCCACAGCTTTTTGGATAAGGCTCATATCATCATCGCATGCCCCACAGAAGCCTCACTAGCTCACAGGGTTTCTCTCTACGCATCACCATGGGAAATCTGGTGTGAAAATGAGACACACTTTATCACTGCGCTGTCTTCTTTATCTGCCTGTAGTGATACGAGCGAAATAAACTTCTTTTAATCATTATGTTTATCGTAAAAGCTGTTTGGTAGAAGACAGTGAATTTCCTCGCCGTTTCCCTTGTTCCACTACAAAGGTTGACCCTAAATCACTTTCCGCTTTCATCTCTCACTGCAACCTGCAATCTGTCCAGCACTGGACTATTCTCGTTGCACTCTCTTTCTCTTTTCATCACCATCAAAAGAAGGATGCAGAGTTACTCAGTCAGCAGGGGGATGGAGAGCCAGCAGAAAATAGAAAAATAAAAGTCTGAACGGCTGGGCTGAAAGGAAAGTGGGTTAAGAGGGACGTGATGGATGAGACGGCGAGCTTTCCTGACTCATGGCCTGCTTTTGCTGGTGACTAATGTGGCCAGTGACATCTTTCTCACTATCCCTCAGCCCCCACGCCCCTCTGTCTCATCCCACCTGGGACACTTGTAGTCTGCCTGGGGCGGAGTATCACATAGGATCTCACCCAGCTCAACATGTCAAATCACCAAGTTCCAACTTAGAATGCAAGGGCTTGTGTTGTGAGGTTTTCGGGGGCTGCAGTAGGTCTGTAGAGAGATAGCTAGGTTTAACCAAAGCACAGCTTTCTGTCTTATTTACAGCTAAACATTTTAAAGGGATGTGTGCAATGGAATGCATACAGATCCTCCAGGAAGACAGGATAAGAGTTACATGTTCATCTTACTTATATGTCATATATATATATATATATATATATATTAGGGGTGCAAAAATACTCGCATCGGTATTGAACCATTCGATACAGTGCTTTCATATGCATATGTATCGAACAATACAATTTTTTTTATTTATTTTATCAACTTTTCTTCTGACGATGCTGTCTGTGTTGAGCGCTCAGTGGATCTGCGTTCGACTACTCCGCCTAGGCTGCACTGTCGAATGCAGATCCACTGAACACAGCACAAGCTAGCAAGACAGAAGCTAAGCTCGTTGCAACATGGCAACCTCCTCAACGCTACCCAAAATTGAACCTCCCCCACTCTCATTCAGATCTGGCGTTTGGAACTATCTTGGTTTTCATGTGAAGTATGACCCTGATGGTAAGCGCGTCATGGACAAAAGTAAAACAGTATGTCGGATGTGCCACGCAATGCTCAATTGGTGGGAACTAGTGCGTTAGCGCAGTTAGCTCGTTAACGTGTTGACGCCGTCCAGACCCACACACGGGGCGATCCGCGGTAACTCGTTAACGGAGAGTAACGCTGACAGCACTAGTGGGGACACAACGAATATGACAAGGTGGTGACAAAGACAAGTGGAAGCAGACAAAAACAACAAGCACGCATGCTACAAACTTTACCCGAGCCATTAGACAGCCGTTAGCACATGATTCTCCTTATGGGGACCTGATATGTTTAATATGCTGCTGAGAATATATCCCAGAAGAAGCGTATAGTATAGCTTTTATTTTGGAAAGAGCCATTTCTCTGTAATAAACTCTCTTTTCCAAAGATGAGTGATTTCTCGATCAGATAGATTTAATTTCTTTTATTATTTTGTTGTTTCAGCAACATTAAATTTAAAAACTGTACTTTTGAGTTAAAATATATATTTATAATTTTAATAAATGACAAATTAAAAAGGCATGAACATTTTTTTGTATCGAAAAAATATCGAACCGTGACACCAAAGTATCTGAACCCAACCCAACCGTGAATTTTGTGTATCGTTGCACCCCTTCTTTTTTTTTTTTTAGCTAGACCTAAATGTTTTGCTTGTTTTGCTGATATAAATGATTTCTTAATAATAATAATATTGACTATTATTATATTTCAGGGATTTATTTTTATCTGCAGCTGAATCCATACTGTGTTTTTACAACATAACATGCAATCAATTATTATGTTTTATTATTATAAAATTACAATCCTAGGTTTCTTCTAAGGTTTATCACAGTTGGGGTTCTTCTTCTTTTTCTTCTAAATGTGTGTCAAGCAGCAGTGCTGAAACTAGCTCGTGACACAGAACATCACCACTTTGGTGGGGAAAGAACCTGAGTCAGTGTGAGGTTGAGAGATACTGGCTAGATACAGTCAAGCTCACCTCAATTCATGGCTTGGGCTCTGGAGCTAGCGTCCTAAAGAGAGGCCGAACTCTAATAAGTGCACACGGCACCAGGGCACCCTAGGTTGCAGGTTGATGGTCGATTTTGTAATCATTTTATTTGATCTGCCGCTCCATGTCTTGGGTGAGAAGAGGAGCTGAGCTGTCAACTGATCACCAACTGACCAGGAAGGAGGATGCTGGACAGTTCTGCACACTCATAAGCATAAGGCCCCAGTCTGTAAGACCTTCAATTCCCACATTCAGCTTTGACAGCATTCCGAGGGAGGCTGGGGACACTGAATCTGAATGGACCACGTTCAATGGCTCAGGAAGCTACACAGAGCTGGCCATCAGAGGTGACAAGAGCCATTAAACGGAATAAAGGGTCCTATCAAGGTTGGTTACCCTAACAGAACTCCAAAGACAGCTGCCAGATGCCAGCAGGCCAATCAAAGTGCAGCTCTGGTAGTAGCTAAAGCAAAAAGTCAGGTATGGGAGAAGTTTGGCCATAGAGCCAGACTGTCAGTTGGCCTTGAAGCGATTCTGTCAAATCATCACACAACTCGGGAGGCGGAAGCAATGCTCTGCCCACACAGTGTTAATAGTGCAAGTGGGATATCGCTGCTCACAGCAGAGCCGATTCTTCTACACACTGAAAGAAGCTAGTTGAGGTGGTTTGGGCACCTGACTAGGATGCTCCTAAGCACTTCTAGAGTGAGGTGTTTTAAGTATATACCACCAAAAGAAGGCCCTGGGTTAGACTCAGGAGATTATGTGGAGAAATTGCTGGAGAGATTATATCTCTCAGCTGGCCTAGGAATGCTCCATTGGCTAACCTGAAGGAGTGTGGCTGAGGAGAGAGAGATCTGGGCTTCACTGGGCTGCAGCTGCACAACCCAGTGCTTGATAAATAGCGGATAGCAGGTAGTTGGATGGATGGATGGATAATTGGGCCAAAAAATGAATACACAGACACTAATGGATAGTAAAAGTTAGTGTTGGATTAGATACTCATTTGCAACAGTACTGCTACCGACACTGCCATCTTCGCTCCTCTAACTGACACACAACTGCACATAACATCACTGCACATAGGCCAGAACACCCCCACCCCACCCCCAACGTCACTAGCAGCTAAAAGCATGATCAGTAGTTTATTACACTGAACAGCATTCTATTAGGATTCCTCGTGAGGTCAGCAAAGGTTATCATCATAGTTAACCCTGTCACTGCACATGTTAATGTTAGTCATTTAGAAATTAGGTAATTATCAGTCAGCCACATTAGCTGTCTCTTAAGTTATCACTATGGTAGTGGCTACTGGCTATGGCAAATTAATGAAACAACATTACAAATAACCTTAATGTGGAAGCTAGACACCAAACTTTATCTGGCTCATAATTAACAGTGTTAATTTAACAGGATAATAAAAAATTTTGTGTCTAAAAAGCACTATGGTTCTCTTAAAATCCCAGATTGAAGATGAGGAAAATCTATCGACAACTAATTAGAAACAACGGCAGCCTACATTAGCTTCTTTCAGTTGTTTCCTTTTTAGAAACATTAGCCACACTAGATGGATCCCCATCTTTGATTTGGCAAGGGTTTTCAGAGGGGCACCATAAACACTATTTTGTTTTGTTTTTTCATTTTTTTTTTTTAATTACTGGTCTTTCAACCTGGACAATTCCCTCACTGTGTCATGAAAAATGTAAACTTCAAAAATATAGGTCAAAAACCCCCATCACATCCATATGGGCTGACCTCTTCTGGGCAAGGTTCAGTCCAAGCATGCAAAATAATCTTATATAACCCCTTAGTGTCTCAGTGGTAAGTCCAGTTTGGAGTGGGAGGTGAGGCTCGAATCAAGCCAAACAATAATCGTCAGCCAATCACAACCACCGCCATTGATGACACATACCAGTTGGCTAGTGAATTGTGCCCCACAGATGGCTGTCCACGAGTGCACGCAGCGACATACGGTGCAACAATAACACACATATAAATAAGCACCCAGACACGCACACCGGAGCCTGTTCATTGCTATGATAAGTGTCTAGCTCTGCCTCTTGGTTGTTTTCATTTGATTTTCATTTCAAAGAGCACCAGAACCAGCAGCAGGCAACTACAGATCTGAAGTGTGATCAGATGTGTCAGTGCATTTATGAGTGTGTGTGTGTTGCACTGCACTTTGCCTTTGCCCTTTCCAGCTATTGGTTTTTAGTATTGTGTGTGTGTGTGCATGTGAGCAGAGGCTCTTTGATGGAAGATGATATAGTGCACAAAAGTCAGGCTGGCCTTTGGAGCAGCTCATCTGATAATATGTGATGCTACTCTCCCCACCACTAAGACTATGCACAATCATACAATTGTGGTCACAACTTTACATAATATGATGGTAATTTGAGGCTTTTATTCATTTCAACTTTCAACTTTTCTTTGTCCACGGTGAAATGATTGTACAGCAGACATGTTTACTGACTTACTGGCTTATTTTGGATTTTCTCAAATCCATACAGTATACAAACGGACGTATTCAAACAGAAGTTTGCATACAGGCTCAAACATATACATAAACTTACTCTAAATCGTTCATTAAATTGTGCTGGATGTTCTACAAGAATTACTCCAAGATCATCAGTTTGAATAATGGTGTGTCAAAGTTATTCGGACGCGTCTCCACTTCGCCCAGGTCTGGAAAAAGACTCAAACTGTCACCCTCAGATGTGAGGAAATTGGTTGGGATGTTAAGGAACAACCCAGAAACCACCAAGACTAGAGCCTGCCATGAACTGAAAACTGTTGGAATGCCAGCATCACTGTCCACAGTGAAGCAAGATTAACAACGCTGACTGAGAGGGTACTCATCATTTTATGGTCAGAAAAGAGAAAGATTGGTGTTTCTGGCCACAATGACAAGAGATATGTTAGGAGGAATAAAGATGAGGCTGTACTAACTGTCAAGCATGGTAGCGCTAGCATCGTGCTTTGGGGCTGTTTTGTTAATATTCATACACTGCACAAAGTGGATGGAATAATGAATAGTAATCAACGACTAGACGAAGCTTGGAAAAAACTGTGCGTTCCAACAGGACAATGAACCTTAACACACATCAAAACTGGTTTGTGACTGGATTAAACTTCTGGAATGGTCTTCCTAAAGTCTTAACCTCAACCCTACAGACTATGCTTGAAATCCAGGTCCATGCCAGAAAACTTATGTTAAAAAGAGAGGTCAAATATCCAGAGAGAATTATGCCACATGGTTGGTAATCGCTACTATGAGAGTCTGTTCGATTTTTAACTTACAAATATTTAACAAAGTATAGTGTGGGGCTGTATGTATAAATTTCAGGCTGTATTTATAAATTTGACCATGTGTGGATTAGAGAAAAGTGAAAATAAAATCAAACTTGTGCATCCAATCCTTGTGTTTTTTTTTAAAGCCATTAAAGATGCATGCTGTACCATCGATCCACCCTGGAAAAGGAACAGTTCATGGAAATCACTGTGTATGTAAACTTCTGACCACAGCTATATATTTCATCAAGTAAATATTTTACAATAAGAGGCTTTTGTTCCATCCCAGACCTGCAGCTCAAAAGCTGCTTGGAAAGACACACCCAACCAAATCTGGAGTAAAACTGTGACACGCGCACATGAATACTTCATAAGCAGACATGTGAGCTAAATGGCAGCTTTTGAGGATATAAAATGGGATGAGTGATCCTTGGTCTCTCTTAAATCGGTACAGAATAGCAAATTTATGAAAACTGGCTTCTGTGAATGTGTGAGTTCAAGTTAAATGGAAGTACAGGGCCACAGCGTTCCACAGCACAAGTTTCAGTCATTTTAAGATTTTATTTACTCAGTTGCGTTTCATTGGATTATTCAAAGGATCAAGTCTGAGTCACGGTAGCATTTTAAGAGTTAAGCATGAGGATAATTATTCTCTTTCTCCTTGAAACAGGCCGAGAAGATACAGTCCTTTAGTGCCAGTTAAAGCACTTACTCGCTCTCGCTTACTCATGCTTAATACTAACAATTCCAAGTGTCACAAATATCAAACTGCCTTCATACTATTCCCTTCACACGATTGAGAGAAAGTCAAAGTACAGCTACTTTGAAACCAAAGACTCTTTATTTTAAAAGGCCTTAGAAGTGTTAGAGAGAAAACCTAAGTCTTTCCATCACTGTCTCATGCTTCAGAAATATAATATCTTCAGTTTTAAAAATGTTTAAATGTTTACTTTTGCTTGTTCTTTTTATAAGATCCTACATGGACTTGCTCCACCCTCACTGAGTGAGTTCATCATGTTTAAATCCAATATCAGTGGAAGAGTAACCAGATCCTCTACTAGAAGGGATTGCACAGTACCTTTGGTATCTCACTACCTCTGGCAAAGATACTGAGATGTGGAATGGTATACTAATCTCAAACAATGGCTAAACAAGAATCAGATTTGCAATCACTAGTTTTATATTAATATGTGTTATTTTTAATGTTGCATATTTTGCATTTCATTGTAATATAACATTTTGTGCTGTAATTTCATGTATTTGTTGTCTGGACTAGATTGTTGTACAGTGTCTGAGGGTTTGCTACATTCCGTATTTATTGTTTTTGTCTGACCTGCCAGGTGCTACAGATGTAAATTTAGCCTGTTGGCTAACTCTGGCATATTTACATTGATATATGTTCATTAATATGCACTGTCCCTTTTTATTCAAAAGAAGATCCTGAGTCACATGTTTCAGTTTCCTTCCACAGGTGGGGAGCACAGTCTGCGCTGCCATTCTGGTGTTTGCATCTCCCTTCATTTGTGTGCATACACGTTCATGCAGCCATCTGATACAACCTCACACCTCAGCGTGCACTTGGCACAGGCAAGGGACAGGCAAGGGACAGGCATCTTAAAATATGCTCAGTTTCACTCACACTCCCTCTTTCCACTCCATTCACTGTCACGTGCAGTATAAACAAACACCATAAGAAAGGGGCAGCAGTGCATAAACTGAATTATAGCGAGGCACCTTTATGCCTTTGACCTCATGCAGCCATCCACAGATCACCAGAAGTGCACAGCTGACCTATGACATGCCTGAACTTTCTCCCTACATGTCTAAATCAGCAGAGACAACTGGTTCCACATCTCTTAAGCAAACATCAGCGTAGACTAAGAATCATCAGAATCAGAATACTTTATTAGTAAAAATGAAAGCAAGAAAATTGTGTCTATGAGTATTTAGGCCACAATGCTATATCCACCACAGCATCACTGTGAATCATATCTACTGTCTCTTATGACCGTATTAATCCCTTTAAAGACTTAACGAGATTAAAGTAAGAGAAGACATGAACCTGTAAGCTGTATCGTGGCAATTGCTTACTAACAAAGATGAGAGCATAACAGAGGGAACCAAGTATTTCCAGCTGATGTGCTGCAAATAATCTAATCCAGTCCACTACCTCCAAAATGCCTATAGCCTGTACACTGCAAGATTAAACAGAGTTTAAGATATTTGTGTCATGCTCCTCTCATCTTCTCAGATATCAGTTGTATTATTCCGATCATCAGTTCATTGGTGCGATCATTGTCCTGCACGGACACTGAGCACCGCGAGCCGCGCAATTAAGAAGGAATCAGTGCACTTACCACTTACAGCAAGGAGCGGCGAAGGCAAGGTGCGGGGAGTCGGAAGTTGTCAAATTAATGTTTGCTTCTGTCGTTTTTGTAAGTATGTCATCGTTTGGGTTTTATTTTCGCTGTGCTGGTGTGAGGACGGCGGTTCGCAGGACGGCTTGTCGGCTCTGTGATGCTGGTCACACGGCATGCAAGGCGCGGCGAGAAACGCGCTGCTGTGGCGAAAGGGATAGGAGGGTGGGAAGGAGGGAGAGGAGAGATGGATTACAAGCAGGCCCAGCCGCTTGGAGAAGACAGGCAAACAGCGACTACGCGTGGACATGTGTGGAGAAAGCGTGAAGGGAACTGTAAATGTTGTTTACCTGTGCAAAAGCGTCCACCTGTCCTCACATTTATCATTGTGATTCACCTTTGCCATTCTTCGTTTCGGCCTCAGGAAGAAACTGTTTTCAGGCTGGAGAAAGTTACATTTTACGTTTTATTAACTGCTTTGCACCAGCTTTTAGCCCAGTGGTTTTCAAAAAAAAAAACTATTTCTGGCATGACCCAGTTGTGAAATAAAATTTTAGAAAATTATAATTTTAGCGAAATAAAAAAGTAAACACAGCAACCTTTTATTAAATAATAATGCTAATAATAATAATGCAGCTGCATTTAAGAAAAATATGTTACAGGAACTGCCTTTTTAAAAACCCTAATTAGGCACTCTAAAGTTTATACAAAGCTAGCAGTAGTTGATATGCAGTTAGCATATAAGCTAGCTTACCAAGCTAGATAGCAAAGAAAACACGAAGAATAGAAGAATTGAATAGGCAATTTATAACGTTAATCACATAAAGTAACAGCTTGTTACTACATAGTACTTTTTTTATTCCCCCAAAGTGAAATATTAATCATAGCTGGTGTGTTAAATCCATAAATTTAGGGTTTTCATGTAGCAAATTCACAGTGGGGATGAGGCTCACTCCAACAAGTCACAGTCCATGGCTGTGAAATAGTTAACACACATTATAATGTGTTAATTGGCGATTTTTAGATGTGTTGTCATTCTTGCAGAGAGAGGCAATAACTTTGCCACTCTTGCTGTTTTGTTAAGCTAATGGTCTCCTGGCTGCACAGCCTCATACTTAATGGACAAAAAAGAGACTAAAAGAAATCTTCTAATGTTAATTTCAACAAAACAACTAAAGGGTGTATGTGGCAAAATGTCAAACTCGTTTACTCTGAAGCGTTGTAATGAGGTATATATTTACATGTGTCCTAGCTCCTAAAGTTATTTAATCCAACAAGTGTGAAGAAAACAGTTGCTTTTCTTTTGCAGCCACGCTTGATGAACTTCAAGAATTGTTGAACTCTTTGGCAGTCGCTGCCCTTTGACAGACTGAAATTATTCTCTGATCTAACTCAAACAGCTGCAAGCAATCGCAGGCTGGAGTACGTACAGTAGGCCTATGCAAGTTAAGACTCTTGGCTTGGACACAGCATTTAATTTTTTTCCATTTCTGTAATGTATAAAACTCAACAAGTATACTGGATGTTTGCTAGAGATGACTCATAACACATCACATTGTTACTGTCTGAGTTACCCAGTCTGCACAGCACCAGTACACTAGATTAATGTGAAATGAAATTTTAAAAAAAAGAAAAAAAGAAAAGCAGACATGATCTTTACTGGAAAGTATTTTGAATTTATATGAGATCTAATGAAATTGAAATGGCTATGCTTCCGTTTCCACTTAGTGAGTATGCAGCAGTGTCTGCACAGTTAAAATTGATGCTTTGAATTTATTTTCTATCCAGCCTTTTTGGATCTCCAGTTCAATATTTGAGACTAGCCCAGCCTTAAATGCAGCATGTGCATGTGCAGTATATTCTCTAAGCCAACATTTCTCACTCTCAGTGTGTTAAGCGGAAGACACTAATCCTACTATGAAACCATAAACATCCTCAGCATGGAAACACAGGGCCAGACATGGACCTATAAAAATATATTTGCAGGTGAAATATGTGCCACCAAGGCCTCTTGCAAAAAGCCAGACAGATAGGCATAAATCAGAGGCCTTGGATCAATGCCCTGTTTCCCATAGGCAAACTGCTGTGGCACAACACAATCAATTCTACCTCTGGATTCATAGCTCCAATTACTAAGCCTTGTTCTCTGCTACAACTATAAAAGGGGTGGTGTGTGTGTGTGTGTTGGAGGGGGGTGGGGGTCACCTGGAATCATACCCTATTTATAGTAGTTTTGGATTCAACTCAGTTCCTCTGAAATGTGCAGAGGGGCAACCGAAGCGTTTCTTTCTTTCCGAGCGCCCAGTGCTGACATCAGCTGATGCAGACACCACAGTGGCAATGGAAACAGCGTGCATTTAGTCACCCTATAATAAAGACAAAAATTGCTGATCTGGAAAAGCTAGCAGCAGGCAGAAGTCATAATTCAAAGGATCCACTTGGAGCTGCTACACAGCCGGAGCATGCAGTCTAAAGAGGGCATCAACCAGACAGACAGCTCCTGTTTCCCTCTTATCGATAGGTGTGTTAAATATATTAAAGCACCATATACTGTGTACATCTGGTCCGTGTTGCTGAAGTCAGGGCACAGTCAATTGGATTACAGTGCACGTTGTGTTGTTTAAGCAGTGATTTCACAGGAGGGTTGGGAAGGGAAGACTGAAGGAGCATATGGACTCAAGTCTTGACGCTGTATTTCCATCATTTTAAATGTAGGGTCCCTCTTGGGGAATATTTAATGATCCATGGGAGGAAAGGAGGGTACGCATGTGTGTTAAGATTACGCACAACTGGTCAGACGAGCAATCCAACATCATCACTGAGGTGATGTATTTGAGAGTGAGTAAATGATACCAATGAAACCCAGTGCGTTTCTGTGTGTGTATTCAGGTATCCACAGACTCATCCCCTCACTCATGCATACCCTACATAAACACAAGCAATGCTATCGATTTGATGCCGTAGCAAAGCTGCTTATTTGGTGTGGGGCGGGTTAACAAACACTCACAAGCGCCCTTATTTATCAGTTAGATTGCTTTAAAAGTCACAGGACAGCAATACAAACACATTTCAGCGGCACGAGGGAGCAAGTGCCTTTTCATGAGAGCGTGTCTTTTTCAGTCGGTTATTAATCAGCTGAATTATTTATCATCTTCTAGCAGGGGGTGGGTGGGAGGTTACTGCTGAGGGACGGAGGAGCAGGAGAGAAAATGACTATGTTGCACACTGTTGCTCGCCGTTAATGTTCAGTATTTATAAGAACACATAAAATTTGTATTAATTATATCTACAAGGCCTTTTTGACCTGGCTGTAAAACACGGACACACAAATGCAGGCAAACACGAAACCCAGCTTCACCTCCGACTGAAGCTACGCACTCCCCGTCAGCTGAAAATACGCTCGAGTCAGCAGAGGTAGAGCCCCCTCAGCAGAATGGTTCATTGCTGTCACATGGATCACTCTTACTGTCCCACCATTTGCTCAGCACCTAATAAATACATTCTGAACAGCTTATTTATTCTCTGTCATTTGGAAGCTGCCTCACTTTGCTCTCTTTTAGCAGAAATCTGGTGTAAATAAAGGTTTTTTTTTGGTTTCCAGGCCTTGATTTTGTTGTTTTGTCACATTACATTGCAAGGGAAAAAAGTAGCCTGAAGTTAAAAAGTACTTCTAGGTTAAAACACAAGTTCACTTAAATGCAGAAATAATAATAATAATAATTAAAAATAAACCCTCATGGACATTTGAGCTTGTGTTGTGACACCACCTTCTGACTGACACATGTAATTACAGCAAGAATTCCTATCCCATGAAACCTTAAATGAAACACATTTATTTACCTTTAGCCCAACACACAGATAATCTCAAATTTACTCCACATAAAGTTCAAGAAGCTGATTTGCTGAATTCTGCATGTTTGATCATTAAAAATTAAAATAAACCTTTAAAAGATTTTTTTCCCCATCAACTTTTCTTGCTGTACCCTTAGGTGCTTAATAAAAGGGGAAAAAATGAACAAATTAAAAACCATGCAACCTAAAATCGTTCAAAAATAGAACTTTTTATGACAAAAGATAGCTCGAAAGTACACAGCACACTTCCAAACTGAGTTTTCTCCACCTACACCGAGGAGAAGTGTGTGGATGTCAGCCACATCTTCAAAATTACTTGCACAGAAAAGGTTTAAAGCTTAAAGTTTACACAAAATTATAGTTTTTAGTTTAATAATCTACCCATATTCTCCACAGCATCACACCACTAGCAGGTTAGAAGGGGGGGGCTTCAGTGGAATCTGTCCCAGAGTGAATTTCTTAGCCTTGAACTGACTCAGTTCCTCTTCGGTCAGTTTACTCTCAGGGGAAAACAGACTGTCCGACGCCCCTTCGGCAGACCCAGTTCCTGAAGTGGGCTGAGTGGCTGCTGCCCCAAATCCTCCACTTGTCTGCCCAAAAAGACTGCTGCTTCCTGTTGTCGCAGGGGCTCCAACCCCGAAACTGCTGCTTGCTCCAGTGGGGAAACTAAATCCAGAGGCAGATCCAAATCCTGACGCAGGTGCTGGTTTGTCCGTGGTGGTAGAGGCAAAGGAGAAACTTGAAGCTGAAGGTGTAGAGGAGGACGCAGTGCCGAACCCAGAGGGAGGCTGTGTGGGAGCTGCTAAGATGTCACCAAAACCTGTTGAAGATGACTGTGTGGCTGCAGAACCAAATCCACTATTTGAAGCAGAAAAGCTGAAACCGCTGGCCTGGGCTGGTGCTGGGGCACCAAAATCTGCAGGAACAGAAGGATTTAGAGTTATCATGGAGTGATGGATAATTTTATAAAATACCTTTTATTATGAAATTCTGAAAACCTACACTTTGATTAATTTAGTGCTAAAATACTAAACTACATGCAGTCTCTGTAAAATCTGCTCAAGCATCATAACTCATTAGAAATGGGAAGTACCTTGGAAAAGAAAGACAGTTTATGATTCAATAAAGAAATCGTTGATCTTTACCTTTGCTTCCAAAGCTGGAGATGGAGGATCCAAATCCAGTTGCTGTTGTCGAACCAAACCCACCTGAAGATCCCTGAGGTGCGGCACCATTTAATTCTGCAAGCTGCAATGAAAACAAATGAAGTAAAAACAACATAAACAGCCCCAAAACAGACAGGAGCAATGCTAGTGTGAAATCAGAACGTCAGCATTAAATCTAAACCAGGTGTTCGATACATTCGAGGAGTAGAAGGAAACTTTATTAAACGAAAATTTATTCTGACATTTCCATTGCTGCACACTGCTGACATGCACACCTAATGGTAAAAATTCAAACACATCTTCTCAGTGCTGTTTGGTTTTCACGTCTCATTAGGGACCAGTTATGGACTCTGGAATTGTAACAAATGATCTAAAGTTGGGAAGCGATGTTTGTGAGGATCTGTGTGTCTTACCAGTGCCGCACGAGTGGCTGGATTCATAATCTTCAATTCCTGGACTCTGTTTTTCCACTGACTGAGCAGCTGATTGATGCCATTCATCTAAGCACAGACAAGAGGAATTTCTTATACTCTTAGAAATACTTAAACACATTTAACGTTTTGCCTTCCGATATTAAATTAGAGCTTGATTATAATAATCAAGCCCATGTAACAAAAAGACTTGGGGCCATGCTTCTATCCACGAAGAAGATGAATACTGACCCAAAGCCAAACAGACATGACATTACTAAGGAACACTGCACTTACGTAGCCCTGCAGATCTCCTGAAGGTCTTGTGGAGTAGTATTCCAGCCGGAGCTCTTCAGGGGAGAGGTCAGTGAAACCTGTAGTCAGAACATAGGAAACATGTTCAGGTCCAGTGTTTCAGTTTTTAAAAATATACATTTAAAATGAAAAATCTCATACACACCAGATACAAGTGTCTTGAAGCTATAATAACACGAGAATCCCCACTGGCCAGACTTCTCCCAAACATCCATGTCCATCTGAATGACTTCCCTGGATAACAAATATGACAATAATTTCCTTACGACTGATAAAAAAATATTTAAAAAAAAAAAAAAAAAAAAAAAAAAGAACGTTATGTTTTCTCATAAAGACTCACAGTTTTTTGTCGTCGTCTTCATCACCAACTGTTCCTCCCGCTGCCCTTCCTCCTCCTCCCCCCCTGCCTCCCCTGTCAAAGGTGCTGGGAGTATTAAGAGCTGAAAATCTGTTTTGACTTGAGAAACTAAAGTCGGAGCTCTTCACATTTTCTCTTCGCCCTCCACCACCACCACCACCTCCTCCTCCCCCTCCCCCACCTCCTCCATGACCCCAGTCGTCACTTCCGTGAGAAGAGAAGGATGAAGGCTGGATGTAGTTTCCTTTTTGCTGGGAAGGATTCACCCAGACTCTGTTTCCAAACCCTGGAATCAAAACACAAACCAGTGTCACAAAGCATTACAAATTGTGTAAAATACACTCCATAGTGCATCATCATTATTAACCAATTTTAATCCTTGTTTAAATCACTTTATTAGCTCTCTGGATAGCTTTATCCTTGACTTTCTGCATTACTGAAAGCTGGTTGTCTGCTTTACATTCATTTATTTGAAAACCACCATGAGGTCTCATGAAGTGGTAACATGAAATTAAATTGCTGTTGTTTAGCACACACCTGACCTTTGTAAAATATGTATTTGTTTCCAGCGTATTGTATGACTGCATTGGAAAAGAAACTATGACACAGTAATATTACCCATCCCTCCTATACAAAATGTGCATTCATGTGGCTTCAGAATAACAGGAAAACCTCATCTGTGATGCCCATTCAAGTTTGGGGGAAAAAAAAAAAAAAAACACCATATGCCAAGTTGTTGACATCCTTAAAACTTAACAGAGTTGATATTTTTGACTGGGCCCCGTGCTATAAAGTGAATTCAACATACTCAGGCTACCCTTCCATTTCTAAATAAGTTAGCATGACGGTGACACACCCCAGTAAGAAGTGAACCACAGTTGAAAATCCAGGGTTAACTCCATGGTTAAGTTACCTAGATAAGCACAAATCCTGCTCCGGCTGCCGGGTGTGTTTGTATCTCAGCCCACTGTTCAAATACGATACCCACGAAACAAACTTATTTTGCCTACAATTCAGTGGGACAGTAAAGGAAGGCTAACAACAGCTAGCTAAGAGAGCGAAACCATCGCAAGAAGAATGCTAAAGAAACTGAAAGTACGTTTAGATTAATGTTAACTTATCGAAGACGCTACCTCCACCTCCACTTCTGGGCTGTTGCTGACCAGAGGAGCGGTTGCTGTAGTTGTTGTTATATCCTCCACCACCTCCTCCTCCTCTGCTTCCTCCTCTTGGGTGCTCATTCCAACATTTTTCGCCGTAACGACAGCGGCCCTGAAGAAAGAAGTTGCACACAGGCATTTCCAAAAGGTGCAAAAGGCGTCTTTTAATATTCCACTCGGCAATATTTTCTGGTCGTGTCTGAACTGCGGTCGCGCGAGATTTACGTCACTACTCGTCCCACGTGGTCTTTTTTTTCGGGTGGGATTCTTTTTTTAAATTTCTTTACCAGATAATTTCTCTATCAGATATTTTTTAATTTTAACAAAAGTTATATAATAATATAAAATAATAATAATAATAATAAGAAGAAGAAGAAGAAGAAGAAGAAATTAAATAATTATATTAAATTAAAAACACATTTTATTTCATTTTTTAAATTTAACCTTTACCAAAGGAAAAAAAAAATCTGTATTTTTATTTTCTTTTATTTGACCAAAATGTAAGGAGAAGAAACTACAGATACCTGAAAATTGTAGTAGTATTAGTATTTGTACTTATGAAAAATTATGGTAAAGTCCTTGGTAAATGTTGTTAAATGATGTCACAACTACTAATAACTCACTCAGATCACTTTTTAAAAAATTGTAAATTACAGCTACAATGTGTAATAATGTTAAAGTTAAAAGTGATTTAATGTTTGTAAGACCTTAGAATATTTAATAATTATTAAATATTTGCACAAACTCTGACTAAAATCCAAGATACACCTTTCATCACACCTTTGTGGTTTGGAATCTCAGAGTTGGAGAAACTTTTTGAACCTATGAAAAAAAGCACACTGAAGATGTCAAACACTTTCTTACCTACAGTTTGTAGCTGTCAGTAAATAGTAACCTTAAAAGCTATGGTGGAACTATAAGAAAGTTACGGTACTTACTGTAATGTAAAAAAAAAAATAAGTAAACACTAATTTAAGATAATTAGAAATGGTGTGAATAATCTATATCAATACCTCACTGACACACAGCGACTATACCGCACTCATTCTTGATTTCCAAAAATGTAAATGTAAAAGATGATCATTTATAGTTTTCAACACAGGAATCCCCCAATGCACTACTTTTTCTAAACGTGTACAATAAAAGGTAGCTTGCATCACATTTATTTTTCTATGGAGGACACAATTCACAGAAAATATAAAAGTTTTATTTTTACTTTCCGTGTTATCAAAATGATATACTTTGATACAGACAACTACATGCAAAACACTTTCTTTGAAAGCCCAGTAATATAGTCTTTCTTAACAATAAATTAGAAAGTAAGTACCAGTAAGGTCATGAGAAAAGGAATGTCATGAAAACGTATAGTTCATATATGAAAACACACGATCTTCTTAATAAAAGCACTACTTTTTAAAAATGTCAAAACTGTATTTTATAGTGTAGCTTGTTTTAGCAAAGTCTGGTCTTTAAGAGAATGTTAAAAATAAAGCTTTCTTTAGGTAAAAAAAAAAAAGTTTAATGCTATTTTGATTATTAAGATGAGCAGCAATACAATGCCGTACCATTTAAAATTAAAAATCCTTGCATGAATTGGCATGTAGCATGTTTTTCACCACATAGATGTGGAAAGGCTAGTTATTTTACATACCATAGGCATGGAACAAACTTCAATTTTTTATGTTAATTGAAAAGCTTAAAATTGCGGAAGTGTAGGGGTCAGCCAGGCAAAAGAAAAACAGAGCTATATTACATTATGATATGAAAAATCTAACAATATACTTTTCTTGTTTGTTACATATATTTTAATGTTAGTACAATATACTTTTTTACGTTTGAATAACATAATATCACGTTATTACAATATTCATAATTATCACGTTTGAACGTAAAAGTTTTTTTGTTATAACGTGATAATTATGTTTATTGTAATAACGTGATATTATGTTGTTCAAATGTGAAAGGTATATTGTACAAACATGTAAAGTATATTGTTAGATCAATAAATGTTTCACGTTATAATGTGATATAGCTCTATTTTTCTTTTCCCTGGGTGGCAGCTCTACGCTTCTGTATAAAATCATCAACATGTAAACATTTCTTGAGCTAAGAAATCTGAACTACCTTTAGCTTAATCGCCTTTCAAGTGATCCCTGGTTAGTAAATTTTCTAAAAGATGAGATTTACTAAAAAATAAAAAAAAAATTGTGTACCAAAAACTAGCAGATAAGAACGTCTGGATTGAACTTGTAGGACAGATTACTGTAAGGCAGGCGTCTCGAACTCTAGTCCTCGAGGGCCGCTGTCCTGAAATGTTTCCATGTGTCCCTGTTGCAACACACCTGAATACAATTAGTAGGTCCTTAGCAAGACTCTATAGAAACAATTCAGCCATGTGATTCATGTTATAGCAGCTCATGAGTGAATGAACCTGGTGCAATAAAAGTACTTTTAGAAGTGCATTTTTCCAAACACTTATACTTGAGTAGGGTTATGGGTTGCCACGTCAGCATGCAATCAAGTTCTATACTCTTGCTAATGACCTACTAATTTTATTCAGGTGTGTTGCAACAGGGACACATGGAAAAGTTTCAGGACACCAGCCCTCGAGGACTGGAGTTCGAGACCCCTGCTAAGGTGTCTAATCAAACTCTGTGAAAAGTAAGAAAATGAAACAATATATCATATCAGGGCTGCCCCACAATATATCAAATCCTCC
This sequence comes from Neolamprologus brichardi, assembly GCF_056152115.1. Lineage (NCBI taxonomy): Eukaryota > Metazoa > Chordata > Actinopteri > Cichliformes > Cichlidae > Neolamprologus > Neolamprologus brichardi. The sequence continues at coordinate 21,601,120 of NC_142124.1, read as the reverse complement.
TTCAATTAATCACTATGTATCAATATATATTTCTTTTTTTCAAAATACATGTTATACAATGTTTGTTTTAAATAATAAAAACATATTTAGGAAAAAAAATATTTTCCCCTGCTCTGTAACAAATCTAAAGCAATGTATTAAAAGTAATAATGATAACAATATGAAAAAGTCTTGTAACAAACTATAGCAAGCTTACATGCAATAAGATTTTACAATAAAAAAAGAAATGGTGCAAATACAATCAATAAAAAAGGAGAGGGAGTGCACACTCAGGCACTACAACTATTAAAGTGCATTGCAGAGCAAACACAATCCATGGATGCTGAGGAAGAGGACCACTGGTAGGACTCCTGCATTATCTCTGGTTTCCATCCACAGGCGGTCAGCGTCTCTCCTTAGCATCACACTGGCGGAGGAAAGTAGCTGCTCTGCCAGCTGAAAGGCCTGGTTATCCTGCAGCAGGGCAGGAAGAGACTGAATGTTGAGAACATCGCTGCTCTTTAGCTTGCACGCCTGGGGAGATAGGTAGGTGGATCAGTGGACAAGCTCTTTGTTGCAAAATGCTGGTTTACAGATTAGAATTCTACTTTCCTCAAAGAACTAAAATAAAGAAAGATGAAATGGCTTAATAAAAACTTTAAATTTATGTCACAACATTAGATATAGAGCTAAAATTCCATAATTGGTTGTAGTTAGCTTAGCATAGCTAGCCTGGTTAAAGCAGCCACCAGAAAGTCACAAGGAATTTGGGGGGGGGGGGGGGGGGGGGGTAAAAAATACATAGAAGTAGAAATATTATTATTAATTGAACTTTAGAAGGTCAGATAGGTGTGTATTTTGACACCTCTGGAACAGAGATAGGCTAGCTAGTTCCCCGTTTATACTAAGCTAAACAGGTGCTTGTCATGTTTAGAGATGTAAAATTTATTTTTAATACATAGTTTTCTTTTGTGTGTGAGTGTGTTCTACGTACATATTGAATTATTGAAATAACTCAACCACCAATGTACTAATCATGGTACCAATCATTACCAACAATGTGCACTAAACTGAAACAAGTTAGCTAACCAGCATGTTGAAAGCCTGCAGAAAATCAGGAGCGCTCTTGCTCAGAAGTTCCAGGGTTTCATTGGGCAACTCTATAAAAACATTAAACAGAACACATGATGAGGTTAAACCTACTAAAAAAAAAAAAAATCTGCAGCACTGCTTTGTATGCTGAGCTTTTTTTGTCTGTAACTTCCTCTTACCTTCCATGGCACTGACCAACAGGTGCGCTGCATTTAGGGTGCTTTCAGTGGGACTCTCTGCACTGGGTTGCTCTTCTTTTGGGGTCCCATTGTGTATTTCATTGCTACACAAATCTTCAAGCTGACATAGAAAAAGGGCTTCAGATTAGAAGGAAAAATAAATAAATGAATACATTTTAGGATGCTGTGGTTACACATTTATTCACACAACCGCGAGACAGATTATTTTAGCCAACTGGCTAGTGGTCACCACGAGCATCTGGTCTACAGGGCATTACCAGTTTCACTCACCACAAGCTGCAGATATGACAGAGCAGCTCTGTCATTCAGAGTTTCTTGGAGCTTCTTGAATAAAGCCCATCGGGTCGGCTGGGGGAGCTTTGCCAGAGGAGAAAGGACTTTTTCCTGCGATTCTGCAACAAACCAGAAGATACTATTTGTTTATTATCGATTATTATAACCATGTGACTGCTGTTCTTTCATATTGTCATAATCATTTTTTTAGGTATTACAGCTAGTTTTAGTGGCAGTGTTTACTACTGAGGAAAGTCAGCTCAGCTATAATGTTTGAGAATAAACCACAAAATGCAACGGCATAGGCAACGTTTCAGTTAAAAAAAACGGATAAAATAACAGTTGTATTTGGGACAAAAAGGAACCTTCCTCAGTTTGCCATAAGTCTACTGTGGTTCATTTGTTATATTTTTTTCCATCAACAAGTAATTGTGTGAATGTATGAATGAAGGGACAAACCATTATGAAGTGCAATAAGGGGTGCTTTCTGTGGAACCTTCTGCTCGTTGCACTTTCCATCCACTGTGTCAAAGCTATCATTAGAAGGCCAGGACCTCGAGATGGAGTCTGACTCAAACCCTCCAATTGCACCAGGTTGTAGACATATGTCTGAAAAATACAGAAAACATCATAAACACATGGGCAAACACATATCACACACAAATGTTATCTGATTATTGAGTGTGTAAACAGAAGAACTTACTGTTGCTATTATATCCTCTAACCATGTTTGCCTATCTATCACTAACACTTCTCTATTAAGTAGATGGCAGCTACATGTGTTACTATAATTACAACAATCCCTGACGAGCATGTACACCCTCATTAACCTCTCCTGTCTCTAACAGCAGTACAGTACCTGTAAGCGAGCATTTCATCCGTGGCAGGGGAAATGGCCAGAGGACAAACAGACCGATAAGACTGTTGATTGAATACAACCTGCATCATTGCTTCATTGTTGTAAATACTACCGCTGCCATCTTGGAGGCTGCTGTAGGATAGTTGTCGGAAGCTCACCTGGGCATTCCAGGCAATATAAGCTAGCCCCAAGAGGAAACTAAAAAAATGCAGCCAACATGGAGTCGCAGTTTCTGAAGTTGCACTTGAGGCTAGTTCCAAACATGAGTCAATCCCTATAGACTGCCATTATAATCACACAAATATCAGCAGGGTTACTTCAGGCCATTGAAGCAATGTGTGTTTAATCAAAGCAGAGACCGTAGAAAAGCTATGATATCCATGTAAAACCTTTGCCACACACAGCAGCAGTTTTTCAGTGATTTGGTTGTATGTGTGGTCAGTGAGGTCACACCAGAATGTTAAAGTGATATTGTCATTCTCACGTTCATAACCACACATGTGGTTTAGCACACACACTCTCACTCACACACACTCACAGTATTGTCCGTCTTTTTTAACCTCCAGTTCCAGGATGCTGTACGCGATGACTGTACCAGAGGGGATCTCCACGGAAACATCGCTGTCTATCTCAATGCTGTTGCTGTCCCTCACACACACCTGGGAGCACACATATACACACACATGTAGGATTGATTAAGGAAGGCTGACTGATTTCTTTTTTCTTATATTTTTGGGGGGCATAAACAGAATTTCACAAATTTATGGTGATCAAACTAGAAAATATGACATATGCTGATAATAATTTACCTGATAGAATTATTGAAAACACTCATGGCATCATGACTAAAAAAGCTTTTAAGAGGCCTACCTTAACCGAACTCCCCAGCATGCCAACCAGCCCGAGCACCCCTTGAAAGGTGCACTCTTCCACTTTTGTCTGGGTGATGGAGCAGGGGCTGGTGGTGAGGATCCTCTCCTTCACTAGCCCCACCACCTCAGCCCGCTTCTCTATCTGCCTCACCAGCACGTGCTGCATGTCCACCGACCTGATGTGAAGTGAAGCTGGTGTTAATGGTTTGAGACAGACTGATTGACAAATGGAAAATGACACCACGCCGCTGTGGTCTGAGGTGTTTAGCATGTGATGCCTGAAGTCCACATTTATAAGGAGTTCATTACATCACCAGTGAAGACCTCATCTCCTTACTCTTCGATGACAACCTGTATATGTGAAAGCAGTTTTTAAAAATAAAATAAAAAGTTTTTAAAATATTACATCATACCTGTTGTCAGAGTCAAGTAATAGCTTCTTCACATTCACCTCCTCTTTCTTCAGCTGGCCAAAACATGACTGGAGCTTGGTAGTGCCACGCCCCTCCAGTCTGATACTTGCAGAGCCGACTTCGGGGCCCAGATCACTAGCAAGTTTAGCTCCGTATGTCCCCTTGTAGGTCAAGAATTCTGACTCTGACACTCCTGAAAAAACACAAGGTGTTACCCCGATATCAGCTTTGTTGAAATGTGTCTGGGAACTCACATGCACTACATTTTTCCTGTAACAACTTAAGTTTGAATCTGCACACCTACCCGGCATGAGCTCCTTGTCACCCAGCAACAAGTCGCCAAGAGTGAAATCTGTTGGTTGGTACCTGGGTCTCTGCCAAAACCAGCGCTTGCGTTTGATCACCAGGGCCATGGGAACCAGTTTGTGAGAGTCATTTACTCGAGAGACGTGGATGAGAAGTCCTTCGGGGTCAATCTCACGGACGAAGTTGGCAGTGGCCTTGGAAAACATGACTCCAGAAGACGAGCACCGCAGACAGCTGGAAGAGAAAGAAATTAAAGGTTTCAGCTTGGGCTTAATTTCTCTCCAACAGCAACCTAACTGTAGGTGATTTCCAGTTGGTATTCTCTCCAGCTCTCTACCCTTGATTGTTTATGAGTGACTGAGAGGCCTGTGTCGGGGGGGTTAACCCCCAAATAGCAAGAAATCAGTGACTCATCGGACATAGAGGAAGTCCCCTGGATGTTAGGATACAACTTTAACAACAAAAACATGAGTGCACACAGACACCAAGGTCCACTAATACTGCAGTCTCAGCTTTCATTGTTTAAATATTCACAATATTTGGATGTACAATAAAGAGGGGTGGGGAGTTTGGAGGAGAAGGCTGCGCAACATTAGATGGTAGAGGAATGTTAAATAAAAGAGGACGATGGAGCTCAGGCTTTTGAAAACTATTCTCATGAATAAAATGTAAGAATGTTCAACTTCGCTGTTGAACATTAAGGCAAACTAACCATGACTTGACATAGATTCACTGTGTTGAGTCACTTGGGTTAAATTATTAAGCAGCTGCCGTAATGTCACCTGGGACTGTCCTTTAACCCCAAACTCGCACTGTAAAAGCTCACATTCTGAATATTTCATGTTTCTTTTGTTTAGTGTGTTCTGAACCAAGGAAACAAGGGGCATAAAAGGAATAACTGTCACATGCAGTAACAATGTACCAATAGGCGATAGATAGATAGATAGATAGATAGATAGATAGATAGATAGATAGATAGATAGATAGATTGATTTTCGGCTCAGGCTCCACGACCACCCCCATACACACGTGTGCCAGCCCTTTTCCCGGCAGCCCACTTTTTCCACTTCAAGCTTTCAAGCTACAGTAGCTGGGGCCGCGCGCGAGCTGGCGTAGTGAGTGAGGTCAATTGCGCACGAGCCTCAAGACGCATGACTTGGATGAATTTAAAGGGAGCCGAAGACTCAAAAATACTCTGACCGCAAAATAACAACACAGGATGGGACAGTGAAACCATTCTTAGTCTCGCCATCGCACAGAAACACAGACTGACACGCAGTAGCCAATAAATAAAGTTTTTACCTTTCTCAGAGTTGACAGTCAGTAACGGAATGTGACCGATGATGACGTAATAAAATCCAAAAGTAGTCCTTTGGCTTTCTAAGTGAAAGTTCACACACAGCTATTTGAGCAAATGACGAAACTGTGAAGCAAATCCCCGAAAGACAGCACTGTCCGGGAGAAGCTACAGGCGAGTGCTGAGAGGACTGTATAGCTAACCCTAACCCTAACAGAAGACCGCCTCCTGGAGTTAATTCTGATCATATGAGCACACTGGGATGTGTATCTGTGTGTATCTGTGTGTCCGTTTCGGAACATGAGAAGTTTGAGGTTTTAGTTTTTTTCGTGAATTTTCGAGTGGAAAAAACTTATTACTATTATTCATTCATATGTGATGAGTAATCTTTCAGCAAAAGTTTATTCAGCAGCCAAACCGCATCTTGCCTCACAACACCACCTCTGCAGTTGAGGTGGTCAAGCAATTTTAAGTTTTTATTTATTTATTTAAAATGAGCCAGAACATTAAGCTCAAAGAGAGTTATATGTCAAAAAGATAATTTAAAAATAATAATAAATGAACTTAACATACTCATATTTAAAGGATACGAGAAAGTTTCCACTTAAGTATGCACGCCCACACATCCACATTTACACTATGGTTGTTAGGGTCTGTGAGCCAGCATTTGGACTTTATTTTATATTTTTGATTTTCTTATATTATAATGGAAATATGTTAAGTTCTTGTGCTGTAGGTACTAATAGTTAGGATTTAGCTGACTTTTATTCTAGTTTTTGTTTCATCAATTTCTCGTGATTTATGAGTCTTTTTCTTGTCCTCGGTGTTTTACTTTTAATTATGCCCGTGATCTCATCTCCCCGTGTGTCCACTTCTCCTGATCACCTGCTGTGTGTATTTAGTCTCTGTGTTTTCATTCAGGTCGTCTGTTTTCCTCCCTCTAAGTAACTTCAGGTTCAAAGTCTTTAATGATTCTGTTCAGGTCATGTTCATTTTTTGTGTTTTCTCATCATAGTCAATCCTTTGACTACGATGACCTGGATGACTGAGAACCTTCACAGACATATTTTTCTCATCATAGTTCCTCGCATGTACCTCTTCAGAATCATGTTCACGTCACTTTTGTCATAGTCATCACAGTTTATGTTTTCCCAGTTTAGGTTTTAGTTTTAGTTCTCACCCCCTGTTCGCCTTGCTTTGTTTTTGTATTCATGTTTTTCCAGCCTAATAAACCGCTTGCCTTTTGTTTAAAGTCAGTTCTGTCTCCTTTTGGGTGTGCATTTGGGCCCTCCATCTCACTCCAACACAGTCTACTTCCGCGGACCGTGACATATGGTACTATAACAGGCTCTGTGATCAGGAGGTTTAAAGTTCATAAAAGTAATTTTCATGTTCATTAGTGAAAATGTAGATGCATTTTGTGTCTAAAACAATGTCTCCAAGTCATTATGAAGAAAGTGCATTAAAAAAGTATATTTAAAATATTGTACGTAGTAACAATTTAATTTCATCCAGGAATAGCTCATTCTGGAAACCTACTGTGGGATCATGCAATAATCATGTGTTTGGAAGATGGGCGAAATGAACAAAGTACAATAATAAGGTTTCACACATAAAGGTTAAAACTGTACTGAACTGAAAAAGACAAAGTTGGCACCAGCATAATACGGTCACACGGTTTCTCTGAAAATGATAAGAAACTTTATTTTTCATTTATATTTAATATATTTATGAGTTACGTTTAGTTTTAAAACTATCTGCATTTACCTTTTCTTTCTTTCTTTTCCACTACTTTCTATCAATATTTTAATCATTTATGTTTTCTTATTCTCATTATCTGAATTATCTGACTATTTCAAATTTTCCACTTTGATCATTCTTCAGTGTTTTATGATCCATATTTTCAGTGCAGAAAACAGGTCACCTAACATAACATGTTGTTACTATGTTATTACTGCTTTTGTAATTTCCTGCTTTATAAAATAACTTTAAATGTAGAATTAAAACTACAGTCATGAAATAACTGTGCCTCCACAATTTCTTAATAATATTGGGGGAAATTATTTTTTAAAAAAGAAGAAGAAACCACAGGGAGGAAAAACAGCTTATTAAAAAACAGGAGGTGAAACACAAATATACCTGCTCACAAAAAGATGATGATGATTGTTTTTGATTCATATTTAAAAATCATCAACGGTGATTTTTTTAAATTTTGGATATTTGTTTATAAACAGAACATTAAAAAAAAGCATAAAGAAAAAGAAAAATTGTTCTGGCGCTAAATTTATGATACTGAACTCCTCTGTGAAATCTTCCTTTAATTGTAGATGTTACGAAATTCTGTACTTTACAGTGGAAAGTTTTAAACAACAGACATCATTGTAATATTACATGCATTATTTTTGTATTGCAAATGTTCTGAAATTATCTATTTGATTATGGAGTGATGATGTAATTGGATTTTTGCCACCAACTTTGATTACAAATATTACTAAATGTATGTTAGGTCCTGACTGACCAACACATTTTCAAATGGCAAACAGCACAACAGTCTGGTGTGCCATTTTTACTATTTAAGTTCTGTCTTTTACATCTTAAGTTTCAGTTCCTTTAAGAGTACAGGGTTGGGTCATTCTGGCCTCCAGCGATCCCTTTAGTTGGCATAGGAGTGTAACTAATAAAGGTCCTCTTTTCTCTAAGTCAGAATAACTGATGATTGAGGCAACAGGATGCCTGCTTGTCACCACGTCCCACTTCTTTTTTTCACACATTTTCATTTTTCTTCCAAGTGTCCAAGAAAGTAAGATTAATAACCTGACTTTGCCTCCATTAACAGTACTCGCAGTACACATTGACTATACTGCACAGAAATCAGAATATATTTGATCAATCTGAGACTATTAAAGCAAACTGCAGTGACGCACACATGGACACACTATTTTTTATTAGGTACACCTCACCTTTCCAGTACCAGGTTGGACCCCATTTAGCCTTAAGAGCTGCTTTCATTCTTTGGTAGTACGGATTCAACAAGCTGCTGGAAACATTCCCATATTGACATTACAGCATCACACAGTTGCTCTGTTGGATTGAGATCTGATAACTGTGGAGGTCATTTGAGTAGAGTGAACTCATTCCCGTGTTTAAGGAACCAGTTTGAGATCATTTGAGCTTTGTGACATACAACGTTATCCTGCTGAAAGCAGCTATGAGAAGAAGGGTATACTGGGGTCATAAATGGATGGACATGGTCTACAACAACACTCAAGTAGGCTGTGGTGTTTAAACGATGCTCAGTTGGTACACTAAGACCAGCCTGAATCATTCATATTGGCAAGATTGAACCATGCTTTTCTGTTGTTTATACAAAAGTCTGACCCTACCATCTGCATGCCAAACCAGGCTCATCAGACCAGGCAATGTTTTTCAAATCTTCTGTTTTTAATGAGCCTTTGCGAATCGTAGCTTCAGTTTCCTGTTCTTAGTCGACATGAGTGTGACCTGGGGTGGTCTTCTGCTGACATTTTGTGCATTCAGAGATGCTCTTCTGCATGCCTTGGTTGTAACAACTGGTTATTTGAGGTACTGTTGCCTTTAATCTGCTGGAAGCCACCTTTCTGATGTCTGGCATCAAGAAGGCGTTTTCACCCAGATCTGCTTCTAAGTAGATATTTGAATGGAATGAGTTGCTGGCAAGTGATTGGCTGATTAGATATTTGCATAAAGGAGCAGTTGAACAGGTGAATCTTCTAATGTGGCTGAGAGTGTAGTCTTTAATTTGTTAGTGCGTTATCGCAGTGGGAATCTGCTACCGGTCCAGATTCCCACTGCAATAATTAATATTATGCATCAATGTGTTCTTTGAGTATACCTTTATAATCTGAGCCAATATGACCCAGAAAGGAAGAACTTTATAAAGTAGCCATATGCTTCCTCACTGGGTTTTTAAGTTTTCACAACAGAGTCATGCGGTGGCTGAGGGAGATGAAACTACAGAGAATGCTCACCTGATCCTGCAGCCCCCCCACCCCTGTTTCACAAAGCTTTGTAGCTAGTTTGATCTCATCCTGCTTTCACCCTGCAACTCCCCTGACTCTGTGGGGGGCACACAGTCAGCACCAAATGGCAAAAAGACACACTTAGCAACCAGCTGATGAATATACTGGAGCATTTAGCAGATAAAGCCCTACATTTTCTCCTCAGAGTTCTTGAAGACCACAAATTAAATTAAAGGTAACAACAGTGATTTTGCTTATGACGTCTGGGTCTTTCAAAAAGTTTACCACATGCTAATTTTAAGGTTAAATGTCAGTGCTTTTTAACTTGTTTTTGAGCCCTACAAGCGTCTAAAACCAAACTGCAGGGTAAAATATTTTACTATGTATCCTTAAAATGTGCCAAATGATCAACAAATAAATTAAATACAGCATTTATGTGATTTTTACCAAATATATTTCTGTGCAGGCATTACTCACAGAAATGTTTCAGGTATTTTAGCACAAAAGGAGGTTTATGGTCCCATGAAATAAAGATATTCTCTTTCTGATTGACAGGCATGCCTTTGAGAAGATCTTGAGAACTAAGAGCAAGTAAAAGTGGAGGTTTTTGGAAAACAGGAGGACACTGAGGATGTCTGAATTATGTGTCCAGTCCAGTTTGTTGTTCAGATAAACAACAAGGTACCTGTAGCTGTCCACAGCCTCAATGTCCATACCTTGGATGTTCAGTGGTTACCAGCTCCTTGGTTTTACTGGTGTTGATGTGGAGGTAGTTCAGCTGGCACCAGTCCACAAAGTCTTGGGTCAGTCCTCTGTACTCCTTGTCGTCCCCATCAGTGATGAGGCCAACTATTGCAGAGTCATCAGAGAACTTCTGCAGGAAGCACTGGGTGGAGTTGTGGGAGAAGTCTGCAGTGTAGATGGTGAAGAGGAACGGAGCCAGAACCGTTCCCTGTGGGGCCCCCGTACTGCAGACGACCCTTTCCGACACACAGCCCTGAGTTCTCACATACTGTGGTTGGTCAGTGAGGTAGTCCAAAATCCAGGTAGTGAGGTGATGGTCCACTCCAGAGTTCTCCAGCTTGTCCTTCAGGACCGAGGGAAGAATAGTGTTGAAGGCACTGGAGAAATCACAGAACATGATTCTCACAGTGCTCCCAGCGGTCTCCAGGTGAGTGAGGGGACGATGTAGGAGGTGAATGACGGCATCATCCCCACCAATGCCAGGCTGGTAGGCAAACTGAAGTGGGTCCAGTGATGAGCTCACCAGGTGCTGAAGCTGAGCCAGGACCAGCCGCTCCAGGGTCTTCATCAGGTGGGATGTCAGAGCCACCAGCCTGTAGCTGTTGAGGTCCTTGGGGCGAGAAGTCTTTGGCACTGGTACAACACAGGAGGTTTTCCAGAGCTGTGGGACTCTCCCCAGCCTCAGGCTCAGGTTGAAGACACAGTTGGTCCGCGCAGGACCTGACGACCCTTGAGCTGATGCCATCTGGGCCCGCTGCCTTCTTGGCTTTAATCCTCCTCAGTTCCCTCCTAACCTGGGTGGTTGAGAGAGACAGGCTGGAGCCTTGTGTGTGTATTGGATGCTGTTTTGGGGGTGGGGAGGAGTGAGCAGGGTGAGTAGAGGAGGTCTGAAGTGTCTGAGGTGTCAGAGGTGGAACAGCAGCAATGGGGGTGGGTGAGTCTGCAGCCGATGTTGGAGACTGCCTCATGGCTGAATCAAATCTGTTGAAGAAATGATTCAGTTCATTTGCACACCTCACATCCCTCCCAGGCAGAGAGTTCTGATGTTTGTGGCCCGAGATGGTTCTGAGGCCTCTCCAGACTTCACCAACGTTGTTTTGCTGAAGCTGGTTCTCCATCTTCTGCTGTAGCTGTCCTTCCCATTCCTTATCAGTCCCCTCAGCTGGAATAAAAAAACAAACCAAAAAAAAAACAAAAAACGGGAATGCAGTACTTCCGAACATGTCAAATTATTTATCAAAGGACATAACTGAATCTTATTGTCTGCTTTATCTGCTGACTGCTAAATCACACATAATTAAACTTAGTACAAAACTAAGTAACTTTATGTTTATCTTTTATTTTAATAAATGTAATACTTTTGGAAAGCCTGTTTATTTCCTCTAAATGGAGCCACATTTGTGAGGAAAATGCACTTGGGTTGTGCCCATGAAAAACTTCTCTGCCAATGTCAGGCAGCTTATTCTGCTATTGAATCTTGCTTTGAGGTTCCATCACCCCAGGTGGAGTCAGCAACAGTCATACAGCAGTTGGATCAAAGGGTCAAAGCGTAGAGAAGATGCAGGGAACGCTATGTTGATTGCTGCATCGATGAGATACCAACTTTTGCTGTGGGATCTCCTTCACGTGAAAAACAAGCTGGTTATCATTGGAGGCAATCAAAATGCAGAGACATATTGACATGAGATTCTGCAACCAGTGGCAATCTAATACTTCCACATTCTGGGACTGAACTTTTTCCTTGAAGATAAAAACCCTACCAATACAGAGCGGGGTTTATCAGAGACTACTTCCCCTCCAGAAAGAATAGAGAGGATGGCATGGCCTGCCTCAAGCCTAATGCAGTGTGTGACCAAGCTGCTGACAAGCAGGAGGAGGTCGTAGGCTGTTGTGGCGGTGTACGATTCTTCCGCATGCTAATAAGCCCCGTTTATCAAATATATAAATATTAAATTGTCAGCATGTCTTGTTTCTTCAGACTTTATTTATCAAATCAAATAAATGACACCAAATAAGAGTAAAAAGCAGAAAAAGCTAAGCTAAAAACTTTGGCATTGGTAGAGCAGCCTTTCGTGGGTATAATTCACGTACTCAACTCTGCTGCTCAACCCAGAAATGCATTTTTCTTACAAATTTAAGTGGAAATAAACAGACTCTCCAACTGTGTAAGATTTATTGCCAAGAAGCATTTGTTGCAACAAAGAAATAATCAACCAAACACACGCTTCTTTACTTTATGTGCCAAGTTTATTTCAATGAGGGGGCATTTTTTTGATGACCATTTGAAGAGACTGGTAGTGAGGCAAACAAGAACCAGTGAAACACCATTACTTGTCCATCCCTTGTAGAGTTAATCTTCTTTCAACATGGAGTGTCATTGCCATATCCTCAATGAAAAATTGTGCACAGGATCCCATGACAGGATTGATTATAACAAGGCAGCATACTGACTCCTGTTTATCACAAGAATCTCTAATCGGGCATCAGCTGGAATAATAAGAAATTCTTCGAGTCATGATGTTAACTCGATGGAGCACATGAGCAAGATAAAAAAAAACATCTGCACAAGTTCCCATCAGCCCCAGACCATCATTTTCTCTCCAGCTAAGAATCATACTGACATCATTAAAACATTTTTAGTCTGAATAAAAGTGCAAAACTGCTACAGCAGCTCCTTGAATGCAGCACTGCAATAAAAAGGCACTTTGGTAAAAGCAGAGATACAGTGAAACATACAGATATGCACCTTTAGTCTACGCTTACATGTAAATTACAGTTACAGGAGGGAAAGCCTAGGAAGAACCATTGGAAAAAAAAGAATACAAAAAACCAAAACACACCAATAAATGTTCTATAGGTTGTGCTCAGTTCTAAAAGAGGAAGCAGGAAGTGTGGATCCAGGTTACACTGACATGGAACATTACACAGGCAGGTCAGGACACTTTGAGTCTGCCCTCAGTTCAGTTTCATACTTCCCTCTTAATAATAAGTCGACTGCAGACGTTTGATTAAATCCAAAGTTCACCACAGCACAGGGAAGTCCATTTTGCTGAATCCGGGATCTCTACGCAGCTCCCAGTACGTGTTGTTGCTCACCCAAGTGTCTTCCTTAGACTTCCTGTCAGCAAAACACAAATGATCATGAATTAGTATGACTGACAGATACTGAATGACGCACCACAAAATTACAAATAGGAACTACAGATGAAGACAGAAACATTAGCTCCCCTGTGAACATTTCCCAAACATCCTGGTTTCATTTGGATGCTTACATTACGTTACTTTGCATACAAAAAACATTTAGTCAGTTATAGCAACAGTGTATCCTTTTGCTGGATAACAGCCTGCAGTAATTTCTTGTAGTTTTCAGCTAGTTTCACTCACGTCTGCTGAGCATCATCAGCCCATTTTTCCTTTGGCAAACCTTTAAGCGCCTCCAGATTTGATGGTATTCTGGCACAGACCTTGGTCTCAAATCACCCCACAGATTTTCAGGGCTTCGTGCAGGTCTGTTAATGACATTCACTTTGGTCTTCTGGAGGTACGTCTTCACCGGGAGCAACCCATGTTTTGGGTCGTTGTTGCGTTGGAAGACAAAGTGTTGACTCAGACATAATTGTGCCACTGAGGTTTTCTTTCATTATCTTCACATTATCTTCATCATGATTCCTTCTACCTTGATGAGATTCTCAGTTCCAGAAGCGTCCCCGCAGTATAATATTCACACAAGCGTGTTTCACCGTGGGGACACTGTTCTTTGGGCTGTACACTTCTCCCTATGCTCTCCAAATATAAACAGTTTCTTTGGCCAGGATTTGGCAGTTAGTTCTGTACTTTGTGGCTCCAATTGAATTTCTTGATACTTCTCACTACAGTTCTTGATACTTGGAAACACTGTGATTACTTTGCTTTGTGAGCATCAACAATTCTTTAAAGTCTATACTGATTTCTTTTGTTTTTGACTTAATGCTTTCTCAAGTGACAGCTCAAACCCTTACTGAAGTTTTTATACTGTGTGTAGGCTGAAAGATAAAGTCAAAATCAATATTAGGTTAACTCTGAAATGCTCTAAGCTTGCAGAGCATAGCAGTTGTTTGTGCTATAGCTTAATAAAACGTTCAGTTTTTCAGGGGATTGATCATTTTGACCCTTGTATTTTTTGTTTTTTCCTGAAATAATTATTTTATTGGGTGCAAACAGAAAACTAGTGCATTTAGAAATGCATGTAGAAAATCATTTGCTCTACTAAAAGGAACATTATGATAAAAACTTTAAATTTCATAAAGGAGCTAATAATTTTACCCTCATCTGTACTTTGAGTTACAACAAGCCCAGGATTATGTTGGGAGAAAAAACAACCAACCAACCAACCAAACAAACAAACAAACAAACAAACAAACAAAAAAACACACACAAACACAAACACCACACACAAAGACCTTACAGACAAGGAAAAGAGCATACTTGAAAAAGCGTGGCTGGTGTGTCATGTTGTTGTCCTGCAACACTTTCCTCCTCTCCCTCTGGAGCTGCTCTATTCTCTGCTTCTGCTCCTCAGCTCCATCTACATTCCCCTCCTCCAGCAGCCTGGAATAAATATACAGAAACGCAGTCAGGGTGGGGATCAGTGCAGATTTGTTCCTGCTGTCTGTCAGTGCCATTCCCAACCTCCACAAAAAAAACAAACTCCAGCTTTCGGGCAGTTTCGGAAGTGACTTGATGCCGCTGTAACAATATTAACTTCTGAATGATGTCACTTAATAACATAACGTTGGTAGTTAATCACTGGATAGCTGTTACACAACTTTGTAAAGCTGCTGGATTCATGTTAACAAAACATTTTCTAGTTACTCAAATTCAAATGAAAGAACAAAGATTTTTCTTTTCATTTATGTTGACTCACTGAAACATGTCCCTTCTTATAGAGATATTATACTTATAGAGTTATTCAACTATTCTAGGACAGTAGGAATATATCTTTTGAACAAGTAATTAAAAAAAAACAAACTTACTATACATTTAAAATATTAGACTGTACATAAAAGATGAAAACAACTTCCTGGTCTGAAAAGTAAAGCAAATGCATTTTTAAAAGGCAATGTGCATTCTTTGTAATGGCCAGCAGGAGGCAAATCTATAAAGAAGTATACGTTTCTCGGACTCATTTGTCTGTGAACAATCTGCTAATGTGTTTATACTCAAGATCTCTGGTTTCCAATCTTAGAGAATACAATATGTTGTTGTTTCTGTTGATTATGGTAAGAGTCCAAAAGGATGATAAAGTAAACAGAAACTCCTTAAAACAAACTTCTTCAAAACCTATTGTATACAATACTAGATATGCAAAACTTAATGTACGTTCTCAGTTAAATTTGAGCAATACAGTCCAGATAAAAACAAGATGGGAAGCTGAAATAAATAGACACCAGAGGATAGGCAGGAAGAAATATGTGCAGAAGTACACACGATAGCCAACTCCGGACACTAGTAATCGTGGCAAAAATTAGCTTAACACAATCAAACAAATGCTGGAGAAAATGTCAGCCACATGCTGGTAACCATACCTACAATATGTTGGTATGAGATATTAAAGGAACACAAAAATACCAGAGGGTAGTGAAGGAAGAGAGGAATAATTCCTTTAAAGAAATTGTGTATCACTTTTAAGTGGCTCAAACTTGACCCACCAACGTATAACAGCTAGGTCAAGAATAAATAACATAGTCTCTGAGAGTTCAACAAGATATATTTATCAAACGGTGGAGGCCAGCTGAGGTGATCCTGACATATTGAACTCATCTGAGTTAACTCTCAGATCCAAAACCACACACACCAATGTGGTGAATATAATGCCAAAAGTATTCACTTATCTGACTTCACCAGATATAAACTTCTTAATCCGCAGGGTTTAATTTAATGCTGGCCCACCCTTTGCAGCTATAACAGGTCCAACTCTTCTGGGAAGGCTTTCTACAAGGTTTGGGAGTGTTTATGGGAATTCTTACAAAAGCGCATTTGTGAGCCCAGACGTTGGAAGGCCGGGCTCACAGTCTCTGCTCTAATTCATCCTACAGGTGTTCTATCGAGTTGAGGTCAGGACTGTACCGTCCAGCCAAGTTCTTCCACACCAAACTCGCTCATCACCGTCTTTATGAACTTGGTTTGTGCACTGGTGTGCAGTCATGTTGGAACAGGAAGGGGTCATAAACAAACTGTTCCCACAAAGTTGGCAGCATGAAATTGTCCAGAATATCTTGGTATGCTGAAGCATTAAGAGTTCCTTTGACTGGAAATGAGGGGCTGAGCTCAATGCCCTAAAAACAACCCCCATACCATAAGCCCCCTCCACCAAACTTGACACAATGCAGTCAGACAAGTACAGTTTCTCCAGGCAACCACCAGACCTAGACTCATCCATCAGATTGTCAGAGACAGAAGTATGATTCGTCAATGCAGAGATCACGTCTCCACTGCTCTAGAGTCCAGTTACTCTATCTGATGATTTGTACTGTGCTTGGTGATGGGTGAGTGAATACTTTTGGCAATATAGTGCATCACATCCAGTTTCAAAACACCAAGCTGTTGACAGCCAAAATAGTCAACGTGAGACTTTAAGATGACGCCTCGGTAATTAATGGATGATTTCATGTTCTATATACAGTCTATGTTTAAAGGACAATCTCTCTCTACAAGCAAGGACATACACAATACTCTTCATCTTTCTGGATCTAGACTAGTATAGCTGTTGCTATGGTTATGTTCATACCTCTGCCTTGTGCTGCTTCACACCACATGGGCAAAGCCAGACTTGGCCCAGAAGCTCATGGAACCAAATGGTCAGATTTTACAGCTTTAAATCTATCCATTGTATAAGACCATCTGTTTTTGTTGTTTACTGTAATCAGGACTAAGAAATCAAACTGAGATTCTCAGTGTTACAGTGTGTACACAGGAATGAGAGACAAAGAGTGGCAACCTCTGGTCCGGCCTGAAGCGCGTGTCCGATGGGGGCAGCAGAGGTCTTAAAGCAGGGTCCAGCTCATTTAACTCCACCGCAAACTGGGTGAAGCCGTAGTACTGTTCTTGGTCCACTGGCATTGGATCTAAACACAGACAGGCATAAAAACAAGCCGCTCTAATATCATGTTCAGGTCAGTTGTGTGATTTGACTGAAGCGGTGCAAGACAGTGTGACCGACACTTCCAGCGACTCCTCACTTACTTGCTCTCCAGATACACGTGGCAGACGGTGGCTTCCCTTGAAACACTGCTTCGTGCCATTTTCCAAATATGGAGTGCACCACTTTTCCATCTGAATCTGTAACCACACCCTCTATCTCATTCACTGTAGAGCTCCATGTTCTTGCCTAAAAAGGAAATATTTATATATTTTTTAAAAAGGACACAATACATATACATTACACCATACAAAAGCAGACATTATTTGTATCATACAAACTATGCACTAAATCCTAAATGAATCCTCTTAAATTTAAAAGAAACTGCAGCATTGTTACGTTTTCTGCATTTATTTTTTTACAGGTCAGCTTCTTATTTGTCCAGTAGATGGTGCTGTTTAAGCTTCTAGTGTTGAAGGACTTTGGCTTACTACTGCTATTATGGCTTTATGTGCAAGAAATGGACATTTGAATGAGCAGTAATTTTATAACAAGCGTGGATCATTTTTACGAGCCTGCTCACATGATAAGGGAGCTTATTAAAACATAAAAATCACATGTTAAAATTACTAATAACAACAGCATGACAGAGAATCACGTGTATTTAGCAAAATAATATTACAAACAGTAAGGGGGAAAGTTTACTCTAATAATGGTGGCTTACACACAGCATCTTTGTGTACTAACCTTAACAAATGTAATTTTGCACTGGCAGACATTGCTGTTGATGTTTTTGATCGACATCTCTCCGTAGTGTTCGATCCAACGCTGGCCACTCAGGATGTTATGGATGCAGGATGTCACCTTGTTCCATTCATAATGGTCCCCAAACCTGCAGAAAACACACACATATACACACAATGCACCGTTTAGCTTGCACTCATTACACATCCACAACAAAATAGAAAAAAGTAAAGAACCTACGCAGGTAGCGTGACACGGGTGGTTCCCATGGGAACGATTTCCATGGATTTTCCCCAGAATTTATTTTTCCATCGAACATCTGGAGAGAACAATAGAGCATTAAGGGAACAATCTGTAGCTTCTCTGACTACCCATGGCTGCTCAGTTCTTTTTTAACAACGCGCCAGAATGCATCAGAGCTTCCACAAGCTATATTAGTATAATCAATAGAGTCATCTTATAGACTACAATGATGCTAAGCAGTTAATTATCACATGATAGGAAGGTACAAAATGATGGTCAAATGAGGTTATTTAGATCGGCTAAGACACTAGTTTCTGCTTCATGTAAAATCTACAGCATGCAGCAAACACACAGGAACAAGGTGTGGGAGCTCTGATGTAATCTGCAAGAAGCCCAGGCAGACAAGAGGGTGGATGTGGGGTGTTTATTTCAAATAATCCCTGTGGGGCTCACCTTGCCAAAAGGTGAAGTTCTTTGAATCAGCATGACATGCTGACACAGGCGGGTGATGACTCACCTGGAAAGTGGGGAGAAAAAGAAAACAATAATGAGGTTCTTTATGAAAAATTTGGGTCTGTAAGTTGAAAGTTAATTCTTTGCTAGCTATACAAGCATCAGATCACCGCAGGGCACCATTTCACTGCCCTACATTTGTTGCTATTACTAGGCTAGTTTTGTGAAAAGAGTCATGAAGAAAGTGGCATTCATATGTCCCCCCCTTTTTTTAAAACAGAATCTAATGAAGTTGTCACAAATAATTTGACAGCTGCATTAACTTAGAGATGACAAAGCAGCTGTGTGCAGTCTGAAGAGAATGTGTAAACTTTGTGACTTCTACCTGCTCAGCTATAAACCTGAAGCCCTTATCAGGCCTGTCGCACTCGTACGTCTCTCCCAGGACGGGGTTAAAGGGTTTGCTTCCTGCTCGGTAGTAGGTAGATGCATAGGAAGATATTGCAAATGTAGCAACATACACCTGCACAAGGAAGGAAGAAAGGGATGGCTCAGTGAATGACACTTGGTTCCAAACAAGAACAGTAAGATGTTCCCACTCTGTCATTCTGTTCAAAAAATAAATATGTCAAAAACACCCTCAGAGTCAGCCACGGGGAAAGCTCGAACCCCCTCATACACTGGAGCTCAATCAATTTCAAACCCACACTAAGAAGTAAAATAATAAGTTTTTTCCCATCAGAACATCTTTGTACCTACAACAAACTTCAAAAAGTGAGTTTTGAGAAATTTGCATGGGTCATATCCCTGTATGGGATGGGTAGCTGCTCTCCTTTTTACATTACAATCAGATACGACCATAAGACCTGATTTGGTTGTAGTTTTAATGAAACAAGATAAAGCAGAAGTTGTCAAATTTCAGCCGACCTTTACATACTTGAGGGCCTGAACGTCCAATAATTTTCATAGTATGAAGGTCAAATTTAAATTCATTGTTTTACTACAAAAGAAAAAAAACAAAAAGCTGAGAGCAGGCTGGGCTCAGGCAGGAAGAACTCACTATCTTCCATGGAATGAGCCTGTAATTGGTTTCTGCAAAAAATTCACATCTCAGACTATGAAGATAAAACTGTGTATAAGGATTTGTCAGGGAAGAAACTAACTAAATCTGTGTGTGTGTGCATTCATACATGACTCTATTTAAATATGAATTTGTGTTAAAGATAATACATCACAGTTTGTATTGTTTTATGTGAGTGACTTCCTTGTAATTAAATATTTATTGAAGGCTCCATAAAAAGTACACATTATACAAAACAAACATCACATTAGCTTCCTGAGGAAGAGCACAGAGCTTATGTCTGCTAGGTGTGTTATTAATATGCCTGTCAGAGGATCTGAACCTCAAACTCTTGTAAAAATAACTCTGTGAATATGACTTTCAAAAGTGTCTCAGGAAAATTAGAGCATGTGCCGGTTTGTAGTCCACGTGTAAAATATTTCCCACTCACCATGCGCTGGTAGGGGTCTTGAGTCTGATTAGCAGTGTCCAGGAGTTCGCTGTACTCCAGCTCCTCACACAGCTTCTGCAGAGTGTTGAGTGGCTCATTGAGGTGCACGGGCATGGCCACCTTGGACAAGTCCTTGCCTATGTTGTTTCTCAGGATGTTCCACAGGCTCACGCTGTTGGCGGGACAGGGAGAGGGCAGAGTGGAGCGTCGACGAGCCAGCGTCACCACGCTGCTCACTACAGAAGAAATACGATGTCGTAAGAGATCGATTAATATGCATGGCTTTAAAAGACATAAGTGAACACTGATGTTTGCATGGGAGGAGTGTTTTTTTGTTTTTGTTTATATGTTAATATGATTGTGTATGTAGTTTCCAAGTGTATATACGAACTTGTGGAGGAAACCAAGAAGACAACCGACAAGGCTGAGTTTGGTGCAAATGGGGAAACTAATAAAAATGGAAAACGGCATTTGGGACTGAATGATTTGATTACAGGAATGTCATTCCTCCTGTTTGTAAAAAGATTAAAAACCACAGTTTTCATGCCGGTCACACACTGCATTAAACAACGCTGCACTGAGTTTGTAAACATGTCTGGCAGTCTGTGCCGATTTTCAACACATTTTTGGAGCCAAAGATTTATTTCACTGATACTTAGTGATTGTATTAGCTTCAAACTGGTTAAGGATGTACTGAAAATTGTCCACACAAATGCAACATAGGTCACATTTTCAAAGCATAAGAAATGTCAGTATCCATATCAATAAAATATCAGTATGAAACCTTACTGTTACTAGGCATCAATAATTTATTTGATGCTGTTACGTCACGGAAAATGTTCCTAGAATCCCTGCCTCTCTTTATCAGAGGTCCTTGCCTTATTTACACAGTATAATTTTTGTAGATGTTATTACATCGCCAGCACTTCTGGGCTCAAAATTAGTCCCTAAACCACGACAGGGCCTCCACCGTGTTGTACAGATGGCTGTAGATCCTCACTGTTGTACCTCTCTCCTCTCCTCCTCACTACATTATGACGATGATTTGAACTACAAATTTCAGATTAAGATTCAGCTTTTCATACACAGTGGGTATCACGATGACTTCTCACAGATGCACAGCTTGTTGCCTTATTACTTACCGGAGTTGTGCCTCTCACTCCCCCCAGCGTTGCTGTAGGTATCCACGGAAACACTGTCACTGACATCACTGATATACGAGTCATCGTCAGACACCTTGAGATAGGAAATCAATGATGAAAGGTCAGTGAGCCAGCAGGATACTGAATCAAAGGACAAAAGCACACAGATCTAGAAAGCCTCTGCATCATCGGGATAGAGGAGAACATTTTAGGAGTGACATTTTAGTAAAGCTCAGTTAGGCAGTCATTTTTTTTATCCCATTAGCAGAATTGTCTTTGAGAATTCATTCAACTGGTTGAGAGAAATCTACACTTCTACACCTCCCTCTACCCTGACTTTAAGTTTTAGAAAAACCAACCATGTAACAAAAACAGTGTTGCTGATTTTATTTATTTTTTTTAGTTTTACACTATAATTATTTTTTAAATCTCTACACAGAAACTGTTTAGGCAGTGTGTGTTTTTCAAGTCATTTCCATAATGTGTGTGTTATGGAACAAAAGCAGACTTACAATTTCTCTGTCATATATAAATGGTTATAATGGTGTCCGATTATGTTAAACGTGGCTAAATATTCAACAAAAACTAACTAACTAACATTTTGGACATGCCAAACTTTTTGTGTGGGAACGACGTTGGAATGAATCAGCTGATCATTTATTGCGTTTTGAACATGGAGATGCAGTTGATCTTGCAGATGATAACTGACCTCGTTCTCAGAAGAAGAAGAGGACAGGAGGTACTCCTGAGCGTCAAAGAACTCCGTTAAGGACTCTGATCCTTTGCTTTCACTGGAGACCTGGTGCACCAAGGACTGTGGGGCATCTACAGAATCCTGAATTGGATAAAAAGACACCAGGTGAGTAAACTCAGACCACTTGTCAGGTATTGTGAGTATTTGTGGTATAATTCCACAGAACCATAGAATTTGACCCGGTGTCACTCACTGAGGCATAGGCGGTCTTTAGACCGACAACATGCGCAGGCTGGGTGGGCTGCAGGTCAATAGTGTGTCTCAGCCTGTCTCTCTCTGCCACCAGGGAACTAAATGCTGACTTCAGTTTGACGTGGACTGGAGAAAGGCAAATGTCAGAGACGGGAAAATAAGCAGGGACACAGCAGATACTGAGTTGTCATGGAAACAATTTTATCGTATGGCAGTGAACACACAAAAAAAGCATATTTTTAAATCTACAGTAAACCAGGAAAGGACTCACTGCTGTTGGCCAGTTGGCAGAAGTCCTTTTGCAGATGTGAAGCATCTGCAGGTGATTCTGGGGATTCAAGACAGACTTCTTGGGTGTTTGACTCAGCGGTGGAGAGATTTGGATTGGAGGCATGAAGGCGATAGGACTGGGACTGGGGCTGGGAGGAGATACAGCTTGGAACCTGGCAGTCAAATACAGTCAAAAGTGAGACATTCTTTCCCACCATTTAATGACTGAACTATATCAAAGCATAAGCAGCAGAGGAAAAAAATAAGAAGCAGGTCGTGAACCTGTAGCGTGGCTTTTGTGTCTTTGCCATTGTTTTTGGACCGCCACCTCCTCGGCCTCTTCTCCTTTTTGGGGATCTCATAAGTAGCTGCCTGTGGCACCACAGACATATTTTGAGGTTGTAACAACATTACTTAGTTCTTAGAAGAATTCCAAGATCAGGGTTTCCACCAGTATTTTCCCATCCCAGCATCCCATCTTGCCTAATATGACCCTTCGCAGTTTTGTTTTTTTTTAAAAGACAATGCAATGAATTTACTGTATCCTCCTCCACACCCTTGCCAACTACCAGCTCTAACATTTCTGGTGGAAAGCCTGTATTATTGTATTATTAACATAACAGTTTGTCTTATTAATCTCTTTGAAAAGCAGGTGGACACTATAGCAAACAGCTTTAACTACATTTCCCAAACATAAACTTGTAAATACATTTAGCAATAAAAATAAGCATTTTTTAACATGTTATTTATCCACCTGTAGGCAAACACCAACTTTTACTGTGAAACTTCAGTGGCTACTAACGACTTAGCCCCACCACTTCCTGTCTATGTTCCCCACCAGCATGGTAACTAAGTTGCTGTTGTGTTAGTGACTTTAATTATATGGGAAACACATTGATTATTATAAAGAACCACTAATGGCAGCTTAATCCGAGTGCCTGTGCTCACTTGTAGTCCACTGATGACTGGAGCTGAGTATGTGCGGTGCAGGACCTCCATGCTCTTCAGCAGCAGGTTCAGTTCCAGCAGATACGACTCACAGTCCTCCAAGTCTGAAAAAAAAAGAGAAGGTATTATTAGATCAAAGTTGTAGGCACAGAAATAAAAGATTAACTGCACCGAGACATTCTGTGATAGGTAAGAAATAAGAAAGAAAACAGAAACAAACAAACCGACCTTTGCAGCACTTGTCCATGTCGTCTGAGGAGTGGAGCCAGGAGTTTATCTTAGATTGGTGGATTGACGCCTGCTTGGTAAGAGTCGCCCTCTATTTGAGATGAATGACAAAGGATGATACACAATTTGCACAACACATCCCCAAGGATGTTTTTTTTCCTTACACAAGAGGACTCGGGCAACTTACTTTCCTAAGCGATTCATTAAGAGAGGGAGAGGATATCGCATGGGGGTGGAAGAGATGCTTCTCGTGGGGATACATGCTTATTTCATTCTGCCGAAACAGACGGTGATGACGCAGCTTTGACACCCACTCCTCAAACAGCTCCGGCGACTTCACCTGGAAGCCACAAAGTCAAATTAGCTTGAGGAAAACTTGAAGAACCAAAGCTCCTGCAGATGTCTTTCTATGAAACACACAAAGGAAATCAAAGAGAAGACCTGCCGAGGTTGAGGCATTTTCTAGTGAGGATACATCTCAAACAGCAGTAAGAAAAATAACGGGGAATGTAACTAAATGTCTCAAGAGTTACCTTTAGGTGGTAGATGTTGTCTTCCGTATCCAGATCAATGCACATGGCTTTTTTCTTGATTGACATTACAGAGAGACCAACGTCTATGCAGCCATGTAGTTTCCCCTTACTAATCTGTGCAATCAATAAATAAATAAATAAATAAAACACTTTTCACTTGGCATTTAACGTGTGCATAAGTTTGTATATACAGAAGATAGACAGATGGAGTCATAAAACAATACTTACATCGCTTTCCCGCTTTGCATATCTCATGATGCCTTTCTCCAACAAAAAGTATCTCTATGTTGGAAGAAGATAAATGAATTTGTATTTATTTACAGACGTGCCATGGTCTATTAATTACTGCGTATATAAACAATTAAACACAATGCAGACTGTGTAGATTTGCACAACAGTCCCTTTCAATTCTCTTGAACCGGACATTTAAATTTTATTACTGAAGTGAGATAAGTGACCCCAATGATTAAAGATAATCATCATATATTGACATAAGCAGTTTATGGGAACGCTGTATTTTACAAATGAGAAATCTAAATAAAAGAGTACGCTGACGGAGCTCAAGGCCTCTTTATCAGGTAAACTATACTCTGTTAAAGGGGCTGTTCCATCATGTCGCAAGGAAAAAGTTTCCAAGTATGATTACACTCACTGAGATCAGAAGGGGAGGGGGATGAGTCAGGTTTACAGTGTAATCAGCTGGGAGTCAAAAGAATGGAAAGGAGGAAATACAGAGAGCTAAAAAAGTGGAGGAGGAGGAAATGTGGAAACAGCCTGAGGTATAGACAACAAATCAGGATACTAGCACTAGCATCACACTAGTATGCATCATAGAAAGATTACGTAAAACGCTGCACTACAAATAACATTTTTAGTCTAAGACTCTTAAATAAAGGTTCAACAGCAGTAGCAGAAGGGTTTAAGAGTCTCCTGTAACAACAAGCAGTGCTGCAGTCTGATGCGTTAAGAAGCCAGCAGAGGCCCTCACCTTATGCCAGCCCTTCATGGGCCACTTCCTTCTCTTGAGCAGGAAGCCTCCCTGCTTCTCAGGCTCCTGCATGCTGGCAGGAACCCCCCTGAGCCCTTCCACAATCTCCCAGTTATCCTGCAGGACGACAGGGCAACGAAGCATGAGACAGACAGTGAATGACTGTGTTGTGTGTATACATTTCACTATCACAGCAGAAACACTATGGCTGCAGTTATTGTTCCGCCTGACGAATGTGGCACGTATTTGTAGGAACAATTAAAATTTGGTCACAGTGAACAACCATGAATAAGTGAATCACTTTCAACTGTTTGACAGTGAGAGAATAAACACACAGAAGCACATTAATAATTTCTCACGTTTTATAGCCTGATGGGCACCACAGTGCGTGATGTTATTAGAATTTAACAAATTAAACATCACACAATAGTAACACATACAGAGGTTACACACACCTGGCTGCCGTCATGTTTAGAGGAGCCGCTGCTGTCACTGTGAGTGGGTGACGTTGATGTCATCTTTTTGCGCCTCGACTAATCCTCCACCTACCGCTGTCTTGTATCTCTGGAAACCGTGGCAACAGAGATCACAGACGAGCAGCCAGGAGCATCACGCTGACCTTTGAAGGCCACTGCAACATCCAGCACTGCAGAGAACGGAGAAGGTAGGTTTAAAAAAAACAACATGTGAGAGCAACACGGGTTTATTTTAAACACAACAGCAGCACGCAGCATCCATAATCAGGATGAGATAAAAACAGAAGAATCACTGACTCACTGTGCGTCTGTCTGACTCTGAAATTCCTAAAGTCCAAAGTAGCTGTGTTTAAAGGAAGCTAGCCATAAATATCCAAATACAGTCATTTCCATGAGCTCAATATGAATGAATTCACATGGAATCAGACGCAATGAGCTTTACACATACAAAGTCAATTTTTTTTTCTCTCCATACAGGTGATCCAGGTGTTTTGTTTGTTTTTCTTTCTTTCTTCCCCCCTTTCTCACCGTCTCTTCTCTCCTCTGGTTTTCTTTCTCTCCCTCTCTTTCTTTCATTCTTTCTCCCTGTCCTATCCCCCAGTCATGTCTGTCCCGTTTGTAGCAACCGAAAATAAAATAAATTCATAATTATAATAAAGGTCAATCAAATGGACCAATATGGCAAGGCCATGATGATCCACTTGGTAAAATAAATCCGCTTGGCATCTTTCTTGGCCTTAAGACAACAATTCTGATGGCTAAAGATCCAAACGGGACAAAAAATAAATAAAGAAAATAAAAAAAATACAAAGTCAAATATAAATGAGTCAAAGTAGAACGCAAGTGTTATAACCAAAGCCCACTGTTCAAGAAGTGTGTAAAATGAGCAGGTAATCATGAGAACAGAGGTACATCGCTTTCCATGTTCTCCTCTTAAACACTGTTAATGTCAAACTGGTTTTTCATTAAAAAAGATAAGATGAGCCTATAATGATAAGGATAGCAATCCATGGAACATATGAATAGTTCAGGCAGGTGTTTCAAAGTCACGTCTATCACATAGTGTTATGATTTCAATACTGACCAGCAGTGTTGGGGTCATTGCTCAATAAAAGTCACACATTACGTCTTAAAAGTAATGCAGTACATTATCTAATTGCTCATCACAGAGGAATTCTTTTCTTATTAGTCTGTAAAAATGCCCTGAAACACACCAGCACCTGTAAACAATATAAGCCTATAGGCTACAGTCCCACACGCCAACACAAACTCTAACCTATCCTAAGGAGGACGCACATATGAGCCCTCTTTTAGTTTTGAACAAAAGTCAACAGCACAGAGCACAAAGATAAAAGCTGAAGCAGTGTTAGCAGTACAATGCAGTCGTTTTTGTCATGGACGCAGTTTCCACTTTACCATCAGCCCCTCGTCCTTTTGTGCAGTAAAAATAAAAGTAATGTCCCCGTCTCCACTCCTCAACAGCTTTATCACAGTACCGCTCCACTGTTTTCCTCCTCCCGCATACAAACTGAAATCAGCTGCTTGTAGCGCAAGTGCACAGGACGAAAAACAAGATTGTTTGATTGATGTTTTTTTTTTCTATCCGCCTGGACAACTGAAGAACTAACAAAAGTAATAACATAATTGTAACTGTAATGTAATTAATGTGTTACATTACTGCGACATCAGTTTCAGCCAAACATTCGTTTAAACTGCTCTAAACCCTAAATTTTAGGAGGTTTTTCTCTTGGTTCTGTATGATGTCACTGAGAGTGGATATCCTTAATAAACTCATTTGTGGCACACAGCAGTAGCTGTGAGCACAGAAGCCTGACATACCCATTGTTTCCAAGGCGTACCCATGTGAAGTTGGCTTCAAGGGAAGGTAAGAGTATAAATATAAATAAGTGTCAATGACACAAAGCTACTCCCTCATCTGCCTTCACTCGCTTGTGAACTTCAGTGACATCCCATTCTTAATCTACAGGGTTTAATATTATGTCAGCTCATCCTTTGCAGCTATAACAGCTTCAGCTCTTCTGGGAAGGCTTTCCAAGGTGTTGGAGCATTTATGGGTATTTCAGAGTATTCTTCCAGAAGCGCATTTATGATGTTGGACGAGAAGGCCTAGCTCGCAGTTTCATTCCAAAGGTGTTCTATCAGGTCGAGGTCAATCAAGTCCAGGCCAGGCAAGTTCTTCCACAAGAAACTCGCTCATCCGTATCTTTCTGAACCTTGCACTAAAAGTTAGCTGTGGAATATTTAGTAGTGAGGAAATTTCGCAAGTGGCATCCTATCACGGTACCACGCTGGAATGAGCTCCTAAGAGCGACCCGCTCTTTCACAAATATTTGTAGAAGCAGTCTGCATGCCTCAGTGCTTGATTTTATACACCCGTGGGAAAGGACATGATTGGAAGACCTGAATTCAAGGATTTGGACTGGTGACTGAATTATTTTCACAGCTACTATGTCTCCAATCTAGTAATTATAAAACAAAATAAATAAAAAGGAGACCTAGTTTTGCATGACAGGTTTGAGGAGTTTTTCCCGATGCCTTAAATGTACACACCAACGCTCCATGTGATGCAACATTCATTCGTCTCCTCACCTCAAATGGCATGCTCCAACCTTGCTGTGCTTGTATCTGTGTGTTAATGGCACTCCCTTTTTACACAGCCCTCTCTTTCTGTGGAAGTACACTGTGCATGTGAGAGGAAAGGGAATGCCTCTGAGGTTTGCGTGTGACCGAATGTATGCAAATTGGTGTAATTGTTTGGATTTGCTGCTAGCTGCAAACAGAGAAAGCTCTGGTGGTTTATGAGCGTGTGTGTAGTCTGTGGTTCCCCTTGCTTGCAGTCAGTCCCATGCTCAGGACGTGAGTCATCAACAGGAAAGAATGCGCACCGCACCGCGCTTCGATACCCCCGGCACACCAAAACACAAGGCTAGCGACAGTAAACACACGGCTAAAAGCAGAATGAAGCACATGGACGGCCCACTTACTTCACAGCTACTGCACAGGCTAAAGGGTCAGACAACATATCTGAACAGCCCTCAGATTATAAACTCAGGGAGCTCAGTTTAGCTCATCAAGCTGTTCTGTTTGCAATTTTCAGGCTGCGACATGTCTGGCATCTTGAGCTGCATTAGAAGCGTCACAGAAATATGTTATGAATTTACTGCACGGCTCTACAGCATATCACAGCGATGTAAATACACCTGTATGTAGTGTAAACAACAAAAGATGAATGCAATCATACAACACTGCATTTACATATAATGTAGGAGCTCAGGGCCTCAACAGTAAGTTTACAACATCTGAGGCTCACTGAAAAGCTACATGCAAAATATGTGGCGATTATGAATGAAGAAGTATCAAATACCACTTGAACAAACATGGTTAACATTGCCTCCCTCCCATTCCTGTCATTTTGTTTTCCTTTCATATCTGTCAGCAGAAAAGTTTGCAATAACTCACATTTCCTCAGAGCAAAACCACGGCATGCAAAAGCTGTGCATTTGTTTATCAGCTACGGAGGCCTTTCTAGCTTCTATGAGACAAGTCCCTGAACACCCCACCGGGTGCTCTACTTAGCTCAGCTGACTGATTACCGTAGGACTGTATCTCACCAAGGCCTCTGCGCTGTAAGACTAGAAGTGCTGGGGTTTTACCTTCGGTCTTATGTAATGTGAGTCAATCATTAATGGCCCAACACCTTGTAAGTGATCTCACAAGATGGAAACGGGTCATTCTCATGGTAAGGGCCAATGCTGTTGAGTCACAAGGGTTTAATGGGGGAATAAAAGGTTTAAAGGAGATGTAAAAGTGACTCTTTTTTCCCTCAAGTGTGGGTAAGAATTTGTCATTTTGTGAAGAGATGAAACAAACGCAAATGGAAAATGTGTTTAGACTGTAGACACTGAGCAGCGCAAGATATATATGTTCTTAAACGATATGTTCTTCGTTTGTCATATTGTGGATTTTCTGCATACTGCACTTCAGTAAAAAGTACCTACAAGGCCCAGAATGACAACAGTTTATCCCCTAAACTTCAAGACTGGACTTTAAAGCAGCTTTTAGTTGAGTACACACACACACACAGATTCAACAGACAAAAGTCAGACGTGTAAATACAAGAGCGGATTATTCTTCTTGTAGCCATTTTCACAGACTTTACATAAAAGATAAATGCAGTCATGGTCAAGTTACCCACTGATTAGTGAAGTCTTATTATGAAACCTGCAGAGGGCACTGAGGGAGAGGACTTATCATCATTTTTATACTCTAATGGGGGACAGACATTACAGAAGGTGAATGGTGCATTCAATACAACCTGAGACCATAAACTGAGTAAGAACGTGCTTACAAAGATCACAGTTTAAAGGCCTGATTACAACTTAAAGAGTAATCATTTATCTTCTGTCTTTCTTGACTGACTGAATCACCTTGTTGTTGAATTGTGCTTTACAAATAAACTTGCCTTGCCTTCAAATACCGGAGGCTAAAAAAATTTTTTTTATAAACTGCAAACATTTTGTAACACTGCAGCACTCTTCCTCTCACATACCGCTGTGTTGCTTTCAATTTGTATTGTGTGTTTAATGTGTTCATATTTTTCCCATTGCATACTTTCAAATTCCTTTCCTTGGCAACGCTGCTGCCAGTACTTTGAATTTAGCAAATGACCATGACCTGGTAATTGAATTCAGATAATGGGAAGATCCTGTGGGTATGTTGAACTTTCCAGTGCATGGCTCAGGAGAGCTGAGGGTCATATACACTTTTACAGAATAAGACTTCTTTCTGAAACCAGAAGATTCGCCTCCTAATAAACATTAAATAAAATCCAAGTTTAAGACATCTCCATTTGCTTGATTTTTCAGACCCGAAAGCTACGTTCATCTTTGATATGCAGCCTATGCTTTTCCCATTCAAGACTCACCAGATGCCCACAAGATTACAACGCTTGTGTTCATTCAAAGTATTCCTGAACAATTCCAAGTATGCTTTTACAGCCATAATATGAAGACCACAGGAATGTCCTCTCTTTTAATTTGAACATGACTACAGGCAACACAGTGATTGCTCACTGGTTTCAGGCTGAAGCCTGAGAAATTGTAAGGCTGGAGTTTCCAGTTCTGGCATGGCAAACACACAGACCATGACTTACCAGCCAATCCATCTGCTTTCAACCACAAATTCTTGCAACAACAGGACTGCAAAAAACCCAACAGTCCACATGATTTTCATATCTGCTCCCCATTTTTACCTGACAGACTCACAAAGCAATGATGAATTACTGGTCAGAATTACTGGGTTGAAACAGTGCACGATCCTGTTATTAGCAAACAGAAGGATTTTCACTTTTTTGCAGGTTTCATCTAGCCATTTCAGACATCAATACCCCAAATTTTGTGACAAAAATAAACCCATGTGTGACAGCACACATGGTGTGATCAGATGGTGGCAGCAGCACAGTTTATCTGACCTTTGACATCAAGTGTGCAGGACTGATAGCACTGAATGAAATACAGTGCCCATTTCCTTTGTGCAGTTAGAGAAAAAACAAAAAACACATGTGGGTATGAGCGAGTGATCAAAGATATACAAAGCAGCCCCAATATGTCACTCAGCAGTCACTGATTATTTCTCATGTGCAGCTAAACAGCATGCACTTAGATTCCTGACCAGTGTATTTATAAAGGCTACATCACAAAAGATGTCTCTCTGTCTGCTTCCTGCTGAGACAAGAGACACTTTGTGTTGCTGCTTCAATCACTGGTTGCTATGGATACAAAAAAGAAAAGAGGCAAAGCCAAGAATAAAGTTTGTTGATTCTTTATGAAAAATCTGAGGGACATAAAACACCAAACTATTTATAGAACATGTGGTGTTAAAAGCAGAAAAAGATTTCACACTAGTCTTTGTGCTGACCAGCTGGCTGGCATGGAAGTAAGACATAAGATCCTTTAACTTCATATAACCACAGGTGGGCTATTCTCAGACCAACCACTTGGTGTGTTAGTCTAACAAGAGTCTTCTGTATTTACCAGCTTTAAAGTGGGTGTTGCAGAAAGGAGAAAGTGACACAGAGATAACTCAGTGAGTCACGTAGGCCTGGCTGGATGTTTGCACCCAAAATGTTGCAGCAGGGACAAAAAAAAAACCTAACATTTTAGCTGGACAGGAATCAGCTGATTGACAGACTTAAAACCGACTCCCTTAGAGCAATAATCCTCTGGCCTGAGATCCTGTGCCAGGAGAGCAGACTGGAACAGAATCACTTGTAGTGGGAAATTAATATCTTGCACAAGGGCACTTCACCAAGCCAGACGCATGCCAACAAATGGGTTTGAAAACAGATTGCCGCATTTATGGACACTCTCTTGCTGCTAATACTCTGCCTAGGGCCTGAGGAATTACTATTTTTATGCATTAACCAGCCGGCTATTTCTGAGATTAACAGATTAGATCTCTAAATGCCAGAAACATCCCAAATTCCCCAACAAACAGGGTGCCATTTTTAAATGCTGTGTTTAGAAAAGCTGGCATTTGTGCTAATAAACTGGTTTGAAAACATTCATGAATCTGATGGATGGTGAACTTTTCAAATAAGAGTCATCTGCCCAACAGTTTTGCCAAAAAAGCCACTGAAAGTAAATAATTTACAGGTTTTTCTGTTCATATACTCTCTAAATGTGGGTCGATATCGATGCTTAAAATGACAACTTGAACAATAACCAATGATCACATATCGGTACTGGCTGATATATTAGCCTTGTTGACAGATATTTTTTTTATTTTATCAGCAGGATAAAGTTACATGTACCATTACCATTAATCTATTATGTTACAACAACAATCAAAATATGTAGTTCCCTCTTCCTCTCACCCCCAACCCATCACAGCAGGCTGTCCCTCCTCCTGGAACCAGCTGGTTCTGCTGGAGGATTATTCCTGTTAAAGGGGAGTTTTTCCACCCCGTTGTCACCAAGTGCTTGCTCATAGGGGGTTGTCTGATTGTTGGGGTTTGTTTCTAATGTTGTAGGGTCTTTAACTCACAATATAAAGCATAAAGTATTATTTAAAAAAAACTGAATCAACAATTTTTATCAATTTCAGTATTTCAGCTCTTCATCGTGCTACCATTGAATATTTAGCAAGCAGAAAATTCATGTGAAACAACAGATAAACATCAAAAAACATCAGAACAAACCTGATGTTAGACATGTTAACAAAAACCTTCAGGGCTGTGGTTGTGTTTACATTAGCTTGAATGCTGGACTGGCACTGTGTACCCACAGCCAAACTGTGAATGGCTCAGTGATAGCAATGCCATCGTCACTCGTGCTTAAAATAATCTTGTCTGGGCTAGTTGTTTTACAGTCAAAAAAAGAGGGTCATGAATTATGGTGTGTAAACAACAATTATTTTCATTATTAAATAATTGCCGGGTTATTTGGCCAGGTTATTTTTAATATCAAAAATATAGGTTTATGGTTTATGGTGGGTTTGGGAGGGGGTTGTTTTTTGTTTTTTTGAAACGTATGTGTAATATCCAGTGTTGGTTCAATTAAAGTTATCAAATAAATAAAAGATTTTATTAAACCATGGATTAAATCTCAGCTTCACTACAATGTAAATATCGGATATAATCGAGCTGAATAAAGTAAATGAATAAATACATATTTTGATGACACTGATGTCAGAGAAGCAGCCAGTGCGGATTGGTTACACGAAGCATGCATTCATGAGGACAGGACTCCATGGGAAGTGGGAACCACAGGTGTCCCGTCTAAGTGCACAAAAAGGCAATGCTCGGCTCCTGCTGCCAGCACAGCAACACAAAGTTGTCAGGGTAAACAAAAATTACCAACATATTCCATGCGCTCGAAACAACCCCCCGCCCCCTATAAAAAATACCCGCTATAAGTCGATCCTTACACGTCTATTAAGAACCTGATGTCTAGAGGTGCCCATTAATAATTTTATCGAAAGCGATACTTTTAACTTGAGCGCCGAAACACTCACCGACAGACGCCACGAGAACGCAGTCCAGCGCTTAATGCCAGCCGAAGCTAAACAACTACAGAAAAAACACACGAAGAAATTCACTCGAGAAAAAGCGAAAATAATAATAATATTTCAAAAAGACATGCTTACGTTTCCGTGGGGAAAGCTAGTGCATCTTCTCCCGGTAGTAGCGAGCAGCCAGCAGCCTCGTTTTACTGCCAGAGTGTCGTGGGTGAGGAGGGGCCGCTGGGGGGGGGAGGAGTGACTGACGTCCCTCTCAGCCAATCGCAATCGAGGATAAAATCGGGGCGGGGTTGACGTACTCCAGGTTGACGTACACATACGCCTCAAACGCCGAATGAAGAGTCAAGGTGAGAGTTAAACATTGGGGTCTGCGTGTTCTATGTTATCATTTTATTTTAGTTCAGTTAAGCTTTATTTACACAGCGCCAAATCACAACAACAGTCACCTCAAAGCGCTTTATTGTGAGGCACATACATGATCTTAAGTAGGCCAGAGCAGTGAAGCTCCCCTTTCTATAAGTATAAAGAAGTTTGAGGTACTTTAATACATAAAAGGAGGTGTAATGTCAGAAATAACGGTTTTCTACATGAGAAAGAAATGCTGCTCTGGGCTTCAATTGTAAGAAATAAATGTGTAAAATTATATAAAACAAAATTCTGTTAGCTCACTGTGGAGATGGTCCTGCAATTGTAAAATTGATGATTTGTGTCAACTGAGAGAATTCTTTTACAAAAACAAACAAACAAAAACAGGAAAAAACATAAAATCTCTGTAATTTATTTGTTTATCTATTACTTATTTCTTTTGGTGTAGTATTATTGGCTATGGTGAAGGTCTTCTTTTTGCAGGAAAAAGCTGTGAATAGCTGTCAAACATGAAAGCTGTCAAACATAAGGCCTCCAGGCCATGCCCTACAACAATCACATCATCCCTCCACACCCTCCTCAAAAAAAGCATGTGGCGACTGTGGGAAGGAAAAACCCTTTTAACCCCAATAGAGGTGGAGGTAAGGTGAGGCAAGGGAGACAGGACAAAAGGCAACTCCCTCTTTGCCTTCAAAATATGTAGTTCCTTTGTCTGTAACATGAATAACCTGCATGTTTTACAATCCACACCTTCGCCGGACTTTGACGTCTGCATGATTTTTAAAAGAGAAATCTTCGCATTCCACGTAAAAAACAACAACAACAAAGCGACTTTTAATTTGAATTTCTGCAGTTGTTTATTAATGGCCTATGTCACCCATGCCTTACAGTATAGCAACCTTCTTTTCAATACATAACTTGTGATAGTATGCATTATAAGTGGCTTTTTGTTTTAAAAATAGAAGCCACTAGGTGTGGACTGCACGCCTTCATAATTCATCTGGTCTAAGGGCTTCACAACACTGTGCTCACTCCAGTGGTATTGTTTGGTAACTGTCCTTTGGCTTTGCCCACAACTGCTGACTCTTTAGTGAATCGATGAGTAAGTGAGAAACTTGGCGTCAGTGCACCCAGATGGAAGGAGCGAGCAGAAGCACAAACGAGCATGTGTTTATGTGTCTCTGCTTAGTGTCACTCATTTTCTCCTAAACTTCTGCCTGTCGTGATTTCTCTGAACACTCAGTCCACCTCTGCTGTCCTCTCCGTGCTGCCTCTGGATTTGTTTACCCAACAAACCCTCCTTTGCATGGGCATGAGGCCTTCACTTGCTGCCTGGGCTTATTTCTATGGCAACAGAAAAAAAAGTGGGAAAGCAAGACTCATAGCTGGGCGTGTCCAGAGACTCTGAACCAGCAAAACTAATAGGAGTGTTTGGAGCTTTAAAGGAATGTAAATCAGGACTGGGGAGAGAGCATGAAGTGGGACACTGGAAGCAGAGCAGACAGGGTGAGGAGAGCTTTCTCTCTGTGCTTGTATCACAGGTGCTGCCATTGTCACATCTAGGTGGATTCCCTTTTACTTAACTCACCTTACGAGTGATTAATTAAAGCCACTAAGGACCGCACCTTGACATACCTCACAGTGCAGACACGCCTGTCCACACACACACACACACACACACACACACACACACACACACACACACACAGGAAACAGTGAAGGAGAAAGGAACCAATCACACACTGATTACTCCTTTTAAATATGCAATTTTATCTGAAACAATATCTCATGCGTGTCAATTTAATTCTTTATATCCCCTATCACCTCTCTGTCAGTAAACACCAATGACTGGTACAGACATGTTTACTGAGTGAAGAGATGACAGTGCCACCCATAGGTCAGCTGTGGTTACTGCACACTGAATACTTGGTATTCAAGGATAAAAGACTGGCTGGGCTTTAGTGTTGTTTTTCATTAAAGTGTGCAGTTTAATGTTAAGTGTAAGGAGGATATAGTGGCAGCAGGAAACGCGATTTTAAATCAGGCCCTCCACAAGATAATTTCACAATATTCATAATATTTCATGATATTGTTCCAAGGCCCCATGAATAAAAAGTACAACTAAACTGATGTATGGAGGCAATCAGTTGTTTTAAAGGTATGTAAGTATTTAGGTCAGCAGAGAAACACAACAGTGAGTGCCCAAACATCTAATTGGCAGCAGCTTCATTTTTCAGCATGGCAATGATCCCAAACACACTGCCAATGCAGTAAGAACACAGCTGGATAAAAAAAAAGCACACAATGACATCCGATCAATTATGGATTGGCCTTCTCAGATTGAAGCAGTGTGTGATCACATTAGATCACCAGAAATAGAGTTTTGAATGTCCATCAAAAAGACTGGAGAACTATTCCTGAAGACTATTTAAAGAAATTACATGAAAGTTTGTTTAGGAGAGTTCTCACTGTGTTAGACTTTTGACTGTTGTCCAAATATTGACTTGCAAACTCAACTTTTGCTTCATAGATGATATATCCCTGTATGTTTACATGTGCTTCAATAAACTATTGCAACTATTTACCATTTTCCTAGCAAAATATAAAGAAATGAGGTTTGATTTAAGACTTTTGCACAGTGAATTACAATTTTATCATTTCACAACAATTCAGTAGTTGAGAGATTTCCAATATAGATAAAAATGTTGACACACATGACCAGCTAACTACACTGCCTTGCTACCAGTAGATCTGGAGTCTATTTCCTCCTTTCCATCCAATGCAGTGCCACCCCTGGTACCCTTTATGCACGAGATCTCACTCTGTCCTGCATGGGGCTTTTTGAGATCTACCCACCATTTAGGCAAAAGTCTGAGAAACTATTATTATGTAGGACTGTGGGCAGAAATTGGCATAATTTCCATGGGAAGAAACTGATGGTACAAATATGTCACTGGTAAATTTCCACCAGCCACTGGTGGCTCTAGCAACTTTTGGACCACAATTATGTGCCTTGCTAACATTTAAGGAGCCATTTTCTGGAGGAAATGCACAGACGCAGTTCTAAATTCTGCAGTGGCTTCGCCTCTGTGGGGAGGGGGTATCAGAGATGCCCTGTGGGCTAGATTCAATCTAGCCCATCTAGATTGCTAACTTAATCTAAGGCTAGATTGAGTTAGCAAATTAGCTTACTTTGAGCTCTCTCAGTGAAAGAGGGCATTTATAAAAATCATCTTTCTCGGGAGCCATCATCACTCTGTGACGTTATTACAGTACTGGCCTACATTAGGCTATAATGTCTGTCAGCAGAGGGCGATGTTTCACACAAGCAGTGCAGTGTGGGGACTGGGACAGCTGCAGATCAGATGTCTCCACTCTCTAAATTACAGAGTGACGACTTTGTTTTAATGACTCATAAAGACCCGCATTTTTTCTGCAGCCTTGTTTGTGACTTGTACTTGTGTTGCGTTGAACTGAGCGATGCTAATCCAGAGATCACCTCCATATGGGCGCTGTTTTTTGCACTTTCTTTCATGTGTGCAGATGCCCATGCATCTCTGTCACAGTTTTCAAGCTACTTAAATCCCTGAGTGTTATCTTCTGTGCAGCTTAGTGATCTTAAAATCTCAAGTCATTATGCTTCCTCAATGTCATTATGTGACCCAGCGTGCAGACAGCTGCTATCAAACTCGGCAGATCAAAGGGTCTCCCTCTCAATACGCACACTATCCTTTACACTGCCCTCTTTATTTCTCTATCTCCCTATCCACTCTCTCCCAAACCTTCAACAAGGGCCATAGCATGGACTCTAATATTTTCCAGATGTTGAGTACCTCCCTTCCTCCCTTTCTCTACTCTGTTCTTAACGGGTCGATTGAAAAATAAGGGCTGTGCTGCCATCCCTCCCCCTTCTTTACCCCTTCCCCAGCTATTTCAACATATCTCAAGTCGGACATGAGAAGCTGGAGCTCCCCCCAGAGCAGAAATGCTTTAGCAGGACGTGCTGATGTTGTTGTTGTAATCAGCTGTTTCGTCAGTGGTGTATTTTTGTAACAGCAGCTGTTTGTGATATGTGTGCTTTTTTTTATTGCTTTCATTTGATATTAATCAAGTTTTTTTTTTTTGAGCGGAGTGATGCCGACAGTATTTGTCCCTTGTTGCTTTTGCTCCTTCTCTGCCCGTGATGGGAACCAGCTGGAAGAATTGAACTAAGGGTGGGTGGGGGTGGGGTGGGGTTGACCACTGGGATGTAAAAGGTTAGCACCTGGGCCCCAGGCATGCAAGGGGGGCCGTGTGCTGACTATTCTTCGATCGTTTTTACCTTCATCTTTTAACTTACTGAAAGTCGTCAGTTGCAGCGACATGTCAGCACAGTTGCAGACACGTGCTTCCATCTTTCTCTAAGTGCAGTAACACACTCACACACACACCATGGACTAGATTCCCAGCTCATAACAATCACAGCAGCTGTTGCTCATGTAAACCAACTTCACACACACACACACGCAATCCCACCTCCTCACTCTTTCTTTCCCACCACTTGATTTCCACTCCTGGATTTATATCTGGCTTTATTTTGACATCTTAAAGGACCTGAAAAAAACATTAACGTACTTCCAACACCACTCCTAAATGCAGCGCTTGTGCTTATCATCCTGCAAAAGTGCACAAATTGACCGGCGTGCTTTCTGATCTCAGTGCAGAGACAATCTGCTATTTGTTATTTCGAGAACTGCTTGACTTTTACCTACAGCCCCCACTGATTCCTGAGATGAAGTCTAGAAGTGAGCAAGTCCCATGCTGTGGTACACTACAAAGACATTGTCTCTGTGATTCAAGGCAGATAAAAGTTTGACGGGAGACACAATAAGATGCACATGTTCGAAGTAGTGTGACCGCCTGCAAGTTTGTGGCTTTGTGTGAGGCTCATTAGTCCCTACCTTCAGAGTCCCGCTGTGTTTGAAGCATTTTTGTATGCTCCTAAAAGTTTTCAATCACTTGGAAATGTCCTTGTTTCAAGCATATCTTGTTTTGATTTAATGATGCTTGCTCAGAATCAGTAAATCATTTATGTTGTTGTCTATGTTGGTGCGAGGAGGCCCATTTTTACTAACAATCACTCCAGTTTTTACAGCACATTGTTATTTATGAATGCAAGTTTTAAAATCTAAAATTATGTCAAAGTTGACTTCCCCGACACATCTGAAAACACACACGCACACACACGCACACACTCATTCATAAGAAGCTGATTCAACACCTGAAGACTGTGCAATGAGTAATGTAACACTCAATGACCTACATACAGTACGCTGCAGTATTAGCTCGCACTACTTACTAGCAGTGACCTGGATATTCTTTGTGTTGTGCGCGCACACACACACACACACACAATATGTTAAAGTGCAGACAGATATACGAGCTCGTCTCTCCCCTCTCTTTGTCGTTTTAGTGGAAGTAGGTATTTCTCTCGCTTCTCTGCTGTGAGACTGAAATGTCATTAAACAGTGAGAGGCCCCATTGGCGGGAGAAGGAGGTGATGAAAGGACTGGCTGGTGAAACTGGTCTGCAGTCCCAGTGGTGGGCAGCTCTGTTCGAGGCCCTCAATGGAACCTGTTTTGCCAGTCTCTGTAAATCTGGGTCAGCTCTAAAACACTCGTATCCCTCTCTGCTCTAACTTTAATCACACTGTTTGTCTTTCCCTCCTTTGTTCATCTCTCATTTTGTCTGTCACCGTCTACCTCATCTGCACACTGAACTCTCTGGGAAATCTCGATCATAATCTGATGCTACATTAGAGTCCACATGTACTGATGAAATCTTTGTGTATTCCCTTTGACTTTGAGACAGCCCAGCTGACTGCCATAAACCAACTGGCTGGTCCCAGTATGTCTGGGGGCCAGATCGCTGAGTGCTTTCTCAATGTGTGTGTTCCTCGGAGAAGAGAAAGAAACACGAGAAAGACATGGATACAGGGTAAGCAGGGATGTAGAAACACTATAGAAAGATAGCCAAACAGGAAATGACCTCCCAGAGAGGGGGGGCTTCCCCATGGGTTGTATTTCTCTCTCACACACACAAACACACACAGACACTCTCACACACAGAGACCTATAACATCTGATGATGTCTACCAACAGTTATGCATGAGAATGAGGCCAGTCGGGGCATGCTTTTGGTCTGTGCTGCTCAGTTTAGAGACCGCTCCATCACTTGTATCTCAAGCCTTATTGAAGTATGATATCTTCAATGCCTTTGACTTTTATCCTCGAAAGATTTGAGCAGGCACATTGTTACCATGGCAGATGAATCTTTAGCCACATCAGTTTGCTAACTTCAGAAGAAAACACTGTTATTTACACAGAAGGGAGAACTGGAGTCATCACTCTGTAGCCTGGGTCATGATTCAGAGCATCAGCCTAAACAGCAATGATGTACAAGAGTGTGCTAAGCTAGTATGAAGCGTAGGACTACACAATTATTGGTATTATTTAATCCTTCATTTAAACAGGTAGTCTCATATAGATCAATATCTCTTTTCCAAGAGACACATGTACAAAAAGAATGTGCAAAAATAGAGACAGGCAGCTACATAATAAAAAGACATTTTAAAAAAAACAAACATGTGCAACAATAGCTGCACATAGACAAATGAAATGTTCCAGTGAAACCAGAGAATGCAGCACATTTCCTTTGTGACTCACCCTGTTTATAAGCAGTAAAATATTTTAAATTCAGTTTTTCCAAGTTTCAGAGTGAATGAGAGTTACAGCTAATGGTAAAAAGTCCTGCGACCTGACATTGTAAGTGCTCTGTTTAAATTCAGTCACAGAGTGGGGGTAAGCAGGCAATCTTTGCAGCAAAGCTGTGTAAATAAACATCCTGTGCTGCTCTCTTCAATTTTCTAAGGAGCACCATGCCACATTTTCATTTAACATACAGTGCTACACCTCGCTAGTACCGGGCTGGGCCCTCTATCGCCTTCAGAACTGCAAAGATTCAGCAAGGTGCTGGAAACATTCCTCAGAGATTTTGGTCCATGTCGATGTGACGTTGTCAAACAGGTGCTGTAGATTTGTCGACTGCACATCCCAAAAGTACTCTATCGGACTGAGGTCTGGTGGCTGTGGAGGCCATTTGAGTACAGTGAACTCTTTGTTATGTTCAAAAAAAACAGTTTCAGATGATCTGAGGATGGTGATGTGGCGGGTTATCCAGTTGGAAGCAGCCATCAGAAAATGGGTACGCTGTGATTATAAAGGGAGAACATGGCCAGAAACAATACCCTGCGGCAGTTAAACAATCCCGTTTGTATTAAGGAACCAAAAGTGTGCCAGGAAAATATCCCCCACAT
Source organism: Neolamprologus brichardi (assembly GCF_056152115.1). Classification (NCBI taxonomy): domain Eukaryota; kingdom Metazoa; phylum Chordata; class Actinopteri; order Cichliformes; family Cichlidae; genus Neolamprologus; species Neolamprologus brichardi. Next base: position 21,559,728 of record NC_142124.1, on the reverse strand, counting down.
CATTACACTACCAGCCTGAACCATTAATACAAGACAGAATAGATCCATGCTTTAATGCTGTTAAATTTTAACCCTACCATGTGAGTGTTGCGGCAGTTTCCTGTTAATATCTGACACGAGCAACACCCGGTGTGGTCTTCTGCCACTGTAGCCCATCTGCTTCCAGAGTCGACATGTTGTGCTTTCAATGATGCTCTTGAGTTATTGTTACTTTCCTGTCAGCTTGAAGCTGTCTGACCATTCTCCAGTGACCTCTGGCATCAACCAAGACATTTCTGCTGCTCACTGGATATTTTCTTTTTTCCGGAACATTCTCTGTAAACCCCTGAGATGGTTGTGTGGGAAAATCCCAGCAGATTGACAGAGATTTTGTTGTTGCTGAGAGAAAGCTGAAAAATCTAACTGACACAATAGTGCTAAGTGTTGACAAATTTAAAATCATGGGCAACCTGACAGGTTATGGAGATGAAGGGACTTGTGACCACAAAAAATTTGGTAAGCACTGGAACAGGAGTTAAACATGCTAAACTGGGGAGCCTGGGGTGGTCAGACATCCTTTACTGGGAAACTCGTCACTTTCTTCACTTTTTAATTTTAAATATATCTATGCGACTAATAATATATGAACTGAAAAGACTGGTGCTGATTAAAGATACAAAGTATTTTAATTGGGACTGCGATGTTCAATCGATTTGATTTGTCACAACGTCTGTATGATAGTTACAAACATGCAACTCTGACACACATTTTGATTAATTTTTAGATAGTAACAGTAATGTTAATGACACACTTTATTTACCAATGATAATTTGGTTCTCTACGTGTAAAACAGCTGCCATGATGTAATTTTTTTTATTTAAATTGAATAAATAAAAGCTTTATTAGGAAAAAGAAACATAATTACAACAAACCATGTGATTAAATGTTAAATAAGTTTCTTAGCTACTACACCAACCCCCACATGGTTTCCCTTGTGCCACCCCACTGAAAAATCCTAGAATCGCCCCTGGATTTAAGCTCTTTGCCTCGTATTTGCAGATGTCTTGGCAGCAACATTTCAGAGCGGCCCTGAACACGAACCTCCGCGCACACTGCAGCTAATGATTCCTCCGTCTGCAAAACCGTGCGCTAAATATTCGCACGCTTCACTCACTCTCTGCGAGACAATCTTTAACTAAGATCTGGCACCTCTCTTCGCCTGTCTTAACACACGCTTTAGAATTCCTGCCCTGCAAATGCGAACCATCTGTGCTCCCACGAAGCAACAAAAGGCGTGTTAATGAGAAAATGGGAAATCGGCTGAGCTGCATGTTGGTGGTATTCCTACTGCAGCAAAGAGAGAGAGAGAGAGGAAACATGCATTCAACATTCATTAAACTTTTTTTTTACTATGCTTGTTTCATGAGTGACTGCTCTGCTCTGCCCGAACCGTTCTGCAAGAGAGAGAGCTGAAATTTTCGGGGTTCCCTGGGGATTCCGTGGGAAGGAAATCTTGCTGTCTGCTTTGTCCATATACCAGATCTCAGACCCCCGGTGAAGGAGGGGGCGCGCAAAAACTCGGTCAAAGGGTTTCTCAATCTCCGTCACTGCACGCCGTGTGTGTCTCATTACCTGCGTGCACGCGCAGATCTCTTCTGGATCTCTGCGCACATCTGGTTTTGGCGGGGTCGCAGAGTTGCGGGGGAGGGACTTTCAGTGAGTTTGAGTGTGTGAGTGTGCGATCATGCTCAGCGTCTGAACTCTGTAATTCGCAGCAGATGACCACTTGGGGGGATGTAGGCTTTACTTGGGGAGGTGGTTGTTCCCTCGGACAGCATCAGAGCGCATTGGGCAAGTTCACGCGTTCCATAGATGATGCTGCTCAGCGATGGCGCTGCGCGCTTGAAATGTACACTTTACAGAGCAACAAGTGAAATATGGAAGAGTCCAGCGTGACAGAGGAGAAGGGCGACTGCACCTGAAACACACAAAGCGAATGCCGCTTCAGATCCGGGCTGTGCCGGCCGCGCTGTGGGAATGGATACCAGCGGTTTCCTGGTGGGGATGTGCTTTTTCCTGCTGTCGCTTAATGGGTTTCTGTCCTCCTCGCTGGCGACGGGCTTTTGCCCAAACCGCTGCGACTGTCAGCATTCACAGCATCTCATGTGCACCAATCGCGGATTGCGCACTGTGCCCAAACCCACTGCGCAGATGCCCGAGGAAGTGCAGATTTTCAGCCTTGGGGGCAACTTCATCTCTAACATCTCCGCCTTTGACTTCACACGGTACAGTAACCTCGAACGGTTAAATCTGCAGTACAATCAAATAAGAGTTATTCACCCAAAAGCATTTGAGAAACTTCCCAAGTTGGAAGAGCTGTACTTGGGACATAATCTTTTAACAGCTATACCCGCGGGAAGTTTGCAGCCCCTAAAGAAATTGACTATTCTCTATGGAAACAACAATGCAATTAAGAAAATCACACCGGGACTGTTTTCCAACCTGGATAATCTTATTAAATTGCGCCTGGATGGCAACTTTCTAGAAGTTCTGCAGGACTCTGTTTTTAAGAGTTTGATCAATCTACATTATCTTCATCTGGAATCCAACAAAGTGCAGCACATTCACAGAAACGCTTTCTCTAAACTGACCAGCCTACGCTTTTTAAACCTGGCCGACAACAAGCAATCAGCCGTGCGCAATGTCCTCACTTTCTCTCATCTCAAAGCTTTGACGACGTTGCTGCTGTCTGAGAATGAAATTCGTCATATTGGCAACCATGTCTTCCAAAACCTGAAAAAACTGTCCAAGCTTTCCCTCAGCAACAACAAAATCTCCCAAATGGACAGTGGTGCTTTGAGGGGCCTGTCGAGCCTCACCGAGCTTCTGATTGACGGCAACGAACTGGTGGAAATTCCTGCCGTCCTCCTCGACCCCCTGGAGCGTGTCGAGGAGCTGGACTTCAGCCGCAACCGGATATCCAGCGTGGACTCTCTGGCTTTTTCGAGACTTAAACACCTAAGAGTGTTGAAGCTGAAGGACAACTTTCTCACCAGTCTGTCTGGGGACATGTTTACCCTCAACAGCGCACTTTACGACTTGGATCTCCAAGGCAACAACTGGACATGTGACTGTCGCCTGGAGCAACTGAGAGAATGGATTGCTGCTGCACACTCTCAGGGCAAACTGCTGACTGTGTTTGTGCAGTGTCATTACCCAACAACTCTGAGGGGAAAATATCTGGACTATGTGAACAGCTCCCAGCTGCAGCCCCTTGGGAACTGGACTCACTTGTGTACGAGTCAAGCTAGGCTTGAGGAGAGCAGGGCAGGGGCAGTACTAGTGAAGCTGGGGAGCACTGAGAGAGGAGAAAGAGATTCTCGGTTGCCAGAGGGCGGAGAGAGGACAGATGAAGAAGTTCAGAAAGGTGTGAGAAAGAGAGGGGAAGTGGAAGAAACAGGACGTTTACGACCGGTGAACAGGGGTGGAGTCATGGTATGGAAAAATGGAGAGCAGAGGAAAAAAGAGGGACAGGAAGAGGTGGGGATCCAAGGAGACCAAGGAGGTCCAGAGGTGGCAGAACCTTCTTCTTTCCTGGACAGAAGGAAACCAAAGAAGAAGCTACGGCCTGCTGCAGAGGCAGCTGGGAAACGCGTTAAGGGGAGAACGAGGTCAAAAGTTATTTTCAAACCCAGTCCATCAGCCACAATGAGCCAAGCAAGCATCGGGCTAACCACCACTGTGTCTGTTCACTCAGGAGAGCAGTTAGATCTTCTTAGGTCGGATCGGGATGACACCCTACCTGTCATTACAGACCCTTGTATTTTCAACCGCCATTTCATCACTAATGTGTCCGTGGATCACGTCACATCTAATACCGTCACTGTGTACTGGACCACCAGGGATCATCACCGCTACACACCAGGGCCCGGGCCAGGTCTTGATGAAGTCCACTACCGGGTTCTGTTTGACAGGTTTGGCACCCAGGATCGTTTCCCCCGCTACGTTTACGCCCACGGCACGGCTCGCTCCGTGACCCTCCGAGAGCTCAGCTCAGATGTGACCTACATGGTCTGCGTGGAGGGAGTGGTCGGAAGTTCCGTGTGTCAGGTCGCACCACGCGACCACTGCACGGGGCTGGTCACCCTATCTGAGGCAAATGGCCGTGGAGCTACGCTGACCTCTGACCTCCAGCTGGTGACGGTGGCGATGCTCGCCGGGAATGCCGTGCTGCTGCTGGTCATCGGCGGCGTGTGGCTGGGGAGAAGTCTGAGGAGAAAGTTGCAGAGGAGGAAGTCAGCCGTGCACGTGCGCCACATGTACTCCACCAGGCGACCGTTTCGCACCGCAATGGCCACGGCGTCCATCTCCACCGACTTCACCAGCTACCAAAGCAGCCGGCCAGCACGGCTCGCACCGCTAGAGGAAGGGGATCTCATCGAGTTCCCTTGCGACCGCTTTCTGGACAGCAGCAGTGTTCGCAGAGACAGTGAAATGCAGAGATTCTCTGACTAGAACCATTAAAACTCCAAATTAGCTTGAAAAAAATGTTGACACTGAAAAAAATGGGAATTGCTTCATGTTTCCATCGGTGATTTAGCCTCTCAGCTGAGCTCATGAGACACCAGAGGAAGTCCATTCCCTCTGACTTCCCCTTTCCCAGTTTGGACCCTTCCTCTTTAATTTTCTTGCTTCTGTGAGTCTACATGCGTTGTTTTTCTTTTTCTTTTTGTTTTTTTGTGTGTACATGAATGATGTACCACTGATTTCAACTACGGTGCTAATATTCAGTTTGCAGACATCATATTGTCTCATATTTGTACAGTGTGTAACGATGGCTGCTGGGTGGCAGAAAAATCTCCTGTTTTGTACCACATCTACCGTGTTTTATACTTTTATAAGGAACTTTGTATCATTTTGCATTACATGACAAAGTAAAAATCCCCAACAATGTGACTGATTTGTCATTTGAGTGCGTGTGTTATTGTATCTGCGGGTACTAAAACCCAGACTGTATATAAGACTGAGGACGAGAGCAGCAACAGAACATTAAAGAAGTGAGTGAGTGAGCTGCGTGCGTGTCAAGATGAGGTCTGGCAATAGTTAGGCAGTCCCTTTGTTTGAGTCTACAGGGTGGAGTGCCTCCTACATTCAGTTCAAATCATACACACACACACACACACACATATTGACAATTGTCTGCAAACAAACTTTTCATAGCATCAGACAGTCAGTCAGCTGACCTTAAAGGGACAGTTCACGCCAAAATCAAAACTGCATATTTTTCGACTTGCCTGTCTGTCATATTTTTGGTTGTTTGTTTATTTGTGTTTTAGTCCAAGTAGGTTCCTTCCATTGACTATAATGGAAGCGAATATGGCAGGCATATGTTTAGACACAAGATTTGGGAAAATCAGTACAGATATTACAATAATAACGCATAACTTCTTGAAAGCAGCTGACTCACAGTGTTGCAGACATCCAGAGTCTCAAACATGTCCATGAATGACTCATCAGGCAAGTTGTAATAATACATTTTTTTTTAAGATACTGAAACTAGTATTCTTTTCTTTATATTATTATCTTATTTCAGTTAGTTTCCAAGTTCACAAAATCATTTCACTTAGCTTTAATTTCTTTCAAAATGCAAGTTTCTATTTTTATTTTAGTCAACTCAAGGTTTTTTTTTAAATAATATTTATTTTTTAGTTTAGTTTCAGTTAACTATAATAACCTTGGAGCTAGCGTATTAGTGTGGACTTCGCGCCTCTAGTCATGGATAGATGCATGCATAACGACCCCACAGCGAAGCTTGTGGATATATTTGAGTAACTAGGTCATAAATCCTCAAAAGAGTTTAGTAAAATACATTTTGGGGGGACTTTAAGCATCACAAGAAAAGTATCGCTTACTTTTACTATTTTTAAGAGAAGCCAGTCATGTCTGTGGCTGATATTTTCAAAAACTGGTTAACAATAGGTTACATTTTGGGAGAGCTATCCTTTGAAGTCTGGGACACTTTTGTTAGTAGTTGCCCAGTTATCCAGGATCTCAGCAGACTTTGAGGTGGTACACCCTGCACAGGTAGCCAGGCCATCACAGGGCTGACCTTCACATCTCCACAGGAACATGCAGAAAGTTCATCTTAAGTCTTTCTTTCTGCGTATGAGACGAGACAGAAACAATCCTGGTTACACTTTGATGACTACTCTTATTTTTGCTCTCACTAATAAAAACAGTCACTAGATGGCAGGATAGACCGCACCGCAAGTACAGAACCACAGTCTCACTGCTCACAGCCACCAGCTGACCAAAATTAAATGCAAACAAATATGAATCTGACAGATCTGACGTTGTAAAAACACATTTCAATGATTCACAAAAAGATACCAGAATAATATTTTTTTAATTTTTGCATTAGGTTTACAGCGATTGTCAGCGTCTTTACAGTACAAAAAGTGTAACTTCTTTGTAAATTAAATTAAACTAGCAGGGACTGAGACATGAAGTGTAGTTTATAATTACTCAGTGACTCAGGGCAGTCACAAAAAAAGTGCCTTAAAGAAAATACTGTTTTCAGTGGCTTTCCAACACAGTTGCAGGTTTAATTAACTAATATTTACAAATCAATGAAATGGGAAATTTTAGGATAAAACATTTATCTTATAATTTGAATTACCTGTAGAAAAAACACCCAAAACAACAAAAACTTTGTTGTGTTATTTAAGGTAAGCTGCCTCTGCTCAAAAATGGAAAAAGGTGCACTTGGAGCTGCCCAATTAAAACAAACAAACAAAAAGTTATAGTCTCTTTTTCTGAATTAGTGCAAGATATGCCAGAGAATGATACTAAAAAGATGTGTCATGACTGTGTGTGTGCATAGCGAGTAGGTAGGAGGCAACGTTAGGCTCATGTCAAAAGAAAACAGACATTATCTGAATAAACACAGGATCCAGTTGCCATGTAAAAATCACAGTTTTAACAAGGCTTTCAGAAAGGGCATTTTATGCACCTGTTTAGAGAAATGAAGCGACAGATCTCTCTCTCAGTAAGTGTTTCTGATCTTCTCACAGAAAATCTGCTGATCGTGTTGAAAAATACCTCAAGCGTTCACGTGGATTTATAAATTCATCCTATCCAGTTTGGGATTTCACCTATACGTTGCAGGCTAGTGTCCGGGCTGGAGGTCGTGGCCCGAATCGCCTCCAGACGTCGAGGAAGTGGAGATGCTGTTATGTTGGATGGCTTGCAGATCAAACCCAGGACCTGCAGGGGTGGGACTTCTTCCTGGGCTCACCCCTGCAGCTGGACATAGAGACAGCTGTCAAAGTCACTTATAAAGTGCTGACTCTCTGCTTTTTGGTGTTGGAGATTGTGGGCATCAAATAAAAAGCCACGGCATTTGAGATTAAATGAAAATAGCTCCTTTATTTTAACAATTGAATACTGTACATACATGTATAAAGAACAGTAGAAATATATGAATATGAAATGTGCCAATATTGCATCTCTCTTTGTTCTATGAAACTCTTGACACATACGTCTTTGTCTGCTTAGGCCACAGCGTTTCACTTTTTAAATATCTTTCGTTACAGGTCAGTTTCAGTCACTGTTTGACATAAACTTGAAGCCGCCTGTGGAGTGCAAGAAAGGCAACTTGTTCCCTGCTAGCTTCATGCAAGGCAAAAACAATGCTAGTAGCATGGTACTACAAGTTATCTCAAATACCATTGCGGTGTGGTTCATTAAAACAGAATGACAAACTTGATATTCCTTTAAATTAAATCAAGAGTGCAGTGCTTTTTTCACCCTGATCTCTTCAAAAGTGCATTGCTAATTTTTTTGGACACAGCGGGGTTTAAAGCAAGAGTTACTTTACTCTTTTGTGCTGTTTGTTTAGCACTTTAAGACACAGTTTAAAGTAGACCTATTATGCTCATTTTGCATGATAATTCCTGTTTGTCCCTTCGTCTCCCTCCCCTTTTTAGTCAGCTTTCTGAAACAACTGCTGTGACCAGAACAGAAGATTTGAAAAGCAGGTTGGGTGGGGCTTCTGTGCTCACAGCCATGGCTGCATACCTGACATAACCACATAAGGATATCCCCTCTTTTGACATCATACAGATCCATGTCTATGAGGAAAAAACAAATTCTTTGCTCACATGTACATACATAAAAAAAACTGGTACCAGTTTTAATAACAGTGCGTATATATGACAGAAAATAGGAGAAAGCATAATAGGTCCACTTTAAGGTCCTCGGTGTGTAGAGCAGTGGTTCTCAAAGTGGGAGCACCAGGTGTCTGCATCCAAAAGTCAAAGGGCAAATAATTTGCAAAAAAATAATTTTATAATAAAAAGTGCATATTTACAGATGGGGACATTTACTCCTGCCTGTGTTATCTTTGGGCTGACAGAAGCTCGCCATCAGATGTGATTGTGACACATCACGTCAGTCTATCATCAGCTATCACACACTTTTCTCAGGGTGTAATTAACCATTCCAGCTGTTCGGCTTCTTGTCTTTTTAACATGCGGGCTAGCAAGTAGCTTTAATTATTATCTATATTAAGTCAGCAGGTATAGCTGCATTTAAATCAGAAAATATGAGGGGTTTCTTAGGACATTTTCTCCCCTCTTAGGGGTTCTTGGCCTCGAGAAGTTTAAGAACCCCCTGTGTAATAGCGAGTGCATGTGTAATTGTGGGTACACAAGGTTTAATGTGTGAATTACACCCTCAGCGGTGGATGGAGATGACTGGTGTCAGGCATCTGGAAAAGCTGGTGAGATTTCTACACAGGGTTGCAGGGAAGGGGGGTTTTACTCACTGGGGTACCCCTGTGCCTCCCTCTGCCGAGCAGTGACAGGACAGTCCTTGTGGGTGAGCAGAATCTGCTTCAGCTGACCCACCTCCGACTTCAGTGACGTCACCTCGTTCTGGAAGCAAACACAGTGAAATGGTAAGCACTCTCGAAGTGTAGGCTGTGTTGATGTGAGTGTGTCTTGTGCGCAGAGCGCATCCCACCTGTAGCTGTAGGTTCGTGTGCGTCAGCTCTTCAGCTTTCTTCTCCAGCGATGACACCCACAGCTTCCTCTTCTGTCGGCAGCGGGTGGCTGCGGCCCGGTTACGTTCCAGAAACTTCTGCCTTCGCTCGTCGGGGTCCTGCTCTACTGTCCTCCTTCGACGGTTTCCGCCTCCTCCACCACCTCCGCTGCAGCTACCGACTGCCTGCACTGCATGAGTGTGAGATGGCTGGGAAGGCTGCATCTGCTGTGCAACTGGTGATAACTGCAGAACAAAAACAACAACTTTTTCAAGTAACTGTGCTTGAATGCACAAAAAACCCAGCCATTGTTAAATATAAAGCATTATACCTGCGCAGGAGCAGACAGTGGAGGTGCAGGCGGTGAGCCTGGGTGTAAGTGTGAAGGCGGTGATTGGTGAGCCTGAGCGTGAGGTGGTAAATTCCCTGCCTGGTGCAGCTGGTGGCTCTGGGTGCTTCCAAGATGCTGTGGGTGGGGAGCATGGCACCGCTGTTGGTAGGTAAGAGGCACAGGCGGAAGCTGTGAGTGATGAGGCTGAGGATGATGATGATGGTGGTGGTGGTGCTGTTGTGGTTGTTGTTGTTGTAGTGGAGGTGTCTGGTGACGCTGTGGCATCATCTCTATCATGTGGCCCATGGGTGGCACATTGTTATTGATGGTGATCATTCCTGGGTGGTGCTGTTGATAATGGTGGCCCAATGTCTGCTTGGATCTCTGAGCAGAAATAGATAATAAACAAAAAAGAACAAGTTAATTAATCATGTGATGCTATTAAAAAGTTAAATTATTATCACTTCTATGTGCAATGATTTAGAAATCTGAAGAGATCTAACCACTATCCACTCTGATATCAGCCTGTAGAACTGTGTTCAGAGGATAATAAGTATATACTAGCAACTAGATTAAGAAAATACAAACAATTAACATGAATTCAACTGAGGAAGACTTTCCTTTTCTTTTACATGTTGGATTATAAAGATATTTATTTACCCCTTACATGGTCAATATGTTACAGAATGCTCAGAAGCCCTATAACCACATGGAAAGGCCGTAAAACTGCAGTTCCTCAAATGACCACATGAGGCTGGCTTGCACAGTGAGACAATCCCAACAGACAACTGTTCAATTCAGTTCAACTGTATTTATATAGCACCAAATCCCAACAACAGTTGCCTCAAGGTGCTTTATACTGTAAGTTAAAAACCCTAGAATAATTCAAAGAAAACAGAGAAAACCCCAACAATCAGATGACCTATGAGCAAGCACTTCGGTGACAGTGAGAATGAAAAACTCCCTTTTATCAGGGAGAAACCTTCAGCAGAAACAGACTCGGGGAGGAGCGGCCATCTACTGTGACCAGTTGGGGGCAAGGGGAGGAAGACAGGACAAAACCACACTTTGGAGGAGAACCAGAGATGAATAATAGCTCACGATTCAATGCAGAGTGTGTGAAAACACATAGGAACGGTGAAGAAGAAACACTTGGGAAGTCCCCAGCAGCCTAGAGCTATTGCAGTGAAACTAAAGGAGGATTCAGCGTGACCTGATCCATCCTTGACTATATGCTTTGTCAAAAAGGAAAGATGACTATGTTAAAACACCCAACTTAACAGCATTAAAAAGCAAGATTAAACTCTTCTGGAAGAATGGTTTTGGTCTCTGTGAATACTCCCGTAATAGAAATTGTATTGCAGTTTCATTTCTTTGTCATTCTTCTAATTACACATTTAAAGTTTGACAGTGGCCAGTTTTGGCCAGTCATTGAACTGGACCTCTGGACTGAGCATTTTTAATGGAATTATCAATTGTTGTGTGGCTTATGGCACAAACGAGCAATTCAACAAGTGACTGTTTCCACTTTGTTGCGTGAGGGTTTCTTTTAGTATTTTATTAGTACTAGTGCATGGAAAAAAATAATAATGCTTCTGTGAAATTAAAATGATACGATGCTTTTATCAGGTGTTATCAGTGCATAAACACTACAAGTTGATAATTTTAGCCCTTTGGATGTGTAGCTGCTAGGCAATATGATGACATCATAATATCTGAGGTAGATAAGAACCACAGGCAGTATAAAAGATGGACGTAGCTGCCCTAATGTCACACACTGCTTTGAGGTCCCGCTTTGAAGCCTCAAGCGGGCGACGGTGTTTTGCTTGTGAAGAATGGACGTGAAAGAGAGGGGCGGGTCTGACTATTGGCTACTGACTTGTGATTGTCAGCTCAATAGCCAATGTGGTCTTTTGAACCATAGTATGATCAAGATTTATGAAGCCGACCTCATTTTTTTAATTATCTGTATGGCGCATATACTGAGTCTATAAACTCAAATGGAAAATGTTTACAAAGGTCAAGTGAGACAGCTGTTTTTCTTTCCACTACTGGCCTGAAATTCCTACATTTCATTTTATATATCATAGCAAGAAAATTACTATTTAGCGGCCATCTGTGGCTGTGCAGTTCACCCATACAGTGTATGGATAAAGCCTTCTAAGAACTCAACTTTCTTTCCCCAAATATGGTAACTTTAGACTCCAAACTAAAAAAAAATGTGGCTACAGTCAAAAGACTTGAGTAATAGTGTTCAGTCTATGGTTTATCCTTAACACCTGCTAAATTAGTAACAGCAGGTAATCTTTGAAGCAACGGGCCACTTCAAGCCGCGTCCCGAGGTACTGCACCTCGATGCAAACAATATCTGCGGGTCAAACCCTCCTTCTTTTCCATCCGCGCCACTTCTCCTCAGCGTCCGCAACTGCGAAGACAACTGTTGATGAGAGGGATAACGTGTTCCAATAAATGCTGCCGTCTGCAGCTTGATACCTTCACACTTTATCATTCCCGTGTATCATCTGACTAAACAGACTGTACGAGCTAAATTAAACCTCATCTCACCTTTCTCCAACACTCAGCAGAGAAAAGCAAGAGAGGGAGAGGTCATGTTTGGAGCATGACATCACCCCCCCCCATTCCAGTCCCTCCCTGGCAATACTGTTATCTGCTCCCTGTTACACAATATTTCTTTAAGAGAAGAAGCAGATTTTTCTCTCTCTCGCTCTCTCTCTCTCTCTTCACCATTCAGTGAAGTAAAAAGAGAGCACATTTAACTGGTGCCAAGGATGAGGTCATTGAGCTGTCTGTGCCAGCTTTACCAGCCAGCCAGGCTGCCAGTCATACACACACGCACAGCCACACACACACACTAAATAGAGCGGGACACGAGTCCTTCAGTTGTGTTTACTAGATAGAAACACCCTGACACTGAGGCCGGCGATTACATCATGGGTCTCCTTGGCTTGGATGACACACCACGTTGATATTTCTGTCTGAAGGGATCGGTGAATGAAGACACAAAACTGTACACGAAACACTGATCCACTTGTCAAATGTTTACTTTTCCACTTGAGCTGAGTGTAGCGTTACTGTACAACAGAGGCATGTTAACACACTTTCTGATGTTTTAAAGAACCGGAGGCCTGTTTCGAAAAAGAAAAACCTTTCCGAGGACCAATATAATTCCTTAGATTTATACTACAAGACACATTCACCTGTTCACACACACACATTCATGCAGCACATTATTCTGTGTACTTTAGGAACGTTACCTATAACACATACACTCACACACCAGTAGATGCACCGGGGGGATAAGTATCCCGGACTGAACCACTGACAAACCAATTTGTAGATGACTCACTCCACCTCTTTGCGTCCACTGCGGACATTTGTGGAACAAATGTGTTGCATCTTGGTGAGTGTTACAAACCAGACAAAAAGTCAAAGTGTTGTTTGAGGGTTAAGATTCTGCATCAGGATTAAGGTTTAAAGTAAGGAGTTGCTTCAGTAATAAAAGCTAAGGTAAGGTAAGAATGTGTTGGGTCAGCGGTTACACTTTTATGTGTGTGTGTGTGTGTGTGTGTGAGAGAGTGTGTAAGAAAAGAGGGTCAGAAGTGAACTTGCCACCTGAGTGGCTCCGCAATCTGAAACCACTTTTCAGTTGCCACTCTGTATGCGAGCTCCTCCACAAGAAGCCACAACCTGCGTCCATGCCTGTGTGTGTGTTTGTGTGTGTGGGGCTATTTCACAGTTTTCCCTTTTGAAGTTGCTTTTGATAGCAAAATATCTTTAACTATTAATTCCAGATGCAGGCGAAAAGATCGCACGCTTGTTGACGCAAGAGAAATAAAACAACTGAGAAAGCCACAGGGGAGCATGTAGATTGTGACTTCCTGTGGTCCAATGTGTGTGTGTGTGTGTGTGTGTGTGTGTTTGGGGGTAGAGTTACATTCTATTTCCTGTCTGTCCTGATTAGAAAGGACTATGGCAAAGGCAGAAGGTGAGGCAGGGTGTCTTTTTTTTAAGTGTTACATAACACTATGAATTTGTCTTTATTGAAAAATCACCCACATTTTGAGCCACTTATAGAACAGATTAGAATAGAACGCGACTATTTGTCATTCTACAGGTGTACAACCAAATTTGGAGCAACTCTCTGAGTGGTGCATAGAGTTAAGACAAACATATATACAAATACATATATATAAATATAAAGATATCAAAATATGAGATCAGTATAAGTTATAATACACACACAAACACACTCCTACTTTACAGACTTTAGTAATATTGCACCGGATGTTCTGAGTGATGATGGTACACAGTGTTATGAACTGGAGCATGATGGTAAAGGGTATACATAATGGACATCTCTGTTATAACTGAGCTTACTATAAGCCTCAGTCACCCAATCAGTCATTCATATAGCACTTTAGTTTACACCTAAGTGCTTTGTCTAACAATAAAACACACCGAGTGCAGCAGGGTTCAGAATCCTGCCACAGAAGGATTCAAAGTGCAGACTGGGATTGAACCTCCAACCTTTTAATTGTTAGCTTACTTCACTCAACCTCACTCTGCCTCCTGAACCACAGACAACCAAAACGTTAGGATAAGATATAATATGCTGGGAGTTGATAAAACATGCAGAAATCCACTCTTCATAAACAGCTGTGGTGTAATGCATTATTAGTGTGATGCTAATATAATGTTATTAGCTCCAATAATGGAAATAGTGGGAAAAGTAGTCAGACTGACTGATGATCACCTACCTGGGGTGAAGAACAGGAGGGGTTGTGTACAGGAGCCGGTATACCCATTGCACAAGACATCTGCTTCTCCATCTGAAGAAGAAACAGTAGACACAAAAAGAATCTTTCAGCTGTGACAAAGGGAAGCAGCAGCTTGTATCCACATAAACCTCAAGTATGAAGAGTTCCCCCAAAGGTCACATCCATCTGGAGTTTTGACATTTTGATTAATTTATCCACAAAAGTGAATTTTCCTGTCATGGGTCCACTATACCTGCATCTATAAATCATCAGGCATGCGTGTTTGAATGTGTGGGAGTCGGAACATGACCAACACCATCCCCTTCCATACTTACAGTCATGTGCTGAGCAGATGCCCCTTGCATGGCGGGGTCTGGCAGGGTGCCAGGTAAGGAGGCTGGTAGCGGCTGCCTGTGTCTGTTCCGCATGTGAAGGAGGCACGACAGCGGCCCGGGAACCAGCCTGTTGTGAGAGCGATAGAGACGGGTCATGCTAGAGAGCCGTCCACAGCCAAAGTTTCATAAAACAAGGTTCAGAGAGAGGTGCAAGTTGAAACATTTATAGCTGGGTCTTAATGGCAGATGGAGGTGAGATGTGAGAATGATCATATCGTCTTATTTTTAGGGGAAGCTGTATCCAAATCTACAAACAAAAAATGCATATAAAGCCAGTAGAATGGCTCTGTTCTGGGACCTCCCTGCACTTTAATGTGTAGGACCTTCGCACAAAACAGAGCTGGTATCAGTGGCAACAGATATGCCACTGAGCTAGGGAAGAGGTGGGTTGCAAAGTGGCTTGCAGATGTGCTACAGCAGCTAAAATAGCCCTCCCAATGTTTACAAGGGTATCAGCTGAGCCATCAGCTGATGGTGTAGGCTAGCACTGAGATCAGCTGATCTGCTACCACTGCAGGTGAGGGTAACTTGGCTGCACTAACATCATGTTTGATTTCTACTACTTACTTCAAGTATTTTTTCAAAAGGAAAAGATAAGTGATTTTAGCTGGCTGGCTTACCTTCGTCTGAGCAACAAGTTGGCACAGTTTCCTAAAGTAAAGCAGGAGTATATCTTTCTAGAAGCAGCATTTCAGTCATCCTGTTTATTTCATACATTTAACAGATTTTACTGGAACTACTTTCTACGGAGAAAATAGTCCCTTACGAAACTGTTGACAGGGTGCTCTGCTTATTGTCCAGAATATTAAGTTTTCTAGGCAAAGATGTTGCTGTTGAACTTTTTTGACATGGGGAGTAGCACAACCTAAATTCCACTGAGCCTCATTGTTTTGGGATGGTGGAGAAGTCTCAGAGGCCGATGTGTCAAAACATTGGCAAGTTGGCAAATCAAAGCCGCCAACCACTAGAAACAAATGTTACCGAGGAGTCTCTGAGAGCCCTTAAACACTCCAATGTGATCAAAAAGGATTGATGTGTTATTGTATGCCAGGAGAGAGCTGTAAACAGAGTTTTGAGGTGAAGCGCTGACAAGAGAAAGAGTGATGAAGTTAAAAAAAATGGAAAGAAAAGAAAGACGTGGAGAAAAAGGACAGCCCGAAAGGGAGGCGCAAAGCCTGCAGATCAGAGCGGGGGGGATCCAGAGACCCAGGGTGCCATGTGCTGACCTAACCCCTCTGGCTCTTTGCCAGTCGGACAGCGTGGGCCTGCATGGCCACGCTGAGGTCATCATCAATGATGTCATCACCGAATCTGGGGGTATGCGACCCTTTTAGAATACAACAAAGCGCAGACAAACCAAAACAGCATTTCCTAACATAACCACAACAGTTCTACCAGGCCAGCAGCCAGACACTCAGACCAGGTCACTATGGAAACCGGTGGTAAACACTTGGGGAAACAGCCAGACGCCCGATCCAGAGTTCACTTAGTAACTCTTAGCGGGTTTCACTGACTAACATGCTGTCTGGATTCAGCTGGCACTGATTAATGCTGCCATAAATGACTGTCAGCTCGCTCCCCACTGTCCTGTCACGTCCTGTCTGAGCCTGGACAGATGTTTGGAGCTAATTATGTCACTGACTCACTTGTGGCACCTTGATTCATCTAATCAACAACAGATTTGACAGCCTTTTGTTTGTCTACAGTATGCGTTGCAAGCAGAAACCATCGGTGGGCAAGATGATGGAGGCACTTTTATGTAAGATTGACATTTGGGCAGGAATCGCTATTTACTATATTTAGCATAACTAAACCCCAGAAAACACACAAAAAATCTTTTTTTAATCACAACATGCCCAGTTTGATCTCAGAATATCACACATCTGCTCTCCTGTGAATGAATAAAGCCTTAAAATAGTCATAAATGCAAAAATGACATTGCTGTAATAACTAGGACTGGTAGAAAAAATGTTACACTAAAAAAAGAAAAACTAGTCAAAATCTTCTCAAGCAAATGTAAAATGGTTCCAACTTGTAGAAATATGTGCGTGTGCCTAGGCCCGTACAGGTGTATTTATAGGTGGGCTGTTTTCATTGTACATGTACAATGACAGTAAAGGGCTATTCTTGTCAGGTCGTTGCCAGCCTAGAGAGTAAGTGTGAGTAAACTTTATCTATGCAGCACTTAGAAAGAAAACAAAGAGCAGGAAAAGAAGCAATATAAGAAACAAAACTAATTAAAAGATCATTGAAACCAACAGGGATTATAACCAAAAGCTATATATTAGTCTATACCAAAGTTTTACCAGATTTAACTGACCTGACAATAAGGAGAAGGCACTTCCACAGCTCAAGCATTAAAAGCACTGTCTGTTCCTAACTCTGAGCAAAGCTGGTGGAAAATTTAAGTTAAGTGTAGGGTTCCCTTTAAGGTCACAGAATAAACCTGTAGGATTACTGATGGCACAAGAATAAAGACAAACAGGCCCAAAAATGCTTATTATTATTAGCATCATTATTATTACAGGATTACGGGTAAGGTTAGGGTTAGGTTTTGGTCCTCCACATTCTAAACTGGCAAATGTTTAGAAACTAGAGGCCGATGCCTTTCAAATGAAGTCACATACAAAAATGTTCTCATTCCAGTTTTTCCTATTTTAAAGCACCACAGCTTAGAGGTTAAAGCAATTAAAGTTTACACTGTAAAACAAACAACAGCATTTTCTCTGTCTAGAAACATTCACAGAGTTAATCTGGATAATCCACCGGCCTAACTGTGAAATGCTTTAGTCCCAATAAAGCTGTAGGCTTCATGTTGTGCTTATTGCCCAGAATATGAGGTACACTGTTTCTGTTAGCGATTAAAGCTGACTGAAAAGGGTAGATTTCTTGTATTAGCTGAAAATTTTTTAAGAGGCAGACAAAGACATATGTGAATTTTTTTTAAATACAAAGTTACACATAAACAGTTTAATGTTCAGTTTTTTTAAGTTTCATTTTTAAGGTAACCTGATATACACGTTATTATAAACAAGTGAAGTTATTTATTTATGTTGCTGTGGCAGACATGAGTTCATTTTTCTTTATGAAATTAGAGATGAAAATTACTTGTATTACCTAAAGTTGCAAGTAATATTAGTCAGTAAACAATTAAATAAGTACTTGAAACAGAATGCTGTAAATATACAGCATAATGAAGAGCAGAATACATAATGAACCCTGTATGTGTGTATTATGAGAACTTGTGAGGGCGGACTGTTTACTAGGTTTCACAAATTCATAGCCGGCCTTTTAGGAGGAGTGGGAGCAGCTGCAGGGAGCTGGTTAGATGAAAGACAGGAACTCCTCTAATCTGTCTGTAGAACTGGGTGATAACCAGGGAGCCAAGGAAGCTGCCCAGGCGCTGAGAGACTCCGGTCTCTCTGGTTCTGAGTCTTTGCAGACATGTAACAGAGACAGTAGTTGCACGGTGGGGTGGGTAACGTCTAAGGGACTGAGTGGCTTTTTATGTGGTTCTTCATCACTTTTGGAGTTACTTAATTCTCTCACTAAACTGACGTATAATTTTTTTTTCCTGCTTCTTCCTCTCACTTCGTTAATGAAGTGATGAATTATGCAGCGGAAACGCCAGCTTGTGAGCGGCGGAATGATTTATAATGCGTCCATAACAGGAGGAAAAAGAAAGAATGAGAAAAGGAAATGTGTTTGCGTGTGCGATGTAGGAAAAATATAACATACACATATATGTGTTTCGATGCCTGTAGGTAAATGTGTGTGTGCGCATGTGTGTGAACTTACTCGGAGTGTGTTAGGGTGGAGGTAGCCTGGGTGATGACTGATCCAGACTGGGAGGAGGACAGGGCTTGCTGGGCGGCCAGGCTGCAGCTAGGGGCCATCATGGGGCCATGTGTCTGGGGATGATGCAGTGCATGAGTCTGGGGATGATGCAGCGGTGGTTGGGGATGTGGGTGCTGAGGCTGGGGTGGGTGCTGGAGCTGATGTTGGGGTTTGAGCTGGTGCTGGCTCATACAGGAGGGCCCATTATGAGAAAGCGACTGTGGAAAGAATAAAAAAAAAGACAAACAGCTGAGACCATTGTAAACTTGTGGGGCAGTAAATGATTGAAGTCATTTACGATCAGAGATTACGGTGCCAGTCAAAGTCCTTTTAGACACTAACGCAGACACATGGCAGCCATCATGAGATGCGGCAGAGCAGTTTTTTTAAGCATAATCTATATTAACTTTAATTTCACTGTTCACAGGGAGATTATTATTGTTTATATACACTCACCTGTCAAATGTGTCAAATCACTTAAAAGGTTTCTGTCTATCAGTCCCCACCGTATCTTAAAGACCTCATAATACCATATCATCCCAATAGAGCACTTTGGTCTCAGACTGCTCGTTTACTTATGGTTCCTAGGGTACTTGAAAGTAGAATGGGAGGAAGAGCCTTCAGCTTTCAGGCCCCTCTTCCGTGGAACAAGCTCCTATCTTTAAGATTAGGCTTAAAACTTTCCTTTTTGATAAAATATATAGTTAGGGCTGGATCAGGTGACCCTCTCATGATGCACTGAGTGTTTCTTCAGTCACTACGTGTTTATACACCACTGTACATTAAATCATTGGTTATTATTAATCTCTGGCTCTCTTCCACAGCATGTCTTTTGTCCTGTCTCCCTCCCCTTACCCTCAGCCACCCCCAATCTGCCCCCCTCTGAACTTAGTTCTGCTAGAGGTTCCCTCATGTTAAAAGTGTGTGTTTTCCCTCCCATTGTCACCAAGTGCTTGCTCATTGGAGATCATCTGATTTGGGGTTTTTTGCTCTATTATTGTAGAGCCTTTACATTAAAGTCTTGAGGTGAGTGATGCTGTGACTAGGTGCCATATAAATAACAATGAATTGAACTGTCTTTGCCTCCAAAATCCATTGCTCCCCCCCCCGGTCGTCATACTACCACTCTCTATACATGCTCTTTCAAAATTCTCCCAAAAATTTTGATTTAATTGCTTTGAGTGCCACATTTCTCTCTTATAATGCCTGTGGTGACAGCGATGAGAGTGTGTGCACTTGTTTAGTTGTCTCTGAGTGTGACGACTAGCTGTTTAATTTACAGGGTAGAATGTGATCGCTCGGTGTGTCTTTCCTGCAGCAGGTCAGATATCTGCAGCTGTCTGACCGGGCCTGACTCCCTCACAAACAAGTGTCACTCAAAACATAAACTCTCAGCAGCACCGGGGGACGGATCTGCATCGTGTCTTAATCCTTGCTTCTTTCCAGCTAACGTCAGACTCGAACTGATGGTTTATTTTAAGTGAAATAAAATAATATGATAATAAAAAACTTGTCAGACTTACCTGCTTCTTGTTTTCCTCCTCTTGTGCTTGAAGAAATTCTTCCTCGATCTCCTTGAAGAGACCAACCTCTTCGCAGTTCTGCAGAAATCGTGTCGGCGTCGGAGTCTGGTCTAGAGTCATTGCATCCAAAAGGTAACAAAAGAGAGGAAAAAAAAACGGATTTGCTTTTTAAAAAAATTTGAAGCACTTGCCAAAACAGACTGTAGTTTAAGCTTTTTTTGCTTTCTAAATTAACAGTGGTGCAGGTCGTCATGCGAAGAAGAGGAACGAGTCTCCTCTCAGCTGAGCTCTCCGTCTCTGTCTGATAACATCAGTCTGTCTCTCCCTGAGCCGTCTAAACACATAGAGGTCAGAGGTCACATGAGGGTTTTTGTTTTGACAGGGGAGTTCCTGCAGGAGGCGTGACAGGCTGCAGGACGGAGGTGCAGAGGGAGAGTCTGCAGAGGCCAGATCTTGCGCTGGTGTTTACATCCAGACAAATCTTTGGGGAAAACACTGACACCAACAGCCACGTTCGCCTCCAAAATTGTCACAAAAATGAAGCCAAAACATCGCAGCATGGCTTCCATGACTTTTATGATTTCACCTTTCTTGTGTGGCTACACTTTTCTCAGCACCACGGCTTCCACTGGCGATGGAGTAATACTTTGGTTGTATTGCTTTGCATTGATTCCTACACCACCGCAAAAGCCAGCTTACGCTCATATGTTGCTTTAGTCCGGGCTGAAGATGAGGTGGAAATTCTTCTTGTTTTGGCATTGGGGCTCGTACTTACTCATATTTTCTACAAGCAGCCAAGCCACTGCTTCCTGCTCATGGTCAGTATGTATTCACAGAAATGTTAATGTGGAAGCACAATATTTAAAAACTGTGTTTAAATGATCGTCTGGAGGTTGTTTTGACGTTAAAGATACTAATACTACTACTGTAGCCTGAGCAGTTAGTGCATAACACAGAAATGTGAGGCATGCAAAGTTAATTTAGATGCAGAATCAGCATTTTACAGCCGTTCACAATGGGACTAATCTTAATGGGGCATTTGTTTCCCTGGAAATCACTGCAAATGTGTTTGATATAGTCTGAGTGAAATTGTCAACTGTTGTTAGATGCTGACCTTTTTTAAAAAGCAAACCTTTCCTAAATTCTTATTTTTGCCATTGAAACACATGACCGGACACTGAATCTACACACAGACACACAAAACAAGCTAATGAAATTTTCTCTGACTTAGCAGATCTTGAAACAGGAAGAATCCTTATCTTTCCTCTTGTAGAAAAAAACATCCTTAAAAAAATAGGAAGAGGATGATTTTACAATATCAGTGCTTTTAAAACAATCGGAGAAGGTTCGGCAGTCTTGCTGCTATTATCAGTCTGTTGCATAGAACTGAATTAGAAACAATTTTGGAATTTTATTTTCACTCCTCATGAATATTTGTGTTGTAAATACAGAGCACAGTAATGATTAATATACATTTAAATGATGGGTAAATTGTGCTAAATTAAAACCATGAGCTCTAGAAGCAGTGAAATACTGTGTTTTACATGGGCCGTGCAGAGACCGGTGCACCTACTCTCCACGTTTTTAAATCAAAGTGCTGTTATCTGTGTTTTGGCTCTAATCTGACGGAGTATACTGTACATGCTGCAACATGAGACTATTGTCTCATGTTGCATATTGTCTGTCTGAGGGAAGGAAGCTTGCTTTGGTGGGTTATCTGATTTTATACTGTATAGTATATCGTCATCTTTTTAAAAAAAAAAAAAAAAATCAAGCACTGATCTTGAAAAGGAGGAAGTTTCACCACAGACATGTGCAGCCAGGAGATGCAGTCACTGGGAGACTAGGATGAAATCTCAGAGAAGCTCATTTTCTTCCTTACCTGTGAATGCTGCATCTGTCTTTATGGAGGGGAACTTGAGGGTCATCTCATGCTTGTGCCTGTGGATGATCAGATGTTCCTCTAACTGGAAGCGCTGCAGCACACCAACACAGGAAGAGAGATGTGAAGGGATGCGTGCAACTGTGTGACACGCGGGATGATTTTCTCAGTTAAAGCAGCTGATTACCTCTTAATCTGACTAAGACATCATGATGCTCTTAGTCCGTTAAGTATTTTAGATTATTCATCACTTCAAAAACATTTGTATTTATCAGCAACTCCTCCTATATTCTACAGCTTGATCGTTACTCATTTCATTGATGATTAAGTCTGACATCCTGGGTTTTTTTTTTTTGGGGGGGGGTTTTTTTTTAAAAAAGACCATTACAGTCCTTGTAATGCCACACGTACATAGCATTCTACTGACCTGAGAGCAGCCTGGGGCGCCGCACATATATGGCCTGTCCTGTTTGTCATTCATGTCATACACAAGCCTGCAAAGACAGAAGAAGTGAGAAGAATTTATTTACCTGCAGTCTCAGATCACAGCTAAGATGAGCTCACCCAGCAGGCAGCCTGAGGTTCCCTGTTTTATGTTTTGTATTTACACGGATAATTCACATACTGTTCACCTATTATCGTGCCTTTATTGTGGAAGCCGTGTGTAATGAGATAGTTGCCACAGATGATGGATGTTTCTTCCTGAGACACAATATTAAGTTGACGAAAATGATCCCTTTGGTGCCAACGGACGGGGAGTGAGAGCACACACTAGGTATTCATTTTTATTAGGACGAGCCCTATAGCGTACAAACCATGTTTTTTCCAGCCTTTCATTACTCATTAGTAATTACATGTAAACACAAGAAGGGCATCAAAGCCTTCCAGCATTGGGAGCTTTACTTTTCACTTGGAGTGGGGACTAAGTGTAGTGCAATTGTTTTAGGCTACAATTAGGCTTTCATCGGGGTATCAGTTAATAATACTGGTGTGATGAAAGGATAAGTGCTCGCCATGTCTTACATCAAGTCACTAGGATAAAATTATCAACACAAATGCTGATGAGAGTCACAGTAATAAACCAGCTTGCAGTGCCAACCCAGAACCGACCCAGTTGCCTCTGCTGCGAGGATATTAAGCCGCCAATGTGGAGCAATTGTGAATTATTTGAAGACTGCTGTTGAAGCACAAAGTAAGAAGGTCTTCAATTCCTCAGCCAGGTGACAACAGGTGACAAGGGTCAACAAATGTTACCAGTGTTGCTGTGGGAGGAGATGGTGGTTATGAGAAGCATATTCACAGGTTGCACACTCCCCCACCCCTTGTGTACGCGTGAGCCGAGAGCAATGAGAAGACAGCAAAGCACGTGCTGATGTTATGGGAAAGACTGAGAGCTGAAGAGACGAGTCGGGAAAGAGAGGGCAAAAGTGAAGGCATCCATAAGAAGTGGAAAGAAAGTGTGTCTGTGTGTGTGTGTATGTGTGTTTGAGTGAGAGGACGGGTGGGAGGTGGAGAGTGACATTAGGTTGATGGCGAGGAAAATGGAAAGGGCAAGTGGCAGTGATCGAGAGAGGGAGAGGAAAGCAGGAGGAGGAGGACACAATGAATGGAAGAGAGAAGGAATGAGGGTGGGAGCCTGCAAAGGGAGGGCTGCCCTTCAGGCCTACTCCTGACAGGTTTGAACCTGCCTCAGCCCCCATTTTCCAACCCCAGGCAAGTAGAGGTGACTTCATAGGTGTGCGTGTGCTTGTGTGCTTGAAAATAAACCAGTAACTAGGTGATCACAACACCAAAATTCCAGCAAGATCGGAGATTGATCAGAGTATTTAAGGTTTGGATTCTCAGCTAATACAGAAAGCAGGTTTATTAGTAGTTTTATGTATCAGCAGTATGTAACAGCGTGCCACAGTCAGCTGTACTGTGTTTCATAAGCTCACATTTTACAGACAAATGTAAAAATTTAAAGCCCAGCATCCAGTTTGTAACCCCTCTGCCCCCTCTTTCTGCTCTTGTACAAGATTAGCAGACTCAGCACATTTCCAGCAAAACCTTCTGTCAGAGCGGGCACTTCAATGCGCAATGACGTCATCCTTAACGGATGAGCTCAACAACAGACCAGGCAACATACTGTCAGTTTAAGACAGGATTTACATTAACAAAAAAAAAAAGTTTTCCCGCCTCATTTTTTAACTGTCATTGTTCTACACTTACGCTCGGTTACTATGACTCACAGAAAAACACGCACAACTTTTAATATCACCTGTAAGCATCAAAGAAATCATTTTTAAAAAGGTGCCAGGTTTAGTTACTCACTACACTTCTTCAAGTCCCCCGTATCTGATGGATGAATCATGACAGCAGTTTGCATGGAGCTCATTCTGCTCAATTTAAATCGCGGTCCTTAACCAAAAAGTCCTCCGGACGGTCACTGCCTGCGTCTCAAGAACATGACCGGTATTTGTGTGTGTGTGTGTGTGTGTGTGTGTGTGTGTGTGTGTGTGTGTGTGTGTGTGTGTGTGTGTGAGTTGTCTTTTCCTCCTACCGCTCCGTAAAGGAACCTGTTCAACTCATAAACAAGCCCGGCACAGCTGTACAGAGAGTGCTGTCACACCCCCCAAATAGACAGGAGCGCTCAACCTTTCCGCTGGGTGATGAGACTTCACCGGGACACCTCGCTAAAAAGTTCCGGCGTCAACTTTTCTTTCCTTTTTCTTTTTAAACCGTCAAAATAATTTTTTTTTAAATAAAATAAAAATAATAAAGGCACAGTATCGGGAGAGCGGTTGCCGCGGAGCTAAAAAGTTTTGTGAATGGAAGTAAAAGACTTACCTACAAGTAGAGAGTAGACGAGCGGCGCTCCAGAGAGGAACCACGTTGGACTGGAGCGAGATTACAATACGTTCTATTTACAGAAGCATTACATCACCCTCCCGGTGACGTCACGTGGGATTCCTGAACTTCTAAATCATTGCGGTCCCGTACGGAGAGAGGGCTTGAGAGGGGCGGGGTTACGACACGGCGAGGGGGACGGGACGGAACAGCAGCAACAGCAGCAGCGTGGTGCTGGACCGGAGTCAGTGACAGACCCACCGGGTAGACACACCAACGGCAACGTGACGGGACACGGGGCAGACCGGGTGGGCGGATGAGACCCAGTTAAGTGTTTGTTTTTTTTTATTTTTTATCCTGTCCCCACTTTTGGTGTGTGTCTGAAACGGGACGTTCCAGCGTCTGTATCGAGTTTACGTGTCCAAATGAGCGAGAGCCTCCGGGTCTTTTTCTTCT
This sequence comes from Neolamprologus brichardi, assembly GCF_056152115.1. NCBI lineage: Eukaryota > Metazoa > Chordata > Actinopteri > Cichliformes > Cichlidae > Neolamprologus > Neolamprologus brichardi. The sequence continues at coordinate 21,534,675 of NC_142124.1, read as the reverse complement.
TCTCAGAACTTTTGACAGTCAACGGCATGAGAATATTTGCTTGAAAATAAAGCTAAACCCTGAAGTGATTTCAACGAAACGTTAAGTACATCCTGTCAAATACAAATGATACATTCAACATGTTAAAAAATAAGAAATAAAAAAAATAATAATAATAAAAATAATATCAAATAAATAAAAAAATATTTAAAAAATAAAAAGTAAGATGATTATTAAAATGACATTTAAAATAATAAAATTAGCACAAATAGCAAAAACAATAATAAAATAGTATAGAAATGATGATGAGAATGACATTTAAAACAATAAAATCAGCATATTAAATTAAAACAATAAAATCAGGGTCAGACTGTGTCATAAGCCAAGGAGTAAAATGGGTTTTAAGATGAGTTTTAAAAGTGGACAGTGAAGGGGCCTCTCTAATGTGCTGGGAAAGATTGTTCCACAGATTAGGAGCAGCAATAGAGAAGGCCCTGTCCCCTCTGAGCTTTCTCTTGAACCTGGGTACCTCCAGGAGCAGCTTGTCAGCTGACCTGAGAGACCTGGGGGGTGAGTAAGGATGCAGAAGCTCAGAGAGGTAAGTTGGGGCAAGACCGTTTAAACATTTAAAAACAAACATGAGAATTTTAAAATGAACTCTAAGATATACAGGCAGCCAATGGAGTGTAGCCAGGATGGGAGTTATGTGCTCTCTTTTACGAGTTCTGGTTAAACTTTGTGCAGCAGCATTTTGGACCAGCTGCAGACGAGAGAGAAGATGCTGACTAACTCCAAAATACAGTGCATTACAGTAATCTAAACGAGATGAAATAAAAGCATGGATTACCGTTTCAAGATGCGGCCTGGATAAAATAGGTCTTATCTTTGCCAAGCGCCTTAAATGATAAAAACTGGACTTGACAGTAGCCCTAATTTGACTGTCTAATTTAAAATCACTGTCCATCTTAAAACCCAGGTTTGTAACGACAGATTTAAAATACTCTGCCAGGGTTCCCAAATCAATAGCATAGGGTTCACAAGGTCCACTAGGACCAAACAGAATCACCTCAGTTTTGCTTGAATTACATCTTAGAAAGTTTAGGGACATCCAAGATTTAATGTCTTCTAGACATGCTAGAAGTGGCTTAATAGAGAAGGTGTCTTTCTGCTTCAGAGGCAGATAAATCTGACAGTCGTCAGCATAGCAGTGGAAGGATATACCATGCCTTCTGAGGATGGTTCCCAGGGGCTGTAAATATAATGAAAAAAGCAAAGGCCCTAAAATTGAGCCCTGCGGGACCCCAGACTGAAAAGTGGCAGAGGAAGACTCATATCCTGCAGAGTTAACACTAAAAGTTCTGTCGCAAAGATAAGACCTAAACCAGCTGCTTTATTCACAAGGGATTGTCACAGCGGGTAGCCCCCCATGTTTGATTTGGCACAGCTTTTACGCCGGATGCCCCCTCTGACCCAAAGCCATAAGGATTTGTGGTCCCTCCTGGGATTCTTTTGTTTGAAAGGTGAATGTGCAAACCAGTTATACTTTTTTAAAAAAATAAAATAATACGCATTATTTTTAAAATACGACAGCTTAAGACATGGTAATAAACTTCTAGAAGTAGTTGAGTACTTTCATTTTGAAAATGTGAGAGTTTAAAAAACCTGTCCAGGTCATACATCTGGTATACATAGACTTACAGATATTATTATTATTATTACTATTACATAATAATAATAAAACAAGAAATAAAATGTGACAATAAAGACAATATTACAGAGAAAACCCCAACAAACTAATAATGTAATAATAATCCATTATGAGGACTTGGAGACAGTGGGAACGAAGAACCATCTTTAAACAGAAAGTGATTGTAAATTGATTTATATAGCATGAGACCTCGAATTCTTTTTGAAGGTCATTCTGCTGACCTAAATATCACTAAAGCTAATGGCTTTATTTAGGTCTGAGGTTTAAAGTGAACGTTCAAACTGTATAACGCAAATTAAACATAAGCAACAATCAAATTGAACTCGTTTGTAAAGCATATGTAAAGGTGTGTCCCTTACACCAATGACCTAATTAAAACAAGGGTAAAATAATAAACTTGAGAAAATAATAAACAAAAGCAACAGAAATATAAATGTAAATTTAAGATTTAAAGCATGTTGAGTTACTTATTATTGCCTCTAAAACACTGCTATAGATAACGTTTAATGTTAGCATCACCTACTGCACACTGGAAGCCATTGTGTTGGTGATATGATGTCATATGTGATTATCAGGGCAAAGAGTCATACTCTGTCTATCTATCCATGGAAGAACAGTTTCAAAAGTTATTCTGAAGGAGTGTATGAATCATTTGAAAGTTTTTGGCATTTTAGGATGATGGATTTTTCATACTTATCAGAGAAACTGCCTAAAAAGGGCAACTGTTGTTTATAATAAATACAAAAAAATTATCCCATCAAAATGTCATCAAAACAAAAGCACAACAAATCATTACCATTAGCTAAACCATGTTTGGTCAGCTTTTTCCGGTGCTTCGGCCAGGCTGGAGCTGAACAGGGGGATTCTTGTTATAGTTAAATTGCAAAATGGGACCAAACCCTACTGACTCATCATCCACCAATCGTTTACAGTATGCAAATTCTCATCACCCTGGCAACAAGTAGAAATAGGAAGTTGTGATGATGTCACTCTGTGTTTTGAGCTTCTCTTCCCCCATGTGAATGTGAGTCACAGAGTTTTGTTTTTCAGCGAAGATAAGGGATGTTTTACAGCAGATGTACATGCCCGTGAACAGTGCACGGGCAGACTAAAAAGTGTATGACGGCAGCCAGGAAGTCTCTGGCTGGTGCCCTGAAGCAGACAATGCCAGTGAGATTACAGCTACCTCCATAACTCAGGGGCTCTACCAGCCATTACCATCTGGCACCTTCACCCCGGCTTGGCTTTTAACAGCCAGTCTGGGAGCTTTAGAGAGCTGCCTACTCAGAGCCTGATGTCACCCAGTCTGAAAAAATATGGTGTTTCAGGTTAAAGGTAAAACAAACTTTCTGACCTCCATCTCTAGGTAGCTTAATCCTCACTTCGGCTACATTACACATCTGGCTCAGCTGGCAAAGTCTATGCATGTCATGCATGGTTGATTTCTGACTATTCCTATTAGGTGCACTTAAAAAATAGCTAACTGGTAACAGATACTTTAAAAAGTATGCAACTTGCAGAGATCTGATTATGTAATGTAGTGAGTTAAATTTACATGCAACCCATCCCTCACATGCAGACCCACATAGTAACAGAGCCCCAGTGTGTGTGCATGTTTGTGCCTGTGTTTGTTCTGTGTGTATTTGCAAACTGTGTTGGGCATTGGTCCGTGCACTTGTTGGACTATTCATTTCCAGCAAAAAAGAAAAAAGAAGTAAAAGAAAGGAGAAAAAAAGGGTGTCTGATAATTCCAAATCCCAAACTGTAAGCTAAGATTTTGCGCCACCCACAGGCCTCAAAACAGGTGATGTCATGCACCACAAACTCTCGACGTGTATCTCCCTTTCTCCCTTCGCCTTTTCTACAACACATGCTACCACTTCTCATTTACGTAATGGTGCTGGGAACTGCGTCACTCTCACAGTTCTGATACACCACGTGTGCGTAATGAGTGTGTTAATCCCGAGTGTGTTTTTGTATGCTTGTGTGTAAGAGAGAACATCTGTGTTGGGCTGATGAAGTCACCGAATTCATGTACTGTACATGTGTGTGTATGCGTGTGCACTGGTGACGCCACCGTGTTTTGGCATGTTTGCTTTCAAAGGCTGTTGCAGTGTATTTTATATTTTGTGTTTTAGTTACTGTGTCTCGTTTTGGTAGAGTAGACAGAGAGCAGTCAGGAAAAAAAAAGTATCTCCGGGTCTTAAGGTTGTTTGCTGAAGTCACTGGCCAGGTTTATGACAGTCCATTTTAACGCTCGATTAACAGGTCCAACACAGGCCAGCCGGCTCTGGTTAGCCAGCCCCAGTGATTTAAGGACATTCTCCTCTCTCTGGGAACTGCACACAAAGCTACGCGGTACTCTTCTCATCACTGAGCCCATTATAGGGTAACATTAATCACTTAATTTTATGGATGTCATAGATTCTGTTGTCAAAGGCTTATCCATGTCATTATACATACACACATCTTGGTCTTTTGAAGCCCCTTCAGACAAAAGCATTGACATGGTTTAGAAACATGTGAGCTGTTGGCTCTAGCCCACGACACGGCAATAAGTGAATCAGTTCCATTAAAGCTAAATCACAAGGCAAGGGAAGTATTTTTATGGCACATTTCATACACATTTTAAAGGGATTACGTACAGCATAAAATACATTAAAAAAGAAATACAGCAGACATTTACGCTAAGCACACTGCTAAAGTAAATACTTGGAGACAGGTATTTACCATTATGAATATATAAAGAAGAAGTCAGCATCTATTCTCTTCATGACTTATTCCGGCTCCTTCAGTTTCCAGATTGTATTCACCAGAAGTATATGAAAGCTGCCATAATCTGTTATGTTTTATTAAATCCTGCAAGGTAATAGGTAATAATGTATCAAGACAAAAGCTGAAAAGAGAACTGATCAGTGCCTGTGTGTGCACTATTTCTTTCAGGTGTAACAGACATAGTCTTTATCAGTTAAAAAGACAGTGTAATATACATGTAGAGTACTGTATATAACCCACTATAAGTACTTAGTTTGACCAGAACCCATTAAACTGTAAACAAAGATGTTTGTAAGGGATAATGTGGGCCCATTATACTGAGAGGTAGTTTGAAATTTTGATATCTAGCTTACAAAATAAGCACACACAAGTTGATGTTTAAAAGTTTGGCACTGATCATGTGAAGGACATGCTGTATTTATTAATGCAATTTGACCAACTTCTTAGAAGCAGAAATAGAAGCTAAAGTTTGTTTTTATGATCTTAATTCACTGACTTGTGCATTCTCTTTTATGCTAAAAAAAACTGTTAAAACCATAACTGTGATTTCAGATGTTGATCTTTTTTTTCTTTGTGTTTCAGCAGGGAGGCACAGGTTAGCACCAAAGAATTGGGAAAGAGACAACAAAAGGCTGGAAGGAACAATTTGCAAATAATTAGGTTAATTGGCAGCAGGTCAGTAACATAATTGGGTATAAAAAGAACATCTCAGAAGACTTTAAGTGTCACGTCATCTGCAGTGCAAAATACCATCATAAGATTCAGAGAATTTGGAGAAATCTCTGTGTGTGAGAAAGAAGGCTGAAAATACTGGACACCCATGATTTTCAGGGCCTTAGACAAGTCACTGCAATGGTTTCAGGGACACTTCCTGAAATTACTGTCTGTAGACAAAATTTAAGCCCTATCAGGCAAAGAAAAAGCAATTTGTGAATATAATCCAGAAAAACCATAATCTTCTCTTGACCATAGATCATTTAAAATGGACTGAGGCAAAGCGGGAAACTGCTCTGTGGTCAGACGAATCAAAACTTTTAATTCTGTTTTGAAAACGTGGACATTTCTCTAGTCTTCTGGTCTAAAGAGGAGAGGGACCACCTGTCTTGTTATCAGCGTGCAGTTCAAAAGCCTGCCTCTCTGAACATATGGGGGTGTATTAGTGCCCATGGATTGGCAGCTAGCACATCTGGAAAGGCACAATTAGTGCTGAGCAGTATATATAGGTTTTAGTGGGACATATGCTTCCATCCAGATTATGTATTTTTCAGAGAAGGCCTTGCATATTTCAGCAAGACAATGTTGAACCACATACTGCATCTAATATAACAGCATGGCTTCATGGTAGAACTGAAAATATCTGGCACGTCATGACACAATATATACAAAAAAAAAAGACCCAGGATTGTTGAGCAGATAAAATCCTCTAACTGACAGGAATAGGACATAGTCCAGCACCTGGTCTCCCTACTTCCTAGTTAAAAATGAAAAAACATGGCCCCCTCCAAATATTTTTGAGATGTTTTGCTCCCATCAGATTTTAAATGAGCTAACATTTTTCTTAAAATGGTACATTTTCTTACTTTGACAATTTGATATGTTTTCTGTGTTATACGGTGAATAACATATGGGGTTTTGAGATTGTCAAATCATTGCATTCTGTTTTTATTTACATTTTTAAAGAGCATCATAGTTTTTTTTGGATTTGGGCTTGTATTTCTTTATACGTTTGGGGCAAACAGTAAATTTCCAATGATTCCTTATTTTAAGGACATAAAATATATATATATATATTTATAACTAAAAAAGAGAAATCTGTTTCCTTTTGTTCTACTTGTGTGGTTTGTATATTGTGTTTATAACGTATGTATATGTGCCAAGATTAGACTTTGATTTTTGATATCACTCCGCAGTCAGTGCGGGCTCACACATGATACCAACAGGTAGGCAGGTCGTGACGTATGCCACCAGCCACCCCTCCTCCTCCTCCTCCCACCGCCCAGCCTGCCTCCCAGCTGCGTCCGCCGCTGTCCTGTCTGGCCGCCCGGTGTCTGCTCCGCTGCTCCGCGCTCTGCCCCGTTCCTATCCCCGGACCCTAAACCTCTGCCTCCTCGTTCACCACCCCGGCTCCTGAACCCCCCCCTCCAACCCCCTCTCCGCCCGGTGAATGCACCAGCGCCGTGAACATGACGGGCATCGCCGCCGCTTCGTTCTTCTCCAATTCCTGCAGGTTCGGGGGCTGCGGACTCCAGTTCGAGTCTCTCGCCGAGCTCATCGTCCACATCGAGGACAATCACATCGGTGAGTGGAGCCAGCGGGGGAGAGAGAACTAGACAGCTAGCTGGTATTAGCTAGCCCCCCCCCCCCCCCCCCCCCCCCTCTCCCCTCTAGCTAGCTAGCTAAACGCAGATAGGCTCAGCTCTGCATTCCGCTATTCTTGCTTCTTGCTCTCTGTCGAGGCTCGCCGGAGAGGGAGTTATTTATCAACTTTTATATCTGGAAAATAAACTATGCTTTCTGAGATGTTGGGGCCGACTCGTCTGATTAGGAGTCAGCTACAGCAGTTACCTTTGCAGCGGTAACTCGACTAGGAGGGCCGCGTAGGTCTCATAGGTGAAACTAGCATCCCGACCAGACAGCGGTTTCACAGCTAGCGTTGCTGAGCACTGTTTACATTTCCAGGCCTGACGCAGTGCAGCCGTGGCTTTTCTTCATACCGCTTGTGCATTTGAGCTGCCGAAAACTCTTGACTGTCACATTTTTGAAAGCGTCACTCCCCCGTGGCTTTTCTGTTATTTTGGTGTCTAATTCCCACCGGCACTCCATCAGCTGAAGTTGTAGCAGACATGCAAGGACATAATCAGATTTTCTTCCACAAGTACAAGCGCCGACTTGTTGCACCGCTTATTAGATTTTGGTCTGACAGTAAACACTCTGATGACTGCCCCCTGGCACGTATAAATACAATCGTAATCAGTTTGCCCACCATTTAACATAAGAGGCACAGAAAAAGTTGCAGGGTAAACACTCTGGATTATAAAGAGACATGTATTTATTTAATTAAGTGGTAATTGGTGCAATTAGTAACTTCTATTATAGCAGCATTGTATGTGGATTCTCAAAAATGGGGGAAAATAGAGCTGGTTTAGGTGCATTTTTGAGCTGTTAAATAAAAATACCTGTCTTTGCGTGCACAATAATTAAAATCTAAGTAAATTATATGAATTCTTGATAAGGGAGTGCTTTCCTCCTATTGGCTCGAGGTAGTAGAGAAAAGCATGCAGATTTAAAGAACAGAATAAACTGTCACTTCCAACTAAACACACAATAACACAGTGTGTTAGATTAAACTATGATCCACCATAACAAATAAGACTAGAGATGCATTTACGCATCTCTGAATCACTCAGTAATCTGATGTGGGCTAATCATTATTTGTGGGGAGTATCCATCCTCATGAGGCTATGTGAAGGGGGGGGGGGAGCGAGGGGTTTACATAGATGCTTCATTGAGCCAGTCTCCATGGCAACTGGCGGTCCCTAAAGGGGTTAGGGGCAGTGTATTGGGCTGAGTTATTGCACACCTGCTGTCTCACTGACAAAGAGTGCTGTCGAGCAACCAGCTGTGTTGAGGACACCCAACGTGATGTCGCGTCATGTGGAGAACAGGACTGATAAACACAAGTGATGTAGTTGGTGTGGTGTTTGCTGGTGGGGAGACGGAGGAGCAGGGTGGGCTGCTCTTCATCTTACCCATATGCTCCATGGATCTCTTCCAAATAAACCCAAGGGTGGAAGAAATCAAAACATGATTTTTCACCTTGTCCCCACAGAAATGCAGGGATTAATATTGCTTCCTCAGTTCAACAACCCAAACACCACAGACACTGAGTGATGTATGCCCCATCTGGCTCTTAGCCTGACCTTTGACCCTAACTGTCAGATGAACAGAATAGCGGTTTACCAGTCAAATATTCTGGATTAATGAATTGTCCCTCTCCTGGCTTTATAGCACGGTTGGTTATCAGAGGCGGCACAGACATAAAGAGTCTAATCAATACTTCTTTCAGATCAGTTACCATAGGGCTTAGAGTGACACATGGAGAGGATTGAGAGGGGGCGGGGAGGCAAGTGACATTTGGTTTCGACTTCCTTTTCGGTTGTGAATTAGTGCAGTGACGTGTGATCAATAATCAATCAAAGGATCAGCTAATTTGATCGTCCTAACAGACATCAGATAAGCTGTTTAAAGTCTCACAGATGACAGACAGATGTGATCGTCCTTGTTCTTGCAGTGTGACAAAAAGCTTGAGATATGAGATGCTAGTAGTTGTAAAAAGTGAGTCAGCTGGACTTAAGTCAGGTGTGGAGAAATCAGTGTAGGCCTCTGCTGGAAACAGTTAGTTTTTGCTGCAGGCTGTGCTGCCCTCTTGTGGTAGGGCATCTAATGTGCTACACGACCAGAAAACTCCCAAATTTCTGCCTTGTGTTTGGACTCCTGTTCTAATCCGTTATCTTCAATATTGTTTTTTTTTATTTGGACTTCTGCCTTGTCTGACACATACTAGCTGGCAGCAAGCAGACAAGATGAGTGTGTCGTGATCCCATCTGTGAGAAACCTAGGAAACGTGTGGATCTACAACACTGATCTCATCCTAGAATTAAGGGCAGGAGCCTACCAATGACATGCCCACATTGTTTAGATTACAGCCGAATGCAATAAGGAAGTGGGGTTAGGTGCACTGTGTTTAGTGTGGTAGTTTTGTTGTGCTGGGAGTGTAGGTAAGGTCTGAGGAATGCAATGATGTCAGGCTTCTCTGCCTGCATGCACGGCGGCAGCAATGTTCTCACCTGCACAAGCACGTACCTGCCCCTTACCTCAGCAAAAAGGACAGGGAGGGGGGGAGGCAGGTAGAGATTAAAAGCAGGGAAAGAGATTTAAAAGAGAAGGTTATGAAAGTCAAAACACGGGTGTGAGCTGAGTACAGGGAAATCCCAAAAGATATCACCTTTGTTTGGACAGACTTTACTTGAATCCTTGTTTTTCTTCTGCAAGCTACGGCCTTGTAACATGATGTAAACTCTGCTGAAGAATGCTGATCGTTAGTTTGCAGTGATTTTTTTAAAGGTGTTGCTTTTCGATTACAGGGATAATTTTGTGGGTACGATTGGCAAACCACTAGAATTTGTTTTTGCATTTTTTTCTTTGTGATGTTGTTTCTTTGTGATGAGACAGCATGTTTGAGGATGTGTAGATTATTCTGTTTTACTATGTAAGTTAAAGCTGAATATGTTAGACATTAGGGCTGGGCCATATTATACCGTTCACGGTAATACCGGTACAATGCTAGGCAACGATACAAAAATGAAATATTGCGATAGAATATGGGTAAAACGCGCATGCGCAGTGCCGAAAAAGCGCGGCAGTAACGGAGAATGAGAATGGGGAAAGCAGATTGTTGAGTGAAACGGATGAACCAGAATTAGTTTGTAAAAATGGTGCAACTTAACTGGTTTGGTGTTTGTCCGTCAGATACACAACAAAGCACATTTTTTTGTAGAACATGCAAACGGGCCATCGTTATTGCCGTATTTGTTGGATTATGGTGCTCGTAAATCTGGGAGTAATCTGGGTCCTAAACTCCGTTCTTTAAGGTCCCGAAGTCAAACGAACATCACTGAGAGTTAAAAACTGTCTAAATTCTTCAGGGCTCGCAAAATTTCAAAATCCCTGGTAGCCCTTCGGGCAGGGACTCTTCAGTTTTTGGTAGCCCAAAATAAATTTAAGTAGCCCAAAAAAAAAAGAGAGCAATTTTTTGATTGATGTTTTGTTTCCTGTTTTGTTTCTGTTACAATATTATACATTAAAGTATAATATTGTAACGGAAACAAAACATTAATCAAAAAATTGTTGAAACACAAATTACAACGTTGTATAAAAATTACAATCATCAACTCAAATACTTGGTTCTAATTGAACAGAAATTTCTATGAACTTGTAAGAACTGTGTAGGACATGAATCAGTCTGTGTCAGATCCTGAATTTGAAATTTCCACTGAAGTCACGGGTAAGAGGCAAGTGGAACCAAGATCTAGGCCATTTGCTTTTTGAAGTTTGCAAAGACTGCTAAATTGTGGCAGTGGTAGTTCACTCTTTGCAACATAGTAGCTGTTCTAAACAGATTTTTCAGGTTTACTTTTAGTATGTTATTTGCAATTGGTGTTTGCTCTGGGAAAGATATTGCAGACTGAGCAATAATGCATTTCTTGCATTTCTCATGGGCTCTAATGGGGGCCTTTCTTAAAATGACTGGCCCCAGTAACAAAGGCGCTTGTCGACTCAGAAATCAAGGGAAAACCAACAACACACCCGGCAGAACATTATGTTATTTACACGGGTGCACATAAGTGGTTCGCATGTGTGCATTCGCTGTCAAAATAAAAGACGCGCACCAGATAAGAAGTTGCAACGCGCGTTTGCGTCCATATAAAAGGCAGTGTTTTTGTCCGCTAGAGGGGGATTTTCACGGCACATTCTGCACCACATCTCTGTGCGTTCATCATTTGTTTGAAGCCAGCTCACCTCCTGCAACCACTTTTCCGAGAATACGCGCTTCTTTTGTGGTTCGGACTCCTTCTGATATTTCTGTGGAGGTGGAGGAACACCAAAGTAATTGCTTAAAGGAGCTTCTTCAACATCTTTAAGAGTTCTAAACAAATGTCTGTCTTTCTCCAGAAAAATCCTATGTACGCAAACACGCGTTGCAACTTCTTATCTTGTGCGCTCTTTTTATTTTGACAGCGAATGCGCACCTGCGGACCACTTATGTGCACCCCTGGTTATTTAGCTCGTCATATTGCAGCCACAGAAATTCTTCTGTCCATGAAACCATAAAGCTGCACTTTCTTTTTGCCTTATAGTCTGATTTGTCATAACTTTTCCGTTTTGTGGTAAGCTTTACTTTGGCTGTCACTTCTTCGCGCTGACCTGTCTTATTTGGCTCAGCAGAACTAAAATATATATCCTGCTGCTTTTACACACGCACTCACATAACGCTCAGCGATTCTCTGTGCGATCAACCTCTCACATGTTTAAGCTTGCTGCGGGAGATTTCACTTGTCATGTTTGCATAGTAAGCTAACGATTGATAAGATGATGTCAGAGGAATTGGTGCGCAAATTATCATCACTCACCAATCAGTACTGTCACTCTCAGTTCACAGTTCGCGCGATTGCAAAGTGAAAGCAAAAAACAAGCGCAAATTCAAACGCGATTTCAATATGTCACATATTGACAGTGGCTCACCGATGCCAATGACATAATTACCCAGCTACATTTCCGAAAGAATGCAAAAGCATTGACATATATTTTTCCTTCCTATGATAGCCCGACGGGCAGGGCAGAGATAGATTTTGGTAGCCCGACTGGAAAAACCGCTAGCCCCGGGACGTCGGGCTAGTGATTTTGCGAGCCCTGTTCTTCCATCTTTAATAAAATGATCAGCGTTGCTGCTTTACCAGGTGTAACTATTACGTTTAACATCCAGGCATCCATGAAAACAGAATTCATTACTTTTAACGGAGTTAGAAGTTAGCGGAAGTTAGTGGAAGTTAGCTCGCTAGTTTTGCTAGTTACCTAAGCATGATATAGCATGTTCTGACTGAGAGATTCCTGAAAAAAAAATCAAACGTACAGCTCTGCTACCACTTCCAACATAAATGAAGACAGGAAGCTACACGGCAGTGACGTTTGTAGGGTTACTGAAGTTGGGCTAGCTGGTGTTTAATGCTGTGCTACGTGATCGCTAGCGACACAGCTATGTTAGCATAACATAAACAAAAAGTTAACGTGAAGGTTCCTGATGGTTAGAGACCAATGCAATCGCATGGCAGGATGCTGTAAACCAAACTTCAGTCAGGAGAACAACTGAGATAATCCATCCACAATATGAGTTTAGTCATTAATATACTGCAACAACATAGGAATAGAGCAGCTGTGATAGAATACAGCATTAATGAATCAATGGTACAGAAGTGGAGGAAGCAAGAAGAATGAGTTGAATAAAGTTTGATTTATCTGACTGCTTTGTTTCGCTTAATGTGCCTTATAATCCTGTGCATCTTATGGTCCAAAAATACATATTTGACTTTTTTATTTGGCACACTGCAGTTTAATGTAGCAAAACACCTCTTTTTAACTTCAGTGGATATTATACATGGTTATGCTCAGGATATGTCAGCCCATTTCTACTGGAAATGCCTTTTGGTTAAACTTTCAGCAAGGAATTTACTTTTACACTGTTAAATGTTTATATAGCTTTAATGCACATAAAAAAAACCCAGCTGCTTGTTTAAGTAAAATAAATGGATGGGGTTTTTTGCGCTAGTAAAGTTGTGGAGTTGTATTTTGTCTCGCAGAAATTATATCGTCAGTTATATCGTTATCGCAAATTTTCAAATATATATCGTGATAAATATTTTTGGCCATATCGCCCTGCCCTATTAGATATAACAAAATTTGTACCAGTAAGTCACGTGCTGAAAAGGTAACCAATCAGTCGATTATTTTTACAATTATTTTTCATTTTTATTTTACATTGTAATTATTTTTTGGACAATGTTTCTGTATTAGACTGATCATTTCAGCTCTATGTATATGTGATTTATATATGCATTAAAAGAAGGATTTCAGCTGTTTGTTCTTGCTTTAGTTGCCAGGTTGTTTCCCATCCCGCTCCTGTCAGAGGTGTGAGAAGGGAAGGGGTGCACGTTTGAGGCTGTGCTCACTATACTTCCTGTATGACCTGTCAGGGTGTAGCGAAGCAGTTATTGGACTGGCATCCCAAACTGGAAACTGCAGACCCTCTCTTTTGCTTCACACACACACAGTCACACACACTGTCTTTCGGAAGTCGCACGATCTGAGCGCCCCACCAAGCACTGGGAAGCGTAATTACAGAGGAGTTTGCCTTTCCCTCCACCCATATGCCCCCTCTCTTTGCTCCCACTCCTCCTCCTCGCCTCTCCTCTCCCTCCATCCGGTTGCCTGCTGCTTTAGAAACACGTTAAAATGCTCTCCGAGGCTTAATTAGCAGGCTGCATAACAAGCCATGCATTCTTGGTCTGGTTTCAGCACATGCACACATGTAAAGAGACACATACACAGACCTCTCTACACAGTGGGCTTGTGCATGTGGACACATGCAGACAGAGTACATTCAGCAGGTGGCAGCAGTGTGCCGTTTGTGAGAGATGGATGTGTGGGTTGTGAAATAAGTGGCTGCAGATTGGGCACAGCTATTAATAACTAAAGTGTTTCCACACTGGTGATACGTTGAAACAAAACAGATAAGGAAAACATGTACTGAATTACAAATATGCACATGTATGTACATTAGCCTGCGAAAATACTGTACCGTAAATTTGAAATTGGCAGCTTTGAGGTTCAGTTAGCAAATATATATACGTGTGTGTGTATGTATGTATGTAGCTTACTGTGTGTACATATGCAGGTCTTCTTCTGGCCACAGCAGCAGGATCAACAGCATGCTCACTTTCTGTCTAGCTCGGCGAGTGGAAGTTGTAAAACCGGCTAACATTTACTGCAGTTCTCGCTATCCGCACCTGGCTAACCCCATTTCCACCAACACCCCTCCCCCTTCTCTACACACACTTACCTCATCCACAATCCTCAGCACCTTGAACATCCCAAGATATTAATTCTGGCATTCTTTCCTCACATTTTTGCCATTCTCACATTAAATTGCCTTCAGCTGATGTTTCTTTCACAGTTAATCCTTTGAGTCAGTCTTATCCTGCTATGTAGTTGTAAAAAAATGTGGAATTAACAGAATTTCTGCATTGATTACTCATAAAATTTGGCCTAATCTGCATCTTTACAAAAAAGTTACAATTATGGACCGCGATAATCTGACTAAACTAAAACTACACAGTTGTGGTTTTCCTGTCTTAATTGAACACATTGGGTGATCACTCGCAGTATCGGCTAATAAAAGTAAGTCAGCTTTTGAATTTAGTCACTCGTAGAAGGAGCAACAGTAGCTGCTGACACAGTGAAGAGGGCCCATATAAAACTCTTGATTGGACACTCTTCAGGTTAGCCACAGCATCTCAATTGGATTAAGGTCACTGTCTTGGTCATTAAAACACTTAATTCTTACTTTGTATCCTTTGGGTTATTATGTTGTTGCCACCCTCCTAAGCCTCAGTTCATGGACTGCTGCCCTAACACTCTACTGTGTAATGTTTTCATACAGTGTTCAATGTATTGTTCCTTTAATGATTGGCATCAAGGCTGTGACGTGGCAAAGCAGCCGCAAACCACGATGCTTCCTCCTGCTTGCAGTTTGTTTGCCTACAAGATATTGCTGACTTTTCTTCTGCTTCATGTGCCGGTTTTTTGAAGGGGACGTGGTGAGGTGGAAGTCCTGGTATTAAGTAATTTTTTCTAGTGAAGATGAACGAACATTTTAGCAAGACTTCTGCAGGTGTTTTGTTGTAACCCTTCGGTCTTGTTTTCACCTCTTTCAGATGTGTGCTGTGGTTTGATATTTGCAAGACATGCTGTCAGCTTTGTGCATCTCTGTACTGCTTTTTCTTGCAGTCACAGAATGGTTCAGACCTGATTGTAACATCTACTCTTACCGGTAAAGGTTCATAAAGAGATACAATTAAAATGAAGCAGAACTGAGTTCAGGTCATTGCTGCAGCCCTCTATAGTAGTCCTAGTTTCTTATATAGGCCCTTAGGAACATTATTTGTCCACCTCTGGTTCAGACTAGCCAGTCATTCTTGAGATGAGCAGCCTACATGAGGCTTTTCATGCATGTCTTTAAAGGAAGTGCTACAGCTGCATCCCAGACTTCTAATCCCATGTCATTGATTGGAACACCTGACTTCCAGTAGCTTTTGGAGAATTTGGTAGTGTTTTTCTAGCCTGGACTGTGAGTAATTACTCAGTGTGTTCAATAAAAGCACGGAAAGTGCAAGTTTTTGTTTGTTGTTAGCAGAATCTGACCAGTGTAAGATTTTTGGGAGTGATATCTATAAAAAAAAATCTGTTATTACAATATATTAGCTGAACATATTTCCCTAACATTTGTTATGTGTAGTTATTTATTTACTACAAAACCTCAACACACAGAACATGGTTGAAAAGCCTTTCTTCAGTCCCGTCTTTATTTTTCACATTTATTGGCCATTATAAATACTGATACCGATAGACTGACACACAGATAACACTGGCTAATCATATGGGCCTGGCTCTTGTTTTGATTTCAGTCAGATTTTTGTTTGTTTTCAATTAGGACAGCGGGAAAAATCAGTAGCATTGAAGTCCTGGTAATATGAGGATATTCACAAACGTTTTCTTGCAACTGTATACGTTTGACTCTGACTATTTTAAAAAGATCACACTAATTAGTTTTCTTTCTATCACCTCCCCAGATGTGTTTTGTTCTGTGTTTTAAGTTTGTGAAGTAATGTGAAGATGCCACTGCGGACTCTGTGGAAATCTTTTAGATTAAAAAAACCCCCAAAACAAAACAGGTTATAAATATATCCAAACTCATTTGTCATTACTGTCATCTTTTTGCTTAATCTCAGTGCATATATAGATTTTGTTTTAGTAGATTTTTCCCGTTGTTGTCTAGTCTACTCAGTGGTTTCCAAAAGGTTATTAAAAGATGCAGATAGCTCTCACTAAAACATGTCTCGTGACTCAGGGATGTAGGTTTAGCTGTGTGTATGTGTGTGCACAATTATGCATGCACAGAAAGCTCTGGTCTCTACATCTGAGCAGCAGGTAGGATTATTAAGTCTCAGCTATAAAAGACTGTCAGAGACCACCTCTGCGGACCACCTGGGTATATAATCTTGCTACCCTTTCCCCCCTTTGCCTAGTCTTTTTATTTTGAAAGTCACATATATAGGACTGTGTTTTGCATGGCAGACCAGTTGAAGTGGGCAAGTTTCTTTTTTCTGGGTTGTTTTCTTGTTTGCTGGTCTCCTTAGTGTTCCTCCTCCTGCACGGTGGGAAGTCTGCATTCTTTGTTTAATTATGAGGTGTGAAAGCCTGAAAACTGAAGGGCTGAGAAGGCCAACACACCACAGTTGGAAGCATCCAGGGGTGTGTTGTTAATTTTTGCACAGAGATGATCTAGTCCTTGGATCTAAATTGAAATACATCTGCTAGCTATTACATATGTTGCTGCAATTATGCCTGCTAGTGCACGCACTCACGCAGACATAGATGGCTTGGCTTAAATGTACTGTTTTTTTAAGCTCCTTCTGAACATTCCCAGATTGAACACTTGATGGCACTGGTAGTTCACATATGTAACCCACCCGCAGTGTTTTCATGCACACTTGCTTCTGTTTTCCCGGGGGTGTGAGATGGGACTTTGAAGTACACACTGCTTGCCTCAGGCAGTGGAAGTTGCCGACTGTAGCGTTACTGACTTAGCAAGTCATCTGGAAAAAGCCTGTATTTACTCCTCAACTCATACAGTGTGTACATTCATCACAGCCGCCTTTACTCTAAAGTAATTTTTTTCTTTTTGTAACCACATCCTCCCCCCGTCAACGATTAAGTGGTCTTGGGTCACTTCAGCGAAGGCATTGGTTGTAAATTAGATAGGGCTTGGTTCTGCTGTAATAACGTGCCGTTTATGAAAGTATCTGAAATGTATCTGCAGGGTGCCACACATTCAGACTACTACAGTGAACGCAGTGTGAGACATATCTAGTAATCTATCAGCCTGTCTGGCAGAAAGAATACATGTGTGAGTCAGCTACATACTTAGAGTATTCACAGAACATTTTCCCTCCACAGGGAGTGGTGATTAATCTGAACGTCTCCTTCTCTCGCAGACACAGATCCGAGGGTCTTGGAGAAGCAGGAGCAACAGCAGCCCACCTATCTGGCCCTAAGCTACATCAACAGGTAAGGCACACACAATCGTACAAATTCACACACGCTCAAAAGCATCCGTCTACAGAGGGCACCATTGTTCCACCAGTGAAAGTTAATGTGCGTGTGAGTGTGTGTATATGTGGCTTGCGGAGAACATCTCCAATGACTGACTTTTCCCATACCCACAGCAGTGACTCATCCACAGACCAGCACAGAAAACCACACAAGACAATCACTTTTGACTCCCTGTGCAGCCAGAGGATTACGGCATGTGTGTGTTTGTGTGTGGTGAACCGATGTGTCACGTCCCACTAAATGCCTCGTTAAATCCCTACAAGATGTAACACTGAGAGAGATAATGGTGGAATGAAAGAGAGAGGTTTGTTTTCTGTGATAATTGTTCAAGTGGCGAGGCTATAAATGTCATTCGTATTTACTGTACATGTTTTGACAGAATATTTAAGGGACGAGTTCATTCAGCACCCTGCCTTCTCACACAAACGGACATTTTTCTCATAGCAACAGTGGAGCACAGCTTAACGCCACATGTTAGAAAAACGAAATTAGGATATGAATCACAATTTATGAAAAAGGATAATAAATAATAAATTAACAGGGTTTTATTAAAGCAGCGATACTTCTGCAGTCAACAGAGGGTACGAGGACAGATTAGCTAAACTTAGAGTAAAAATAAGTAAATAAAAAATAACATTTCAATTTAAACAGTTAGCAGCTAAAAAACACAGTGCAAAGACAGCTAAAAGAATACATATATTATTAAAACCGTAACAAAAAACCTAAACTGTGAAACAATATTTGAAATTGCTAATAACTAGTTAAACTTATTAGCTAAGACTTTTGAAACTGTATACCATTTGAATAAGGATTTTAATTTGATTGCTAATAGTATGGATAAACATTTAAACAGTTAGCATTGCTAAATAAACTGCTACAAAATAAGCTGAAGTTGGGAGTTAAGAGCTAAAAGTGAGGCTTTAAATTGAATCTTGTAGCTAAAAGCATGGAATTCCCACTGCAATGACTAGCTAATGGCAAGATAAACCATTCAAGAAATCTAAACTAGCTAAAAGTCAGTTATTAGCTAAACATAATACAGAGGTGAAATGTTGAAAAAAGCTGGACAGTATTGGCTGAAAATGTGTCTATCAGCTGAAAATCTTACCCAAAAGTATAGATTAACACATACAACTAAATGGAGTGGGAAAACTGTTGAAAGTAGTCCGTAAACTTAATAGCTGCTAAACAGAGTTGTAGCTAAAAGTTGTAGATGAAGGATTAAAATAGGCTACATCATTAGATCAATAGTGGATCCATGGCTGTACATCAGTTTAAAAAGTAAGAGAACTACTGTTTTAATGTATAATTTCATGTAATCAAAAGCAAAATCTGAGTAGTTGCAGAGGCCTAGAGACCAGTGGCAGCCACTAGTTTGTAGGGTTTGTGTCATCCATGCAAACCACAGGCAACAGTTGCAATCTGCTAGTGACCAAAGCAATCAGTAGGTTTTTGGTGCAGTACTGTAGCATGGTTGCTGGGTAGTTATCAACCAGTCTCTAAACCTCTGTGGCTGTAGCCTTAGCAGGGAAAGGGCAAAACTACAACAATTACCAAAGTTATAATAAACTTTCAATTAATTACCTGATTACCTTTCAAATTAAGAGGTCAAAGTTATTAAAAAAAACAAACCCAAGTTTTCTAAAATGTGTTAGCATTTATTTGACCAACATTGCCTATATTTATAAGGTGTTCAAGTTGATGAGAACACAGCTGTCACATAAGTTTATTATTACATGCAGGTAGGAGACCTTTCCACTGATTAATAATGAGAAATCGGATAATGCGAACTAATAAAATAATTGTGCGACGTCAGGTTCATGACGGATGCAGCACGCCGGGAGCAGGAGACCATAAAGAAGAAGGCCACACCCAAGTTGTCCCTGTCCATCACGGGCGGAGTGTCCAGGAACAGCACGGCCACACCTCCCCGCCACACCAGCGGTAACCTGACGCCTCCCGTCACGCCCCCCATCACCCCTTCCTCCTCATTCCGCAGCAGCACACCTACAGGTATAACCGGTGTGTGTGTGTGTGTGTGTGTGTGTGTGTGTGTGTGTGTGTGTGTGTGTTCAAACGTATGATTGAGAGGGAAAAAGATGGATTGCTTATATGTGTGATGGGAAAGGATATGTTGAAACTGACTTAGGCAATTTAACCCTACTGACACAAAGAGAAAAAAAAACATGGGAAGCATATTCATCAAAGTCAGACAGCGCGCTGAAGAGCGAGTGAAGATATTTGTAATGCAAATGGAATGCAGCTTATTTCATAGCTGTCCAATGGCTCTGCATCTCAAAGTGAAAATTACAAAATACCTGCTAGGAGTGCACAAGCCTGCTCATCTTATATTCAGCAGTGTCTCTGTAAACATTAACCATTATTTTTTTTGGATATTTCTGGCCAATTCTCTGCTAATACTTGCTCTTTTGTAAATCATCAGGAAAATCTGCTGTCACAGTGGAAAGCTTGTAACCAACCACTATGTTCCTGTGTGTGTGTGTGTGTGTGTGCGTGTGCGTGTGTGCTGTTTGTGTCTTGGGAATGGTGGCTCCTGCAGTGAGCAGACCAGTCAACACTTTGCTAATTACATAGCAGCTGTCACGCTGTGTGTTCGCATGGGGCCGTGTGTTGCACAGCCTAGAAGCAGATGTCCAATTCCAGCCCAAATGGTTCCAAACGTAGTGTTAGGTCTGGGCTTACACATCAGCATGGCTACACACACACACACATATATATATATATGCGCGCGCACACACGCCCCCTTTCAACATGTGCCAGGGTGCCATCCATTTCCTCAAGCTGAGGTGCAGCATTTCCTGTGAGATGGTGGGGGGTCAGTGGGCCTTTATGTCTATGTGTGTGTGTGTGTTTGTGTGTGCATGCATGTGAGTGGAAAATGTTCTGCACTTAGTAAAGCACTTTTTCCAGGCTGAGCAATGGGGATCACTCCCACTTAATGATCTCTTTCTCAGTGCCAATCCCCACATTTTGACTCACAGGCACACACGGAAGCACATCACACCATTTCTGGCTTGTGCGTTCCGTGATATGTGGGCTGCTTATGCATCTGAGCAGGGGACAGCACGCAGAGAAATGTGTTAATAAAAAGTCACTTATCGTTTTCTGCTTCTCAAATTCCCAGGGCGTTGCATTCCCGTGGGTATGTTGCTGTCCATGTTTCAGCTGGGTTGACAAGTGTTTTTTTGTTCTGCATGGCTCCATTATGCCTTTAGGCAGCGAGTATGATGAGGAGGAGGTAGACTACGAGGAGTCGGATAGCGATGAGTCGTGGACCACAGAAAGCGCCATCAGCTCTGAGTCCATCCTCAGCTCCATGTCAATGAACGGGGCCGATGAAAAGCCGTTCGCCTGCCCTGTCCCCGGGTGTAAGAAGAGATACAAGGTAAGGCTGAACCTGAGGGCGGAGCAGGCGGTTCCACGAAGGCATGAGGTTTTACTTCTTAATAAATCCACACTAGAACTTTTGTCTGAGTATCACATGTGTTTGAAAAAGCACATTATAAGATCTGAGGGTGATTAATATTTTCTGCTTCACTTCATTTTTTTTAAATTCATTTTTTAATAACAGCTGGCAACAAAAAACTCATTCAGCTTGCTCACTATCCAAGCTGTTTAACTAATGGACAGTGTGGGAACATTTTTCCCTAATACCCTGAAGACAAAAACAGCAGCGTGGGAAAAGCGACCTTTGTTGTTGAGGGGCATTCACAGAGGATGAGACTAGCAGTGATATAACAACCAGACACCGCAGGAAATTCAGGGACTGATGGTGACGACACTGAAGTATCCATTAGTGATGCAGTGGGCGGGTACATAGTTGAAGTTATCCAACTTTAAAGCGGGGAAAGGAAATTGTTGATTGACAGAAAAATGATAAAATTAGCATGCAAATATGCTAATATGAAGCAGTCTTAAGGTTTACCTTTCTACTTTAGTAGTTCAGGATGATAACTTTAACTCCCTACCACTAAACACAAAATAGCAGTTTTGCTGATATCATGTAAATCAGTGATATTTCTGGGCGTTTTTAGTCTTTATTGTCTTAGGACAATGTATAGAAGACCACAACGCTGGGAGAGAGAGAGAACAGGGAAAGACATGCAGTAAGTGGCCTCAGGGTGGGTTGGCAAGACATCCATCCCTGCATCTGTCTGTGCACTATTAATAAGCAGTACTGTTCAGATTTTCAGTGAAAACCCCAAATTGTGCTTAAGGTCAAGTTCATATTTGCAATTCTCAGTAGATTTTAACTCTGGTGGCTTTATGATATAAGGAGACTCAAAGTATTAAACAGCTGGTGCACATGGGTTTTTTCTTTTGTGTACCACACGATAACTGACAACTGATCTGCTACCTATTGTTTTAAAATAAAAAAGGCTAATCGATTGAAATCTACCATGTTTTATCATCGTGAAAGAGATAAAGTCAACTCACTGGCGCTACTCTATCATGATGTGTGTAGTGAAAAACAAGAGAGGAAAAACAAATGTTGGATGAAGCCTACGTTTAGTAAAATGTTTCACATTCGTATTTTCGTTGTATTTTCATTGGAATTCTGTCCATAAAATCTGGGATAATGCTCTGGTGTTTTATAGATGCTGTGTGCAATCAAAAGTGGTAATTATAACCCCATTTTTCTTCTTCATCTCTGCATGCGACCACTTTCTTCAGAATGTGAATGGTATCAAATACCACGCCAAGAACGGCCACCGCACACAGATTCGTGTGAGGAAACCCTTCAAGTGTCGCTGTGGCAAAAGCTACAAGACCTCGCAGGGCTTGAGGCACCACACCATCAACTTCCACCCGCCCGTCTCCACCGAGATCCTCCGCAAGATTCAAGGCTAAGAGCCTGCGCTCACACCAATCAACTTCCCCTAAAAAAAAAAAAGTCCTGACTTTCCTTACCCATCCTATGTACACTAAAGGATCAAGTGCATGCTTTAAGTTTTTTTTTTTTTTTTTTAAATCATCTTCTTTTTGTGTGTTACGTTAGTATTTTTTTCTATCTATGTTATATCACTTGTATTTTTTTGGGAAACAAAAAAAAATATCTTTGTAGTATTTTTATTGATGTACATTTGCACATTCGTATATGCTATCACATTATTTTATTTTCTATCGTTCGACTTACATAAGGTGCTAACTGTAAAAAAAACAACAGAAAGAAAAGACAAAAAACAAAATGATACGAAAGTAAAGAGGAGAAAAGACGGAGACGTGAAACAGGAAGTGCAACCAAGCCCTGCCTTCCTCCTGCTCAGCTCTGAGTGGGATGAAGTTGGCCTCCAGTGCTGATGTAAGCTCAGCGGTTGTTACACTCCCTTTTGAGCTGCAGAGTCCAGCTGAGCTTAGATCTGTGCCTTCACGGTCATTTGTGGGGGTGAAAGCGCTGGAGTTAAGTTATACTTTTAATAGATATATTGATATATAAACAATAGACAGATATGTATGTGTACATAAAAATATATAAAAGTATTCATGAGCATATACATAGTTACACTTTATTTTCAAGCTTTATTTTATATATTTTTGTCAGTGTTTTAGATTTCGTGTTCATTTTTATGTATCAGTAAGTGTTCCTTTCATTCCTCATTTGCTGATTGAGCAATTCTGTCACCTCAGAGGTCAAAGGTCAAACAGCTGGCTGACTTTAGGTTCTGAGTTTTTGTTTCTTTGTTTTCCTTACATGTTCTACATATTAAGAGCTAATGCTCCTTTCAGTTTGACACCGATCTGTGTGTCGTTTGACCATTTTATCACGTGGAGAACGTATTAGAACACGGCCCGATCCGTATCCGCATTAAGCCATCGTTATCTCCAGCGTTTCTTCATTCACAGTGCCAGAGCTGCGTTCCACACGCTTAGCCACAAAAGTGGGTTAAGCGGCACACTGTATTCCAGTTGCCAAGATCTTTGTAGTTGTTTTGTTTTTTCCATGATCGTTGCCAACAGCTCTCCACTGCCAAACATTGACCATACCATGTGCCTGATGAGAGGATGAGGAGAGAGGGAGGGAGAGGGGGGGAGGGAAGGAAGGTGGATGGGAAGAGTGTTGTAATATTTCCACCCCGGAGGTCGCCCCAGACTTGTGGCAATGATTTTCTTGTACGTCGCACCTCCAAAAAGAAGAAAAAGAAAAAAGTCACGGGAATGAATGGATGTACACGAGAAGAATGTTTTTCACGCATGTTTCTGTGTCGTGTGGAGACGTGTGAAAGAAGAGGGTGGATTTTGTATTTGAAAGAGATTACCATCTACGTGTCGTTTTTGTGCGTGTGTTTTAGACAAAAGCATTCCAGTCCATTGTGTGTTCGCGAGAGTGTGAGAGGTGTGTGTTTTCAGCAGTATCCAAGTCATCAGCCTAGAGAGTATTATTGTAATCTGTGTCTCATTGCTCGGATGTGTCATGTTTCTGTGCCTGGCTGCTGGTTCAACTCCTATGGAGCAGGGTGGTTGGCTGGCTTGTTGCTCCTGACTGGGATTTCATCATTCCGAGTGAGAGCGCAGTGCTTCAACTCGCCAAGACACATTTGTTCATTATATCATCCCTCATTGTACAAAAAAGTTTAGATTCTGCTCAAGGCTTGCAGCATGAGCCCCCCGTTCATTTGATAGGTACAGTGATCTCCGACATGCACACACCGTCCTGTCCTCCAGTTTGGCTATAGGGATTTTTACTTACACAATGTTGTTAAAAGGCAGACTGCAGGATCGCCACATACCCTCAGCGAGCGTGCTACTACATAAGCACAAATCCATGCCTATTTTAAACCACCTGGAACCTGGATCTGTAAAATCTTGGCACCAGGTTACGAGGACATCTGTGGAGCTGCTAGCCTGAGATGATGATAGAAGACGCTTCAGTCCGGCCTTTGAGCGTAGGAGAGAAGGTTCTCTGCGGGGACAGACTGAAAGTTGAGCTGTCAAGCACTCGTAAAAACAAAACCCATCCTCAGCTTCAGACTCGGGAGGGCCACTCGCACATATGGGAGAGGAGGAACGGAGGGTGTGTGCTGGAGGGGAGATGAGGGAGGAACTTCAATATACCGTGTACAGTGAATGTATCGTAACGTGCATCTGTTGTCAAGTGCTTTTAAATTATATTTTCGTATGTAACGTGGAGACTGATGTTTCCTTTTTTTGTACGGGGGTACAACAGGTTCTGAGAAGAGTGACTTGTAAATGATGTCAACCTGTCTTTCTATATAAAAGAGAAGCTGCTTAAATGTAAACAGGAAACGACTGAAAAAAAAAAAGCAAAATAAAGTAAAAAAAGCTCCACATCTCAGACTCGTGTTCATTACTTATTCAGCTCAGAAATGAAGAACAAAGCATCAAAATGCATTTAGACAAGCTGACTTTATTCATAAAGATCTTTGCAGCACCACTTAAACCATTCTCACATGAAAAGGCCTGCGTCGGACACGTGACATACATACACAGGTTTGTCTTGTGATGACTGGACATGTGCGTTTCTTTCCTTTTTATTTTTTTTTTAAAAAGCCTGATTACAACACGCATAATGACTGAAATAAACAAGCGGTGGTGACGAAGCCCCGTGAAGACGCACATAAACGACATTCAGTCATGAGGGCTAACAGACTGTGACTGTAAAACATGAAAGTATGTAACAAGTCTAACCCCGTGTCCGGCAGCCAGTTTAGCCAAAAACGAGGTTCATTATCTCCTAAGCCCAGCTTCGTACGGCCGACCTAAGATCAAGAAAGTGCACGCCAGGAAGTAAAACATCATTGGTCCTGTCTTCTTTTAAATATGAGGGAGGTAACGATAAGGGGAGGCGGGTTCACGACGTAATTCACAGGTATCGCCACAATTTATATTTCTTTTCATTTATGTACAGTACATTCAGAATAAAGCCTTATTTAGTGCAGATACATGAAAATGTAGTGCTGTTTTCTTTTGTGTTTAAACCATCTCATACGTACAATATTTCATCTCCACCACACAGTTCTTCACTTTTTATGTACACACACAGGCGACTCTTTTAAGATGTCACATATTCATATTCACTTTGCATTTATGCTCTTATCTCTCGCGTCTTGCGAAGCGTCATACTCTGAGGACAAATAAAGGACGACTCACTGCCTTGGATGATTTCTCACTTGGTGTATGCATGTTCGGAGAAGTTAAAAGAACAGGGACGTTTAGGATGCTTTCCCTCGGAGTCCCAGTTCAGCTTTGTGGCTGTGAATTGTTTTGGAACACAAAATATATATATTTGTGCATTTAATCCCTTGGAGGAGAAAGATGCTAGAAAAGCAAAGGATTGTGGCACTATTCCTGAATGTTAATGATTGTATGTTAACGTGAAAGCTGCTAAATAACTTGGGAGGACTAGCCGCCTAAGTACAAACTCTGCTTCCTTTCAGAAGTAGACTACATTCTCTTAAACGTTCCAAACAAAAAGGAAAAAAAGAAAAGAAAGAAAACCCAGAAAAATCACAACAAAAGTGCAAATGATTGTATGTTAACAAGATAAATCAACCAAACCCGAGTCAAAATCAACTAATAGCAACACATATTTACCCATACAGTATGCCGGAACCCCCTCCCCTTCATTCGATTTGCTCAAAGTTGAGGACGTGGCCGTCAAAGTGCGTGAGGACGTGCCGCTCGAAGAGCTGCTGCTGACAGTTGAGCGGGAACTGCTCGGAGCAGACGGGGCACACCTTCCAGTGGCTCTCGACGTGCTGCTCGAAGCTGCGCTGCTCAAAGTGTGGCGGGAAGATCACCTCGCACAGCGGGCAGCGCTTGTGAACGTCACTACTGCGGAAGGGGATGAGGGGAAAATGGATGGGGTCAGGGGTTGGTGGAAGGGGCGATGGATAGACGAGAGACAAAAAATTGAAAAAGAAATGTGAGTTTCCGTGTGGATCATTGTAATGGAGTAGGCCTCTTTTGCTCCACAGACCAGATTATGACTAATAATGAAAGCCAGAGACGTGTGCCTCTTGAAAAGCAGCTGTTGAGTCACTTGCAATAAGCAACTGTGTTACCCCCCCTGCAGGGTAATTATTGGCTCTGTGCGCTACTCTTCCCGTAAGAGCAGACACAGATAAATTAATTCTGTCTTCATGTGATCCTCGATGTTCATAAGGAAGAAATCTCTGACTGTGTCATTTAGCAGGTTATGTCATATATACCGGGGTTCAAAATGAAGAGGTCTTACTTGGAGCAGTTTAAGTTGTGGAGAGAAAATGAATCAATGGCTACTTTGATACAAATCTTTTTTTTCCAAGGCAAAAACTCCCAACAAAGCAGCTGTCTATGCTGATGCTCTTGTGCGTTATTTTGTTACCTTCTTTATGTGTCGTGTCTTCTAGGACACCTTGTGTTGAAAATGAATGTCATACCTGGAGTCAAAGCAGAAGCTGCTCCTGGTTTCACTGCGTCTGTTGGGCTGATGATCACAGGACTGTTGAGCCCCATCTCCCACCTTTGTCACACACACACAAAGAAAAAGAAAATTTCCACTATTTGCTCACAGATCTGAATGCTTTAATGAACACCACCTCTAAAGACAATTACAGGAAGAAAGGAGTGCGACTAAAGTAAGTGAAGCGTGTGTTTGTAAACTATGTGTACCTACGTTTCTATTACGTGGCAGTAAACAAGGATGCCCCATTATCCGACAGTCTCTAACTCATCTTCTGCCTGTCCTTATGCAAAACCTCCTCTAATTACTCTCCCCCAGCTCTGGTTATCTTTATCTCTCTTGAGCTCTGAAGGAGTGACATTAATTAGAGCTTTATGCAAATGAGTTCAAAGCACCGTCTTTTAAGGCCAAGCTGCATTTCCCTTCGTTTAGCGTGGGAGAAATCCTCCAGAGAATAAGAAAGGTGAAGTAAACGCGGGATTATCGTGGCAACAACAAAAAGCCGGTGTAGGAGAGCAACGGCTGGGATCGTGTCACAGTGATTTAAAATATCCCTCCAAAGTTATGTAGAGAGGTCAATTAATGCTGCCAATCATGGTTTTGAATTTATTCAGAAACACAATGCATTATTTATATATAACAACACTACATACACTAAATATAAAATTTCAGCCAACAATGGGTTTTTCAGTTTTGAGCTAGATACACCACTACTCACATTTTGTGGCTCCTCTGGTGGATGCTCGAGGGTCTCGGGGGGACTTGTGCTGCGGGACGGTTGGATGCAGACCACCTCTCGATCCCAGCCTGGTGCTCCCGGACCCGGGCTAGACGGTGAGATCGGAGGTGCGCAGGGAGGAGTGCAGGATGGAGCCTCAGGTGGGGGACGGGACACGTGCTCAGGGGAAAGTGCAACATCCTCCCGATCTAAAAAGATTAACACATTAAAGCAGCAGGGGAGCAGCAGGGACACAGAGTGCGAGTAAATCATTTCAGTTTCTGACCCGACCTCTTGTGGTGTCGGTGGAGTAAGGATTGCCGTACTGGAGCTCAGCGGGCCTCTGCGGCACCAGCGGCGGAGGGGAGGGATGCTGGGGGTAGGGCAGAGGGTAGCGCAGCACCATTGGCTGCCGGACCTCAGCACCCTGAACAGCAACCTCCTGCTCCCTCTGCCTGGACATGTAACGCTGCAACTGCTACAGAAGAGATGCGACAGAGCTTTACACTTCACGGCCACACCTCATTTAAAAAGTCCTGGATATCCTCCTGATGCTATAAGCGCAGAACCACAGTCAGTCTCAGTTTTATAAGTCATCAGTTAACATTTCAGCAGAACCTTTCTCACAGTTGGTGAGTGCTTTCATCTTAAGAGTTAAGTTTCCCATCTACATTGTTTCTGCCCTTTGTGATTATATCTGAAGCAAGCGCATTAGTACCCTACTCATTACTGTAATGGGTGTCAGACTCTGGCTCCCTCTGCTCTGGCTTTGCTGATAGAAGCACTCACCCTCTCCCTTTTTTTGTAACTCCTTCCTTACTCTCCCTATTCCTCCCTGATCTCCTCTCTTTATGACTTCATTAGTGCGCTGCTATCAGGTTTAACATTTAAACCAGGGTTGGGAAGGTGAAACAGACACGTTGTGTGGCATTTGCACCATCTAATGGCACTGTACCAGTGGGCGAAAGAAGCAAGTATAGATGTATTAATTAGAGGAGAGTGGGGAGTGTTGAGTAAGGAAGAAAAAGCTATGGAAATGGTTCATACACCTCCTATAATTGAAAGCAATGATACTGGTCTGGGCTTCAGCTCAGTCTACATTGTCTAAGTATGTGAATTTGATTGTAAGTAAGAGCTATGTTGAGGCTAAAGTTTTATAACCTTAAGTTGAGGTCATTGTTGAAATATGCACAGTTTTACCTGCAATAAATAGATTCATTTATGCACAACTTGTGCCTGCTTAGAAATCAGAGTATGCAAAAGTTTCTACAGTGCTCGGGCACTATGTGTGGAGAGAGTGCATTAACATTTTCACTGTTTTTAGACCGATTTCCATGGTGACAGTTGATTTTTCTCCTCTTTTGTCACAAATTTAAAACAAAAAGCATTTTTTTAGTTTAGTGACACAAAGGATACAAATACAAAAACAATATCTAACCATAAAGTTGTCTAGCCCATTAACATAACATACATAACATAACATAACATAACATAACATAACATAACATAACAACTAGTTTAATTCAGGCCTATATGGCCACAATTTATGTGCAGACAAGTGGAAAACCTGAATGAAAGTGCTGAGTTGCTGTTAAAGCAACAATGTTGCATTGAAATTCATTTAGAGAACACTGGTGGTGGCATCTTTACCTCCTGTAACTGCTCTTTGTCTCTGAGAGCCTGGGCAAGGTTGCGTTTCAGTTCGGTGACCTCGCTGGCTCTCTCTGCCATTTGGACCTAGTGAAATAGATAAAGACAATCAACTCACAGCACAGCATTTTTTTTTCATTTGACGTACAGACCTGTAAGATGGGCTCAAGAATCCCTTTATCAACAGCTCCACTCATGTTCAACTGTATTATCTTAAACTCATTTAAAACCAGGATTTGCCTACACTTTACTCTTACCAATTATTTTCAGATTAGCAATTTCATCCTCAACGTTTAGCTGTGGCTCAATTTAATAACAGCTCGTTTAATCTATTATGTGTTGATAGCATTTGTTTTTGTTTAGTTGTAACAATTTTATCAGTTTTTCTAAAACTTTTATTTTTATTCTAACTGCCAATCTGTATGGTTAGCCAATAATTTTAATTGGCAACCATAGTTTTTAACTAATAAACTTCAACTTTTTTCCCCTTAGTTGCAGAATACCGCTGAACGGCTGTACAGCTCAGGAGTATTTTCATCACGCCACCGGGCGGGGGTAGCATGGACACCCAAGTTTGTGAACATGATGACTTAAGAACGATGCAATATAGGATTTTCAAATTCATACCATAGGTGCATCTACTGAAAATCTCAGACCAGTTTGAACGATTTTGATCTTGACCTCAAAGTCAGGATCAGAGGTCAAGTTTTTTGAAAATGCTGTCTAGGCGTTAACTTGAGGCCGATGTGGCCTAGGATTTTTTAAAATTGATACCATAGGTGCTCTTATCTAGTATTAGGCTATGGAATAGCATTGGTGGCCACCAGTATTTTTATTCATACAATTCATACAGCTTTTAGTTGATAATAACCTCTTTACTTGTTGCTTTTATTTTGTGCCAACTTGAGAAGACCAAAATCAGCCTTCATACAACCAGGTAAGTGAAAATATTTGGTTTTAATTTCACCTGGTGCAGCCTCAGATGTGTGGGTCTTGCTATAAAACACATAACATAACATAAAGCTGAAGCGGACCAGGGGATCGTAGTAAATCTCTTAGCCTCTAACAGAACTGACCCTGTGGGATAGTTTACATGGCCCGTTGCCCGTCTTCTCTAATTTCACCCCATTTCAAAGGTTCCAGATTCCCTCCCTTCCCATGGTTTCTCTTTCTGCTTCATGTCCATCTGTCTATCCCAATTTTTTCTCTCTTAAATTTTGTTCGCTTCTTTTGCTTCCCCCACTTGTTCTCTTTCATCTCCTTTTGTCCTCTCTCGCGTTTTCCTTCTATCATAAATTTACGGCACGGCATTAGAAGGTTAAGTTCAGGTGAAGGGAGTCCGCAGCAATGTAGTACTATGCACCCCCCCACACACTTCATCCTATTCCTCTCCCTCTCTTCTTCCTCTGGGTGGCTGATGTAAACAGCCGTAAAGCATGCCGCTCTGCGGCTGCCTCGCTTGTCAGTCTCCGGGGCCATTAAGAGCAGCTTGGGACCCGGGGTGCTCGCCCCAGACAGGAGACTCTATCAAAGTTGAGGGAGAGCCGTATTTACAGCGCCGATAAACACACACTCACTCATGGAGATTAAATGCTATTTGGTACTTTAGTGGAGGTTCACATTCAAAATGCAAGGTCTCTACTGAATCACGCACACATACCACACATGCTGGCTCACCCATTGGAAGGTGAGGTCCATACTGTAAGTAGTAGGGCAGTTAGACATTTGTTGTTCTTCAGGCTTTGTGGTTCAGCAAATTCCATTTGAATGACTGGGTATTACATTAAAGTGTTTATGCATGGCACAGCAGACCGTGGTACAACAATGTTTTTCAGGCAGCTGTGTTTTATTTTAATGGTAGATTGTGCATAAAAGAGCATTAAACGGAATTTGACAATGAAAGCAGCACAGAGGGAGCCATGCATGTTAAGTGAAGATTAAAAAAAAGAAAGAAAGAAAAAAATCTACCAATAGAAGAGGTACAAATCCCCACGATATGATATTATCACAATACTTCACGCATGATATGATATTATTGCAATTTTTAACAATTTGTTATACACTGATTATAGATATATAACATACAGGAGTGTCCAGGGAGCCAGGGAAGTCTATACAGAGCGCTGCACTGGAACTGCACTATGTGGCGGTATACAGCTAGTCTTCAAGGTGCTGGAACATGAAGGCAAGTCTAGCAGGTAAAACTGCAACCACTCCTTTGTTGATGCTAAAAATATGAATAAACTCAGTTTCTGTAATTTGTATGAATTTATTAAAATTGTATAGTGAAATCTGTATATTGTGAATATACTGCAAATTATGTCCTCAAAGTTGTACTTTGTCAGTATTTATTTTAACCAGTATATCTCATTTCTGTTACTTTTTGCTGTGGAATGAGACCCAACACCCTCACAATCACATTCTTTCTGAGCTTTACTTAATCTTAAGGTTATGTCTTTGTGTCTTACTCTGAATCGCTCCTCCTCATCAGCCAGCCGTTGTTTGAGTGTCTCGTTGATTGCGCACTGCTCCCTCCATTTCTCCTCCATCATTGCCAGCTCCTCTTCCACTGAACGAGTCTGCTCCTTCTCTGCCTCTTCCATGCACCTCTCCTCTACCTCCAGCAGCCCCTGCTCCTCGGCACCGTCCCTCAGCTCCTCCATATTCAGGGCCCCTTCCACCTCACTGTTTTCCTCAGCGCCCAGCCTCTCGTTCTCCACCTCCACCCAGCTCGCCATCCTCAGGCTCTCTTCCGGCAGGCTCTCCTTCCTCTCCTCTTTTTCATTCTCTTTGTCTTTTTCATTATCATCCATTTGTTTAACTTGACTTTCAACCTTCACCTCAGCTTTCTCTTCTAGTGTATTCAGTGTCTTCTGCTCCTCCTTCTCTGTGCACACTTGTGTATCAGCATTTGTGACTTCCTTGTTGCTGACGTCTGGAGTGATTGTCATCTCAACAGCTTCTTGTAGGACTGCAGCAGCTATATTTCCTGTAAAAACACAAAGTTACAATTAAACCTATTTAAGTGTAAAGAGCTTTACACAGAGAAATATGAGCTGAAGGCATTAACCATAATACAGCTCCTTGGCACTGGGTGGAAAACAGTGGGTCTTTCACTGAAACCCTGTGGAGAAATCTGCAGCAGCACAAGTACAGAGTGGAGTTTTTATGAATGAACTTATTGCAGCCTGGCAGAAGTGATCCAGAGGTGCACAAGGACACGAGAAAGAGACTGCCAAAATAAAAATTAGATGTTTGATTTCAGTCAAGTACGGAGGTGGAAACATTATGTTTTGTGGCTATTTTTCTGCTAAAGACACAGGATGACTTTCCGCCTTGAGGGGCCATAGATGGGTCCATAGATCTGGACAAGAACCTTCTTCCCTCAGCTAGAACACTGAAGCTGGATCTTGGATGGGTCTTCCAGAATTACAATGACCAAAAACATACCAATAATGCTTATCTCACTCAATGATATGCAAATCAGTTTATCAATCTGTCCATTCTGTTCTGCTTATCTTTATCAAGGAGCCTATCCCAGCTACCACAGGGGGAGAGGCGAGTACGACCTGGACAGGTCGCCAATCTGACGCAGGTCTAACACAGATAGACATACAATGATGCACACTTACATTCACAACTATGGCAAAATAAAATCACAGATTAACCAAACCCCACTAATTGTATGTCTTTGGACTACGGGAAAAAGCCCAAGTACCCAAAAAGAATCCACACAAACATGTGGCGAACATGCAAACACCACACAGAAAAGCCAGATGGTGGAGTCGAACTGTAAGGCAACAGTGCTTTAGCAAATGACGTGGTTCTGATGAATTCATCAAGCCATGACCTCCAGCTTACAATGGGGCAGTTTTTAGCTGAATGTGAAGTGGCTGGGTTAAGAATTAGTGCCTCCAAGTGTGAGGCTGTGGTTCTCAGCTGAAAAAGGGTAGAGTGCCCACTCCAGGTTGGGAATGATTTGTTGTCTCAAGTGGAGGAGTTTAGGTATCCTGGGGTCTTGTTCACCAGTTAGGGGAGAGTGACATGTGGATTGGTGCGATATAAGCAGTGATACGAATGCCAAACTGGTCTGTTGTGGTAAAGAGAAAGCCGAGTATGAAAATGAAGCTGTCGATTTACTGATTGATCTTGTTCCTACTCTCACCTATGGTCGTGAGAAACTGAGATTGTGAATACAGGTCCGCAGAGATAAGGTAAGGAACTCAGTCATTCACTCAGAATGACTGAGCTGCTACTCTTCCACATTGAAAGGAGGCAGTTGAAGTGGTCAACCAGAAATGCTAGAGAAATTACATCTCTTGACTGGAGAAGGAGGCTGGGGAGAAGGAGGTCTTGGCGTCTTTGCTGTCTCCCCAACCTAGACCTGGATAAATGGCAGAAAATGGACAGATGGAATATGCCCTTTATCTGAATGTATGTACCTCCTGTTGGTGACTCTGGACTAGGGGTCAGTGGCTCCAGTGTTGTCTCAGTAGATGCATTTCTCTTTGGCTCCTGCAAAGATATACACATCAATGAAATGCAATTTTGCTGGTTTAGGCACATATGGAACTGAACAAAATGTTTCTTTTCAGCCTGATGAGCATTGCTAAAAATTACTCACCCCTTGGGACTCCGCTGTGTTCAGTTTGGCCACCTGTCTGCGGAGGCGCTGACACTCCCGGTACTTCTCCTTATAGTGCTCAGCAGCCATGTGCAGACGCAGCTTCAGCTCCTCCACTTCCCTCTGCAGCTCAGCCTCTGCCTCTGACACCACAATCATGCTGGGTGTCATGTCCCCATTGGTCCCAACACCCTGAACACACAGTGTTAAAAAATGATTAAATAAAAACAAACCAAAAAAAGTATTTGCGAATTTATTTAACTCCATTATAATATAACAAATATTTGAGACTCAGAACAACTGAGTTCTACAAAGCAGGAGCTTTGTAATCTAACACAGTTCAAACTGTTCAGCAAGAAATTATAAACAAACAAAAAAGGCTCAACTCCAAAATCTTCTTTGAACTGTGTTCTTTGTTAAAATGGTAAACAGCTCAAATTTCTCTTGCTTAAATCGGTTGTCCTGAGCTCTCATATAAAAATCATCCATCTAAATAAAACTGAAAAGTGTGAAAATTCCTTTCCATGTTTAACTAAATTTCCCTAAACTTCTTTTCCCTAAACACAGGGACAGATATTAAGGAAGTCGACCACTGACCACTTCCTTCTGTGCAGTGCTCCTCATGCGGTCAAGCTGGCTCTCCATGCGTTGGCACTCTGCCTGGGCATCAGCTAAACTGGCACGGAGCTTGTCGGCCTCTAAGCGGGCGCGGTAAAGCTCGGTCATCGTGTGGTCGCGAGTACTGGCTGAGTCACGCAGCTCCGAGGCTAGCAGAGAGGCCTGCTGCCGGGATGCCTGGAGCTGCTCCTCAGCCTGACGGAGCTGCTCACGTACACGGGCCAGCTCTGCCTAAAGACAGAAAGAAGAAATTTAAATATAGTGCAACTGAGTTTACTAAAGCTATACCATCAAAATGCTAACCCTGCGATTAGTGGACACTTTTGTTTACATTTTGAGTACTATTTTAGTGTTGCCAGCAATAATATGCACAAGCACTTTTACTTTGTCAGCTTTGTGTGCCAGCAGCTCTTTCTCCAGGCTGTCTCTCTGTGCAACGCAGGCCCTGAGCCTCTCCAGCTCCTCTTGGAACTGAGCGATGGTCACCTCCCGGTTCAGCTCCACCGCCTTTAGCATCTGAAGCTCTGCGCTCAGCTTAGTGTTCTCCAGTTCTGTGCTGCGCAGGTGGGCCTACACATATGGCGAAACAGTTAAACAGAATGGGTCAAGTAGGAACGCAGACAAAAACACACCCTCGGCTGCTACAAAAAAAAAAAAAAAGTCAGTCAGTCTTTCCTGTAAAACACTTCTTCACCTTATAAAGATCTCGCTCATCCTTCTCATTCTTCAGCTGGCTCTCCAGACTGTCTCTCTCTGCTGTCAGCTTCTTTAAGCGATCACGCAGACTGAAAGACATATTGAAAAACAACTTCTTTAGTGCTTTCTTGTGTCTCATATTCTAAATCTAAAGTTTTTCTTACAAAAAGCTATTTAGTGATTAAGTGGACACCTTAAACATGGCTATACTGATGGGTATAATCTGTGTGTGTATAAGGCCAGAAAATATCAAATGAGAGCCATCAGATGCCAGTGAAATATGTTAAAGCCAGGCTGACATATTCCTGTGCAGCATCTGGCACAATTTTGTAGGCGTGTTTAAACCTGGGAAGTAAACATGCATGCAAAACTATTCTACACATATTCCACATCTGTGAGGCTGATGTTAAGCTCGCTTAGATTTATGCAAACAGTCTGTCTTCAAATGGATGACTGATGGTTACATGTTGCCATTCTTCACTCACCAATCCAGCTCTGTCTCCTTTTGCAGGCCCCTCTGAGTGACTCCCAGCAGGTCCTCCTCTAGCTGGCGTACCCGGTCCGTAGCCTCTGTCAGCCTCCGCCTTACCTCCTCCCTCTCTTCTGACAGGCCCTGTGAAGAACGCAGCAGCTCCTGCGGGCCAGAGAGGTAGCTGTACATCAGCCTGACAGCCACTACAGTCAATCTCAGTAGCTGAAGAGCTCTATTATAGCCCTGCCAAACCCATTCACTATATTTCAAATACTACTGTCTCTATATATTTCTTATCATTTGTACAGCAAAAATATATATATTTTTTTAAATCAAAAGTTGTGGTCAGAAGCTTAAACACACACAAAACACTCCTCTTGGCCATAAACATCATGGTAATTATGGACTTTTTGTGATTTTCTTTAACTGTCCAGGATCTTTAAGGACTTTAAAAACAAGAATTGGGTGTAAAAGTTTTCATTTATTTTGGATTTTCCCCAATACTTCTCTCAAACATGTCAAAAGTATACATACAAGCTCAAATATATACATACATTCACTTAAATCTTTTGTGAAGTGGTACTGAAGGTTCTGCATCATCTTGACAACAAATTGTAGCTTCAGTTCGCCATAAAAAGCATTTATTTGACAGCACTTATTGGACTGATCGTTAGTTAGAACAATGGGAAAGTCCAAGGAACTCAGTGAAGAGAGGGAAGTCTAAATTTACACAAGTTGGGAGGGTCTTTGGGAGACATTTGCAAAGAACTACAGATTTCAAGATCATCAGCTCAAACAACTGTATGTAACTCAGCTGTGTCTTTACCAAGGTTTGGAACTATCACCCTCAGATGAGAGGAATTTTGTTAGGATGTTCAGGATCAACCCAGGAAACACAAATCACCACTGTCCACAGTGAAGCAAGTTTTACATTAGCATAGACTTAGAGGGTGCTGACCAAGAAAGAATCCTCTGCTCCAAAACTGACACCTTCAAACTTGACTGAAATTTGTTGCTGCCCACATGGACTAATGTCACATAATGCCTTCATCGTCTCATGTGACTTTTATGCTCACACAAAACAAAGATAGACAAGATAGATTACTGGAGGAATAAAGATGAGGCTTTCAAACCTAAGAATGCTGTACCAACTGTCAAGCATGGTAGTGGTAACATCATGCTCGGTTGCTGGTTTCCTGCCAGTCATACTGGTACACTGCATAGAATGGATGGTATAATGAAAGAGGAGTACCTTCAAGTTCTTCAACTTGGACACATGGGTGTTGCAATGGAACAATGATCTCAAACACACATCAAAACTGGTTTTGGATTGTATTAAATTTATGGAATAGCCTCCCACAAGTCCTGATCTCAATCCCACTGAAAACTCTTGGACTATGCTTAAATGCCAGATCCGTGCCAGGAAGCCAGCCGAATTAAATGAAACTTTTCCAGGAAGAGTGGTCAAATATTAATCTGAATTATGCCAGAAAAAAAGTCTGATGGAGATATTATTTGTTAAGGGACATTTAACCAAATATTAAAAGTTTTTTTAGTCTGTGCAACTTGTGTATCCAATTCTTGTTTGTCATTAAAGATCTAAACTATGCAACCATGCCATCCTGTAAAAAGTTGAAAGAAATCATTAAAAGCCCCAAATTAACATTGCATTTGTGCCCACGATGACTGTATGTAAACTTCTGACCACAATTGTACTTAATTATTTATTACTGTTCTCGACCTCTACGGCATATTTCTAGTGCAGCTGTAACATGTGAATTCCCCTCTAGGGGTTCAATAAAGCCTTATCTCATCACTCATAAATAACTGGTTACAAGTTATGACTCATTAAGTCTTTTGTTGGACACAAAGCACAGAATAACTATATAGATTCCAAAAAAATGTTCAGTAGCATTCTGTAGTGGAAGTACAAAACAATTTACTGCTATCAAACAACACATGATATCAGTTTTGTTTTCTCCGTGTGGTGTGCCTGCAGAGGAAATACCTTGTTTGAACTTGCTGCGAATTAGCAGTGAACGACATTAAATCATGCATAGTTAATATTGGTCGTGACAGGACAACATACCTGTGCACACACCCTTACTTTATTTTGTAGTATGAGCCCTTAACACACCCATTCTCTTTCACACACTAGGAAAGACAGACACACAGCTACACAGTCAAGGACATACAAGAGACAGACAGAGTGCACATGCACACTCCAACGCATACTCAGGCCCGTCTCCCTCTGGGCTTGGCTCTGCATAGATTACTGTATGATTTTTACGGCTGGCGTTTGGGAAGCACTTTAGCAGTGCGTAAAGACCTTATAAAAAGTATAGTCGTAAAATTAGCAGCCACAAAATATGTACTTATGTTTTCACGTTAAGAAACTCAAAGGATATTTTCATCAGAGAGCCACGAGCTAACGTACCTACTGTAAATGTTTTACAAATGACACACACACCCCTATACACACAGGTCGTATATCTGCAGATGGACATGCCTGTTGAATGAAAAGCAGCATGGTAATAACAGAGCGTGTGTGTGTAATTTATGGCGATTTTGTCCTTCATAAAAAAAAAAAAAAAAGAAAGAAAAAAGGGGGAAAAAAAGGAGCAACAGACTAACTCAAAGCAGCCTGTGGACTTACACCAGGAAGCTGCACTAGGGGGCGATAAGAGACTGGCTTCAAGCTCAGAAAAACCTGGCAACTTTCTGGGTTTCACTTCTCTCTGCCAACTACCCTCTCCTACTTTTATTGAGCTAGCTTGAGGTGACTGTTTTTGGGCATGTGTGCCAAGCTACTGCTTATCAAATGAGAATCTCATAAAATGCTAAAATGTGACTCATCCTGGTGAGTGAGTGAGTGAAGAAGGTGTGAGGGACATAGCGGATGAACTGGGTGTAGAGGTTTACCGTTTTTTATTTTTTTACTTTATTCATTTTGACAGATTTTTCTAAACGTATCATTTTAACTTGGATTAAAAATTTATTTCCTCGTCATGCCAATTAAGAAACTCTGAGGGAGAGAGAAAAAAAAGCGAGAGGGAAGAAAATAAGACAGTGAGAAAGCAGTGGCCACTGCATCGCGTGACTGAGTGGTGTTTGTCCCTCAGGCTGGGCAGGGCTCTTTTTTCAGACAGGCGGTTTTGCGGACTACCCTCCTCTCATTCCACACACAGACTAAAAGGGTTTGCAAGCGGGTGGCATAATGAGTGCGTTTGTGTGTGTGTGTGCATGCATGCTTGTGCATGTGTAAATGCACATTAAAGGGGCCCTGTTGTGTAGAAACTGAATGTGAATGT
The DNA here is from genome assembly GCF_056152115.1 of Neolamprologus brichardi. Taxonomy (NCBI): domain Eukaryota; kingdom Metazoa; phylum Chordata; class Actinopteri; order Cichliformes; family Cichlidae; genus Neolamprologus; species Neolamprologus brichardi. Next base: position 21,495,695 of record NC_142124.1, on the reverse strand, counting down.
GACAGCGTAAGGGGACGGGGGGGACGGGGGTTTGTGCAGGCGCATGCACGTGGGTGTGTGTGTGCGTTTGACGTCATGTTTGTTCACTCTGTGGTTGCGATGGCATCGTCCCTGACGCCAGATGCCCAAGAAAAACTGTGTCCCAATTCCGTTCTGGCCCACTGAGTCAGGTCGTTAAAGAGGGAGAAAAAGAGACACACACACAAACACATGCACAAACACACACACACACTGAGCAGCTTTTTGTGTGTCTGTCAAACATGGAAACAGATTATACATAAATTTAGCCCTTTGAAGTTTTCAGACCTATGATCACTGGTGAGGAACTGGCTCCAAGCCTGTGTCCATCTACACACTCACCTGTACACACCCATACACTAAATACAACTACACACACACACCAAAACTGTCTTAACTCTCTTCAGTCTCAAGGTTGCATATATACCTTTACCGTCTTTATTTATTTTATCCATGTACGGACATTTGAACTCTATTGAGTATTCCCAAATATTTTTGCTACTACGGGGCTTAGGGCGAGTGAAGACTTCGGATTTTTTAAATACCATTCTAAATAAAACTTCTGACTTTTAAACTGAAGACAGAATGAGCTCTGTTACTTAACATTAGGAATATTAATTGCTTGGTTTGTGGGTTGGCTGAGGTTACCATCGGACATTAAAACAAGTTCATCATTGTTGGCGATGACAACAAGCAGATGAGAGATGTAGGCTACGGGGCTAATCCAACATTGCTGACGTAGGCCTGTCATGCCACAACTGGATAAAAACCTGTGGGCTATTTTAAGGCTGGGAACATTCCAAATTTAACTGCAATTAAAAAAATTTAAAAAAACGAAAAGAAAAAACGAGAAATACCAGTTATTTATTTTTAGATTCATTAATTGGGATGGACACTTATACAGGAGTTTTCTAGTCCTAATTGAGAACTCAAAGTGCTTTTTTACTATGAGCCCCTTTTCACTTACTCACACACACACATTCTGACTTTATTCTAGGCCTAAGCTCCTTGTCTGACATTCATGCACAATGAATGCATCAGCGGACTGCAGGAGCTGGGGATTGCACCACCAACCTTCTGATTAGTGGACGGCCCACTCTACCTCCTGAGCCACAACTGCCCCTACAGGTTTCCCTCCCCCTCCGTGGGATCCTGTACTATTCAAAACTTAGCCCACTCTAACCTGGTTATGTGTCCGCAGCAGGCAGCACGTCTCTCTCTCCTGCTCCCTTTCCCTGGCCAGTCGCTTCTGCTCCTCCTGCAACTGTTGCTTCTCCTCTTGCAGGAGACGCATAGCTTTCAGCAGTTCCCTGCGCTCCTGCTGTGCTTCCTCCACACGCTAACAGGCAGAAGGAGAAGCAGAAAAAAAATCAGATCGACTCAATTTGAAGGGGATTTTTGGTCCCGTTTATCTTCTGGTCTTCTGCAATTTATTACATTTACCTCTCATTTTTTTTAGAGTGCTGATTCTATAGTCAGTTACACTGCAGATCGATGTTTGGTGACTCAAGACCAGAGGGATTAAGAAAACTGGGGAAATAAAGAAATAATAACATTTTGTGCATTCTACCTCTAGCAGGCCCGTTTTGGTGGTGACGACCAGTATGTCGGAGTTGCTGTCATCCTCAGTAACAGTCAGCAGCTCTTCGGTGGGCGTGGCTGACCTGAACTGGAAGGGTGTGCTGGCTCCTCTGATGTCACCAGCGTGAGTGACGTAACAGAACTGGTAAAACTCTCCATCAGATTTAGGAACATAATAACCTGCACAGCAAAGAAATAAGAACGTAATGTTGGCACGTAAGGGGGGCATGTTGTGTCCTTCCTTATAATCGTTCACATATACACATATATCTCCTGAAATAAAAGCTTAAGTGTCAGGTGCAGCACGAAGAACTTAAACTGTGAATCATGCAAAGCTCCTTCTTTATAGACCAAGAATAAAAACACGCAGCTGGAAATTAACATAATGGGTTCTTTTATAGACCAAACCTGCTCAAAACTGTTCTAGACTGCCTATATTTACAATATCACCCCAAATATCCATCCAACTGTTCTGCTTCAAAGCAGAGAAAGAAAAAATCGCCAGCATTGAGAAGACTTATGCAGAGGATTTAGCTAGAAAATACATTACATATGCTGGGTTCGAGCATTCCAAGGTTACACTGGAAACTAACTGAAGCACATTATTCAAGTGTGAGCCCTGGTCCTCTAGGGCAGTAGAGGAATATCCAGAAGCCAACCGGTTTTACTGACTCCTGACACACCGCAGCGTGCTCTCATATTTTCACTGTGTAATGTCTGACCGTTCCAGGCCCAGTAAAACCAGTTTGCAGGCCCTCAACTGTCTGTGTATGTGTGTGTCTGTGTGTGGTTTGAGAGGTGCTCAGGTCCCAGGCCTCAGTTTGCGGTCGTGTTCCCTTATTAAATAAAAGTGCTGGTTTTTATATGCACTGTAAAATGGAGGAGTAACTTTGGAATACCCTGGTTTTGTATAGTGGTTTAAATAGTATGTAAGTGTGCGTGCGTGTGTGCGCTGTACCTTGAAACACCACAGCCCTGTGCACAGTACTTCCTGGTTCATAGTTTTCAGGCATAGGAGACCAAACGAAGGTGTAGTAATCTCTGGCTGTGCTCCAACCCACCTGAGGAGACATTAAAAACAAAAATAAACAAACGATCCCACAGTGTAAAAGTTGTGTGCTGCAGTTCAAATCACGCTGAAGAAGGCCAAATTTTCCAGCAAACATGTGTTAATCGTTAGATCTGATTTGAAAAGATGCTTGATGAAGCATTCTGGAGGACTACATCCAATGTTCAAAGCAAGAATGGAAACATTTAAAACCCCTCATTTCTCCACACACCTCCTCCCCCTTTCACTCCTTCCCCTCAGTTCCTGCCCCTTTTGGACCCACAAAAAAGAGGGCCAGCAAAGGTGTGAGAAAAGGGTGGGAGGGCAAGGGGGGCTCGTCTGCATACAATCGTGGGCTCGTGGGGGCTGCAGAGACTAGCCCACAAAGAAATGGGGGTGAAAAAAGGCGAGGGAAGCGGGAGCGTGGATACAAATAAGGTGAAAATTTTACAGAAAATGAGAAGGGAAATGTAATTCCCTGGATGTCACGTGTTGTTAGAAGACAGATGATGAAAGGTCGTCGTGCCCGTCCCAATTCAGCTCCGTGCATTGTAAATCTGTCACATACAGCCGCGCACGCGCCCCGTCTTGGACACACGTGCACACGCATACCTCGCTGTAACTCGTACTCATAAGTACGCGATGTATTATTGTGACATTACATAACTACGTTTCAGCTGCGGTGAACTCAACTACCTGTGGAAGTGCAGGACGTTTTGTTTTCTTAAAAGACAAAACAAAAAGAGAAAAAAAAAAGAAGAGTTAACCAAAGAATATCACACTTAGATGATCAACAGGCAACACTTGCTGATTTTCTTTTTAATGAGCCAAGTTTTTAAAAAACTATTTCTGTAGGAAAATGTTAAAATAAATGACTTTTAACTGATTAAATCATTAAATGACTTTCAAGTACAAAAAAACAGTCAACAAAAACAAAACACAGAAGCTTCAGGTGACGACAGTAAATCACCCGAGCTACTCAAAACGTTTGTCGGGCTTTCAGATTTGATAATGTTGTTGCACCGAAACGTAATTGCAGTGTGTGCCGTATCAACCACATTACGCTGCGTATAATGCCGCTCCAAACAAATGGTAATTGTCAACGTGAAATCTTGCTGCCAAGAACATTCCTTCCACCCCCAACAGCATCTGAGTGAGAAGCGGGACTGCGATGGGACTCCAGCCAGGTTTGTTCGTGTGGTCATGTGTATTTGCTTAAGAGAGAACAGACATAAATAATTTTGCTAATTGCAGAGTGAAGTTGACTGACACTTGGTTAGGTATGGTGTGGCATTCCAACAGATGAGTGCTGTTATAAAATAATCACAGGCAAAGCAGCTATCAATCATTCATCCAAGGTGTGAGGGAACAGCACGATGACACTTTAATTATACACTCACACAACGGGTTTCTCCCTGCCGACCCAACGAACATGCCACAACCAAAAACCTCCACGGGGCTTTTCAGGGAGATGAATGTGTGTGTGCATTAGTGTGTGTGTGTGTGTGTGTGCACGTGAGTCAAACATCAAACTAAATCAGGCTGTCAGTAGCCAAATAAAACAAATATGTTGAAATGTTTTTCAGTGACGCAAAGAGATAAGAAAGAAAGAAAGCTAAGCAAGCTTGATTGTAATGGGAACTGTTGATCTTCACTGTGTATGTGAGTACTGTTTCAATGCAACACCATCTAGGAGCACATTTGTTATAGCAGGATCCTTATTGTGGGCTATGAATATTGTCGACCACTAGGGGGTGTCTGTACACAACTCAACTGAGCACTGCCTCTCTGAGCCACCTGAGTCATCCTCTTAGCAAGTCAGCTTTGTTACTCGGTCTCTCGGCTTCATTACTCAGTCTCTCTAGCGTTCAACGCCTGTGGATGTCAGAGGTAAGAGGAAGAAAATATTCTCTTTCTGAGTCATCTCTGTGGAACAGCTTTGCCTCCAGGACTCAAACACAGAGTATTCAACAGTGAGTTCAAGACGTTTGAGGAAAAAGTCAAATGTAAACAGTAATTTTTTTAAAAAATAAGCAAGCTTACACTTTCCAAATACCCAGTGAAAACCATGCAGGGGAAGTCTGATACTTCATACCTCTGCCAGAGGCTCTGAGGTCTCTCTCTGTGCCATGTACAAGCTGAGTTTCTAGATCAAAAAGAATATCTAGGACATCAAGGCGTCTTCCTATTTGATATGTATGTAGAGCTGATATTAAATGTACAATTCTGCTCACAATGGTACAAATTCCTGGTACTAATTTCTGGAGCCAGATCTTGACTGACTCCAAAAGTTAATCACCTCTAACTAAGTCCCTTGGAAGTAATCCTTCCAACAGAAACAAACAAACTAAACCCGTCAAACTGAGGAAAAAGGAGGTAAAAATCATTCAAGTGATTTCCAGTGGCCATTACCATTTGTAAAGCCCCTTTAAATGCTAAACTTGATTACCTGACAAAAAGAGAAAAAAAAAAAGAATAATTATTAGCTGAAAGGGTTAAATATTCTTGTAACAGACAGTATACACTGATACTGCAGAGATTTTGCTGCTGTAAAATAACATCTCTATGAACACACACAAAAGACAGACGTATACGTCAAAAGGATTAAAGAAGCGTGGTCTGCTTGCTCCCTGCCATGAAGCTCTAACCATCAAACAGGTTTCATTAGCACGGATTACAATAATTACATTTTCCAATCGACTTTTTTTCCAAATAAACGCGGCGTCTTTATTCCTTTTTAATTGAGCTGGTGGATTTGAAGTCAGTTCTTAAACAACGATAAAATGTTTGTCTTTTGACTTTACGAGACATTAAGCTTCCTCGTTCGCATTTCCTGTTAATTACGTGTGAGATTTGATGGCCCCGATAAAAGGACGGAGCACGGGGGGATGCTGCTTAGCAGGAAGCAGCGAAAAGGATGGAAAGAGATGGTGAGCCAACATGCCAAAAGAGTGTGTGTGTGTTCTTAATAGGAATCAGAATGGTTCATAAAGAGTACCAAATGATTGCCTCGTCCCCCCCTCCAGTGAGACCTACTGTAACCAGCCCACCATGCACACTCTTCCTCCTTCTGCATGTAGAGCAACCACACCAAAGCTTGCGGTGAGGTTTTAGGCATGTAGAGAAGAGCTCAGCCATTAGCGTCAAGGCGGATGTATGTGTTAATGTGCCAAGTACAAACCTATGGCCAATTAATAAAACGCTAACACATAATCCATGTCAAAAAACACTCGTATAATGGGCGGGAAATTGTTTTATTCACTAAGTATGTCTCGGTAACACAAATGATTCCTATTATATAAACGTCTGGTCTTTAACCGATTATGCCTGCCTTTGTCTTTGAAGCGTGGTCTGAGTAATAGCAGCTGTAGTGTGTGTGTGTGTGTGTGTGCGTGTGTGTGTGTGTGTGTGTGTGTGTGTGTGTGTGTGTGCGTGCGTGTTGTACCTTGAAAATGCCCACCCAGTCTTTGGGGTGGGGAGTAATGTAAGGGGTCAGGGTGTAACGACACTCCAAGGGTGCCTGGGGTAGGAAACTCTTTCCCACATTCTGAAAGATAACGTGGGCAAAGTTGGACGTTTCCATCACGCTGACGCTGCTGCCCGGCGATGAATCCACCACCTGGAACGATGACATTGTTTCCTGTTGGTCACTTCATTTGTCTAGAAAAGGGAAAACAGCATAGACAGAAATAAGTATGGAGTGAAAAAGCAAACATTTAACACAAAAACTGTTCCAAAATGATGCAATTTATTAGAATCAAATGATTCCAAGTGTCTCAATTCCTTTATGCTCTGCTGGCATGTTTTTCCTTGACACTTGTACATTGCAAAGCAATGACGTGCCATAAAGCTTCATGCCAGTTAGCTTTTACACTCCTGAGTCACACGCAATCCTTTTGTTGACACTGTGTTCAGACTTTGAGATGATAAAGCAGTTGCACTTACACTAAAGATCTGCGGAGGCCTGACTTTCTCTCCCACTCATAAAAGTGATGACACCATGTTTACCCTTTCTGCACCTGAAACAGGTAAAAGTGTACACAAGTGTATCTCCCACAGAGCGAAGAAGCAAGCAGTCGTGCTGAATGTTTAAATATGCACATCAAACTGGAAAATTCGGTTCTACAACTATAGACTATAGGCTCACTGCTTCTCAACCAAGTGTGCTACACCTCTATAAGAGGAAGTTTATTAACATTTGTTTTTCTATGAAGAGAAATGTGTCTCAAAAAGGTTGCAAAGGCGTACAACATGATCCACAAGCATAAACTGAGCTTTACAAATGTGTGAAATGATTTGTGTTTAACTTTTGAGGACTCAACACACAAATACAAAAGAATTTTAAGCACAAGTAAAATTATTTCACAAATACGTACATCTAAACTGATACTGATCACTTCTACACAATATATTAAGTTTAGCTCAAAAATCCCAAGTTCTGACTTCTAAAAACCTTTCTATGCGTACAAATGTGTAAAACCACACGTAACAGCTCTGTCGCTCCCTTACAAAACTTTAAATGCATGTGAACGAATCGCCTAATACGCATAGACCATGTCGCATGCCCACATTTAAGACAAATTGAATGCTGCCAGCTGCTTTCAAGTGCCAGTGCAAAACTGGGACATCTGGGGACCGGGGGTTTTTTTTTCCAAAAAAAGTCAACATTTCTTTTTCTAAAAAAACAGAGAAAATGTGATTTACCAATTACAGACATTACATAATAGCCTATAAAATATAATATATGGTTTCAATAATCTGCTTTTACATGTTGAACGTTCTTCCGCTGGGAAAAAATCAGCCAGTGCTTACAAACAAATCATTGCACACATTTGTAAATCTTAGTTTACGCTAGTGAATCATATCCTACGCATTTGCAACCCCTTTTGAGATGTATTTCTCTCTATATTTTTCCTTGCTTTAAACATATTAGACCACTTGATTAATTACCAGTTATTATTGGGTTGAACCCTCTTTTACTGGAAACAGTCCTCTTAGGTTTTGGTCAATATTGACATGATAGCATCATACAGTTGCTGAAGAGTTGTTGGTTGCACTGGGTGGGAATCTCCTGTTTCACCACATCCCAAAGGTGCTCTATTGGATTGGAATATGGTCACTGTGGAGGCCATTTGAGTACACTAAACTCACTGTCATATTCAAGAAACCAGTTCGAGATAAACAAGCTTTGTGACATGGAACAGTATCCTGCTGGAAGCAGCCATCAGAAGATGGGTACACTGTGGTTATGAAAAGATGGACACGGTCATCAAAAATGGAATAATACAGTAATAACAGGCTTTTTGTTTAAAAGATGCTCAGTTGGTCAAAAATGTGCCAAGAATATATCTGTTACGCCCCACTTAAAAACGTAATGCTGACTGGGGTGAGGGGTAACACAAAGCGTGTTACCCCTCTTGAAGCTTGAAGGCCTTGCTGAAGTCCGGAGCACCCAGCACAGGGGCACTACAAAGGAGAGACCTGGCACAGTCAAAGGCATGTTGGCACTCAGCAGTCCATACGAAGGGTACCTTTGGACTGCACAGATGAGTCAGGGGAGCCACTACTGTCGAAAAGTTCCGGCAGAAACATCTGTAGTAGCCCACCAGACCCAAGAAGCACCTTTGTCACAAACAATATCCTCAATCTTCTATTGTCCAATTGTGGTGACCCTGTGTGAACTGTCGCCTCAATTGCCTGTTCTTAGCTGACAGCAGTGGTAGCTAATGTGGTCTTCTGCTGGTGTAGCAAACCTATAACAAATTTAGCTTTTCTGCATAACTTGGTTGTAAAAAGTTGTTATTTGAGTTAGCGTTGCCATCCTATCAGCTTGAATCAGTCTGGCTATTTTCCTCTGACCTCTGGAATCAGCAAAGCATTTTTGCCTAGAGAACTACTGCTCACTGGATATTTTCTCTTTTTCTAAACAATCTCTATAAACCCTAGAGATGGATGTGGAGGTAATTACCATGAGCTCAACCATATCTGTAACACTCAGACCAGCCTATCTGGCAACCACAATCACAAAAACTCACTTAAATCACCTTTCTTCCGCTTTCTGATGCTTGGTGTGAACTTCAGCATGTCACCTTGTCTATGTCTACATAGCTAATGTGTTGCCGCCACGTGGTTGACAGATTAGGTAATTATGTAAACAAGCAATTGAACAGGTATACCTAATAAAGTTGCCATGAGTATATATGTCATTATCGATTAAGCAGACAAAAACAGGCCATCCTCAGGCTGTGAAAACAGAAAAAAGAAACATCTGAGAAATTGCTACAATATTAGTAATGAAAAAGTTTGGTACATCCTGAGAAAGAAGGAAACCACTTGTGAACTCAGCAAATCAAAAAGGCCTGGACGTACATGGAATCCAACATTGTTGCATGCTTGCAGAATTACTTCTATGGTGAAGAGAAACCCTTTCACAACTGCCAACCAAGTGAACAATACTCTGCAGGAGATAGGAGTATTGCTATCTAAATCTACCATAAAGGAGACTGCATGAAAGTAAATACACTGGGTCCACTGCAAGGTATAAGGCACTCATAAGCCTCAAGAATAGAAAGACTAGATTGGACTTTGCTAAAAAAACAAAAAAAACCCCAAAAACAACAAAAACAACAACAGCAACAACAAAAAAAGCATCTAAAAAAGCCAGCACTGTTCTGGAGAAACATTCTTTGGACAAATGAAACCAAGATCAACCTCTACCAGAATAATGGCAAGAATAAAGGATTGAGAGGGTGTCAAAAAGCTCATACCACATCATCTGTAAAACACAACAGCGGCAGTGTGATGGCTTGGGCATCCATGGCTGCCAGCGGCACTGGGACACTAGTGTTCATTGACGATGTGACACAGGACACAAGCAGATGAATGAATTCTGATGTTCAGAGATACTGTCTGCTTGTTGATTGGGCGCCATTTCATAATACAGATGGACAATGAGCCAAAACATACAGCCGAAGCAACCTAGGAGTTTACTACAGCAAAGAAGTGGAATATTCTTGAATGGCCAAGTCAGTCACCTGAGCTTAACCCAGTCGGGGATGCATTTCACTTGTTAAAGACTAAACTTTGAACAGATAGGCGCACAAATAAACAGGAATTGAAAACCTCTGCAGTAAAAGCCTGGCAGAGCATTAAAAAAGAGGAAACCCAGTATCCAGTGATGTCCATGAGTTCAAGACTTCAGGCTGTCATTGCCAGCAAAGGTTTTCAACCAAGTATTAGAAATGAACATTTTATTTTCTTAATTTAATTACCAATTACTTTTGAGCACCTGAAATGAAGGACTTGTGTTAAAAAACGCTTTAGTTACTCACATTTTTATGCTCTTTTTGTTCAACCCACTGAAATCTGCACTTCAACTACATATGAGTTGTTTCATTCACTGTGGTGATGTACACAACCATAATTTGAAAAATGGTGTCTCTGCTATGGGCATCTCTTTAAAGACATTTTATGCAGTACTACACTGCTGAAAAACTAGGGTGTTAAATAGGAAAAAGCAGAGGTATCAGTGACATTATAATTATAATCTCTTGACATTGTTCACGAGTGTATAAACCCCCATATATGAAGAAACCGCCCCACCACTGTGATGAAACAGCTGACTTTAAACTGCACAGTCAGGGCTATTGTTCGTGGTCAAGAAGAATGATGCAGCTGCTTAGCATCACGGTCACCAAGTCATCTCCGTAACTGCGAAGCAAGCTAAAACGACAAACCCTAAATCCCTGCATTTCCTATACACCCAACCCTGGACTGATAAACATAACGTGCAAGTCTAAGTCATAAACTGATGCTCGGTTAAGCTAAACAGCTAACGTACAACGTCTGACCACTGATCCGCTTCGACCAAAACACGACGAAGGCAGCACACAACGGCTAAAGTAGAACACAGCCCTTTAAAACGAGCTCAGTTAGCCTGGAGTTAATCTTATTTGTTATGGCTAAGGAGCTAATATTAGCTTGTGAACAGGCCATGTCCTGTCAAGTCACCAGCTAGCTAAACATTATACTAGTCGGACAGCTAGCTGTCTGGCTGAGAAAAGAGACCAAAGATTTTCACGAGCGTTATTTTAGTCTGAATTTAAAAAGGGTACCCTTTTCATTGGATTTCCGCTTGCAAAACAAAGTGAATGTCTGCCGGCCTGGCCGATGTTTTTGCCAATGTCCCCGTTGTTGTCAAAGCTCTGGCGATGATGCGTCTCTCTCTTCCTGAAAGAGAAAATGATGCTGGACTTCCGGGATGCTGAGAAGTACCAGTGATGCTGCTGGGAATAGAGGAGACGACAAGAGGTCAACGTAACAACTTTATTATTTACTCGGGTGACTTAAATCACTTTAATTATTATCCTCGTTTATTTCACTTATAAAAATAACTGACTTAATACGATAACTGTTTAGGGTCATTTGCCAACTCTGACAACATGCCATTAATTTAAAAAACAGAAAACAGACTGCGCATTTAACCTCGGTTTTTAACGTAATGATTTTACGTTTTTTATTTTCATTTAAAATCATGGCAGTGAATGATTGTACAGACTGAAAGAGCATTTATAAGTAAAAGCACAGGATATCCCGCTTTTGCCTCGTTTTCATTGGCTTGGCAAACTTATCCCCCGTTACGATTGGTGGAAAATGCTGTCGATCATAACCCTTCGGCGTAGCTTTCCTGGCTCTGACAGCTGTCACCGTACGAGGTCAAGGGGAGAGAAGTATGGCTTCGCTGTTCAGAGGGTCTCGATATATATGGTTAAGGTGGAATAAGCATGTCAACGTTGCCTTCGGTAATGTATTCGCTTATGTTGACGGGTTTTTTTTCCCGCATCGTTTCATTCATTTACGAATGTGTGGTCACAGGTAAATTCAGGCGAATAGTCCTGTTGTACTTGTTAGCTAGCTCGTTAGCCCTCTGAAGAAAGTATGAATACTTAGGTGTTTGCAGTGTGGACGATGTCACCAAGTTGAACATCACTATGCGCAACAAAGACGAGCACACTGAAATAGCAATGGCACGAAAAGCTAATTTTGGACCTCAGTAGGAACATGCGATATGTTGGTTTTAGGTAGTTCATATGAATATTTAATTGCCACTCACAAATCTGCGCTACATAAAAACACTAGCTTCCATTGCATCACTGTTGCAAACACATACTCTGTTCATCGCTCCTACAATGCAAACAAGACACGCTAGGTTGTTTCTTATGAATTATCTACAGTGACTATTGATTTAAACGATTTCAGTGTAGATAACCCATCAACCTCTTTAAATGGGCTGTAACCCTATTAAATTTCTATAAATCAATTATTCAGATAGATTGATGTACTGTCATGACCCAATTAATTTAATAATTGGTGCGCAATTAATAAAATAAATAAAACACAACAACAACAAATCATCCAATAATTTTGTGCAAAAGATTTCTTCACTCCACTTTCTATTATCTGGTGTTTCTGAAGTAAATGCCGTTTTAAAAATGTTTCAGAACCAAACATGTGCTGTACTGTGTTACACCAGCTGAGTGTGCTACCTTAGAAAGCCATGTATAGCAAGCAATACCTGAGAAAGTAACATCCTTTTATAAGTATTAATCTTTTATTAAAAGTTGCCGTTTGCAGTTCAGTGTAATGCACTGTGCTATTATACTAATAAAGCGATGCAATATTGGAATAAAATTCAGTGTGTAAAAAAATAAGGTGCTGTCATCTTATACTGCAGAATAAGATGACGTTTTTTTCTGTTGTGTAGTACCTTTTGGTTCCATAAAATATATGGTGATTTTGACATGAGGGATTTTAATTGGGGGTTTTGGTGCAGTGGTAAATGCGTGTTTTTTCAATATGGACCATAAAGCGTCTTCTGCTTCTTCTTCTGTTTCTTCTTCTGCTTCTATAATTGACTGAGACAGGACTCTCTTCCAAACACTCTAAACCCAGGCACAATGTACATTCCAAATTCCTTTAATTTTAAATATGTTTATATTGTCTATTCTGTAAAATAGTCAGATGTCTATTCATATTAATGTACAGAATTCACCTGCTTGCTGCTACTACTGCACATTCACCCAATGTGTATATATATATATCTATATATATATAGATATATATATATATATATGTATATATGTATATATATATATATATATATATATATATGTTCTTCCTCTACCCCCCCACCCCCTCATTTTTGCACATGTCGAGGAGCGTGTCAGGCTACATTTCACTGTGTGTTATACTTGTATAACTATGCATGTGACAAATAAAGAACCTTGAACCTTGAACCTTCTTCTTTTGTAGAGCTCTGATTCGTCAGAATAGATATGCCTCTGCATTAGATGTCAGTGTGTCATTAGCACAAAGCTTATTCATTGTTACGTATCCAGTACTGGAAGTTTTGAAGTTTGATCATTTTAGTCCAGCACTTGAGAATATCTTGTCGTCATTTAAGTATTACAGAGAGATGGGAGAAGTTGGTCCCCTGAGTATGGTGAAGACTTGGCTGAATTTAAGCTTTAGGCCTTTCGTTTGTGCTTTTTCTTCCCTTCCTAATCCTGTTGTTGCAGTCTGGTTGGTTCACTGCCAGAGTTTCCATTGTGTTTTAACCTGTCTAGATCTTGGCTAAGCTAGAAGTGGTTAATAGCCTGACTGGACTGACTGAGATCAGAGATATTTTTAACCACTTTTAATTAGTTAATTTATTTCTGGATAATGTTAGAATTTTACACGGGTATTAGTCATAGGGAAATGTCTACAGCACTACCTACAGTAGAAAGCAGTATTGTCTTCATTCAGATTTCGTGATTTTGCCCCTGATTTCAACTAAATCTTGTTTTTACAACAGCATCAACACGATCAATGGCCTCAAAGACACCAGTGGGATTTATTGGTCTGGGAAACATGGGCAGTCCCATGGCCAAAAACCTGTTAAAAAATGGGTATCCTGTCATTGCTACTGATGTCTTTCCTCAGTCTTGCAAGGAGCTGCAGGACACTGGTGCCCAGGTAATAAACTCTCAGTAACACATTGCATTTACATATGTAAACACTTATTTGTGCAATAATTTACAGCTTCTCTGCGCGACAGTTGACAGGCTGTCACAAAATCAAGTTGTGATGGTTTTCAGGTAGTGGACTCCCCAGCAGACGTTGCAGAGAAAGCAGACCGCATCATCACCATGCTCCCCTCTAGTCCCAATGTCATAGAAGTATACACAGGCCCAAATGGCATCCTCAAGTAAGACATGTTATTGTTGGTGTCTCTGTGATTTCTGTGACATTCATGTATCTTCTCTTTGTATTTTTAAAATCTATAAATGATAAGTGGAGATTTCATCGTGTTTCATCGTGTTCATGAAAAATAGATAGGACTTAGTTTGATTACCATACTCCATGTGTTTATTTATTCTCTCTTACCCGGTGCAGGAAGGTAAAGAAGGGGACCTTGTTAATTGACTCCTCCACGATTGATCCTGCTGTGTCTAGAGAAATGGCAGTTGCTGCAGAGAAGAAGGGTGCTGTGTTCATGGATGCCCCAGTGTCAGGAGGTATTGTGTCTACCAAATTATTAGTAAGCAAGCACACCTCAATTGGTGTCTTTGATTCTGTAAAGTCTTTCCCTTGATTTATGTGTTTTTGATTTGCTCACTCTTGACTTGAAATACATAAAGCAAAAGAGAGAAGTTAGTTGGCATTGTGAAAAGTAGAATTAGACAGCTGGTTTATTTATTCAACTGTGCCAACCACGGTATTAGGCCTGTGACCCTTCAACCTCAGTTCTGAACTGTCTCACACTCTTGTATATCTAAACTATTGGACCTTTTGGGTTAATGCTCAGACACGGGTTGTAATTACTGAGCGGGCCAGCCAGTAGGTGCCCTCTTAAGGCTTTTATTGCAGCTTTTGACCAGGGGTCTTAAAGGCAAGGTTAAGGTTTTAAGTCCTCATTATGTTGGCGCTGTCTACTTGTGACAGCTTCTTGACAGAGCACAGGATCGCCAGTCGTCCTTAATGGGCTGAGCTGCAGTGGAGAATCCCATGTCAGAGCTTTTCATGTTGATGGAGCCGTAATGGCGGGTATCCCATGTTAGTGCCTTTCATGTCAGATAAAGAGTCGTAAAGAAGAGAGAAACTGCCCTCACATGGAGGACAGGAGAAGAGGGGGAGAGGAAGATAAGACATGAAGGAGATACATCGCAGTAAAACTGTCCATCTTTCTCAGTCTTTCTGTCTTTGTCTCTTTTGCTCTTTCACATACACAACCACAAAGTTCTTCTGATTCAGGTATGCAGTTAAAGATTTCAACATGCTGACACCCCTGCATGTCAGAGTACGAATTCTGATCACGGTCTGTTTCCTTTTTATTGCACAATCTTTAATTCGTAACCCTGAAACTCCCGCGGTCTCCCATACAAACATAGACTTATCCCATTTTCGGCATGTTTACCAGCTGGCGTCTGCAGCACAGAGCGGCTGCAGTGAGTGAGATCAGAGTCTTAAGCTTGTTACTCTGCCTTAGCACATATACTGTTTAAACACTATAGACAGTGTTTGTGTGCAGTCCCCTGCCAATGTTCTTCCTCTCCTGTTCCTTACTAGGCCTCTTTAACTGGCTTAAGGTGACCAATGATTTACCTGCTACCTAGCAGCTCTCTGCAGCTAGACATTCTTTCCTTATATGCACCTGCCCATCCAGTGTCACATTAGACATTCATAAGTCATATCCAGAAATCCAGGTACTGACTTTAGAGCACAGTGCCAGCACATTCTAAGTAGAAAATTGATGAAAAATGAAGTGAAAATTTTTTGATAATAAATTATAGTTTTGATCCATTTATTTATGCATTTGGTGAGCATAGTCCCCACCAAGGCAAATGCCTTATTTGGCTATTTTTAAAAAGTTATCCAGATCCACATAAAAATCAAAGTGTCCTTCCTTTACTCATACTTAACTTTTCCACAAAGTTTAATAAAACTCAGCCATGTAGTTTTTGAATAAGTGCATTCAATCTCTACAATCTAAGAATTGTTATTTTCCTGCTGTTGTAAATGAGATATATTTGGTCGGAGACATCTATCTCATCTCGGTGGTGTTGCCAAACCAAACTTGTAAAGACAAGTTGTGAAAGAATGTCCCAGTGACAACTTGGTAACCAATTTCAGAGAGCTTAACAACCCCCCTCACCCCACCCTCCCAACCCCACACCCCTGCTTTACACACCTCTGGGCAGTTACATGCTCTGTTCCAACCAGGAGATGGCACCCTACCCAAACAGGGCACTGTCATACTTTTGAGTTAGGGGTGTGTGTGTGTGTGTGCGTGTGACAGGGGAAAAATGTGGATGGAAACACCTTAGTTCTGGGAATAATTATTTAATATTGGTTATATTGATAGAGTATGCTTAGTAAAAGAAAGATAGTTTGAAATAAAAGTTAAGTGAAAATATGTCATCTGACTTAAAAATCATTCATGTCTTGTGTCAACCTGATAAATGGTATCAGTATATTTAATTTAAAGTACTTCTCACAGTTTTCTGTCATTGAGTATCATTTATATCACGCTATCATTTGAACATGTTTGATCTCACTGACTCAAGGCAAAGTGTTATCCAGTCAGAACTGGTTCAGTTTCCCTCTGAGCACACTGAGCAGACTTGCCGTGATCTGCTGTACTGTTAAACTTTTGCAGACACAGCCTGCTCTTTTTGTGGTTTGAGCATTGTTTTTATTTTTAATGTAGAATTTCATTTGATATAAAATAAATCCCTTTTTTGTGCTGTGTGAGGTGGCGTTTTTTTACACAGAAATGTGTGTTTGTATGTTGTGTGCGTCACTAGAGGTTTGGCAGGCAGGCGTGGGATCTGAATTGCACAGTCATAACCCTTCTTAAAAAGAGCAGTCAAAAAAACTTTCACTTTCTTCTCATGGGCATCCTGCTGGCTTCCATTCTTGCACATTGACCAACATCTTGGCTTTAGCCCTGCACTAGCCAGCTGTGCAGTGCCACAGCCAGATGTGTTCTGGTACACGCACACACATACGTGGACACACACACACACACAGTGTGTGTTCAAATGTTCTTATCTGCACTCTCTGAACATCTTTTTTTATCCAGACACAATTATATTAACTTACATTGTGGTTCTTTATGCATGCTGATGTTTGCTTGTGCACACACAACACACGTCTGTCACTGTCTGGAGTCATTAAAAGCATCCACATGCAAAGTTGTCCCACAACAAAACAAGCTCTGATGTCACAGGCCAAGGGTGTTGGCACAGCGATGGCAAAAATAGGGGGTCTGGCTGACAAGCGGTGGGTCGTTAGCAGTAATTACCCAGAATGCCTGTGTTTGTGTCTGTGTGCCCATGGTGGGCTGCCACATTGCTAACGGACGATGGCTTTAAAAAGGCCCTAAAAACCTTTCATTGTGTTTTTCCCATTGCTGGGAAAGTCAGCTGTCGGTGCAAATGAAAGCAAGAGGCAGCCTAGCTGCTGTGGGACTGTAGGAATTTGGGCTAATGTTGCTTGTTTGCGAGGTCTTATAATTCTCCGCTAACTACCTATTTAGGCTGAGTCTCAACACCACTCTAATCATATCCATACCACATCAACTCAACCTTAGCTTTGCAGTGTGTCATTTGCTGACAGTTTGAACGTCATCCTTCAGCTTGTAGGAGCTTGTTCAAGCCAAGACTGGCGCTAGTTTGTCCATCAGTCAACACTTCCAGTCCACTAGATCTTCTTCCAAAAAAATCAACTGACTACGGGTTAAACTATGATATGCACAAATAATAAAACAGAAAAAGCAGTATAATTAAGATTATTAGCATTTATTAGTTTACCTTTTCCTGAATACTTTTTAATTGTAAAGCAGGAAAGCCTTTTCTCTGGTAATAGTAGTTGGAAAAAGCTTTTCTTGTGCATTTCTGAAGTGAACATGGAGCAGAGGCATTACAAATTAAATCTGAACAGTGACTCCCCTTGGTGGTCAGCAGTTAAGTGAGAAGCGGGCAAACTCCAGTGTCTGATGAAGACTGTGTGATAGAGTTCATAGCTCAGGGCAAAAGCTGGCCAATAAACCCTTGTTGTAATTGTAACTGTCAAAATGTAACACTAATTCCTTTGATTACATTTTACCTATTCAAAACTTGATTTTTGGAAGTTTTCAGCTGTGATACTTGAAATAGTCTTTAATGTGTCATTGTACTTACAAATCTTAGTTTCTTTAGCCACATTTACCATAAAATATGGACCAAGTTGTTTTTTGCCTCTAGAGATTTGCAGAAAACCACTCACTCGTTCACTCTAGCTCTCAAATGTTACTCACAGTCTGCTGAAGATGAAATTCTTTGAGATTGTCAGAGGTGGAAAAAGTACAGGCTCTGAAATGTACTCAAAATAAGAAAGTAAAAAGGAGCTCATTGAAGGATAATTTTACTAACCATTTTTGTACAAAGGAAATTGAACCTTGTGCTATATTAATATAATAATAAAATAATATTAGTAGATGAGAATACAAATTCCAAAACATACTCAGCTTAAATTTGTTATGTAGAACATATGCACTGAAAGATCATTTTAAAATATAACTATTTTCTGTAGCCTACTTTGTAGTGGGGGACTTTGCCTCCACAGCTAAACAGTAAAATGAGTACAGTCAGGGGTTACAGTGGGATCCAGCAGGTGGGCGAACACTGGGATCTGTGTAGTGTCTCAGCATAGGGAAAAAAATCACAGCTCCCAATAACTTCCATTGTGAGCTTTAGTAGATTTTCTTCGTGTGCAGGCTGTGATCAGCTGACCTGAACTGAATTCAACAATATGTCAGCAATTTCACAGCTGTCTTGGCTGTTGTCCATCCCTTACACTGGTGCTATGCTGTTTATACTGCCTTTATACTAGAAGGTATACAATTGGTACAAAGTCTAAATTCAGTGAATAAATGTAAGCATCATCAGCTTAAATGCAAATTCATCTCTGCTACACTTGATGCAACCTAAACCTGACCATGAGCACCACAGCCGCTGTGCACCAGTCCAACACAGTGCTTTACTGCAAATTCACCACACTACATATCATATATTAATTCAATATGTGATTAAAATTATGACATTACATGCAAGCTTTAAATTTTTACTTTATCAAGTGTCACTGAGCAGTCCTTAGCTTTAAATCCTGCCCTGTCCTGTCTGTCTTCCTACATTTGTCTCCATCTCTGAGTGAAGTTAGCTCTCTCCCTGGAAAATACAACAGCTGTACCTACAACTGCACACAAACAGTTTGCATGTTTGCCGATGTTTGTTGAGCTGATAGAAATGTTGCATTTGAAATTACCTGACACTTACGACATTACCACACCTTACGAACTCCTGCACTCCTTCCAGTCCAGTTAAACCTTATAGATGATACTGCTGAACCTTAAGTAATGAGTTTGGTTTTTTCTTTTTGAAAATGTAAGGAGTAGAAAGTACATCTATAAAATGTAAGGAGCAAACATAAGTTGTCCAAAAAATAAATACTGGAGTACAAATACCTGAATACTCTACTTACATAAAGTAACAGAGTATTTGTGCTTTGGTTCTTCTAGCTAACATAGATTTGTAATCACTCTGCACCATTTCACTGTTGTGTTGCCTTACTACAGCACAGCTTTCAAAAGCTTACACTATATATCTGTATTTTCTGTCTTCGTTGAATTGTTTTTAAAGCGTTTTACACTATATATTTATGCATGTATATTTAGTACTGTATTTTTACAGATATTTCACTCTGGTATTTTGGAAAAACTGGCAAAAATCTAGAAATGCGACATAGTGTGATAGGTAGAACACTAATAGGGTAGCACTTGTGTGTCTCATTAAAACCCAGTCTAAATGTTTTCGTGAAACCTAATCCAGTCTGGGAATAGAATTATTTAAGAAGATGAGCCTGAAGGTTGGTGGGGACTCTAAGACTGAGTTAAGGAATCAGGTTGGACAGGCAGGGGGTGGTGCTGTCGCAGTCTGTCATGGCTAACCAGTACTAGAGAGTGGCCATCGTCCAAAGACTAGATTAGCATAACAAGCGTCTTGCTGACAGGCCCTGGTGACACGGAGGGGGAGTGAGGGAGTGTGTAGGGTGGTAAAGTGACCAGGCAGGGTGATGATGACGATGATGGAGCGGTGGTGATGTGGGGGTTCTAGCCTATGCTCCAGATGGAGGTGGACCCACAGCAGCTGGGAGACTGGTTCTCACAACTCTGCCCCTGTGTCATCTGCTGTGGACGTGAGCGTGCAGACAAATAGTCAGCTGGTCTATACGTCATACAAAAAGTCTCTGTCCATCAAACGTAGCCCAAACGTCACACTGCATGTCACTCATCTACATGTGAATTAACATTTTGTCTGTAGAAAAGTGTGTGTGTGTGTGTGTGTCTGCCTGCTAACAGCCTAATCGAGGATCATTATTAACTTGGTCTATCCTAGATGAGTCTCATTGGGCCGGGCAAAGGATTGATTGTGGCTCTCTATTGCTTGCTCCATTCTGTCACTTACAATTGACCAGGTACTCCCCTCTGGAAAAGATCAGTTATTGATGATGATGATGATGATGATGATGATGATGATGATGATGATGATAATAATGGTGATGATCATGATGAGGCCTAACCTGATGGTAAGTGGACAGGCACTGCAAACCAAATTCTCAAGAATGTCGTAACTTTACATGCAACAATTTTGTTCTCTCAAATTTTTTCCCCCCAAACCCAAACTTTTTGCAGTCGCCTGCTCACACAAGGTTCTCACAGAGTATATGTGTGCAGGAGTCAGTTCTCATGGGGCTGTGCTCGTTAAGTGGAGCTGATAAAGTGTCTGTTTTTAACACAACAGAGTGGCATTAGTAAAATTGGCAGCAAAAACCTGTTGAAACTGCTGATTTTTTTTTCCTGCCGATGTGGGCTAACGCACACCCTCGTCCCATTTCACTTATTTACTTGATATCCGTTCCACTTTTTACGGGGGCCCATTCAGGGTTTTAATTTGTTTGAGAAAAAGATCTGCTCTCGCGTGTAATTATGATGGTGGATCACGTGAGACTGCATTGTTGGCCTGTAAACATCCTACCCCACTGATTTTAACTCTAAGCAGTCAACTCTTATTCTTTTAAGCCTGTTACTCTATTAAGTGTGAAGGCACTTTTCATTCTGAATTATAGATGACTGTGGTTGTGCCAGAGTAACTTTGCATGTGCATATAGTTAAAGACAAACCGTCTAGTCTATTGCCAGTGCCAGAGTTTGTTTACACCAAGTACATTCAAACCTGGAGGTGTGATATGAAGTCTGGCGTATCCTTAAAGCTTTCGTGGCATTCTTGCAGTAAGAGCAGTTACATTATCATTTGAGGAAATTGTGTGTTTGGTGGAGCTCTAATGATATTATAGGTGTTGCCTTTGCTCCAAGTGTTTTTCCGTTTAATCTCTCCGCGGCGGGAAAAAAAAGCAGGCTTGTGGAACGTTGTCAAATGCGTCATTCATTACCAAACACTGGGAACATCCCTTCTTGTGTGTGCATGTGTGTCTGCCATTTTGTGTTGTTTGTGTAGCCTCATATTCACAAATGTAGTTTAATTTAAACCCACCACCAATAAAAAGTGGCTACTGGTTTACATGCGGCTCGTAACTCTGAGACGGAGCCTCAGAACCTCCAACTGACGTCTTACTGGCGGCCAACTCTGAGATCTGCACCTGCCTCTGATACTCGCATACGTGCACAGATACTGCGTGCACATGTTCATGCTCATTGTCACTTGCTTTGTACTTGCACGCACCACTTCAAAAAGAGCTCAGTTTTAAAAGGCTTATACGGCTGTCATGAATTGCTTTGGTTGATTCTTTCGTGTGAAATGAAAGAAGTGCTAATGAACTTAGCATTTACTACAAACAGCCCAAACCAGAGCTCTTTCTCTGATCTTCCTTTGCCCTCACACAAGTAGTTTCAGTCTCTTATGTTCATGGTTAAAGGCTGTCATCGAAGCCTGCTGTTGAGCATCTGTCCTAACGGCGCTTGATTGCTTGCTTATTAAGTAGTCTTTTGGTAATAGAGGATTTGAGATAAAGGGGCTTGCATGGGCCTCACAGACACTCACATAAGCACATTAAATGTCTCGCCCTTCCATCCTTTCTACAATGCTTTAAGAGACACTTTTTTTTCTCCTTTCATTCAACCTTTTATGTCAGAGTCAAAGTTAATAGTCCAGCAAACTTCAGCTCGGTCTGAGAATATTTACTTTGGTTGATATTGGGGAGAGGAGGTAAGCATCCACCACTCTGTCAACCCAAACATGTCCCCTGGATGTTGGTAAGCGAACGTGACCGAGGAAGGTGGTGGTTCTGCTTCAAGGGAGTTATTTCCCAGGAAAGTATTACATACCAGTTTGGGAATAAAGATGAACATGCTCCTCTACAATTTTTTGGGAGTGCTTGAAAGAGTTGACATTGTGTATTGTTTGTAGCACTCTGGCATAATTGTGTATGCCTCCATTTATTATTCAATATATAGTTGCTTTGTCATTCCTTGTGGATATCTTCTTAGCATTCTCATCCCTCCATTATTGTCTCTAGCCTGAATCTTCTATCATAGGTGCCCCCCAACCCCACACATATACACACACCTTCTCTTGTTCCCCCTAGGGGGCGTTGTGTAGTTGTGCAGTGCTAATGATCCAGGACTGTCACTCCCGCTGGGATGGATGAGCCAGCATACCCGGCGCTCAGGAAGCCTCATTAGGATTCTTCTTTAATCCGTCTCTGACAGGACCGGTCCGAGAATGGGACGTCCCCTCACACATACACCACACACAATAAATACCCTAGGAAAGTACATTCAGCGCATAGACACAATATTAAAATCACACTTTATACTGACATACATACAGACACAAATGCACTTCAGCCCATGCACAAAGAATGGACCCACTGATAGCCACACAGTGTATACACACAGTAACACACACACACATACACACAGTGTTATGCTAATGATGTGTTATTCTGCTACAAACAAGGATCTTCGATCATCCTGGTGTCACTCCTTATAGAAATCCACTACACATCATAAGAGCTTATTATGGGTGATTAGTTAATTTGAGGGAGGGATGCTGGGAGGTAAAAAGAGAGAGATCATTTTCCTTCTTTGCTGTCATCTCTGCACCGCTCTCTGCTCGTACTTCTTTCTTTATCCCTCTCTCTTGCTCTCTTTTGGCTCACTCGCTTTCTTTCTCTCCTTAGTGAGATATATCGATCAGCACGTTGACTGTGTTATCAATAATCTCCTCTTTAGTCGTCCGCAAACAGTGATCTCCACTAATGAACCAGCACAGTCGTCACACTGCTCTTTCTCATTGTGCGTGTGTGTGTGTGTATTTGTTTTTGTGAGGCTCAGCCTGCAGCATAGAAACTGCAAAATGGGATGGTACAAATATCAGAAGAAAAAAAAACTGCTGGTAATTGTACTTATTATTATGATTATTATTATTATTCATGTATTTATTTATTTATTCATTCATTTATTTATTTATTTCCATTACTTTAATGAAA
Organism: Neolamprologus brichardi; assembly: GCF_056152115.1. NCBI lineage: Eukaryota > Metazoa > Chordata > Actinopteri > Cichliformes > Cichlidae > Neolamprologus > Neolamprologus brichardi. Next base: position 21,472,460 of record NC_142124.1, on the reverse strand, counting down.
ATGTGAAGAGAGTTCTGTGACTTCACTGCATGCCACACTGTTCACTATGAGCTTGATACTGGAGTAAAATCCAGTTTCCATTTTTTTTAGACAAAAAAAACTGAGCTGTTCTGCCATTAAATGAAAACTTTGTTACATCAAATAAAACTTGAATCAATTATGCTAAAAAGAATTCAAGCAAATAAATAAGAAGACATCAAATAGCAAGAAGGGAAAAAAATCCATCATGTCTGTGGACCATATGTGTGTATGATTGGTGTGTGTGGCGGCCGTATGTTGAGCGCATGTTAGCCGTGGTCCGTATGCAGCTGCTGCAGCGTGGGCTTTGGGCTTCATTATGTGGCCCTAATGACCTTCTGACAGCTCATCACTGATATACACATGCACAGACACACACATACAGTGTAGTGGCATGATCATATATGTGACAACAGCACAGCCAATTAAAGAAGGTGGGGGGGGGGGGGGCATATTTGAGCAATGGAAATTTACTATAAACCCTGTCTTTCCTCTCCTTTCCTTGCCTCTGCAGTGACATCTAACAATTAGATTTCAGCTGCTTTGTCCCCAGTAATTCCCTTTTAATTATTAACACCGACATTATTAGGCTTTCACTGTTAAGGCTTTCATTAAGGGTGGATGGCCCCCGTAAAAGACAGTCAAACTACATATCCTCATTCTACACTTTCCTCTTGGTTTCTTTTTTTCTTACAGGAAAAATAAATAATAACGTATTTTTTTGTGCTGCTCTATTGTCATTGCGTTTTTGTTGGTAGTGTTTTTTTGGGTTTGTTTTTTTAAATCTGCCCTGGTAGAGCTTTCATCATTCTGGGCTATGCAAAGTCATTGTTACTGCAGACATATACAAAAGATGTCCTTTAGCATTGGCCCAGTGTAGAGGTGATAATGAAGTGGGCGAGACCCACTTCATTAACACCTGTGAATTTGAAATATTTAATCAAAACATTTGCTGAACCTAACCTAGTTATTTTGATGTGTACATTTAACAACACAGCTAATGAAATTGGATGTAAGGTGGGGGGGGGGGGGGGGGGGGGGTTCTCCAGGTTCATAATCTGGTGATTTAGGCTGTCCCAAAAGCATATTTGTGTGTTTATTTAGACAAATATTAATAATAATCAGCTTTAACTGCATAGTAGCCAGTCACATAATGTTTATATATGTTCTGCATAGTGTTTACTAACCATTTTTTAAGTTTAAGAAAAAATCTGGTGCAACTTTACAGATAATGTTTCTAGATGGTTTACAGACAAATTATTAACCAGTGAGATGTTATTATTATTATTGCATTATTATAACATTTTATAACATGTTTTTCACTTAAATTTTATTAAACGGAAAAGAATCCTGACTAAATTCTAATTATATATTAATTTGCCGTTTATTAACAATGATTGTTAAAAAGTACTTCCTTGGTAATTTTTTTCTACTTTACGTGTGTGTATGTTTATCCCGCCACTCTTAGTGTGACACTGGCTAATCACTGAAGCATACAGGGAAAGGAGCCATTGCATAAGAGACTCAGACCGGCTGGATTCAGCCTACTCTGAAAAGAGGTTATTTCAGCATTAAGGACCCTGTGGAGAGGGTGGGCTGTGAGTCAGTGGGGTGAGGTTGCCTCCTACAACATGGCACGCTCCTTAAGCCATCAGGCACGGGGAGGGACGCCTAATTGAACATGATAAAGTGTAAAGTTAATTACCCCTCACGCCTGTCAATGATACCCCCATGAGGTAGGGGGCTGGCCTCAGGCACAGCTGCTCGTGTATCCGTGTGTGTGTGTGTATATGAAAGAGAAGGGGTGACAAGACAAAAGCCAAGGGATCCCATGAGAGTTGTGCAGTGGATGATGGCAACAATCGGCTTTTAAAGATACCTCTGTCCCTCTGGTACAGCACTACTTAACACGTCTGTCCCACTAAGAGTTTGGCATACACATGCACACAGAGAACAGAGCACAGCTGACCTTTTAGACACAGTTGGTAGTGTTAAACCAGTCATATGGCTGATATATTATGTCTCGTGTGGAAAATTCTAGAAAATTTTATTTCAACACGTATCAACACCTGAACTTTCTGTTCCACCTTTCATTAACTATTTCATGTGTTTTGCAGGTCTGCACATATGCGTTGAACTCTTAAAGACTAGACATCAATATGTGAAATGTGTGTGTCTTATCAGTGATGTGCTCACCTCAGTTAATGTTAATATCAGCATGTGGTGTGTTTAGGTGTTGGAGCTGCCGGCATGGCCAAACTCACCTTCATGGTAGGCGGAGTGGTCGAGGAATACAACGCAGCAAAGGAGTTGCTCACCTGCATGGGAGCAAATGTTATTTACTGCGGACAGGTCGGCACTGGACAGGTAATAAGGAATGTCTAAATATAATGACTGCGTAAATACAAACAGCATTTCACACAGGGACATAGATTTGATGCCTCCACCAATACTTCTAAGACACTATGGCCAAAATTATAGGACACCAAGGCAAAAAATTATCAATGGAAAAGTGTGGACATTTGAAAGTCTGGTCTTTTTCCGTATATATGTTTACAATAGCTTTCAAAATTTGAGCAGATAACTATATAGTGAGGTTTGTAAGTTTCTACTCATGTTGTGCTTTTTGCCAGAATATGTAGTTATCAGTACATATAATATTTGCTGGAGTATATTGGAGACTGTTAGAACCTCCAATTAAAACTCTTTGAATAATAGCTCTTCCAAAAACTTTGGTTCATTTTTCACAAGTCAAACACAACTTTAATCAACTATTAATTTCACGTTTCATAAATCCCAAACAAACCTTACCTGAATACCTTAACGAGATTCAGATTTCCAATTGTGTTTCACATTTCAGGACCATGGACAGCACACAGTGTTTACTCCAGATTTCTGATGTTGCTTTAAAGAAAAACAAAACAAACAAACAAAAACACCAGCAACAAAATTTCTATCAACTTTATAAACAGAATAAATGTAAGCTAGAATGGCCAAATTATGATTTCTTATGATAACTCCTATAATTATAGAAGTATCAGTTGTTTCTGCTGCATGTAGCATCATCTTGCTTACAGTATTGTTACAAATAACCTTCGTAATAATATTGTAACATGCTGGACTATGCAATTTTGAAATATCATGCTGTAATTCTTTCTTACATATTGATGGGTAGAAAATGCACTTAAACAATTGTCCCTAATTTGACCAGAACCTTTCTCAACACAAATTTCCACTGTTTAGTAAATCTGACCCCATAAATGCTGCAGCATTAATAAAATAGTTTTATAAGAACATGAGTTCTTCCATATTATTACAATTCCTCCAGTAATTTATTTTCATAATGATTTATCCAAATGATCTAATGTATGTATATTCCCTATGTCATCTTAGATGAGTGGACCAGTCCTGATGAAACTCTGCATAAACATTTCCTAAGATGTTGTGTCTATATGGCATATGCAAATATTTTATACAAATCCCACAATTATATATATTTGTACATTTGACAGCTCAATTGAGCACCAAATGGCCAACTGTATTGTTGATGTTTAGTGTCTACATACTATGTTTGTTTACTTGCACATTCTACATTCGTTAACTACATATTTTCACAATCAGTGCAATTTTTTAATCTTCCTGGTGATGCTAAGCAGCCTCTGATTATGAATATAGTTATCGAAATAAGCCACTATAAAAACAATTAGTCAAGAAAAAGTCCTGCAAAGCAGACAACGACAATGTGGGCTTAAGAAGATGACTGGGTGAGCATCATCAGGTCATGAGACACTTTATGAAGTGACAGTAGTTGTTTATTGACCTAATACCAAAGCAAAGCCCCATGCATATCAATGGGATTTGCATGTTTTACTGAAATGAAGTCTGTGGCTTGGGAAACCCACCAAAATAAAGTCTACTCAAACTTCAAATTAACACTGAATCAGTCTATTATGGATAGACATTTTTTGTTTACATGTTAAAAGGTAATTTGCTATATTGGCTATATTGGGCTGGAAGTCCAGATTGTTGGGCTTCATTTATAATTGGATAATTCACTTAAAAACTGTTTTGTAGATAGAGGTGGGCTACTGCAGAATTTCTTCATTAGCTACATGTATGGAGATTATTCCAAGTGTGGCGCATCCATTTGGAAGCTGTTGTTGAATCTAGGAGCTGTCATTGCAAGTGAAACAGACCGTCTTTAAACTGCAAATTCTACAGAGAGATGGCAAGAACAATAGAAGTGAGAAACTCAACAGCTTGGTGCATCATGAGGAAAAAAAACAACATGGTAGTAACCTTGGCAGCATAGGAAGCTCTGGACATATGCTGAGGACAATAGTGCTGGTTTGTTGCATGGTGGATCCTTTCCATGGTTGAGAGGGAAAAAAATCCTTCAGGACCAAATTATTATTATCATCCTAGTTATCAACCATAACAAAAGAAATGCCAGATTGGATTTGACCAAAAACATCTAAAATGCTAGAATATGTTGCATTTTCTTGAAAAGAAGTCTTAAAATAATTGAAATGATCCCATTACTCCAAAGATGACCATTAAAAATGTACCATTTAAGGATTAGCCATAGAAGTGTTTCACTCGTCTATTCCACAGTCAGATCATCTGAGATTTACTGTTGTGTGTTATATTTTGTTTTGCAGACTTCATCATTTACATAATAATTCCTTTATAAAAATCTTTCTTTCACACCCTTCTAGGCAGCTAAAATCTGCAACAATATGCTGCTGGCAATTGGGATGATTGGGACCGCGGAGACCATGAACCTTGGTATCAGGTACTGTAAGCAAGTGCTCTGCTAAAAGATAAAATAATAAGGAAGTGTATGATCAGTGGATTCATTTACATGGGAATGATTAGTGTAGAGATAGCTGTCTGTGGGTAGCACTAACACAGGGATACATATGAGTTCATTATCAAACATAGGTGTACAGGGATTTAGTAGATCCAGATCCAGATTTCCTTATTGTTGTTGATGAATTTGCAAAAATGAAAGAACAAGTACAGTGAAATTACAAGGACATATTTTGAGGTTACTACCTTTTAGCCACACATTAACTCTGCTATTATTGCTGTTAGATATAGTTGTCACAGTAAGGTCAATTACTACGCCAGTGATGTAGCTATAACTGTAATTTACTACTACAATACAGGTTTAGAAATGTGTGGGTGCATGTGTGTGTGTTTGTGTGTAGTTTATGGGAGTGTGAAGGGGTCAGCCCTGCCCCAAGTCAGAGCCTGCTAAAGCGAGATGGATGAGGGGGTGGAGCCACATTGTCTGATTTACATTTGCTGATTGAGCTCTCACCAGAATCCTGCCACTCCTCTGCTACTGAACACCACCTAGAAAACCCATCATTCATGATTCCTCCTCGTGACACAAAGCTTCTTTGGCCAGGAAGCTGAGGATGATGGGAGGTGAAGTCCGGTGGATTGCACTGCAATCTTATAGCACTAGAAATCATGTGAGGACTTAAAATGCACCACAGCACCCATACTTTGTTTTGGTCTGTAGAATTTTTAAGTGCAGCCTGCATACAGGAAGCTTATACATCAGTTTTTATAGATTTTATACTCTTCAGATTTTATATTCTGTTCTATTTATGCATTTTCCTTGTCAATAATGGACTGTTTCTTCTGTTTACTGTCTGGCTATAATACGATTTTACAGCCTTTACAGTATAAAATGGTATTTGCATTGAGTTTTCTGCACCGGTGTTCATGAGTGTCCATGAATTCCTCTTTGCACAGTGCAGCTGTGTTAGTGCGACTGATTTATCTGTGCTGAGACAGAGGAGGAAAATTGGCATGAGCAGTCGAACATAAATCCCCTCACTAGGCCTCTGAAATATGGAGGCATTAAGGGAGCAACGCAGATTTACACATTGCCACACTGTCTCTGAAGCACACACACACAGACACACAAATTTACATCCAGATATACTGAAGGCAGCAGTTTTCTACCACTACAACTTCTCACAATTCACATCATTATAATGTATTCCTATAACAAAAATAGGAATACTAACTACCGCATCTCTTCACTTTGACTGTGAATTATCTTCATATCTTTTCAAGACTGACCCATATTCAGTCTTGATTCCATTTTGTGTGTGTGTGTCTGTGTGTGTGTCTGTGTGTGTGTCAGTTTCCCCCTCTTCTTGCTAGCCAATCTCTGGGGCTTTATTAGAGGGCTTGACAAAGACTGTCATCGTTTAGAGGGAGCCCACACCCGTAAATCTCCCATGCTGCATTGCGGCCCAGCCTCTTATGCAGAAAGAACGCTCTCTTTGGTGCATGTGTGCAGACACACACACCGACACAATTCAAGACAAAGGAGGCTAAGCACTCACAGGCAATTTGCAGGAAAACGGCAATAACATTTTATCATGTTGGACTTGGGCCTGATAGAGCTGCCCTTTCTTTAATATATGTGTGTGTGTGTGTTTCCTTACCTGTACATGCAGGCAGACACACACACACACACACACACACACACGCAGAGTTCTGTTCATGGAGCTAATTTGTTGATCTCAGATGGAAGCTCGGGCCGTCTCCAGCAGAGCGTGACGTTCTCTTAGTGCAAGGAATGGCCACGCATGACAATTATCAGCACACACACACACTCACACACTCAAACACACTCTCCCATGCAGACCATTTCATTCTATGTATTTTCAATTCCTTGCTTTTGGCTTTTCCTTCCCATCCATATTTGCTTTACATTCTTTATTTTATTATTTTAATCCATTTTTTTTCTTTCTTTTTTTTTTTGGGTGCCTGCTGTAATATCTGAAAGCAGCCAAGCAGTCAGTAAAAGAAGGATGAAAAGCTGCAGAGAGTATCATAGAGCAGTGGAGAGGAGCAGCAGTGATTTTAATGATACATATGAAGATAAGAGTAGAGACGACTGGCCCATGTGACGCTCATATGACACTTTTACAGTTCACCTTGCAAACCTGTGTGTCTGCGCCCATTCATGCGTACAAATACGCAGTTGCCGATGCCCAAGTAGGAGCATACATATTTGCTCCTTTGTTCTTTTTATGGGGAGGACAACAGGCAAATCAGAGTTTATAACAAGACCCTTTTAGTAGAGAGACAGAAATAGGTTCACCACAACATACATGAGCACAAAATCGTTCCCTTCCTCTCTCTATAGTTGAGATGAATCGTGAGCATATGTTCAGATGAAGATTAAACTCGCGTGATAAACGCGCTTGTTGCCTCTATAAATGGAATAGTAAGTGCTTGTGTGTGTGTGTGTATGTGCTCGTTAGCTCTTTAATGATATATTAAATGGGGAAGAGGCTGGGCTTCCTCTCTTGTGGCGTCTGATGAGATCGAGAAGCTAATCATAATGAAAGAGACAGTTAATATCAGCGCTGCAAATGAACTCCACCTGCTAGAGCTCCCAGGACATAAACACCCTCCCCTCTCGTTTGAATCTCCAGCGCCATCTCTCTTACTGTTTTTTTTTTTCTTAATATTTTATTTTTCTATCTGCACCAGCATTACACAGCAACACCGTTCATGTCTGCTTATCCATGTCAATCTTGTTAAAGCGTGACATGTCCTCTTCTCCACGCAAATTACCGCAGGCAAGGAACAACACCACTGCGTCAGCTAATAACCGCAGCTGAGTGTGAGTGTGTGCGAACAGTTTGTCGTGTGTGTCTCTGTGATGGGAGCAAGAGGGGAACTTCATTGATTTATCGTTAACAGAGGACAACAGCTCCCCGTCAGCGTCTATGGCCGCTATAACAAACGATCTGCGCGCTCGGACGCGCTTTATTGTAGCTCAGCCAGTAACCTTTTCAGCTGCTGACCCAGAACACAGGGAGGGGCTGCTTGCTTGCTTGTGTGTGTGTATGTGTGTGTGTGTATGTATGTATGTGTGTGTGTGTGTGTGTGTGTGTGTGTGGGGGGGGGGGGGGGGGGGGGGCGCTTGTGCGATGTCAAACATATGTCCCCATGAGTCCTTAGACAGGAAGGTGTCAGCATGGAAGAGGGAGGAAGGGTAGAGGGGAAGCAGGATGGCAAGGGATGCTTACAGACATAAACTAAGAAAGCTATCATGAGCTAGACTACCATTAAAAAAAAAAAGAAGAAGAAAAAAAACCCCAGCGCGTGCAGAACCACTCATGCCACACTTCCAAAACTGTTTGTTAAAAAATTAGGGAGTCTGAGCGGACACATAAGAGATGAAGGGGAGAGGAAAGGGGGAGGGAGAGACATGGAGAGAGTGTAAATGCAATTCCTTTTCTTAATTAGTTAGTAGACAGCTAATAAAACTGCAGCAGTAATGGCAGAATGAGAGCCAGGTGGAGAGAGGGAAGGAGGGAGGGTGCTGGCCTTAAAGACCTATGATAGTTTAATAGTCATATTGAGAGCAGAATAGAGTTACAGGCCTGTAAGTAACAGTAAACTGAGGCAGCCAGGACTTGATGTGGTCAGCTTTATACTGGCCTTAAAACCATTAATATGGCATGTTGAACGGTCGACACAGACGCCGTCGTTACACCCTCCGTGCTCGGTTTCACTCATTGCTTCTGTCTGTCTACCCTCAGTCTCTTTCTTTGTCTCATGTGCCTTTGGTTACTTCTTATCATAGTCCGGAGGTTTGTCCTCTTGCATATGAAAGTAGGTTGCTGCAAAATGGGGCAGCAGAGCTAAGAATGTGCCTCTGTGTGTGACAGCGAGGTTTATGGCTCCCCTGTGCTGCTTAACCACTTCTCCTCCTCCACTTTCTTGAAAGAGGGATGAAGGATAGATGTAGTGGTAAACATCAATACTGCATTAGCCGGCATTACAAAGCCTTCAGCCATTAACACTGAGGAATGGTCACAGTGAGGCATAAGGTTCATTGGGGGTCACTACAATCACGAGGCACCCCCACACCCACCTTTTGCCACATTTCTTATGTCCCACTGGTCCTCTTCATCCCAACTCTGTCCCATTTCCTCCCTATATTTTGCATAACTCCTCTTTCCTTGTTTGTGCCTACCATTTTTTAAAGTTTTCCTCTCCATCTCCTTTTAAGATGCTAAAAGTTTGAAAGTAAAGTAATTTTATGACTTTTTTCTTGTCTGAAACATATTGTAATAGTAGTATGACATTTTAGGTTTCTTTAAAACCACCATATTTGGTGTTATTTGGGCTATTAAGAGCTAGAATTGTTAAAACTGTAATTTAGTTGCAATGTAATTTAGTGTTGTACACCTTCAGACAAATAAAACCGTTTCACATGTGTCAAAGACAAATAGTCCAAAGAACTTATTTAACTCTATTTTCTTCTTTTTGCAGACTGGGTTTGGATCCCAAGCTGTTGGCAAAAATCCTAAATATGTCCTCAGGTCGTTGCTGGTCCAGCGACACGTACAACCCTGTCCCTGGAGTAATGGAGGGAGTTCCCTCTGCCAACAACTACCAGGGCGGCTTTGGAACCACACTAATGGCAAAAGTACTAAGCCTGTGTTCTGGTTGTATTATTTGTGATTCTTAATGTCTGATGTATTTAATAATCAGTTCATCTTATCAATACATAAACTGATAATGAAAGTGTTCTGAAATCCAAGAATTTGTATAGAGAATTCTTGGGTTGTTGGGTACAGTGGGGACGAAGAACCCCCCTTTTAACAGGAAGAGAATTGTCAAGAATATTTTTTTAAATCCAGTATGTGCTCATCATCTAATGAGGCAGACATTTCTTCATATCCTACACACTAAAATAAAGAGGTTTCTGAAAACCGGTTTTCTTGAGCTGTTCATAGGATCCGTTTGCACCTGTCACTTTTTCTGACTGCTTGTCCCTCTCTTCTCATGTCTGTGCTTAAAGGATCTTGGTTTGGCGCAAAACACTGCCACCAACACTAAGACACCCGTCCCTCTGGGTTCCCTTGCTCACCAGATCTACCGAGTCATGTGCTCTCGCGGCTACGCTAATAAGGATTTCTCATCCGTGTTCCAGTTTCTGCGTGAGGAGGACGGACAATGAATGGAAGGGGAGCACACTGACTCTGCTGTTACAATACACAAATACACATAAACGCACACCAGAGCTGCACACACCCCTGTGCCCCTTATCCCAGTATGCTCAGGAGATGCTAAGGCCTTGCAGTCGAGCACAGACCTGCTACCCAGTTTTCATACCATTTCGACCCATGTCCCCTCATTACATTAGCTAAATCATATTTTCACTTTATGCTCCTCTGTCTATATGGAGGAAATCATAAAACTGACTCTGATCAGGCTTACATGTAACAGTGAAAAATATATGTGGTTTTCTGGGTAATAATAATTGAATTAATGTAAAAGCATGATTATGTTCTTTTTGGTTTTGTTTTATGGGGATTTGTGCTGTTTGACTGTTACCCTATTACCCAAGTTACCTCAGCCTGTTTATATTAAACTATAAAGGTAAAAAAAATGGTATGGATTCACATAATAATTGAAATTTAATTGAAGAGCATGAAGAGGTTACTTCATACTTACAATACCCACATACCAGCACTACATTTAAGGTTACAAAAATAAGCCACACTTTTTTGTTCAAAGTTTACTGAGTTTGTTACTTTTTTGTTTTTTTGACATTTTATTTCTCCTTTCATTATTCAGTACTGCATTTAATTCATTTTTTTTTTACCTCATGAGTTCACTAAAGTTGCAGTAAATCTTCTGTGGTACACCATTCAAGTATTTCCTCACTTTATCGACCAGTTCTGCTCTACTATACTGTGAGATAAATATCTGGTTATTTTTGCACCATGTGCATCGCAGTGCGATGTGCTGGGCTGTTTTGATACAGTCACAGAATCTCTTTAATGTTACTGCTTTTCTCTATCTGCTTATTGAGCCAATGAAGTATTATTTTTGTGACCAGTGCTGTTAAAACTTTTTCTAATCACTGCAAAATGTTCTGTCAAGCACCTTCTTCAGTCCATATTTCTCCTCTCTCTCTCCCTCTATGCGTGTATGACAATCTGTGTAAAGTCAGAGAGGAACGATTCATCCTGCTCTGTGCATAATTCATATTGTTGTGTAGCACTGAAGAGGAATCTGAATGGACTGCCATTTTTTGTAGTAAAATTCATTATAAGTCTACAGTTTGTCTTTGCACTGTAAAACAGATCCAGTCACACTGTAGCCTAAAATAAAAGCCGTTCCATGTATTCAGTGTTTGTATTTTCTTGTAACATCATTTTTATTTTTATTTTTATTTTATTGAATATCTGCAACCTATCAAACTAGATCAAAGCTCAAATGGCTAGCTTCATTTTGAGATGACTGACATGCACAAACTATGAAAATAGGCATTCTTGTTATTATTTTATTGAATATAGCATTTTTACACTAAGAAAGAAGCTCAGATGTAATATTACCTGATAACCGGAGATACTCTTAAAATTCTTGACTGTCCCACTAACTCTAGTCCATTTACCATGTTAGTTCTTATATTGGGGTTTTCTGCTCTACTAAAGCACTCAAAGCTGAAGACCAGCTTGAAACTCAGTATCTTGCTCAAGGATACACTGAAATGCAGACTGGAGCAGCCAGGGCTAACTCTTGACTCTAATTCTCAGGCCCCATCTTTTCTTAATGACTTTGTAGTACCATATCACCCAATTAGAGCACTTTGCTCTCGCACTGCAGGCTTACTTGTTGTTCCTAGAGTATTTAAAAGTAGAATGGGTGGCAGAGCCTTCAGTTTTCAGGCCCCTCTTCTATGGAACCAGCTTCCAGTTTGAATTCAGGAGACAGACACTATCTCTACTTCTAAGATTAGGCTTAAAACTTTCCTTTTTGCTAAAGCATATAGTTAGGGCTGGATGAGGTGACCCTGAATCCTCCCTTAGTTATGCTGCAATAGATGTAGGCTGCCGGGGGATTCCCATGATGCAATGAGTTTTTCCTTTCCAGTCACCTTTCTCACTCACTATGTGTTAATAGACCTCTCTGCATTGACTTGTACCTGTTATTAATCTCTGGCTGTCTTCCACAGCATGTCTTTATCCTGTTTTCCTTCTCTCACCCCAACCAGTCGTGGCAGATGGCCCCGCCCCTCCCTGAGCCTGGTTCTGCCGGAGGTTTCTTCCTGTTAAAAGGGAGTTTTTTCCTTCCCATTGTCGCCAAGGTTCTTGCTTATAGGGGGTCATATGATTGTTGGGTTTTTCTCTCTATGTATTATTGTAAGGTCTACCTTGCCTTGAGGTGACTGTTGTAGTGATTTGGCGCTGTACTGTTGCAGGAACTACCACAGTGGCAGTTTTGAGTACTTTAGAAAGTGTCTACATGTCCGTCAGCACACTATATCACAGGTATGCAGGTATGAAGTTGACATGAAAATGAGAGAGTTTGAAGATGGGTGTGGTGTGAGTTGGCTCAACTTGTTGGCTCAGGTCTTCTTATTTATGCTAGTATTCCTTATGACATAATACACAGACTGTCAGTGTTTCAAGGAAAGGGTTAACTCGGACTTGTTTTTTCTCTCAACCTGTAAGTGGGGTCTCTTCTTGGAGGTCATATGTTGTATACATCCTAAAGCACACTTGCATTCATTAAAAAAAAAAAAGGAACAAAGATTATGTAACAAAAAAAAACGTATCATCAACCTTCTGGTTTCATGTCTTAGATCCTGTTTCACTAGTTTTATACCTCTTAATGTTGGAAAATCAGCATATGATCCTGTCATCCTTCTCCTCAGTGGGTTGTTGTTGCATTATTCCTTCAAAATCTCTTCAACAGGCACTCGTATAACGCTTATAGCCAGCCGGGGAGAAATAGCAGCACTAATCTCAGAATGATGCCCTTATTTCCATCATTACAATGAAATGGGAGGAAAAAAACAAGTGTGGTTTTGTTTTATTTCTCCCTCTCTTTTTTTTAGGGTTGATGTTTCTTCGACGTTTTATGGAGCTGCTGTTGTCTAAGTGGCAGCCGCAGCTCTAGCAGACTGTGGCGAGCCGTTGGTGGCAGGAGTTGTGTTGTGGGCTTGTGACTCACTCTGTTATTGTTCCTTGGGAAGTTATGCACTTGCCTCGGCTGCGTGCTTTGAAGATTAACTTCATCTGATTGTAATAGAGTTGAGGTACTCAGAGCTTTAGGTTAAGAATCCCTTGTTATCTCTTCTATTTTTCAGGGTCTTTTCTCCATCAGGATTTTGCACCTTGGCCTCTGCAGACAATAGGATCTGGTCTTCCTGAGGTCTCCCTTAAGCAGAGCTACGCCTCTGGCTTGGCCTGCTGAATTAGGCAGCTTAGCTGATTCATATTTGGGTGTTTTAATTCGCCTGTGTTTTATAGCAGGCTGCTGAGCCGGCGGTTTCCTCATTAAAGGACACATGAAAGCAGGCAGTAAAGGAGCCGTGGTGAGACCGGCCTGTGCTGACGTCTGAAGGGGACGCGAACGACTGAGGGACCGACCAAGTCTCGAGCCAGCCGGTCTGAGCCGGAGGGCCTCACCCTCTCGGCTGGGCAGCCAGTGGTGGGACACCAGACACACCACACAGACTGTCTCAACACCAGCATACAACACTAAAGTGTCAGCAAGAGTTCAGCGTTTGATGCATAGGTTTTGACTGCACAAATATGTCAGTCTTACAACACCAAAGTGATTTATTTTGGGGGGGGTTTATTCTACAAGGAAACCTAAATCAACCTGAGCTAAACTAATTTAGAAATTAAATTTGTGCATATTATACATAGATAATTCATTTTTGCCTCACTCTATCACTCTAGTATCTGCTTCTGGTTAATTTCCCACCTGGTTAACCCCCCCTCTGCCATTTGGAGATTAAAACAGCCTTGGCACTGAGAGTTGCAGCTGTGATAAATACCTGAGGCAACAGCGTTCATTATTTCCCCATTATAACGGTGGGTGGATCCTCTCTGCTGTTTAACGACTTGCTCTCTAAGGAAGTAAGAGTGGTGGGGTCATGGGGCAGGGAAGGAGGGGCGAGGCTAAGCACCCCGTGATTCATATCAAACGCACGTTAAGTGGCATGCGGCTAAATTAGTGGCTGAAATCTAGCAGGTATTACAGCTCGCCCAGTGGTGTGTAACAAGCCAGCCACTGTCTCGCTGCGTAGTAATGTGGTCTTGATATCTTTTACATGAACCCACCAATAATATTCAGGCCATTTAGCCCTGGTTCATATCCACACCCACAGCGTCTGCACATCAACTCGACACCCACACGTCTTCTTCCTGTTTTGTAGACATCATTCCCCCATTTTGAGTCACTGACTCCGTTTAGGTTCATTAGTGAAGATAATTCCATTTCAGACAGCGGGTCAGCACATTACATGTCTTGTCGACAGCAAGGCGCATAACAACAACTAATTATAACTGTGAAGTCCTCATTAGAATATTTATGGGGGTGTAATGGCTTGGAGTGAAACATGGACCCACTACCTGGTTAAAAGGTTGGATCGCAGCAACGTGAGTAAATACCTAAAGGCAAGCAGGCCATTTAAAATATGGCCCTGCTTACCTTGTGAACTTGTTCTCTACTGTTCCCTCCCACTATTTCTGCCATTGCAGTTCATATCTTCTAATTAATCTAATCAGTTTCCTCAAATATTTTAACAACACCCCTGGCTTTCTTTAGCATGATAGATTCATACTCATAGATTCATAAAGCCATAGATACCTGGCTTTCTTTTTCTACCTTTTCCTCCTCTTACACTGTATACTTCCTTTCTCACATTACCTCCCACACACCCTCTGTCACCTGTGAATAACGACAACGTGCACGCGCTATTCATCACATCCTACTGCACATGCTCAGTAGCTCTTCATTATATTAATTACTCTCATTGGAAGAGTGATCATCAACCCCGTCAGAATCCATCACGCCGGTTCCCACAGAGGCCCGGGCCCGGTAAATAATCACTAGTGTCGGTAAAAGGGCTCTGGCCCTGCCAGTCCCGTCGGACCCACCACGGTGGGCCCCCAAAACCCAGGGGGGTTCAGCTCCCACCGAGCTCCATTCATCTCTGCCACCAACTAGGGGAGAAAGTACCAACAACACCTGATCCAGAAGTGCTGCTTCAGACTCGTTATTGGATAAGAGTTGCTGAGAGTGGTGTAAAGGCACTCTTATCCAGACTTAGCAATCAGAGAGGGAAAACACATTCTGAGGGGTAATAAGGGTCTGAAAGACTAAGAAAATATGAAATCCCGCCAAATTTATTAACTTTAACAAATGAACCATGGACCGTTAAAGAGACACCAGACATGCACAGGGTAGTTCATCAAGCTGTGCAATAAAAACTTTCTGATTTCCATTTTCAGTTTCCTCACTACTAAGTATTCCACAGTCAGCTGTTAGTGCAAGGTTCATAAAGACATGGATGAGTGAGTTTGGTGTGGAAGAACTTGACTGGCCTGCACAAAGTCCTGGCCTCAACCTGACAGAACACCTTTGGAATAAAACTGTGAGCCACTAAATATTCCTCAGGCAACTGTTAGTTGTATTATAACAAAGTGGAAGGAATTGGGAATAACAACAACTCAGCAATGAAGTAGTAAGCCACATAAAATCCCTGAGCAGATGCTGAGTTGCATAGCGTTTAGAGGTTTTCAACTTTTTGCAGAGTCAATCACTACAGACCTCCAGACTTCATGTGGCCTTCAGATTAGCTCAAGAACAGTGCACAGAGAACTTCATGGAATGGGTTTCCATGGCTGAGCAGCTGCATCCAATCCTTACATCACCAAGCGCACTGCAACGCATCAGATACAGTGATGTAAAGCATGGCTCCACAGGGCTCTAGAACAGTAGAGACATGTTCTCTGGAGTGATGAATCATACTTCTCCGTCTGTAGAAATCGGCAGGATCAGTGTGTGTAACCCTAGATGCCTTTTATTTTGAAAAGACTCTACAGGAATTATATGAAGTTATGGCCTGAAGTGCCCCTGACTGGGTTGTGTTTTAGGGGTTAGTTTGATGCATAATTCATAAAAAATAATAACTGTTTAGGAGCCATGAGTAAGTAACATTTTTCTTTGTGCTATTTAAATTTGAAGGAATAGATCTGTAATTGTTTTCTTTTGTTTTATTTCCCACTAACCCCACTGACTGCATGTCGTTAGACTGTGGGACAATGCCAGAGTACCCGGAGAGAACCCACCCAAACACGGGGAGAACATGCAAAGGCCACACAGAAAAGCAACATTGGTAACCAGCAGGGTTAGGTTAAATGGCGATTCCAAATTGCCAATAGATGTGAGTGTGAGTGTGAATGGTTGTCTTTCTCTCTGTGCTCACCCTGTGACAGATTGGCAACCTGTCCAGGGTTTACACTGCCTCATACCCTATGGTAGCTGGGATAGGGTCCAGCCTTTTCTACTGGTCACTGGAGTCCAGGTGTGACACCTTAAATAATAATAAGAGAAAAAAATTCTGGCCCTCAATAATTGCTAAACCCTAGTTATGGTCATGTGTGGCACTACAGACAATCACAGTTTAGCAGTATGTTAATCTGATTTTGTCAATGTCACTGCAGTGCAGCGATGCAAAATAGGCAATAAACTTTACATGTGTGTAGCTGAGGTCAAAATGACTGCCGAGTATGAACCTAGGTATGATGGAACCCCACTTTATATCCACTGTAACACTTTTTGTTGTTGTTGTTTTTAACTTATGAAGTACCTATATTTTTTGAAGGTGGGTGTACACTGGGAACTCACTGGTTGGTGTGATCCCACCATGACAATGTCTTTAGTTAAAATCTGTGTGGAGCTTGTATTTATGCAGTGTACTCCCAAATCAATGAAACACAAAATGCAACACAACAAAACATTTGCACTGGAACTCAGGCATAAATTGGCAACAGCAGCAGGACCTGAAATGATGGCCAAAAGTGTTTGGAACTTACTCTAAATGTACCATAACCAGTCTTTTAAGACTTACACTCATTGTCCTGAGCATAGCAACTTTCTGATGGCCTCATCTTGCTCCGTTTAAAGCTCTCTTCATGGCCAATTGGCCAGAAACCTCATTCTCATCTCTTGCTAATTGAATGGAGAAAGAATGAGAGAAAGAGAGAGAGAGAGGCAGAGAAGGGGGGGGGGGGGGGGGGGGGGGGGGGGGATAGAGGAAGGACTGATGTGATAAGGGACGAGGAAGAGGAGAGAAAACAAGTAGTGGTGTAGCATGCAAGGCCTCATTGATTAGGTGGTGAGCGGTGCAATGTTTCTCTCCTGACACTTACACGCATTAAAGCTACATAAACACCCATAATTGGTTCGTTTAGAGCAGAGTGGAGGGAAACAGTCCACACATACACACGAGCACAGCCATCTACTGTCTGTATGTGTGTGAGGAATACAGAGAGAAAGGAGGAGCAAAATTAAATGCTTATGAAAAAAAAAAAGCTTGCCGTGTGGTTTGTATGGTTAAAAGATGCCTGAAAATATTTCTGCGTGTCTCATAAGTCCCAGTGCTGCACAAAGTAGGAATCATAAAACCATCCTTAGAGATTTGGGATGACAATAACACTCACTTCAGGGAGACGAAGAAATGGGAGGGACGCTGCTGACTGTGACAAATTAGCTCTCAAATATTGAGGTAGCCGATTGGCTGTGCCCGTCAGGAGGGAGAGATACGGTTGGCTGGCTGAGTTGATGGATAGTTATTATGTCATTCTAATAAAAGAAGATGCAACTTAGGGGCTTTTCAGTTCAATGATAGTTGTGGTAGGCTGTTCAGCGCTGTCATACGGGATCCTGGGAGTATCGGTGCTCATCTATGCTCATCATCTCATCTTGTGCAGCTCTAAAATGAGAAAGCAAAAGAAAACTGCAGAAAAGTGAGGGGACAACAAGAAATTAGATGCAAAAAGCAAGTGCATGTGTGCATTCTGCCGCGCTGCGGTATGTGAGCTTATGAGTTCTTGATAACAGTGTGTGTGTGAGAGGCAATATTCAGGGTGTTCTCTGAGTCCCGTAGCACCACATCCATCAGGTCATAAGACCCCCTGACAGAGTGTAACTAGCACCCTCCTATTCCCACCCCAGAGGGCCATGTCAGTGACTGAATGGAGTGCTCCCTGGATGTGGAATGATGGGATTCCTCAGTCTTGCCTGTCATCTCTAATCCACCACTCTCACCCACACAGCTGAATCTTCTCCCTCGTTCTTTCGCTTGCTCATGTTGTGCGCTTGCTCAAATGTTCGCTCGTTCTCCATCTCCACGCAAGGTAGAGCCACAAATAAATTTGCATTCACTGCCAATTCAGATGCTGCATCAACATCGCTGAATCTACATAGCGTTGACACATCCAGGTGCTAAGTCACCATTATGTCTCCCTCCAAGGCGCGGACACACTCGTGCAGGCAGGTCACAGTGGCCCCAGAGCACTGGACTGTGCTAAGCAGGTAAATATAGCGAGGACAAGCTTTATTAGAATAGAAAAGACTCTCTTACTGTCAGGGGGAACACGGCCAATTGGAACGTATCTTTACCTCAATGTCCACCATCAACAGCCAACCTCATCTGTTCTAAAAGAATTTCTACATCTGGGTTTTGCCTTTTCTTTACTGCACCTGAAAGAAGAACTTTATCATTATATAATTCCTTTTGGGTTTTTTAAATTCTGTCTCCTGTGCATCCTCTATGATTGACTGCAATCTCTGTTCATTAAAAAAAAGCATGTGTGACATGTCTCTCTAATGTAACTGCCCAGCAGATTACCACATTACCTCCAAATCAATAACCTCAAAGGCGAAAAATAAGGCTGATGTTTCATTTCATGTCACCTCTACATGAACACACAAACACACACTCTATGCATTTGCACATTCAGGTTCATTTTGCTGTTAGAATTTATTGATAGAGGTAGAAAAAGTAGAAATAGAAAGGTGATGACAGTAAGGTGGAGACCGTGTACAATTGCCTGGCCCTGTCACTGCTAACAGAGCGTGCAAACAAAGATCCATCCATTCTGGATCCTCCAAAGCTCATTGATCCCACCAGCGTCAAGACGGAGTAAGGACCCCTCTCCCCTTCGCATCACTCCGTACTCAGTCTGTTACTGGGATCAATATTGATTATCATCCTTAAACTGCCTGTTTTTGACCATGTGCTTCCATGTAGAGCTGCTCCAGTGTAGCCAAAAGAGTTAGTGAATGTTTGAGGAAACAAACAAGAAAAAAAAATGTCCAGAGTGACTTTATATATATATATTTGTGACCTAAAGGAGAAGTGGGAAATACAGGATATGAAAGGAAATGAAAGAATAGAAGGAAGATGTGGAGGATGTGATGCAAGGTTAGACTTTTTGAATGCAAAATCAGGCTCTAATCACATGTATATTTTCTCTCCACATACATCTGAACTGGTCATTAGCTGGCTGCCACACATTTGCCACTAAAGACAGGTACATACAAGCATCAGGATCAAGAGTCCATCTCCTTTCTGCCCTCTTTTATCCCACACTCCCACCTCACATCTTTGGCTTCATCCCGTCAATCATACCTCTCAGATAGCCCCATGATTACAATCGACACTCAAATGATGGAAGTGAATAAAACTCATTACTGACAGTCAGCGTGAGTCATGGGCGGCCATTAAAAGTTGCGTCTGGCCTGCAGCCGTCCATTCCTCAGCTTTGCTTTATGATAGGAGACCTGGTTGGGTTCCCGTCGCTTTTCTGCACCAATCTCCATCAATCCGCAGCACCTCTGCAGAAACCCCTCTTTCTTCATATTTAATGCACCTTGCGTTTCCAGGCATCGACTCTTTTTCGTCCCAGTGGGAGAGCTTTAGCTGTGGGGTTTTGCAAGAGATGTCACAGGGATTGGTGTCTGGGTTTCCAAATGTGGTTTTGCTATAATAAAACAAATGAGCTACTAGGTCTACTTTTTTATGTACAATTAAAGTCCCATTGGCAACCTCTGGAAAGCGAGACCAATTATTTCCTGCGCTACAGAAATAATGGCTGGACAAGAGAAACCCCTGAACCTTTACATACTTCTCAGCTGTTAAGCCATTAGACTGCTGCTGTCCATACTGTCCAGCTGACGATGCTAACCACTACCTAAACAAGTCTTTACCTAATGTAAGCTAAGCCAGAGCTGTGAGCCATCCACTGGAGACCTCCTCCAAACCAGTTGTGTCCTCATAAACGAAGTGCAGTGAGAGAGCGAGAGCAGTGTTTACAGAAACAAAGGAGCGGCTCACCTCTGATCTGCCCTGCAATAGGGGGTGGGAAAAAAAAGAGAGAGAATGAGAGACAAGGATGCAGAGAGAGAAACAGAAGAATGGAGACGCCAGGGGTTACATGATTGCAGAACAAACTCATAAAAGTTCCATTAACCCGTGACGAGTTAAAGAGGCCCTGTTTTCATTCAGCAGACAGCCGTCACAAACAGAGCATCACCATAAACCTTCCTTCCTTACCTCCATCTTTTTCTTGATCTTCAGAGCCTGTACTTACACTTTGTCTCATTCCCCTCCTTTCCCACATATTTGTTCCTCATTTTAAAAATATTTTACCCATCTGTCCTTTTGACTTCACAGTGAATAACAGACAAAAACAAAAAAAGATGAAATCTTTGCAATGAGGAATCCCAGTCTATTTCCATCTCCCTTCCTCCCACGCAGATGACCAAAACAAGATTCCCTTGTTAAGTCCGTTCCCTGCTTAATCTGGGTTCCTGGTCTGTGAGTCACAACCTGAGGACGCCACAGGTCTATCTGTCAGCGTCAGTCTGTCTGTCTTATTAAACCACTTTGCCATTCATTCACTAACAGTTTTCATTTTGATCTGACCGCTTCAAAGAGGCGCTCACATCCAAATATGCCAGACGGGAGATCAACCGTGCACGCTGTTTAGTTATTAGAAAAATCTGAACACAGAACACATTTCGATAAATTAAGTTGTGATCTCTGTTGTCATCTTCGCTAATGAGTTGAGATCTTCCAAAGGGATTACTGTAAAGATGGTGCTGCCTTCTTGGTGTTTCCAGTGCTAAATAAAGAACACTTTTTTAATTCTAACCAACCCAAACATAGACCTCTGTATGCTCAGGTTTCCCTGGTCAAACTTCCTTTTCTGAACAGTGTAGCCATTGTAAAAATTTAACTGAAAAGGAGAGGAGCTGATTCATCAGGAATCCACTGTGTTTTATCACTATATATGGAAAGAGTAATGACTGTAAGATGATCACTCTACCTACAGCGCATCAGTTTAAGTGAAGTAATTCTAACAATAATTCTTTGTTTTGGTAATTGCATGATAGACTTAAAATCTACACATAAATGTTAGAGTATTTTGGGCAACATTTTTTCTATGATTTTTTTTTACTTTAAATATAATAATATGTGGAACCAATCAAGATGATATTTGCCCAATTTTGCAAACATGCAGTGTTAAAGCCATTGCACGGGCCTGTTTTAATCCCAATGCCCAACAATGTTCTTGTGGGGACATTTAAAACACAGAATGCTCAAACAGCTAACCCCACCTCTACATTGTCAGTCACCAAAGTTTTATAGTTTTAGGGAGGCTTGCTCCCAGCCAAACAGTGTGAGTGTTCTTTGAAATGCTCCATTAAGGCACTAAGCACAGGCTCTTAGCTCCTCTTCTGATACCCTCACTATCTGGTACCACCATCTCCCCTGCTCCCTTTCCCATGGTGTAACCTTACCTCCCAAACTGATCTTGCTCTAATGGACACACACTTGCATACAGCCTGCTTCTCCAGCTTCTTTAGTAGGCTATGACTAGTTTTATCTATCTATCTATCTATCTATCTATCTATCTATCTATCTATCTATCTATCTATCTATCTATCTATCTATCTATCTATCTATCTATCTATCTATCTATCTATCTATCTAATATAGGTTTTCACAGTCAGTGGCAGTTTTGTGGACAGCTACACTATATGGACAAAAAGCGTGGGCCACCTACAGGAGAAACTCAGCCATAGAAGCCTATCCAATGAAGCTACAGACTCACAGTTTTTGTGCTGATGTTAATGCTTGAGGAGGAAGGGAAGAAATTTCACAAACTGGCTTGTTGCAGTTGTGGCATCCTGCATGGCTAGGTGCTTGATTTTATACACATGAGGCAAACAGACCGAAAACACCCGAATTCATTGATTAAGAGGAGTCACAAAGTATTTTTGTCCATACGGTGTAGCTAAATAGCAAACCTAATGTTAGTGTAAAAAGCTGGTTGGTTGTCTGTCTTCAGATTAAGTTTTGATTTTGCGCTGTCTCATTTTACAACAAATATAAAAAAAGAAATCTTGTAATAATGTCTCCTAAATATCCATTTGATGGCTATATGTTAAAAGAGTGAAGTCTGCCCAGTAATTTTATGATTATTTTGATGTCATTACACTTGAGTCTATAGCCTGCAGCACTTTCAGAAGCGAACCTTTTTAAGTTGAGTTGACATCAGCAAACCACAGGTCAGCAGCAGCAGTGAGAGGACAGCACGACTCAGCACTTCACAGTCAGTGTAGGTTTGGGGTTTTCGTGTGTTGAGTCAGAAGGTCAGAGGATTGGGAGATGGCGACGTGGACAGAAGGGGAAGCCCAGATTTCCCAATCACCCCCCCCACCCATGAGAGACCCAGTAGACTGGGTGTGACGGTCATGGGACAGGGGCATAATGAGGATACATCACTGCAGCAATGAGATACTCTATCACAGGCACACACACCAAGTGACAGGCACTCACAAGCAGGCACAGTGTGTACCTACTGCGCAAAAGCATCCATGGAGGCCAACATCACACTGATATATATTGTTCTTATTATGCACAAAACATCAAATGATCCTCAGCTGCACAACATTCCCACTGTAAGAGACTAAGTTAACCATTATGAGTGATCCAAGCCCAGTGCGACTGTGGGAACACTCTTTCCCCTTATCCTTGTCACTGGAGTTGGTTCGTTTCTCTGGGAAAGAGGGAGAACAACTTTTCCTGTCGCCTTTAGTCACCGCCACTGCCGAGCAGTAAAGCAGCCAGCGTGCAGTAAAATAATGCGAGGTGCGGAGAGAGTTGGACTGATGTGCAAAGCTATTGGCTGCCGAGAGGCTCGTAAAATAATAACACTCCATCGTAAAACAAAGTGCTTATTAAATCATTTTAAACAATATCGCACAATGCGGTGCACTCTGTGAGCGGCTCCACAAAACACAAAGATCTCATGGGGAAAGAAGCCGAACAATCAAAAGAAATTTAATAAGCTGATAATCATCGTCACAGTGGGGCTCCTGGGAGACCCTAGTGCTTCTACCAGCACCATCAATAAAATGACACTTGGCCATTATGTGGCTATTACTTGGACTTGAAGAGAGAATTGTAATCTGCATCAGAGGAGTTGTGGAGTAGGACTTCAGTATTTTCTGCATTTCTAACTAGGCCTGTGGTGTAAAGAAAGACAAACACACAAACACACTCCAGGTCATGCGTGTGTGTACAACAAGTTTATTATTATTATTACCTGTTTATGAACAGGTTGTATATTTGATTTTTATGTCTGAAGAAAATACACCTTTCTCTGCACAGGTGGCCCATAAACACATAGACAAATACAGCAATCTTTTTTCCACCATCAGTGCATAGGAAGTGTTATTAAAAAAGTAAGGAGTCATGATTTCTGTCAGCAAAAAAAAGATTTTCTTATGGATCAGTGCAGAAGGACACTAGACTACACATGACAGGATGTAAACTGGGTGCAGCCTGGGAAAACAAACCGTGCTGAGTACACTTATCAAGATGGGACGGCACCTTTGTAACAGAATTATTTCAAGGCAAAATGCTTTTCCTGGCTTTTCCTTCCTTTTTTTTAATCATTGCACAACTCTATCAAACATTTATTGTGCCCTCCAAATGCAAAGACTTTTGATTTGATAAAAATCTCTCATATTACGTTAGTATAAAGTACACAAATGCCTCAGTTTATATGGCTGCCAGCAATTCTGTAAAGAGAGCAGATTCAGTCTTTTTCATTAAGTATCCAAATCACTACAAGACAGGAATAAGAGCTGATGATCTACTGGTTACGTCAGTAGTTCAGATTTCCAAATCATTCTAAAATGAATCAATCACCGCTGATAGAAAGTAAAACCAAATAAAGTTGGACATTTGGATGATTTTGGATGATGTTGTGCTGCTGCTGCCTTCATTACAGCTACTGAATGTAAAACAGTATTTTTTGTGGGCTTTATTTATTTATATTTCCTGCTCTTGTGCATGCTCTCTCTGTCCTCATATTTACTGTTTGTGCTCTGGTCAGCATTGGAATTCAGATATCTTTTTTTCCCCACTTTTCTCATATAAAGACTTTTCTGTTCCTCTTTCAAAACACTAACCATGTCCACTCATGTCCACAATCAAGGGTAAATCTGTTTTCCTTGTAAAATTTATTGCAGCAGTAACATCAGTCTCTGCTGCTTTGTCTCAATTGATGCAGAGTAAAGAAAGAGAAAGCACAATTCCTTTTTGTATCTGGATTAGATTGGACTGGACTGCCTGTGGAGTGAATTATAAATATTGCCAGGTTGTGTTCTGAAGAAACAAACATAAAAAGTGGAAAAACAATTCACTTAGCTAACACAACCAAACCATTGAGCGTATTGTACAACACCTGCATACTCTTTGTTACTGTACCTTGTACATTATATATATACAAAACAGTTTTCTTATATAGACTGCAATACTTCATGTTTTTTGTCCAAACAGTTCTGCCACATGTAATCAACTCTAGCTTCTCCACATCTTGAAAAATGTAATAGCCTGAATCCTGCAGATATTTTTTCTTTTCATTGAGATTAAATGCAAAACCACTGAATGGGTGCAGCTTATGTGAACGGCAACAAGCCAAAATCCAAACCTTTTGACAATCTGCATTTTAAGTAAGTAAAATCTAGTCCTATAGCACATTTAAAACCAAAGTCCTTTACACAAAAGTAAAATGGAACAGGTTCTTTAAAGAAATAATGATGCTACACACATTCACAGTTAGCCCTCCAATCACAGTTCTCGAAAACAGCAGTTTCCAACAGCTTGACTGGAGAGGTAAGTCCTCAGCTTAGGTTTGGAAACAGTCACACTTGATCTTTGTCTGGTCATTTGGGAGGTTATTCCAGAGCTTTAGTGCAACAACAGCAAAGGCGCAAACTTTTTTTGAAATAAGTGGAGTGATTGAGAAGCAGACCTTAATGATCTTCAGAGGGTATGGATGGAGCATATCTACCACATATGCAGGTGCAAAAACCCTTTAAGACTAAACACAAGCAGTGTCACTTTAACCAGATCCTCTAATCCAAATCCACAGGGAGGCAGTGAAAAACTGCTAACACTAGACTAATGTGGGCTTTCTTTTTTTTGTCCTGGTCAGTAATCTGGCTGCAGCACCTTAATTTTTATTTATTTATTGTTTTTCATCTGGAGATTGTTCTGAGCTGGAAGTCACTGCTGTTAACCACTTCATCTATTTGTCTGTGAAATTTCAAATTTGTGTCAAAGATTACCCCACTGTTCCTAACCTGTGTTTTAATTAAAGGAGTTAAAAAGTCCATGTTATCCTTTAACCTTTAGTGGAAGGCCAAACAATATGACCTCTGGTTTGAACTCCTTTAACTGTAAGAAACTGCAGGAAGTCCAGTTTTTATGACCAAAATGCACTCATTGAGCCTTCTTATGGAACAGTGATTTCCACGATTCAAGGGTATATACAGTTGTAAATCAGCTGTAGTGACGTTTTTTAAAATGGACAGTCAAAGGCATCCTTGTATCTTCCATCCCAGTCTGAAACCCCTCCAGAACCAGAAGCTCTAATGATGATAAAAATGAAACATGGATCCCAATATTGTTACCTCTAAGAGACTGAGTTCACCACAACAGCTGTTTAATAGAAGGTGACAAACCTGTACCCACTCTAAACCCTTTTTATACTCTATGCAGTGGATAATGAAACCTTTCAGCAACATATTTACAATTTACCTCACCAATCGTTGTCATCAGGCTTGTCTTCCCAGTACTTCCGCCTCAGGGATAGATTGCTGCACTCAAAACTTACAGTACACTGAAAAAAAGGCCATGTTGGATTTACTTGATTCAATAGTGGACATTTGTTGCACACAAATGTTTTGCTTTGGCAGAAACTTAAACAACTGAGTTAAATCAACACAACTTTTTCATATTCAATAAACCTGTGCATTTTGTGTTTCTAAAACGCGATTGAAACATGTTCAGATGAAGTAAGTTGAGCTCTTGGAATATTTTAATCCTTCACAATTTTGTCATTTTATTTCAACACTATTCAATAACTTTTACCCCAATACTACTTGGTCACTTAAATACTACATGTTGTCTTCATATTACATAATGTTCAACAAAGTCTAGATCCTGGTTACCATAAAAATTGAATGGATTTACAATGACTACCATCCTCTGGGTTGCAGGAGAGCTGGGAAATAACCCTGAAGTGATAGGTTACGAGGCAGGGTACACCCTGGACAGCTCACCAGTCTATCACATAGAAACAAATAACCATTTACACTTACATTCACGGATAATTTAGAATCATCAATTAACCTAGCTCTAATAGCTGCATGACTTTTAACTGTGGGAGGAAACCAGAATACCCAGAGAGAAACCAGTGCAAACTAGCCAGAATGTGGATTTGAACCCAGGACCTTCTTACTGTGAAGCAACAGCACTAACCACCATGCCAACAATCTAGGAAACACAGGAAAGCTATGATTTCCTGTGTTTGATGCAGAATTTTTTTGTTTTTATCCTTGACAGGTTAATCCACAATAAATAGCAATAGCATGCATGTGGTGTGTGTGTAGTTGTCTGCCTCTTATAACTCCACTGATTTTCCTGCAGTTTGAAATCTTGTGCGATCTTGTGAATTTCATGAGTTCAGCAACTAACCACTCTTACTAGATTGTATCCTGTCATCTCAACAAGAACAAATTAAGTTTTTGAATTCCATGCAAATCCTACATGATTTAATTACATTCATAGAAACATGAAATTATTGTGTTCAAATTACAAGGTAGACTTTTTTAATGTAACAACCACCCAATTTACTTTTTTTGGTATACCAAAAAAGAGTGCGAGACTGAAACCCATGCAGTGTCGCGGGATTTAACATTGCTATATTATTGACTTACTTCACTTGAACATGATATGAACAATTTAATCTACCCTCTCTGCATATCATGTAGTTTCTACACTATATAGTTACACCTAACTTTAAAGCATGAGGCAATTGTGTTAAATACACGCAAGATGCTTACGTAAATCCAAGAGCTGGCCAATCCCTTTTTTTCAGTGTAGACTTCTTACTCTACTCTGTAGTTTTGCTTCTTATTTTCACGATACGCCTGTTCAATACCTCGTGGACACTATTCATCCAATCATGTACAATGTAATGTCATAATCGGTGACTATCCCTTAGACACTCAGAGCTGTAGATCAGATGGAGAAAAAGATGATGGCTCAGTTATTTTGTTTTAGTCCTTAAATTTAGCATTTGTTTGTGTGTGTGTTTTGCAAGAGGGCATATTTTCATAAAACCATTCACACTGTACAGAATTGGTTAGACACATGTTTGTTGTCACCATCTTTAACATGCTGCATGGGTCAGCATTGTTATATCATTATGTTTCTTGTCATTGCACACAGAAGATTACAGGCTAGCAGGATCCGTGCTTTTCTTGAAGAGTTGGGCTTTTCAGTGGGTTTTCCCAGTGCATACAACTATAACATCCTCGTTTCACTAACATTACACACTTAGACTGACACCTCTTTGGACCGCATATTTAAAATGACAGTGAAAAGCTACAAGTAAATATAAAGTAAACGCTTCGACTCAACTTCATATAGTATGTCTGAACGAAAAAGTAGAAGAGAGGTCACGTGACCACAAAACTGCTTGTCAATCAATTGTCCAAGTGTTTTTAAACCTCTGAAAATGCGAGGCTGTGCATAAAAATTGCTGTAATTTCTAAACGGTTATTCCAGATTTTTTGTTTTGTTAAAAAAAATAAAAAACTTCAGTCTTGACTTAAGACTCAAGTTGCATCTTTTTGTGCATCTGAAACAAATTGCATCTTTGTCAACCACAATGGACCTAACTGTAAGTTTTGGTAACTCTTGAGTATTTAACACAACATGCCTTTGTTTAAATTTCGCCATATTCAATAGATGAAACCCTGGAAGGTTAACAAATAATGTTTGATGTGTGTTGCAAAGTTTGGCGTCAGTAATTTAAAACACTGTTTGTTCTGTGCTAAATCTGAATATAATCCCTTTTCTGTTTGGATGACGTGTATCAGTAGGTCATTTTCCGATGCAGCCTATGTATATTTTTTATTCCTTTTGCACTCAATATAGCCTAAACCTGTTGTGTAGAAGCCCCTGATAACATTTAGCAACTATAACTGCCGTTGTATTTTGTCTCCTCTGTGGTAGATGGGTCTGCTGGTTGGTACTTTTCAGTTACAAAGTTGATCCGGCTTGCAACACAATAAGAAGCCTGCAAACTAGATTTTCCTTGCTGTTTGAATTAATTGAACCGGTTTCCAAGATCTGCTTAGTACTCGCGATGTTTTGGGCCCAAACGAAAGACTTTCAGTTATCATATGTTTAAGGAAGTGGACATTTAAAAGGGATAATAAGAGTTTTTGTTATCTCTTGAGTCGTTAGGGCTGTAAACTTGTGTTGAGTTGTGCTCTGAGCCACAATTCTTTCCAAATTATGACATTGAGCTCTGTATTGCTTCAAAGAACCACTCTACAAAACCAACCCAGTTTATCTGGATTGCTCAGGGGACAGATTCTATCTTGGGTCTGCGCAGAGACCCTGAGAAACGGTGTAGCCGCCACTTAATTTGAACAGCTAACG
This sequence comes from Neolamprologus brichardi, assembly GCF_056152115.1. Classification (NCBI taxonomy): domain Eukaryota; kingdom Metazoa; phylum Chordata; class Actinopteri; order Cichliformes; family Cichlidae; genus Neolamprologus; species Neolamprologus brichardi. Next base: position 21,443,539 of record NC_142124.1, on the reverse strand, counting down.
ATGAAGATTTAAGTGCATCTTTTGATAGCCCGGATGCGTCATGCTCTGTATTGCTTGCTTTTCTTTGTCACATAAGCACGCAGCAGCCGTCACATTTTCTTGCTGCACATAGCTGTCTCCGGTGCACCGTAAATAATGTTGATAAAGACGCCTCCGAAAACGACTTTCACGCGTCCCCCGATTGATTTAACGTGACCTCCGTTTTCCAAATGATATTGGAAGCCTATTTAAACAGATGAAGGCTCAAATTGTCTTGCTTGTATGCGCATTAATCTCTCATTCATCATCATTACTTGGTGATTGGTCCATCCACGCCTCCGCCAGCCTCTTGCGTTACGACAGGGGTCTGTAAATTAGGATGTAATCCAATTTAAACAGCGGTAACAGCAGCCACAGATCCTTTTTTTTTTTTTTTTTTTTTTTTTTTTTTTTTAAATTTGCTGTCGGTGGACAGCTGCACTACACCGCCCCTATCAAAATGCTTTGTGTTGGTTGTGGGAGCTGGGGAGACCTGAGCCAATTCGCTCTAATAGGATCTTATAAGGCTGATGTAATTGCTGTTATGTGCGCAATCTACGAGCCCATCATATCTTGAAGCTCAGTCACACGCAATATTCCAGCGATTAAATAGCATGTTGATGCCGGATTAGGCCAGTGAGGATTCAGCCGTATAGTTTCCGCGGCGAAGAGATGGGAGCCCATATGTGTGGCTGGGTAAATGTGGTTGTAATTTGCCTCACTTTAATGCGTCGTTTTGGCACAGTGTGACTCGAGGTTTAGATGGCCGTGTAGTGCTGCTGCTCCTGTTGAAAGTCAGATCCAAATTTCCCAGACTGTTAAAAAGGAGAGAGAAAAGAACCCACCATGAAACCATTTTCCCTTTCCTTTTAAAGAGACTACACATTCTGAATATTCTGTTAGTCCGCCCCGTTCATCTTTATTTTTATGGTGCGATTTTATTATGCACAAACTAAAGCAATTTTCTTGCGTGACCCGTGTCCCCATCAGGCTTAAAGACACCGGCTGATAGTTTACATAAATCTGCCTTGTGGTTTCGCCTCGACCCGGGAGGCTTAAACGGTGTATTATTCCAAACATATGCATTTTAATCAGCTCGGTCACACTTACAAGAACTCCAGTTAATAAGGCCATCAATCAAACGCGTGCGCGGGAGGGAGCAGGGTGGGTTGGGGGTGGACTCAACGGTGCCGTTTTTGTGGGTGCAGTAGAGTTTGATTAGAACGAGTCTAATAAAAAACAAAAACAAAAGCAAAAACAAAAAACACTGTACCTAAAATCATATTTGGTAACTAAATTGTTCTTCTTGGTGTCTGGCTTTACTGGCAGGAATCTTCATATTTCATATATTTCAAATTCCAAAATCTTCATATTTCGGAATAATCAGAATAAAGGCTCGAGGAATTTCACCTAAATTTGAAGCATTTAAAAAAAAAAAAAATCATGTTCGATTATGTAAGCGCGCAATTGGCCAGTTTTTCGTTTGTTGTTGTTGTTGTTGTTTGTTTGTTTTTTACTTCGAGGCCCAATTGAAATACCACACACTTTCTCGCCCATCACTGCAATAACTTCTAATCCACGACCTAAAACTCCCTTTAAAGGGTGATTTGTGTGTCTCTCCGCGGGCCGCAGCACTTAGCCAATCCTATTACGCTCCAAAAACTCTTTTAATTTGCTCGGGCCCGGTCAAATGCGGCCAATTAAGATCCCGCTGATTGTTGGCGCTCCTCTCCGAATGATCGATCTCTTTGCATTTCCAATATCTGCAGACACCTAATTCTGTCGCGTCTATTAAGTGGTCGCAGAAAAAAAATATGAGTGGCGTTAACGGAGCCCGGGGACCACTTAACTGTCACGGTCAATCTAACGGTCCCATCAGGAAATAGGAGGGGGCGCACTCTGGTGTTTTGACAGCTACCACTTGAGAACAAAATTAGTGTTATTATTGAGGGGAGGCGGTAGGACTGGCGGACCTGAACCAATTGTGAATGGAGAAGATACTCAATACGCTTGAAGCTGAACGAAACCAAACCAAAGAAGATGACCGGGAGAAAAGCAAAAACAACAACAACAATTTTTTTTTGCTTGAATCAGTTTTATTCTATTGCCTTGAGTTTAAATTGACATATTGGTTATTGGCTATTTAAATTGATCCGAAATACGCGTATAGATCACTCCGCACGCCTTCGATGCTTTGACAGTATTTATTTGCAAATTAAACGATAAGGACAACCCAGTCATAACACAAAAAACAAAAACAAACAAACAAACAAACCAAAAAAAAAAACAGCGAACCAAAAATAATAATAATAGTAAAACAATGAAGAAAAAAATCAGTCACACATTATTCCGTATTCCCACACAAAATGCTAAACCGGTGTAACAGTGCAAAGCGAAAAACGGTTTTAAAGAAGGCCCGTGGGCATAATTTAATCACACTGTCTCTTTTACGGTCATGGGAGAAAACAGAGAAAGAAAGAGTGTTGGGTGGCCTTAAAAATGCTCATTTCTTTTTTTTTTTTCTTTTTTGATTGTCCTCTCTCCATCCTCTTTCTGATCTTTCTCTCCCCTCCCCTCTTCAGATCGTGCCGGCTGTGGTAATCCGTTCCCTCGGCGCCTTGTTACCTTTTGCCTGAAACCTTCCTGGCATTATCATTAATTCAACACTCAAAATTCACCCGGTCTTACATATACATCACTTAATAATTTTACTAGCATCTGCACATTTCGGCCCGGGCCGTCGAGAGGGCCCCGGTGTGGAGAGCTAGCTATAATGAGACGGCCGCAGTCTTTTAACAAATACCCTTGTTAAAAAAGAGAGATGGAAAGCATCATTCTTGCGTAACTAACAATACGTGTAGGTTGATTTTTGGACGCATAAAATAATGATCAAGACCTTAACGTCATCAATCACGGAGATTTAAACGTTTCTCTGGACCACCCCGCTTATCTCTCCCCATCTCTCTCTCTCATAGCAGTCACAATAATCTTGTAGAAATCAAATCTGAATTTCTGTCTATGCGGTCATATTTCAGCCCAATGTCCCCGGCTCTTCGATGGGATTATTATATTTCAATAACAGCAGGTCTTTTGCGCGTCTTATAGCTGGAGAGCTTTCTCTTCTCCCCAAGTATAAACTGGCTTTCACTGTTTATATACTGGCTACCCCACCCCTCATGCTGTTTCAGTCCTGATCATATAATACGTTAGGGTTAAAAAGCTTGTGGTTAAAGGCTTATGTGGAGCAAGAGTTATTTTTTTATCTGGTCAGAGGCACTTCTTCCCTCTGGTCCAGTGTCACAGATGAGGATTTGCTGAGCACTGAAGGCGTGAAAGTGACAAACGCGTCAGTCCTGCTTGTTGGGGAGCAAGCGAAGTCCGAACCGGAAGGCCTGGTTGAGATGGCGTTGGACTGACTGGAGTGACACGCCAAGCAGGAGCACGGAGTTCCTCCGGGACCTAGGCCGTGAGTGGGACCTGAGTACAAGGAAGGGTGTCTGAAGGCGCACAGGAGCTCGGGCCTCTGGTAGGGATGAGACAGCATCCGGAAACTATCGAGAGAGCGCAGGGGGGTTGAGAAAGGGGCGGCTGCAGGAGCTGAGCCAGCCCCGACGCCCAGGTGAGAGTAGTAGGGCAGCGGCAGGTGCGATGGAAAGGGGTAGGGCAGGTTCCCCGTGGCAGCCGCGTGGCTCATCATGTAGGTGTAGAAGGCCGGGTCGGCGGGGTGAGGCCAAGTCATGGCCAGACGCTGTCGTTTGTCTTTCATCCTGCGGTTCTGAAACCACACCTGTGAAGGAGACACAGCGGATCAAATATTAACCACAATCCCCCCCGTGACCTGAAACAACACAAGCACATGCGTAGATAATGTTTGGCTTTTTTACTCATGACAATATTTGGATTTGGGTTGGAGAAACTTGTTACTGTAATTTATTTATTTATTTATTGTGGACTGCGTGACATTTGACTATCATCCAATCAAAAAATACCAACCCAAGTAAATAAATAAATATGACCTGTGGCTGCATAACGCGGTGCCTGCTTCTTAATCTTTTTTTTTTTTTTTTTTTTGCCTTTTTTCCTGTATGGACTATTTTGATCTTACTCTATGAGATTATTTTCCATGAGATTATTTCTATCCATACACAAATAAACCACTGGCAGTCATTTACGTAAGCCTGACCATTTTGCACTCGACGTGGATTTGATATGCATCACCACAAACTCACAGACTTATTGATGGTCAAGAGGCCCAATTCAGCCCCACTTTCCTAAGATGAAATCTTACTTTGATGGTGGTTTCGGGTAGATTTAAAGCGGCCGCAAGTTCGCATCTCCGCGGCCTGGACACGTAGTTTTCCCGGTAAAACTCCTTCTCCAGGCGTGCTATCTGCTCTCGCGTGAATGCTGTTCGGTACCGGCGAATCTGATCTGCTGCGTAAGACAGAGAGCCCTGACCCGGGACATTCTTACTCGGCTCAGTACCGCACTCGTTCGGGTGGCTTGGAGAATCCCCATTTCGACCTGAACCAAAAACAGAGAATAAGCATATTTTAATTAGAATCAGGTGTAAAACGCACACATTTACAATTTAAACAGGACCCAAAACAAATCGAAACGCTTTATTTATTTCATTCCCTGCCATTTGAAGACTAGCAGGCTAACTCCATTATTTGTTTGACTTTTAGAAAAATAAGAGACATCCTGACTGCTCGCTTAGCTTCTCATTTGGTGTGGTTTTTAAATTAAAATGCAATTTCCACTACTATTATTTTTTTGATTTGATATGAACAATAATTTCCCTTGGTTGAAAATAATCAATACTTAAACTGTATTGTTTTCATTCGTTTGTTACTTTACCATTCGTTTAGTCTGAGGTCTGCTACTTCAAATGTTTCATGTATGAATGTTTATTCATAAAGATTTCACACAGAATGATATTCACAATAAACTGAGCAGTGGGTGCTTGCACCTTCACAGCTGCCTGAACCAATTGACAGAATTTTTTCTTGAATCTCCAAATTTTTCCTGGTGAAGTAGCCCATAAGCACATTTGCAGTACGAGTAACTCGCTGTCAAAGTCAGTGAGGGAAATGTCAGGTTACACTGTGGGTGTCACCTCAGCGTTTGCAGCCACACCGATCAGTTGACAGAATAGCTGTATAGCACCGACTGCAGCTGCAGTGTTTGAACCTGAAGCAGACCCTGGATCTGTTTCATTGAGCATAAATATTAGATTTTCTATTCCACCCTACAGTGCCAATATGTTTATTGCTTTTTGCCTTTCCTTCGCACAAGCATACAATCCAACCTGCACCCACACAGCCTACCTTTAGCTGTTGGGTAGTCCATGCTTTCAGGCGTGCAGCTGACATCAATTTCCTCATAGAAGTCCGACTCTGTGTCTGAGCTGCTGCCGTCTTTGTGATGATGATCAGCCTGGTGCCTCTCTCCGGAGGCAGACGTGCCAACCAGCCTCGCGTCGGCGCTCATATTTCTCCGTGCGCTATCCTCCGCCGCTAGGTCGCTCCTGTCGCGGGAATAGGGTGCAGCTCCTGGGCTCAGACAACCTCTGTGGCCCGGCTTGCCTGGTGGTTCTCGCACGGGGCTCCCGATGGCTTCCGACAAATTAGAGCCGCTCTTGCCAAGCTGACCTCCCTCTGCCAGCATCACCATCTCCTCTCTGCTTTCCATCACAAGCACGACTTAAAAGCAAAAACAAAACAAAACAAGCAAACCTCTTCGTGGCGAACCGTCAAAACCAAGGAGATGAATCTCAGGTTGGAGGGGTGTGCGCGTGTGTGCGTGCCGCGGGGATGGCGGTGGGTGGGAGATTGCGTCCTAAAAGAGAAGGAGAGGCTTCTGGAAAAAAAAGAGGGGATGCAATCCGGTCTGAACCTGAGAGAAGACCGCTTCAGAGTGCCGAGTGGGAGCTCTGGGAGGGATCACCATTTACCCTCTCTCTCCTTCCCTCTCTCTCTTTCTTCAGAGCTGTCATTCTTAATGACCCAGTCTTCACGATGGTCCCCCCTGATGACGACACTCATTGACTGAATCTGTGGGTAAACAGAAGGAGCAACGGCAACGGCGAGATGGGGGGTGGGGATGTCAGAGGGCACAACAAGAGGCAGCAGAAACAAGAAAGGTTATCTATACAGAATATTTAGGATTTACATGGTGATGTATCTGTGGTGTTGAAATATTGAAATATGCATTAAGTCATTATTATTATTATTGTTATTATTATTATTATTATTATTATTATTATTATTATTATTATTATTATTATTAGTAGTAGTAGTAGTAGTAGTAGCAGTAGTAGTAGTAGTAAAATAATGTTTGCTTAAGACTTAGCTTTTTATTGTATCTTATTGTATTACAGTATATTTAAATTACTAATAAGCCTTTTTAACGCCAGTTAATATTCTCAAATATTTTGGTTTTTTTTCTACTTATTAAATAAAGTTCAGCTTTGCTTTTGCTCAAATATAACTAATTAACACAGAGTCATTTCGTAAAAATCATATCAGTCATTAAAGTTACATTATGTATTTACATTTTATTCACCCCTCCCTCCCCCGTCACCTTCCCCTCTCTCTTGTGATTGTTATCATCATCTTAAGTGGAGTCAAGTAAAGTCTCCAAAGGTCAGGTCTTGCGGTCAGGATTTAGATAAAGGCCGATTAGAGATGAAAAAAAAAGGAAACGTTGAACCGAAACCATTCTCTTTATTCTCTATGCCCGAACAAGTTATGAAATGTGGTACCGTGATTTGCATTGCTAATTTGTATGATCGTGTGTGCACAGCATTTGCTGTTCCAAATTAAAGAAATCCAAACAAAAGCATGACACTGTGATGGGGTTCTTTGGATTCTTATATTGGCAGTGGCCGTTTTTCCAGTTCAGTGTTTCAGCAAAAAGTCAATGAATGGTGATAATGGGAGCGCTAACCTGCTGCACATAGGGCTTATAGCTGCTGTTTAGAAGTGGTCACATTTGAACTCTGCCTCCGAGGCGTAAAGACATCTTCACTGCACCAACGTGGCCAAAACATTTATTTAACACAGTTGCAGCAAATACAGTTTTATTAAAAGCTGGTGTGACTGTTTCTAAACTCCCAGCTATCAAAAATAGTAGGCATTCGTGCTATAACTTAAAAACAATTACAGCTTGGGGACAACATTCAAACATCAACGTACCGTTTAAGTGCAACATTTTAAAGAGCCGAGGCTGATGACTTCCTTAATCACGTTTCTCTTTGAGCACACTGAGCTACTTTATCCAGGTGGGTTATGACAGAGGTGCCTCCACACATGCGCTTTTCGCGATTTTTGAACTGCGAGGCTGTGTGTGGCTGCATGTATGTGGATGCATATCGTGTGTCACAGATAGGCGGTGTCATGTGGTCTCACAGAGAGGAGAGGGACATACTGTGGGTTTCCAGCACCCTCCGCTGTCCTTGTGCGCCCTCGCCTGTCCGAAAGTGAGAAAAGGCCCCGAGCAGCAGCCACCCCTCCCCCAGAGCGACGGATGAGAAGTGAGGGAAATTCCTTTGGCTTTCGCGTCCAACTCTTTCATCTGTTTGGAAAAAAACCCTCACCTCTCTTCTTTCTTTTTGTTGCTCTATCTATCTATGTAACCTTACCTCCCAAACTGATCTTGCTCTAATGGACACACACTTGCATACAGCCTGCTTCTCCAGCTTCTTTAGTAGGCTATGACTATAGTTTTATCTATCTATCTATCTATCTATCTATCTATCTATCTATCTATCTATCTATCTATCTATCTATCTATCTATCTATCTATCTATCTATCTATCTATCTATCTATCTATCTATCTATCTATGAGTTTAGGACACCTAAACTTAAAATAAAAAATGTACTGCGCAGAGTTAAAAATTAACCTGGAGTTGTTAACTACAAAATGACATAATTACGCCTAAGAAATGAAAGAACTTGTTACCTTTGTTTTGAAAAATCATAAACACTGGTCATCGCGCAGTGTTTGTTGGTCAAGCGCCAAGATCCTCGCTCGTTACGTAATGGGTCGTGTCCGGGGCAGATAAAATCGTGTGATCACCCTGAGATAACGCTTCGAAAATGCTTTTGCGCAATTGGTGACCTTGTGCATTTACAGTACATATTGTGTCTGGCTTAGATAGTAAAGGAGAGCGGATTGGGTTGGAGAGCTTGCTGGGTGTGGAACGCGGTTTACTTATTTACATAAAGCAATTTCCAAGGCATGGAACGCAGTTATTATTATTTTTTATTCAATGAACATTTGATCCACATTCTTGTGGCACAAGTGCAGAAAACTGGACTGCAGTGTAGGCGCCTCTCCAGTGTCTACTTCTTCAGGGGAAGATCAAAGAGTGGGGAGCGCCCCCCGTGGCAGACACTGCAGAATGCGCCCCTTAGTTTTACTAGCCAGCACAACTTGAACTTGACCATGGAGCCTGCGCAGTCTGCGTGTAATCCAATCCTTGGCCCCGGCGGTGCAGATCTGTCACAATGTTTGCTTTTAGCACAAAATGTGCTTCAGTGCGCGATGGAATTGCGCACGAATTAGTTTGGTGGTTGTTGAGCCAGCCGCTGGCTGAGGCGCACTGCGTTTCACACACAAGGAACCTGGAAGAAAATAACAATCTAGACTCTCTTCACTAAGGTGGCCCCTCCCGTCTACGTTGCTTCAACTTGGCCTTGAAACGGGATGACGCAGCTACCAGAGAGTTAACTCGTTGACCTTGGAGCGAAACGAGTCCTGATGACTATACAGCTGGAAATCTCTGTGCTGTAAGAACTTCTTTTATCGCACTTCCGTGCTTCATCCCGCACACCCTACGCTATTACACCAAGGGCTTAGCAAGCCACTGAGATCAGACCTGTATTACCCAAATAAAAGGGGAAGCATCACGGGGTATGGCTTACCATTAGTTCAGCAGCAGCAGGACAACACACCAGGTGCAAAGCCCCGATATTTCACAAGAGTGCATGCAATTCTTTAGTCTGGTATGTGGGTCCCTGGCATCTTTGAGAAAGGTGATATTTACAAGTCTGCCTGGTTGCAAATGGGGTTTTTTCTTCGTTTTTTTTTTTTTTTTTTTTGCCAGAGTGCCGCTGTCATCAGTCCCCACTGCATGCTCATGTGCCTCTGTTTTCTCGCTGCTCTCCACTAATTTTAGCCTCTAATAATGAGCCCTATTGAGTTATACTGCCGGCAAGATCATCCTATTCACATTTCTGGCCTCAGTTTTCAGGGTTTTTTTTTTTTTTTTTTTTACCACAACCGCCGTTCAAATAATGATGTGTGGATGCAAAGCAACATACAAACGGGCATCCCGTTAATTTGCATGTAATTGAAGGCGTGAGACAGATAGGTCCCGCAGTGAATAAGCCCAATGTTTTAGGAGTTTTGTAGTTTTACAAATCTCAGTATAGGTTAAGTTGCTGCCTTTACCACACCTGGTTGACTAGAAAAATACCCGCACGGAGAGAGAGGGCCTCACATCAACTCAACTACGTCTGCAATTTTTTTTGAGTTGTTTGCCTTTAGATTGTTCATCCTGTGGAGTTTTGTTTTGTTTTTTAATTAAACTATCCAAGTCTTCATTTTTTCATTAAATTCCAGCCAAACGCCAAACTGTGCAGGCCTTTCCCCTGCAAATGCCTTAAAATCAATGCTACTTTGATAATAATGGTTTTTAAACTATTTTGCAAGTTTCAAAACTCAATAGAAAATTATTAGGAAGATAGGAAAACAGTCCATGCAGACGTATTTGATTTCTGAAGTAACGAAATGCAACCATTCTATTTCAATCTCCATATTCCGACAACATTTTAAAACGGGCGAGCCATTTCAGTCTCTATCTTTATAACCAGACAAACAAACAAGGAAAAATCACCTTAAGGTTAAGAAAAAGAAAACCCAATCAGTCGTTTTGTGGCGTTTTATTGACAGAGCTGCAGTTTTAATGACATTTACAATTTCGTCTTTGCTTTAAAGTGCAGAAAGAGCAAAACCTCTGTAACGCAGCTTAACAGGTGCACATATTTAACCTCACTCCATTGCTCAAAATGTATATTTACAGTTAAAAAAAAATGGTTAGGCTACAATTTAGAATGCAGTGTTGCTTATTTGGGAGGAATTTTAGCGCTCACGATGCTATTATTGAAAAAGAAAACAAATGCACTGAAAAACCCGCTTCGCTAAAAATATTTTATTTAAATTTTGCAAAAATAATAATAAAAAAATCCCCAAAACACAACAACAACAATAATAATGTGTGGATCAAATTAAAAATGTAACGATGATGCTAGATAAGGAAAAAATGACTTATTGTCGGCCTGATGGCATTTAAAAGCAAATAATACTCGCTGCAATCGGACGGTGGCCTCGGATCAGGAATACAACAGATGTGGAACCGACTGAACATGCAGTGAAAGGCAGCGCAGATCTGTATATTTACTGAGGTTCTCGCATGCCAATAAAGTGATTTCACATGCAGCTTACAGGCTATAGTTTAGCAGGCTGTTAAGGCAACGTTTGAGCCCACGGCGAGAGAAACTGAAGCAGAGCGAAAAGTTGCAGCAAATGTGTCAGTCAAGAGGGAACATTGGGAACACCGTGGGAGTAAGGATTTCTTAGAGAACTGTAGACCTTTAGTTTAGACTGCATGTGTCGTCGTCGTCCCCCCCCCCCCTCCCAAAAAAAGAATGAAGTGGGCCAGCTTTCCTTGTTACTTTTATGCAGTCCGTCATAATCACAGTGCAGGCAGTCGTCCAGAAAATATGGAAAAGACAAGTGTGTGACCGCCTTGTGGTTCCCTGCTTTAACCACAAAAACATACTGGCTCTTATGTTTTGACAGCTTTTTTGACAAAAGCACGTGCGATCAACACCGACATTTGACTGCACGTTCTTAGCACCCTGTTTTATGTCCCAATTTATGTTATTAAGGATATAAATTTATAGCTGAGCATAACTTTATATAGACTGCTTCACCAAGGCTTCAGAGGCTCAGGCCGCGGATCAAATGCGCTCTTTCTTTCTCTGACTGCATAACTTCAGTGCCAGTACAAACAAGGGATTGAGCCTTGATAATGACCTCAGAGAAAAGCCTCCAGGCTCTGCTGCCAAATCCCAAAGTGCAGTCTTAGAAACTTTGCAGGATGCTTGAAATAGATCAAGGGGTGCACGTCAAATTTATGCCATTTAGATTCACTTTGATTTAGTGGAACTTACAGATATAAGATTAATCACCGTTTAGTCTTTCATTTTTTATCCCGCTTACGTTTGTGCGTAAATCAGAGAATACAATGCAAATCCGACAAGAATTCAATAGTGAATCGTTTAAAAGGTGTTTCTAACGAAGGTTCCTGCCACACGATTTAAGCACAAGCCAGTGGTGAATTGTGCGTCTCCTCGGCGGGCACTGGCCCCCTCTTGTTGTGTGTTCATTGTACTTTGGGATGTCTCGTGTCTGGACTGACCACATGGACGCGCAGGCAGCCCCCATGGCCGGAGGAGAGTAACATGAACAATTAAAGGACAGAACGGAGATTAAAAACACGATTCCTGATTTTTTTTTTCAAGAGTCTCTCTGGGGCAAGAAACTTAAAAAAAATGGATAGAATACTGACATTAAATGCAGCTTGATTTAACATGAACAAAGTCCATATGCCACAGTGTGGATTAACGCAACCGTGTTTTGTTGTTGTTGTTTTGATTTTGTTTTTTTGTTTTTTTTTTTTTTTAAAAAAAGCTTTGCTTCGACGAGAACGCCACGAGGCAACAGGCCGGGCCTTGTAGCGAGACTCATAAATATTGTTGCATATTGCTGATGAATGATTTCATTACTTGAGCTTTCTTGTACGATGACTTCAGAACCAACCCCGACCAGCTCGTGTTGAATCCCCTTCACTTCAGCCTTACAATTATTCAAATCCACCGAATGCAATAACTTTTCCATTTGACTACTAAATAAATGTTGCATGTGACGCTGTTTATGGGTCTAAACGGAGATGTCTTTGAAAAGGTAGAGCCTTTGCAATCCAAATCCAAGGGAGGAACAGATTTCCCTTTGATCTCAAAAAGACAGACAGCAGCCTAGTTCTGAATGTCATAATCCTTCACATTAATAATAAGCGTTACAAACCCGCGTTTAATGGCTCGTTTGAAAAAAACAAAACAAAGAAAAAACTTGGTAACGATAATCTGCTATTTATTATACATTTTTAGTCAAACTCAAAACATTAAGATTAAATCTCTTTGGGTGTTCTCTCTTTTGGATAAATGTGGAACTCATTAAAAAGAAGAGAAACAAAAATATCCATCCCAAATACTCTCTCTCCATCTGCATCACATGCCTCTTAAATCAAGCACCTCCCCCCAAAAAGACAAAGCATCAGCACACTTTTTATTTATTTCTATTTTTTTTTTTAACACAAACTGCTGTCTTAAGCTTCCTTTTGTTTAACAACCTCAGTCCATCCCTTTTTTGTCGCCCGGTGCCAGCAAGTCTACGGTTCACAATATAAAACTAAACTGCCTAAATCAGTGTTTACTGTTTATTAATATCTAGTTTCACTTGATATATTATCGAAGTTAACGATGTGTTGGAATTTACTGTACAGTTGTTCATATTTTAGATAACAAATGTGACGGAACAATTTTTTAAAAATGACTGTTCTCATATAAAATATTTGGCTTGAAGCTAAACGCCTCCATCCATGAGAAGCAGCTTCTCTTTGGGTGTTTAGTTCCCCAGTCTCATAGCAGAAACAGTACACACGGGGACATGTAGGTGACAATTTATGGTGGATTTGGAAAACCTGGTAACAACCACGAGGGAAAATCCACCAGGTCCTACTGCAGTGAATAGACGGAGAGCCACTGGTCATAAACACTAACCAGCAGACCAGACACACACACACACACACGCACGCACACGGTTTCTTTTTCACACATGTCTACCAAAAGAAGAAGAAAAAAAGAGAGAAAGAAACACCCCCAAAAGAATAATAAAACAAAACTCCAGCACTATTCTTTTTACATTTCCAACGCTGGGATTCAAAGGTAGGCCTACGTGCCATCCAGAAGAAGAAGTAGAAGAAGGAGCGGGTTCGAACTAGTTCGCAAGAGTAAACAGGGGAGATAACAAAATGACAGTAAAAGTTAATGTCCTCCAATAGCGTTCATTGGGACAGGAATTCTCACCCCTCTTCCGCTCTTTTCAAGAGCTCAGACGGTCTCTTCAAAGCCTGAATAGGCCGAGGGACTGGATGGCTAGACAGCAACATTCAACTTGACCTTGGCCTCCAACCGCGTTTACGTCCTATGCAAAAACACGCACACATACCATGTCGAGAGCTTTTCTGATTTCTGATTTTGCATACTGTAAACATGTAAACATGTCTGAAGTCAAGTGTACAAAATAATCCCCCACAACACGAGATGATCTCTCATGTCCTCTTTTCTCTTTTTTAAACTGCTATCGAAATACACAAGTGAACCCTGTCTCCTTTTCAGAACTACACGCATGCGCCTCATTATACGTGTTTATATATATTATATATGTGTTATTTCAATACCTCCAAGTTACTAGGATCAAACTTTTTTTTATCTTACACGTCCTATCGGATAAAGCGCAAACAGAGGCGTATCAGCCAGACAGAAGTACCCTGTTTAATTCCGTGTATATCGGTGCAATGCACAGATATATCAGACTTTATTTTTACACTAAGAAGGTTCTGTTGTAAAGAGTGTTATAATATTAGAATTTGTACAGCGAGGCAAACAAAGGCAGGTCAGTATGCATGCTTAAAGGCCAAAAGCGGTGCATATGAGTCATATGTAACTGCCTGGGTCACAACGGTTTTCTTTCTTTTTTTAAAAAAAAAAAAGTTGCATACCTTTAAACAATCGACTCTTGTTTGTACTTTATATGTGAAAATAAGCATTTCTCCTCTCAAAATGACGAAATTCTATCATTTGGACGCATGAAACCTAAATGAGCGTAAGCACAGATTCATGTAAATTGTACCTTACGTTCTGTTTTGAAATTAATGCACATCATCCATGCTGGTTAAATCAAATATGACAAAAGTCAAACCCCTCGATAGGTGCAGTCACCTTCCCTTCGCCGCATTTTTCTCCATTTAATTATCTGCTGATGTTTACCGTCCTCTTTGCATAGCCCGGTCACGTGACCACATCTGGACCAATAACAGCGCCACATCTGCGCTCTTGTGCGCGTCAGAGTGGCTTTACTCTCCGGGAAGCAGTATCTCCCTTTTTTCAGTCTGAGGGCTTTTTAAAAAAGAGCCATAAGCTTCAATGTTGGATGCCGTGCTATGACAACGTCACTGCTCCTCCGTCCTCGCTGGGTCGACCCGTCGGTGATGTTCCTCTACGACAACGGCGGCGGTTCCGATGAAGTGAGCAAGAACATGGAGGGTTTTGCTGGTGGCAACTTTGCTGCGAACCAGTGCAGGAATCTGATGGCGCACCCCGCATCCCTGGCACCAAGCACGGCGTACTCGTCCAGCGACGTGCACACCTCCGGGATGGGCGAGCCTGTGAAACAGTGCAGCCCCTGCTCTGCAGCTCAGAATTCGTCCAGCGCGTCCCTGCCGTACGGGTACTTCGGTTACCCGTGCAGAATGTCGCATCACAGCAGCATAAAGTCGTGCGGAGCGCAGCCCCCCTCCGCGTATGGGGAGAAATACATGGACACGTCCGCTTCAGGCGACGATTTCGCCTCCCGGGCAAAGGAATTTGCTTTTTATCCAACGTATCCCTCTGGCCCATACCAACCTGTCCCCAGTTACCTGGACGTCCCAGTAGTGCCAACTATCAGCGCGTCTTCAGAGGCCAGACACGAGTCTCTTCTGCCTATGGAGAGCTACCAACCGTGGACTCTCGCTTCCAACGGCTGGAACAGCCAGGTCTACTGCGCCAAGGAGCAGCCTCAGCCCGGACACATGTGGAAATCCTCCATACCAGGTAGGCATGTGCCTTACACAGAATCCATCCTTTACAGGAAGCAGCTTTTTGACAATTTAAGTCCGATAGTACACACAGCAAATCCAGTATGTATGGTGCAGTAGTACATGGCGTGTTGATAAAATCTCCCTCACTGTGGGAAGAACATCTCAAATGTATGCTATAACCACGTTATAGCTGAAACTATATTTTAACCACAAATAAGCGACAATACAACAAAGAGCGTTAAAACGACTAGATTAATACCAGGACGCTTTAAAATTCGCTAAGTTTTCCTTTGAGAAAATTACACAAATACATTTTTCTATTGTTTTATCAATCACTTATCATTAGAGAGTCAAGCCTGTCCAGTTGATTTGAGGATTTCCCATTTTCATCAGTAACCTCAAATATCCTGAAATATTTTATTTTATTTAAAAAAAAGTTGAAAGTGTGTCACTCAGCTATTTACATTTTCTTTTTTTTAATTTCGTGGGAGGGAAATTTTATTCTGAGAGTAAGTTTAGAGGCAGATTATCACATGTTCTTTTGTCTCTCTCTCTTTGTCTTTTTTTCCTTCTCAGACGCAGTGTCTCACGCCGGGGGAGACTCCGGGTCTTATCGACGTGGAAGAAAGAAGCGCGTGCCATACACCAAGGTGCAACTGAAGGAACTCGAGCGCGAGTACGCCGCCAATAAATTTATCACAAAGGACAAAAGGAGGAGGATATCCGCTCAGACCAACCTGTCCGAGCGACAGGTCACGATATGGTTTCAAAACAGACGCGTAAAGGAGAAGAAAATCGTCAACAAGCTGAAAACTATCAGCTAGTTTCTTTTTCTTTTTTCTCTTTTTCTCTTTTTTCTTTTTTTTTTTTACACATTTTTTTGATTTTTAGATGACGGACAAAATCTATGGGACATTAAAACACACACGCACACACACGCACACACACACACACACACACACACACACACACAAACGGACACATGGATTAGGGCAAGCAGCTCTTTCATGACCGATTATGATTCATATGTATGTAGGCAAATGTTTTCCCGGAGCTCCCCAGACAAACTTTCCGGACCCACCTCTTCCTGCTACTTGTTGTTAAATATTGTTCAGAGACTCAAGTGGGAGAAAAGAGAAAATGTATAGCTGCAGTAGGCGTGACTTCTTCTTCTTCTTGTTAATATTATTATTATTTTCTTTTGGCATGCTCACTCTCAAAGTGACCTCAGGTGTGTGCGCCACCGAGCTACACCTTTATCTAGACTACAACTTTTTAACGAGAGCGATAAATGGAAGATTCACAGGAAGTGACGGTGTGACGAATTTGGACCTTCGGGGATGTTAAATATTAATCAATCCCGGCTTCTTCTTCTTCTTCTTCTTCTTCTTTTTTTTTTTTTTTTAAAACCTACCCACATGTTTAACTTGTATGAAGTGTAGTTTTATCATATGAATCCGTGCTCTCATGCATATTCAGTCCATGGTGCAATTCTTATTATCATGCTTAGATAATCGTCATATGATATGACTGATGTGTGTTCATGTCAATCATAGCTTTTATAATGTGTGTGCATATTCTTGTGTTTGTAAATAAGTGTAAAAGTAAATTCCGGCGTGATATCCAGGTTGTGTGTGAGTCCCAATATATCGGCGTTAAAGTCCGTCCCAATAAAAAATGGACTTGGTTGAATTTTATCTAAGTTTTTATCCTTTGAGTTTATTTGAGTGATTATAGCTCAATTTAATATAAACATTATTTTTCCTTTAAACGTATTTACCTTACTTAAGAACAAAAAAAGGCGAATTTTCCTTTTTTACGAGATAGGAATTTAAAATACGATGAAGGCCCACAGATTTGCTGTAGAGACGCACAGCCAGCTTTTACAGTTATACTATCTCGTAGTGGCTTTGCTGGGTTTGAGGTGAACTTTATCCAGAAATGCTATATACAAATTCTATTTAGAAAGTCAAATATTTGAACTGTGCTGTAGACTCCCGTTTGGCTCTGGGATTAGAGGAAATAAATCAGTTGAGGCTGGTCTGTGCTGAAATATAAGCTTACATCGCCATCTAGTGACGACGGTGGAAAGTACTGTAGTGGTCAGGACATCCCATTCAAAGCTTAGAGGCCTGAATAATAATAATAATAATAATAATAATAATAATAATAATAATAATAATAATAATAATAATAATAATAATAATAATAATAATAATAATGCACTTAGTCAGTAGCCCTAGTGTTTTAGCCTTGACTTTGACCACGCGGGAGAATAAACATACGCAGGAGGTGGAACCACAATTTCTTTTTTATTGAAGACATATTAAACTTTGCGATATGTCCGCAGTGCTCACACGGACTCACTGCACACTAGAAACCATTGATTTAATATTAAAGTTTTTTCTGTGTGTTAAAGTCAAAGTTAAGCGTTTGTAAAAGAGCGCCGAGATTGTGTGTGTTTTTTTTAAACACACACAATCTCGGCGCTCTTTCACAAACGCTTAACTTTGACTTTAACACACACAAAGCAAACAAAAATGTATATTAATATTTATATAATTTGCAAAAAGCCCAAATATTTTCCAGATTGATGAATCAGAAAGTTTCTTTTGGCAAAGTATTCACCTTCGTTGGTCTTTGTTGAAAATGTGAGAGAACAAAAAAAAACCCAGTGAACACCCGTATCTGTTTGATTATGCTTTATTGTTTTAAGTAGGCGTACATTGAAACTCCCTTTAAAAGATCTAAGAGAATGCCTTAGAAATTTCGACCTATTCAACCCGACGATTAGGACTGGATTGCAGAGTTTATTCAGAGGGTTACGTGTTTGGTGTCTTCCAGACAGCACTGTTTCGCACGGAACTGTTTTATTTCAAAACAATGAAAAATAAAAACATGGAAATAAATAACATATTTAATGTGTGCTTAGATTTATTTTCCTAACTAAAAAGTGAATTAAAAAGGTCAGAATTTCTAGGTATGGTGTAAATGTTGTTGTGTACATTGTGTCTGTCTGTTAAATTGTTATCCTTAAATATTTTCTTGAGAGACTACGTAGAGTTGCGTACTACAGTTAATCGCATTACCAGATAGTTGTCAGTCGTGAAATCGCAGACATCGCTATAGCCACTGAGTACTAGGGTAACCTTAAGGTTTAATAAAAAATAATACATTAAATATTTAAATGTTGTTAAATATATATATATATATATATATATATATATATATATATATATATATATATATATATATATATATGTATGTATGTATGTATGTATATATATATATATATATATATATATATATATATATTTATATATATATATATATATATATATATGAAGAATATTTAAATAAATATTTAAATACTGTTAAATATCATGATATATCTATCTATCTATCTATATATAGATATAGATATAGATAGATAGATAGATAGATAGATAGATAGATAGAGATAATTATTATTAATTTAAACATCTTATTTCATCTTATCATGTTTTTTATCACCTAATGACGAGGATAATGTTGTTAATTTATTATTATTATTACTTTTTATTATTATTATTATTATTACTTACTATATAGTTTATTCATTAGCATAATCAAGATCCTCTTTGTTGTTTGGATATAGCCAAAACCCCAGTCGCTTAATCTGACTGAAATTGTCAGCCTTATTTGTGTCATTTATATCCATAGGTCTAATATCTACTTTATGTTCCTTTTTTGTTTGCTGTTCTTAGGCTTTGAACAGATTTTGATCAGCGAGTTTAACCATTAATTTACCATTCATACGGTATTTGTTTCTTTTGCGCGTTAAAAACCCACCTTAGTAGGATGAAAACAAACATTTGCTATGGATTGCATAAAGTAAGTCAACAGTGGGACGGATTATGAACTCCTGTCACGCACATGCCCAGCTGGCTGATCAGGACAAACACCAGAGCCATGTGAGACAGCAGTCAGAGAGCAGGAAATGCGATGTTACGTCTCTGCCACGTTTTCTGACGTCGGCGCGGCGGGGCGCGCACGTGTTAAACAAGCACATAGATGTGGAGAAAAGTTTGATGTCTGACTCCTGAACGCGCCTCTGTTCCCGAAAAACACACACAGGAAAGCGTTGAAGAGGCGGAAGCTGCGGAGCGGAAGTTACTTGTGGCATTACCTAAGTGTACGTTTATTGGATACGAGGAAGTAGAGCGTGTTGCTATTGGCTTAGTGAAAACCAAAACAAACACGAAAGTCCCGCCTGCAGCCTGAGAAACAACGTGAGAGTCCAAAGCTCAAAGCGCAATGCTCCGCCTACCCCTCTCTCCTCGCGAGAGCCATCTTTGATTGGACAGCCCACGGACCGTGGCTGGAAAACTCTGGAGGCTGGACCGCACTGCGTTCAAAAATTGAATTCTGCTGCCACACTAAGGATAAAGAGTGTATTACAGCTTGTTTTAGAGAATAAAAAAGGTTTCAATCAGCATGTTCTAGAATGTCAAATAAACTAGAGAATGAGTTTTGAAAGCGCAGACATTTCAACGCGTTTCTATTTTACTATCAGCTTTTAATTTACAAAGTGGGAGGTAATGATAAAAACAAAACAAGCAATGGACAACAGTCACTGTTAGTGTTTTCTTTAAATAAAAAATTAAATAACACTGGACAATTTGACATGCTTAGATTGTAGAAACTGTGTTGTACACGATGCACAATATCACTCCACGCGCTGTCAGCCGTGAATGAGCTCTGCATTCAGGGCCGGCTCTTTGCGTTGCTCTTTACATTGACCTTCGCTGTCTCTGAGCGTAATGGAGGACAGGCCTGCAACCTTCACTTAGCCTGCAGTGCAGCTTTCAAGCTTGATAGCGTGATTTTGGAAGATAATCTTGTAATACAGCACAAAGACCCCAAGCGGACATAAGCTTACCCAAGACCGTGACAGCGGTCAAATAGAAGCA
Organism: Neolamprologus brichardi; assembly: GCF_056152115.1. NCBI lineage: Eukaryota > Metazoa > Chordata > Actinopteri > Cichliformes > Cichlidae > Neolamprologus > Neolamprologus brichardi. The sequence continues at coordinate 21,423,576 of NC_142124.1, read as the reverse complement.
CTTGACCGAGATTATATGAAAGCCTCCTCCATGCCCCAGTCGGCGCCTCAGTCTTTATAGGCAGAGCGGGTTTCCTGTCAGATCATCTCATTTGGTTTCAAGTATAAATGCCCCAGAATTTACTGTCTTCATTCACGAAGGGTATACAGACTAGATTTAAAAAGGCAAGTATGCGTCATGGACGCATACTTGCTAGCCACTAGCCACTCGTTTGTAGGTTTGCGAACACCCCCAGCACAAAATGTTCATTTTAAATGGTTGTCAATAATAACAAAGATCATTATACATAATATGTCGAATCAATTGTGTGATCAGTTGATCTGTGATAACTTGAATTCTTATTATGTGGGCAAGTCGAAAATACTCCACGGAAACGAAGGACATACATGTTGTTGTTGTTATTGTTGTTGTTTTTTAGAACCTGCTGTCCTTCTCTTATATAAATAGCAAATTCACAGAATCATCTCACCTGATTTAGAAGATTCACTTATAATAAGTGAAGCAAATTTCGGGAGTTTCACATTTGTTTGTGAAACCACGTAAAGAAAAAAAAGAATTAAAATCCACTTGACAGTTCAAAGTATAATCCGTTATTTCACGATGATTTGGTAACCATGAGGGCCATTTATATTTGTGAACGAAAGTAGAATATTTGAAGTCGCCCATTATTATTTGAGCTTAGATTCAGCAATTAAACAAAAGAAAAAAGAAAAGAAAAGAAAAGAAAAGAAAAGAAAAGAAAAGAAAAGAAAAGAAAAGAAAAAGAAAAAAGAAAAAGCAAGAAACTCGGCGTTGCGTCCGCAAGATGTCAACATCTTGAGAAGATCATTTCAGGGCCGAGCAAGCTGAAAAAATATACAACAGAAGAGGAAAATACTGAAGGTTAATGTGGTGTAAAAATGTGACTTTTTAGTAAGAAAGAAAGAAAGAAACGCAGGTCGGGATTTGCGTTATTTGACGCACACTGCGCCTGTTTTTAGACCCCAAACAGATTTTTTCTCTCTCCTCGTTTAAGTAAAACTAAACGTCGCATGGCCGTGTAATTTTTATCAAATGTCCTTTCAAAACGATCGTTTTTCATGTTGTGGGAGATCACAACTAAACACTGGAACTCAACCAAAGATCTGGCGCATGTAGGCTTCTAGTTTTATTTATTAGAGGACTGAAATCCAACTGGTTACCTATAAGAAATAAAATAACTAAGATCTTCTAAGAATCCTCACAATTTCTGGGTTTATTTGCCGAACGCTTTTTATGTTAAAAAAATTGAATTTTCTATTTCATTATTCTATTTTGTACTCTGTGAGGTGTTTTTTTTTTTTTAATTAATGAAGATGAAATCCTTTAATTTCGCTTCACTCGCGTCTTGGTTCTTTCTCGTATTCCTTGTTATTCTTTCAAATGACCACTTTGTAAATGTTCTTTTATTCCCACACTACAGTCCACTTTATGTCCTTTTGTCCAGTCCCGCTCCTCCTGGCGCCCTGTTTCTCATGACACCCTCTGCAGGCTAATCCAGCCTTGTGATTCTCCCCTGACTAGCCGGAGGCGCTCCCGTTGACCGTGGAGTTGGTCAGTTTCGCCCTGGAGCCCTTGTGTGGTCCGTCAGGCCTCTCTGTCATCGCCCTCGTTTCTGTCACCTGTGGATAAATCAACAGATGTTCGCTTAATCAGGTTCACGTTTGCTGATATATTCCAGCTCGTTCGTTTGTACGCAACCAAGTGCGAGCTCTGATTGTTTCATGTTTCAGTCTGATGGTTTTATAATCCCCCAGCAAGATGGTGGCGGCTGAGCAAGCCCATGTACAATTCAAGTTCAAAAACACTTTATATATTAAAGTAGTACGATTTTTTAGGACACACAAGCAGACGAATTTGCAGTTTGAAGAACTGCTTTGGCGAAACAGAAATAAAGGAAGCCATGATTAGCCTACTCTAGGCTAATCTGTTGGCTATTTTGGTAGTGCAGTTCCCGGCTGGTTTATGCGCAATAAAGCAAAGTGTTTAGTAAAATTGTGTTTTATTGAAAATATAGGAACACGCTCATTAAAAGGCACAATCAAACACCTGTGTTCTTTTTGTGTTGGTCGACTGTTTGTGTATTTCTTTAGACTAAGGAAGACTAAAGATTTTGAGATGAAGAATCTAGTCAATAGATCCTCTGAGGTGCAGGTGTGGTGGCCCATTTCTCAGCCACAGAATGAAAACAAAAAACAGCCTGTAGTAAAGCTCTAAGCTTTTTCTTTTCCTTGAAGACTGAAACTACAGGAGGTTTCACTGCAGGAGATTGAATACTCCTATTTAGCCCCCTTTACGGTCTACAGGGCCTACCTGACAGGGCGTTAAACTGTACTTTCAGATCCTCCCCACACTCGATTGTTTACTTGTTGTCTGACAAGGTTTTATGGCACAAGGATTGGGCAATCTACACGTCGCATTCTCTTCCTGACTACAAAAAAAGAAAAATAAACCCGGAAAAACAATGCCAAACTATGCCACTATGCCAAACCAAGGACTCTTATTTTGAAGTGTTGCTATGTTATGCACAATTTTCTTTAATTGCGTGTTTGTTCTAAAAAAGCAAATCCAATGTGTGTTTATCCGTGCTGTGTGCGTTAAAGAAAACACAACAAGGAAACTTTAAGGTCAGAAAAAACGAGTGCCCTTGAGTAAAGTCACTTATTTGTCTGTCTTGGTGTCAAATCTATTGAATAGTCTCGCGTGGTTATGTCTTATACCCCAACCCCCTTTATTATTACTATCATTGTTATTATTATTATCATAAAAATATCAACTAGATGCTGACTGTGGATACTAGGCACGAGACAAAGCTGAACTCTAAGGGGTCGCTTTGAGCACGAAGTCACACAAGGAGTGTGTTGTTTTCTCTTCTATTAATAATTTGGATAAAACCTAAAAACCACAGCAGACGATTAGGGCCCACAACTCTAATAACAGACATACTATTAGTTCCTTGCAGTTATAAATTCACGTTATCAGGCAATCTTGCGACTCAAGGCATGAGTGGATGCAAAGGCAATTAAATGGAACTCCATCCGGGGCAAATGGAGCCCTTTGCTCTTTGTGAAGGACCCCCTCTCTCCCCGAACTTGAAGTCGACCGAAGAGACAAAGCTTTGGCTTTGAGAGCTTTTACGCAGCGCCAGACGGCAGTTTTTTTTTCTGACCAAAAACAACACACGAAAGGCGGACTGAGGATCCACAGAACGACTTCCTTTAACGAAAGCACATTTGACATAAATCTGGCTCTCAGCTCACTTGTATCAACTGTTTTATGATCACTGTCTTTGTTAAAATTAACAAAATTTGTAATAATTTCTAGACATTTCTTAGAGAAATACCGATTTATTAAAAGGAGAACTCTTACCTTAGCTGTGTACAGACACATGTTTCTATGTTGCTGAAATTCCCCAGCTGCTGACTTTGAGTCAGTGTAGGTGGTGACTTCCTATCACGCTTGACCGATTTTGTGGTGTCTGTCTGGCTTGAGGGGAAAGGCGCACAAGAATACTATAGCAGCTATAAAAACCCAGGTCTGTGCAGTGCTGGCTTTGGTTTTCCTGGGCATCCTGTCCTCAATTACAGCTTAAAAGCTTCGGCACAACTCTTAGAATTTGTCTGGTTTGACCGAGAGGCGGAGCGTGTGACCGCAAAGACACTCAAGTTGTTTGTGTCTCTGCAATTTATCCATATTAAACTGCCTGTAAGGGTCGGGAACGATTCATATCATGGGTTTTTTCCGTTTTTCTTTTTGACACAATCGCTGGGTTCTAGCATTAGTTGGTTCTCGCACAGTATTATTAGTATGTATGATATTTCAAGGTCATGTTTCACATGTGCCATCAAGAGCCCTTCGAATCCCTATATGCACATTGGGCAGTGGGGGCAGACCAGCCGCGGCGGTCTTAATCCGAGCTCAGGTCTCTCATTCACAGCACATTAGAGTCAGGTTGCAGCCTCTCCAAAACAAGCTCCGCGGTGGCCTCAGAGCAGGGAGCCGGGGAATGTGCACTGTGGCGTGTTTCCCCAATTCAAATAGCAGAAATTTATTTCACAGGATTCAACACATTTCTTATCGTGTTTTACTTTAGTTTCTGTGAGGAATAGACCTCTGTCTGTAGGTTTTCTCTCCATATGACAATCTAAACCATTTGGATTATCTACATCCAATACTTAAAAATATTCATTAGTATTACATTAGTTGCTAACATGTTCCGAGCTATAACTGTAAAAATACTGACAGCGCTGTTATTTTAAAATAATCCATTAATATGTGTTTAGAAACGATTTTACACGGTGGTGAGATTTACGTAAATGTTTTTCGTTGTTCATCTGGGTAAAATATCACGGAACTGGTGGAAGTTATTATTTGTCAGTGCATAATGATATCTAAATTTCATGTAAATTTCTGGACGCCGTCTTCTTACTTAACAGTGCACATTTGGATACATATTTGGCCCTAAATGCTGCGAGATCGCCATGCGTAAAAGTGGAGCAAGCTTGAATGTTGCAACTGCCAGCAGATGCATAAAATTGTTAACTTGAAGCAAAGCAGAAGAGCGAGGCGAAACCCGTTAAAAATGGAACAATGTTGTTATTCAGCAACAAGCTAATTAAATATGGACATTGAAGCATTCTATATTTAGGCAACAGAGTGTAACTTTCAGCTGATGAGTAGTTTTCTCAACAATTGATCGCTGTTGCTTGTGGAATATCTGTCGGTTTCTTCTAATGTCGTGGGTACGTATTAACTATCACAATAATTTCAAGTAAACGTCTTAATATTATTATTTGATAATCCGTTAATGGCACAAGGTTTTATACACACACTGTGTGTTTTATGTCTTGAAGTTAGAAACTGTTCCTCGAGCTACCTATTTTAAAGACGTTTTGAATTTATCCTGTCAAAATTCCAGTTTGGTCTTATAACGGTTCTAACACAAGGCTGTGGCCAGCTGAAACATTAGCCACTACTTTGAACATGACCCTGATAACCAAATGCCCACTCAGCCAAATGCTGTGCCGCAAAAGCCACCTAATGATGACCACTCAGACATTTCTAAAAGCGGACTTTACAGATAAGCTGTTTTCTTCCTCTGATAATGTGTTGTTCGAGTTATATAGTTCATATTAGTACAATGAGATAGCGTTTGGACAATGTAGTGTTCATGATCCTTCTTTTTTTTCATTTTGCTATTAAAAAAATCTTCATGCACATTTCCCCCCGAAAGACTGAAAAGTGATTTCAGCATCTCAGGTGTCTGCATAAAACTTTGACTGCAACAGGCAGCATCCATTTATGGTTCATCATTCTCCTGACATGGTTGCATGTTAAGGAATTTATTTTTAAGCAAACATGGCGATAAAAGCACCAATGTCAAGCTTTAGGACACACAGCAGTCATGTCTCTTACACTCCTACACGCACACACTCTTTCCTGCAAGCGCACGCGCGAAGTGGCGCGCGCTTACACACTATACGCGCGCACACACTGCACGCACACACAAGTGGGGCCTGAAAATCTGTCAATTTCTGCCGTGTGGTCGGTCACGTGACCTCCTCCTCCGTGGAGTGGATGGAGATGACTCTCCACGTCAGCCTACGTCTCCCAATTTCTGCTTAGCGAACCTGCTTCAAAGAGGCAAGAGGCACGGCGCTTCAGAGCCATGTTCAGGGCGGTTATAGAGGAATCGTAGCCCAGCAGAGAGTTGTAGAAGTGGGTGAATACGATGATGGATTTTGACGAAAGGGTCCCCGTCGGATCGAACATGTATCTGCCCAGCTGCACGTATTATGTGTCGGCGGGCGCTGATTTCTCCGGTCTTCCATCGTTTTTGTCCCAGACCCCGTCCACTCGCCCCATGACATACTCCTACTCCTCTAACCTGCCGCAGGTTCAACCCGTCAGAGAAGTGACATTCAGGGACTATGCAGCCATTGATGCATCCGGTAAATGGCCGCACCGGGGGAACTTGCCTCAGTGCTACCCCAGCGCGGAGGACATGGTACACCGGGACTGCCTGTCAGCTCAATCCGCCGTCGTAGGGGACATGTTCGGTAAAAGCAGCCCAGCAGCCGCCGCTGCCGCATACCACCACCACCACCATCACCACCACGCGAGCGCTGGCTCCGCTGCCACCAATTTCTATGGGAATGTGGGCAGAAATGGAGTGCTGCCGCAAGCTTTCGACCAGTTTTACGAGACGGCGTACGGGAACGCGTCGGAGAGCTCCTCCGCGAATGGCTACTCAGGGGACAAAACGGCGACCAAGCCTCCCGGCTCCGTGCAGGAGGAAGCGCCATCGTGCCCGGACAGCGAGTCGAAGGAGCAGCGGGATGAAACGAGCAGCCCGGAGTTGTCTTCCGGCAACAATGAGGAGAAAACCGGCGGCAGCAGTACGTATTAAAGTCAGCGCCTCGGTTATGAGAGAAAGTTTGCAATCTTGCGCGCCGCTGTTAAAAATTTTATATGCTGTTTTATAAGCATATAAGGTTTATAGAGGGCCTGCAGACCCCCCCACCCCTTCCCCACCCCCCAACAAAACTTTGTTATAAACTGCAGGATCACGTGTTTGGAGTTGAAATTGGCCGTGAAAGACACCAAGGCGGATATTTTTCTGTAAAACTCCCTGATGTTTACCAATATATATAATATTTATAATATATTACCAATATATATATATATAAACCCAGTAATACCCGGCAATGAGTTGCTATACAGATCCGCGTAGATTATATCCACTTATTATGACCGTGCTTGTTTCACGGGTTCTTAGAGTTAAAAAGAGCCCTTGCATGTAATGAGGGTGGTGCCTCTGGTTTAAGGTTTAGCACACACGAGGTCTTATGTTAAAGCTATCATGGAGCTGCTGTTTCCACTTGTACGTTTTCCCTTCATTTGCTCTGTAAAAAACAAAAAACAAACAAACCAAAAAGTTTTAACGTAAAACTCAATGCAGCAGAGTCTCATTTACCTGCGTCTACCAGAGGCGTCTACTTTAAAGTGAACTTGTTGTTTTCACTTGCTAGTAAAGGTCAAAGCCCAAGTGTATTGTCTAGCGAGTCAGCAGCGAATGGCTTGGTAATCTTTCCAGTGTAATATAATATCAGTATATATATGACATTTGAAAGGTTGAAATGGGAAATATGTTATTAATGCTTCATGTTCAGGAAATCCTCTCATGCGTAATCTGGGCGACATCCCACCCGTATAAATCTCTTTCTGTAAAATAGTCAAGGCTAATTTGAAGTGTTTAGATTTTCTGTGACGCCTGTATTTCTTCTTCTTCCTCTTCTATTTTTGTGGCTTTCAGGTGGACAGAGGACCCGGAAGAAAAGGTGCCCTTATTCCAAATATCAAATCAGAGAACTTGAAAGAGAATTCTTTTTCAGTGTGTACATAAACAAGGAGAAGCGGCTGCAACTGTCTCGGATGCTCAACCTGACCGACCGACAAGTAAAGATCTGGTTTCAGAACCGTCGCATGAAGGAGAAGAAACTAAACAGAGACAGATTACAATATTATACGTCCAATCCTCTGCTTTAGGGGGGCCGGGGAGAAGACGGCCACAGCTCCATTAGTCCTCTGCTGTGTGGGACTGGTTACGTTTACAGACTGACTGACTCGCCTGGCTGTGACTCTCCCTGTGTACATTGTGTACCACATTGGCCGCAGCAGCAGTAGCAGCACTGCTCGATGGTTAATTTCAAGTTCGAGGACAACAGTATCTTGTGATCTGCAATACTCAAACAAAGAGGGAGTACGAACAGAGGCGGTCTGCGGACTTTGATTTCGCTCCTCATTGTCTCACTTTTGAAAATGTAGATTTTTTTGACATCGCCAAGACTGTGTTTGCGAAGGCCTTGTTCATAATGTGACCTAAGACGCTTCATTTTCCTTTCGCGCGAGAAAAAAAAAGAAAAGAAAAAAAGACGTAATGAATTGACTGATTTTGTATTCAAAAGATCTGATTTTTTCTCCTGTTTTTCAAATCAGAAAACTTGTGGATTTAGGCTGATGGTGAATATCTTGCCAACCGAATCTATATTGGTGTGACCAAATAATGAATCCGACGGATGACAATGATGTGTGTTTTTTCTTGTTTTGTGTGCTTATTTATTTTGTAGCCTCTCGTTTACCATCTTACTTTGATGCCACGGCTATCCAAGCTAAAATCGGTTAATACACGCTGACTACTGGGATCCCATGTAGTAGTTTGAGCTGACCTCAAAACGAGCTTTTGTCGTATTTTCTGTGCCCTGCAAACCAAGGACTAGCAGACTAATTTTGTATTTTGCGTATCTTTCAATTTTCCAAATCAATTTTAAGATGTCTCTTTTGATTTTATCAATCCAGTATTAATAATCCAGGTCGATGGGTCCGTGTGGATTTGCACTGAGGTACACGCCCCGAGATGTTCACAACAGGTAACCTTACGCGGTGGGCCCCTTCGTTTTAAACAAGATTTTCAGTTCACGATTCTTGAATCTTGATAATTGTCGTTTAAATAAAACAGAAAAAAAGAAGAGAAAAAGAACGATGAAGATTAAAAAGATTAATTTTCAAATGTACCGTCAGGGCGAGGCTGGCCAGGGTGATCACACTGAATTTAATTGCTTGGTCTGCCCGAAATATTGTGTATCATCATTATATCATTATATTTCCAAATAATAAAAAGTGGAATATTACCGAAAATCAACTTGACTTGTATTTTGTCAGTGACTTTGCTTTTTCAATGTGTGTGTATATATATATATATATATATATATATATATATATATATATATATATATCACACTTACAGCACAATCACAATGAGCTGCCTACAGGTATGAAACAAAACAACGTAAACAATGACTTTCAGGGAATTTAAAGGCTCAAATACGAAATATTAACCAAACAGTCGCACTCTCTACCACACTACTGCAGATTAAACTCCTTCTGTGTGAATGAAGCAAAATCAATAAATCATTAAATAAATACCCAACAATTCAGAGTCTTTGCCAGCTGTGTGCTTAGATAGGTAACACAAATATACAAATATAAAAACAATAATAAACCGGAATCGATACTTAAATTATGTTTGTGCTGCTGTGCTCTCCAAATATTTTTCAGTCTCCCTTGCTGTATTTTGAGTTATATAACATATTTTGCAATTCTTGCATTCCATCTAAAGGAAATCTTTGTTACTGAGTCTTTGCAGATAGCTTATAGGTCACCTTTTATCTGTTAGTCATATTTATTGTTGCCAACATATTGCACCATGTGTACTTTATTCTCGAATCTTTTCTCTCTGCTTGTGTCAGTCCGTGTGCGCAAACTGTCATTTTGCTGATTGGCTTTGGAAACCCTCTCCAACTGAGTCTCCTTTGGCGAGGGTCGCCATATTTGCTGTTGTTATCGCTGTGTTTATGGGAGCTAGCCGCGGCGCATTGGCGTTCATATATGACAGTCAAAAGGGCCATAAACTCAGGGAGAGAGGCTGAAGTTTATGGTTGCCTCTCGCTGCCATAGTCCGGCCTTGCCTTGCGCATCCTTTACTGCGCGCTGGAATTCCGTCCCTAATTACGGGACATCCTCCCCGTTGCCGCAGCAACGCGGCCATAAAAGCTGTCTGAGAGTCTGGAGCATTTGTACAATTGGAGTGCAGTGCAATAAACCGTCTGAGACCCAAGGTTATTAACTGTGTTACCAAGGAGGCGACAGCAACGACAGGCAGAGGACGGATAGGAAAAGCTTCTGCTCGCTCGCTGCACCGGCTTCATTTGAGAGGCTTTTCCCTGTAGCGTGGTTTATCCACCTCAAATCATTCCTACGGAAAAGGCTGCACTTGGGATTGGACTCTCCTACCACCAGGCGGCGCTATTGGGACCAATGTCACGGCCTTGGATCTTTTGATCTCCAAACTCACCTTAAAAGCAAACAGGTAAAAGTCGCCCGGGAAGCCTGTACCTTGAATAGTTTTGCTCTGCACTAAAAAAAACAACAATTGTTCATCGCTTGAATTCTTGCCTTGCATGCAAGCCCTGTTAGTCCGAGATAAGAGCCTCTTTTTTTTAGTTTAGTTTCCACATTTTTCCTCTGGTGCCCAAAGACTTACGCGCTAGAGAAAGTCTTCCTGGGGGCCCTAATAAGGCAGCACATCTGTGCCAAGGCTTCATGCTGCATGTGCTATTCATTTTGCTGGGCTAGAGCTTTTTAATGGTTGGAGTGTAGCATTGCCGCCTTGTACCTGGAGAGATCTGCAACCCCTCCCAAGTCTAACCACAAATGTTTTGTATTTCGGGAAACTCTGCCTTAATTATTAGATAAAGGTGGACATTGCTCGTACGTTAATAACACAAACTGGGCAGTGGGTGCTGGAAGGAAAACAAACGGTTTTATTTTTCACATACTAATGCAGTTCATCTTAAATCACAGTAGTCGCCTCTGTGATCATTCTTCTCCGTGCTCTTCCTATTAAATGAATCCATTAAAATCATTTGACGTCGTTCCAAAACACACAATTCCCTGTCTACGTGCCAAAGCTGTGATTAAAAAGGTCGATTTGATTGCGATAGGGCAGCAATCGCGTCTCCTTTTCCTTCCTGTAACAGACACTAGGGCTGAGGTTTGAGGCTATTCTGTCTCAGTCCAAGTGGCGAGTGGCTATTCTAAACCCTAATGCGTGTGGACCCAGTCTCTTTTTTCCTCTCTCTCTCTGCTTTGTCTCTCGTGAAAAATAAATGCTTCCGCTTGGACGTAATAAAACGCCGCGTTATTGTTCATAACTGCACTCGGGACGAACATGATACGATTCAAACGGCCTCTTCGGCCACGATTATATGGGCCTGATCAAAGCCAGTGGTGAGACTAAACTGTGTTCAGGATATAATAGCCGGGCAGCTGTGAAAATGAAGATTTAATAGCTACAATTAATAACTGCAACACAACGGTATCGATAGGCCCCCGTGCCACTACAACATCATGAAGTGTGCGGGCCAAAACACTTTAATACCAGGCACACATAATTAATTGAGGTATTTGGTTTCCCTGTTGGCTCATGTGTCCCACGTGCAACAGGCCACTGTGGGGAAAAGCACACATGATTTTAAACCTATTGTTGTTCGTTTATCTGTGTCACTGGGCTAACAGTGTTGTGGTTCATTTTATGTTTTGGGGGAAATTTTTACGAACGGACACAAACGCTCCGGCCGCTCACGGCCTTTATTCTGAAATCTCAAAACGCCTTTTAAAAAAATACAATTCCATAATAGATCATTTTCTTCTTAAATTGGCCATTGCATTATATTTTCATGCGCATAAATAACCCGCATCCAGCCTCAGTCATTTAAGTAATTTGAAGTATGCTCGCACTGAGCAGCAGCGATTGACAAACGTCCGCCGTGACTCGGTAAAACTCCAAGTCAGTGTACATATAGATGACAGAAAACCTAAATGGGCTCAATTTATGAATAACTCCCGAATTTCCTCTTTTTTCTTTCTTTTTTTTTTTGCAAAACAAACTGGGGGGGGGGGGGTTGTAAGGGCCACCTGGGCCTGGTAATGGCAAAGCTGGCCAAGATTAACTTCAACCTGGAGACACAGCAATGGAGTGCACATGGCCAAGGACACGACAAGATGGAAGGAGAGTTTTATTGTGGACCTTATTGCCCCAAATTGGACAAACAGGATGGCTTGTGTATGTGGAAGCTTTATGTCGGCTTTACTGTGGCGCAAAGGGACTTTCCCCTCACAACAACGTGATCAATATTTTGGGAGATTAACGAATGTAAATTTGCGTATTGAAGTCCGCTTTGAGTTTTTTTTTTTTTTTTTTTGAATGTTTGTAAGAAAGGAATCCAAACAGCGCGGTGCTGTATGGTGATATCATTTGTAGCGTTTGAGCAAAAGCACACGCAGGCGTGACCTTTTTACATGTTACCCGTAATGATTACTTGGATACAATTAAATACATTCTATATTTTGCGTTTTTGGAAAAAAACAGACAAAGAGCATAATTATTGCGTTGTCTAATTTGAAATTGATAGATTGAAAAAAAAAATGTGTTCATGTTCTTAGTGTAAAATTTAAAATTATATGGACACAGGATTTATATAAAATTAAGAAAGTGCCTTCAGAGGCTTTGTTGGATGGAAAGTAGAACGACAGAGAATTTTAGAAATTTGGTTTTTAAATGATTTAATTATTTAAAAAATGTTTCTATGTATTTGTGCATTCTTCAGTTGCGTCCAGACCCATCGACAATGTATTTTCTTTGTCACGCAGCACTGCTTTGTTAATCTTCGCGAATTTTCCAAGAATTTAATATTTGCCCAAACTCTCAAGTGAAAAGTGATTTTGCTACAAACATGTATAAAGTGACTTAGAACAGTACAACTAAACGATCCGGACTAAAATGAAAATATGAACTTTTCAGAGGCATTATCTTCCGCACGTTTGATAACAATCACTATATCTGTAGGCAACAATATTCCAAACACCTCTGTTTTTATTGCGGAGGAGCTCAGACTTGCTTTGGGCTGCAGGATGGACAACATAAAACAAGACATTTTGCCAAAGGCGCATTCTCCCTACAGTCAAAAAGACTTTATTACCGTTAAGCTTTGTCTTGTGTCTTTGTTGGTGGGTTTCAGAAGGCTCACACGTTTTAAATTGATCTGACACCTTAAAGCCACACCGGCTTAAAACGAAATTGTATAATAAATTGTATTATTTGCTTATATTTTCCCACTTACATCACTTTTATCGTTCAGGGGCTTGGCAGGTTATAAATATAGTATAGTTATATATAGCTAAGCGTTGTGCTAACATTTGATTTGCATTGCATTTGTTGGAAAGTGGAAGTCAGTGCTTCAGGCATTTGTGTACTTGTGCAATGGAAATAATGCTTCCAAAGCTTTTCTAAAGAACACATGCACAAATTACACAATTCAAAGACAGATGTTTTAGAACTTCTGAATCGTGTTGCACCTCGTCACTTCAAGGTAGCGCATAAGGAGAGGTGAGGCACTGATTGCTGTGCTGTCTTCTTTCTCTGCCTCAGCTCCAAGATGGATATCGTTACGTAGCCCCAGAGTGGGAGGGACTGCCCATCTTCCAGCTTTTCCATTGGTTTCACAGTCTGCTCGGCGGAGAGGGGGTGCCTCTAATCATATCCAGCATGTTTTGCACAAGAAATGTCAGCCAGAAAGGGCTACCTTCTCTCTTCGCCAAAATACACCACAATAATGTCATGTTCGGACAGCCCGTCAGGAAATGCGTTTCTAGTGGATTCTCTGATCAGTGGCCGCAACGAGAGCGGCGGAGGTCACTACACCGGGAGCGCATTGTGCGTGCCTCACAGCACTGCCACAGAAGTGCCTTACGGACTACACAACTATGGATACTTCCCAGGTATGGGTAAGCGGAGCGAGGTGGGTCCACAAAACGTGGTTTCCGCCTCGGGCGCCTACATGTCCACCATGGAAATGTGGATGGACGCACAGAGGTCATGTCGGATGGACCAAGATCACCCGGTAGGTCCTCAGGTCGCGCCCTGCTCGTTCCCGCAAAATATAAAGGAAGAGAGCACCTACTGCCTGTACGAGCAGGCGAAGTGTCCTAAAGCCTCCACCGCTGAAGATCTCACATATTCAAGGTTAACTGGAGCCGGCCAAGGGTCGAGTTCTTGTACAGTTACCGATGGCGGCGGCGGGGGCTCAGTGCCTGTGCCGGGCTACTTCCGCTTGTCTCAGACGCACGCACATTCTCATAAACTTTACAACTCCAGCGGCCCCCAGTCGAACCCTTCCCATTCCCATTTTGGCCTACACCCCACTGCTCCAGCTCGCTTCCACACACCTCCAACCTCGACTTCTGCTCCAGCCACGGCACAGGAGGGGAGGAACACCGAGGGGCCCGTGTCCTCGGGAAACGCAGACCTGCAGCCTCACGCTGCGACTGGGACCGAGGAGGCACGCGACTCCTCGGATGGAGACGCCTCGTCAGCTGAAGAAACAGAGGAGAACGACAAAGAGAGAGCAGTACAGTCTAATAAAGGTAATGTCACGGTTCGTCTGCGCACTTTTGTTTTGTTAGCGTTCAGGTAGAGTGGGGCTTTTTAATGACACCTGTCAAGTTTTATTTTACTGGTCAGGGTGAGGTGACAGTGAAGACACAGGTCTGTAAACACTGCTTTTGCATATCACGTTGTTTCTTATGCTAAAAAGACAAGATTCTGCGAGAGGAACGCCCTTAAATAAGCGTGCATTTTTCACGAATAGACAGAAATTGTACTGCGTAAAATTAAAAGAGAGAAGCAGTGATTATGAAGGCAAATTTAATTTTGCGTGATTATACAAACCTACAGAGTGACATGAAACTCTTTATTGTCGTTAAACAAGCACAACAAAATTAATAATACAAACCTACAGAGTAATATGAAATGAAGTACTTATTATACGATGCACGTTAAATACCTGCAGCTTTATCCAGTGTTGTTTTTGTTTTTGTTGGCTGCTGCATAAAAAGGGCCCAAATTTATTACTTAGGCTTTTATGTTTTTCCAGTGCTATAACGTTTCTGTAATTTGCATCCATTTATGATAGCAGCATAATGTTTGTGTCCCTGTTTACGATTGGCGGAAAATTATGCATATGTTGCTATAACGTCAACTGCAAGTCTGATGAATCTAACAAAGAAACTATACTTTCCGCATCACACACACACACACACACACACACACACACACACACACACACACACACACACACACACACACACACACACACACACACACAGAGTAATCCTTTCATTTCGTACTTATAATCAGAAACATTTGGTTTATAACACTCTTATACTCTGTTAATATGCAGCTAATGTTAAGTCTGTTTTACTCTCCACTCCAAGCATGCAGTGGTGTTTTATTATAAGGTCACTCATTATCTATTTAGATAATGTCAAGTTTTCAAATGCAGTTCATCAGTAAACTCTTACATCCACATTTTAACACGTCATAAAACATTTATTAAATGCACTGCTTACCAAATATAGGGAATTTAAGGTAAAGTGTTGCCTGTTGTTTTAATATGAGCGCAATGCAAACATATGGATTAAAAAAAACCTATGCTCTTTGTCTGCCTTTCTCTCTTACACACAGTGGAGTTTCTCATGTTTACAGTGCGTAAACCCGTTTATTTACCATTTTCTTTAGGAGACACAAAAAGTGAAAGCACGGCCAACTGGCTGACAGCAAAAAGCGGCCGTAAGAAACGTTGTCCATACACCAAGCACCAGACACTAGAGCTGGAGAAGGAATTCCTCTTCAACATGTACCTGACCCGAGAGCGCCGCCTAGAGATCAGTAAAAGCGTCCACCTGACGGACAGACAGGTCAAAATCTGGTTCCAGAACCGCAGGATGAAGCTGAAGAAAATGACGAGGGAAAACAGGATCCGGGAACTCACCTCCAACTATGGATTTTCGTGATGAACGAGAGAATCACGATGACACAGGAGAAGTAAAATAAAATTTAAAAACAAGATATATAGGTGAAATAAATTACATTCGCCACCTCACCTCCTTGTCCACACAAAGACTCGTTTCACCGTGGGGTGCAGCGTCCTTTAATTTCCAAACACGCTTAATGTCAATGAAACGTCCTCTGTGAGCTACTGAGAAAAAGGAAAAAAAGGATCATCTGAATGTTTTTGACTCTGTTTTTACCCCTGATTGTGTTTTTCTTTTTATATTTTCTTTTTGTATTGTTGATCCGTCACCTCCGTCGTATGTTTGGGTAGTGTCGTCAGTGCAGTTAAATCAGTGCAGTGAACACCCACTCACCCCCCCCCCCCCCCCCCCCCACACACACACACGCACGCATACATGCACACACACATGGACCTGCGCCCTGGAAAGTGACGGGGCAAATCATCTTTTTCATCTAAATTTTTAGAAATAATTTTGAAAAAATATTTAATTTTCAAATTGCATGATAAGAAGTTTTTATTTTATATATTTTTATTTTTTCGAAGCAAATTTAAACCAATCTGGAATATAATGCCCTTATATAACCAGGGAGAAATGACAAAAAAAAAAAAATCCTTCACCCTGTGACCATTAAATGTAGTACTATAAGTCTAAACTATGTATGAGCTGAATGTATAAATTGGAACTCCGTTCGCGTTGAGGGCGTTTACACGAAAACAGTGTGCAAAGTGAAGGAGGAATGTTCCTTTTTGTATATTTCTGTGTACATATGACATTGTGTTTTTTTGTGTAATGCTTAATAAATTATCAGCTCGCACTGAACCGAAGCCGTTTGAATTTTTTCTGTGTTCGTGTATGTTTTTTTCTATAGAAGGAGACAGGGACACAGAGAGAGGCTGGAGGGGGAAATAAGCCTTGTCTAAAATGTAAAGTTCAAAAATAACAGGGGATCCTACACTTGATATTCCTTCTTTATTATTATTATTATTTTTGAGTGTGTGTGTGTGTGTGTTTGTAGCAGCTGAGCAACAAACTGTTTCTAAGCACTACTGCACTGGCCATCGGAAATAATTAAGATATTAGGCTATAAGCCGTCTAGCTGCATACCCAGCCGGCTATTGTAGAGTTTTATGACTGGCTGGTATATGAGCTTTCTCCCTCTCCTCTAAGAGCTGCTTCAGTCGTGAGAGAGTCTTTCGGACGGAGAGGAGGCCCGGCTCACAGCTAGAAAACTGAACTATGCAAACACACTGTGGATAAAACACGATTTCTGCTCAAGTCTGGGAATAACTGGGATTAACGCGAGGATCGCGGTAAGTTCATTCATTGCTGTAAATTTGTCCATTTTGCGCCTTGTTGCAGCGGGTTCACTGGAGTGCATATAGCCCATTAAACACTGTTGTGGCTTTCTCAGTACATTTTTTTTGAACACATGATGACCGAAGCGACGACCACGGTGCATTATGAACTGGCTGGCTGTGCATTCTCTCGAGGCCCGGATCGACTGTCGAGTGGTTTAGGTAGTTTCATGTTGTTGGGGTCCATTTCTAACTCTGCAACATGAAACTGTCTTAATTGCCCCAGTTACATACATCGAAACCGAAAGTGAAGCAAATCTGGGTTATAAAGAGGGTGAGATTTGCTTTTTTTAAAAAGTGGGGAGCGGTGTGTTGGTGACACGTTACAAACCTTCCTATGTGGAAATCAGGGAGGGGTGGCTGTTGTGTACAAGCTCAACCTGTCTTCCGTAGTGCTTTCTTTGGAATCCTCTACTTGCGTTGCTTTCCTTCTTCTTTCTTTCTCTTGCTAGAATACGTCTGAATGGGCACGTGTGCTGAATATCAACGTGATCAAAGCTGAGTTGCATTATACATTGTGGACTTGGGATTAAGGGTAAAGCCGTGAGTGTTTTTCGTGAGTAGTAGTGACGCAGACACGCCAGACAAGGCCTCGGTTACGACCACTGCAGTGGAGGGGAAGGGGAAGGTGAATGGGGCAACAGCGACCTCCGTGGGCAATGAGACCGGATGCTTCCACTGCGCAATAGTGGCTCAGACAAAAGGAGGGGAAGGGCTTTATGGTGATATTTAGATCCGCCAGACAGGCTGTTATCTGCAGAGGCAAAAGAAGTGAATAGCCCCTGCGGTAAACTGAGTGAAAAAACACCCTGATTTAGGTTTACAGCCTTAGAGCCATTGGCATAGTGCCGTCTTTTCCTGCTCTGAAGGTGTTTGTCTATTCGAACTTTTAGTGCACAAATAGGCTCACAGCCGCTCCTTTCCCCCTTCGGCTTGTTTGATGTCTAGCCAAATATTGAGCAAGTACCAGCGAAGTGATAGCCCGCATCTAGAAAGCAAATTATGGACACCTTGTGCATTCTTCTGTGTTCCTCTTTTAGATGCATCAGCAGAGAGCAGATAATTTCTACGTGTTGAATTGCCTGTGGCCTTGTGGGGGAGTTGGCCAAGCTCTCACTTTATTTGCGGGTAATAAAAAAAAAAAAACGGGCATGCAGTACGTGAAAACTCAAGGTTGCTACTTTGAAACCTGCAGTAGTTAAATTCGCAGATTTAGGATTTAATGGACACGACAAGCTTAGGCTTACAGCACCATGTTTTTAAAAACACAAATAAATTCTGTGTTAAGCTCTATATGGGAAAAAACCTGAAAATACAGTATATTAAATGTATCCTGGTGCAGGACATTCCCCGCGCCATTTCCTTTTAAAAGGGGGAAACCACAAACACCACATTGCATTTATTTTTAGCTGCATCTAAGAGTAACGTTACACCGACGCCCTGGCACCTAGCTGGTATTACAGATAATTTGTTAATGGCAGTGATGATACAGGCGTATACTAAGTGATAACAGCGGTGTAAATAATAAACGGGTTAGAATGAGGCTCTGGTATTTTATTAAAATAATAATTACATATATTATTTATTAGTTAACCACTTCTATAATTTCTAAAGTTTTGGCCAGCGTGTTTGAATCCAGCGGATTATTTCAAATCAGCAAAAAATTATGCATTTAATTTATTTCTATTTTCTCTGTTCTTCTTAAAAAACAAAACACACACACACACACACACACACACACACACACACACACTAGGCCTGCTTCACGGCACGATATGTTTATATTTGTCAAGAAACAAATATATATATTATTTATATATTATTAAATTAATATATTATTAAATTCTGTTACAGCGTAACTGATAAATCCACTAAAAGTACTCAAATAAGAAACCCTGTTATTATTCTTTTTAAAAAAATCTAATTTACAAAAAATTTGAAAAACAAAACAAAACATTCTTTCAATTCTCCAGAAATAACGACAAATTTATTGATGTAGTTTTACATAGTTAATTTAACACTATAGCTTTGTTGAGAAAAAATACTCAAACTCCTGCAGAAGCGTTAATTTCATGGAAACTTCGTGTATTGTGATGAGGTTAATTAGGCGCCAGAGACTTAGTTCCAGCGTGTACAGTGACCTGAAGTAGGCAGGAAGCTTGATTATGGTAGAAAAATAACCCTATACGAGAATTCTCCATGTAGCCTGCGCTTAAGGTTTAACTCACATAGGAATACAACGTTTAACAGAAAACTACTCAGCCTCATAATAGACTTACGTATGTTTCATTATTGGCTAGCTTTTTGTGTGTATGATATGTATTTAATGCTTTAAGCTGTAGCAAAGAAAAACCTGCAGAGGAAAGCGTATGGCCTGTGGGGGGAGAAAAACTGTTATAAAGTGTTATAAAAAACGATTCATAATTCACTAGATAGTCTTATTCAGATCATTGAGCTGCAAAGTTTCTGTGATGTGGTGCTGTTTAAAATGCGTTTTGGTGAGCAGCGATCGTAGGGTGCTTACGTGTCCTATAAAATGTCTCGTAAAAGAAGGCTTCCAAATACATTTTGTTTCGTTTTGGATAACCGAGAGGGGATTGGAACAGCAGCAAGTGCCAATAAGAAGGAGCCCGGTGTCATTTATTTTATTCATTCATAATTTTCATCTCGCATAGCGGTTCCTGCTCAAATCTTGATAATTCTTAAAAAGTCGAAGTTGTTATAGGAGAGAGGGTGAGTATTTAATGACCGTAGGGATTGATTTATCCTTTATTGTTCAGCCTTATGATCACGTGTGTCTGCTACCCAATGGCATGGCAGCCTGTCTCCCCATTACTTTCCCACTGTAGTTCTCCGTGGAGCGAAGTTGCTACTTGATTTCTCCACATTGTTATTTTGTGAGGCTGGGTTTACTGCGTGTGTATGTGTGTGTGTGTGGTGTGTGTGCGCGTCTCGCTTTTGCATGCATCCGCTGTATGACTGTGTACATGTGAAAGTGTAATTTTTCTGCCATGTCGACATCTGGAACGCTGACTAGTTACTACGTCGATTCCCTCATTCTTCCCGAGAGCGAGGAGCTCTCTGTGCCGAGGTACACCTCCGGTCCTGGGCTCCAGCACGCCAGGCAGCATGCCTCCATCAGCGACCACAGCGAGATCGGGACTTGCACCTTCCCATCCAAGCCCCAGGTATTCGGGCCGTCTTGGAGCCACGTCCCGGCTCAGTTTCCAGCCACCGTCTCCTCTGTGTATCATCCCCACTACGGGCATCCCCAAGGCCCAGTAGGTGGAGATACAGATGGCCGGTATCAATCCTGGCTTCTGGAGCCCATGTCCGGTTCCCTGCCGTTGACCGGATTACCGACGACCCATCACTACGGGATCAAACCGGAGGGACTGGGGGCGCGGGCTGAAGGAGGGCTGCCCGGATCCCACACGGCTCTGCTGCTCTCTGATTACGCCAATGGCACCGTGGCGTCAGCATCACCGGTGGAAAAGGACGAACTCTCCGTCCAGGCAGGGGATTTGAGCGGAGAGGGGGAAGAGAAACCGGGCCTGGATCCAAGTAAGTCAAAGCAGAGTCTTTTATGTCATTTGCACAACATGAAGCTGGGGTGCCTTATGGGGGTGCGCGTCCTAACAGATGCCATTCTGAACGTGCCATTTCCTTATGGGGGGCTGTTAATAGCCCAGCTCACATTGCTGTATTAGATAACCTCTTGCAGCCTTTAAAGTGAGCGTGAGCAGTGAGGGAGGCAGAAGGGAAAAAACATGGACGGGGAGCTGTAGAGCTGTGGATATAGCAGAATTTAGAGGCGCACATCCGCTTTTACTTTATTTGTATTATATATATATATATATATATATATATATATATATATATATTTGGTTAGTCAGAAGCTCAGGACCTCACACCAGTGTCGCACCCCACTCTTTTCAGATAACCCAGTGTCCAACTGGCTCCACGCGAGTGCCACAAGAAAAAAGCGCTGTCCGTACACCAAGCACCAGATCCTGGAGCTGGAGAAAGAGTTCCTCTTTAACACCTACCTGACCAGGGACCGTAGGTACGAGGTGGCGAGGCTGCTAAACCTCACCGAAAGACAGGTTAAAATTTGGTTTCAGAACCGCAGGATGAAGATGAAGAAGTTCAATAAAGACGGCGCACCGAAAGACGAGTGACTGAACCTTAGACAAAAGCAGCATTAGACTGATAGCGAGCTTGATGTGTAAGAGCTCTTAACTCTGCTGGACCCTGTTTTTAAACAACATTGTCATATTGTTCTTAATAACAGCTATAGGGTATTTGTCTTGTAAAAAACAAAAACAAACAAACAAACAAACAAAAAAAACAGCATGTTGGGCTTTAGTTTTTGCAACTACCATTATATTGCACAGTTTTAACAGTGCACCCTCGTTTTTTTTAAACTTGTTCTTTTCTCGTGCTGATTTGAATTAATACCTCGTTAAAGTGTATTAGTTGGCCTTGCCCCTGTGCTTGTTTGTGTACGACTGTTTCTAGCTCTCTGTGTTCCGGATTGTAGCTATATTTGTTGTCTGTCTCAGAGCCAACTGAGCGTATAGTTTGTAAAAAAAAAAGTATTTTATTGTTGTTTCTCTCTTACTATTAGGATAAGACTTTGACTGAATTTGAATCTAACGTTAGAAACTGTAGGGAAAAACAGAGTAAAATAGGCGCATAAATACAAGGAACCTCCCGAGAACTCTTACGAAATTTCAGTATATATATGATAGGCTAGAAGTTGTATTACATAACATGATTGACTACCTATGTCTTTCAACTACCTACATACCTACATTGACCTTTGTTTTGCAGTGGTGGATTGTAATAGATTTGTTTGCATTACTGGACTACGTGTGACTGAATTTCAGGGAGTCATTTTCAAAGAGCGTAATATTTGTTAGTGAGTGCAAATGGAAGAAAACACTGTAGGCTAGCTACTCATTTTAATACCTCGCGGTCGTGCTGACCGTCTGACTTTTGGTTCACAAATGTAATTTGTACTTTATTTATTGAATAAAACAAATTATATCTGCGACTACAAGTATCTTACATTCATATCTCACTGCACCCCCATGCCAGACTGCATTTCATGCTTTCATAATATTTGAAATTCTGAATTCTTGATACGCAAAAACAAACAAACAAAAAAGCCTGAGCTGGCGCTGGTTTGCGCTGCCAAAAATTATGACACGTGAAAATACAGAAACAAAAAATAGAGTAATAATAATCAGTTATATTTGGATTATTGCATACTTAGTGAAAATGAGCTTTTGTGTTTGCTTCAATATTTTTAATTTGTAAAAAGCAAAAAAACAACCCCCCCCCCCCCAAAAAAAACAAAAAAAAACAAACCCGCACACACCAATGAAACCTAACACACCTAGAACACTGTGTGTGTGCGTGTGTGTGTGTGTTGGGGACAGAGCTGCATCTTGGCAGAGGATGTTGTTAGCTGTATACAGCCATAAAAGACAATTACCGCTATAACCTTTTATGGGGTGCAAAGCGCTGCGAGGCGAGAGGACACAAAACAAAAAAGACACCGTGGGCTTCGACTGCTGAAGCCCAAAATAATACAGCCGATGTGTTTCTCCTCAGCCCAGATATGACAAGGGCGCTTGGGCTAATCTGTCATGAGCCATCACAGACGGCGCTAAACAATTTACAAGAAGAGGAAAAAAAAAACCCGCATCTTTTTAAATGTATTTTGGAAATTTAGGAATTTGTTTAAACACACACACACACACACACACACACACACACACACACACACACACACACACACACACACACACACACACACACACACACACACACACACACACACATTTTGAGGTCAAACTGTCCAACTGGCTTTGGAGTAATGGTGTAGGTCTAGTTTAAAATATGGCCCCTTCGTTTTAGTGTTAAGACTGGTTCAAGTCTCTGCATGCTGGAGAAAATATTTGACACAAAAAAAGAGACCAGCAAATCCGATCTGAGCTACAGTTGCATGGTGTCCTGATCGATCAAAGACAGGAGGAGCAGGTAATTCAGCTTTCATTAAGGGGCTGTACAGAAACTATCGATTATGCTGCTTGGAGGCTAAGACGTACTTTAGTCCACAACTGGAGTGCTGTTGTGACGCGTTGGGGGGGACGCAGATGGACCCAAACTTCAAAGACTCGGCCAGAGACAGTGCAATAAAACGCCTGGTCTGCTATACTGTCTGGCATTCCAGTTTTAATGGCTTTATGGCCGTCCAGACACAATTAGGCCGCTTCCAGAATGGCACCCATTTGTTTTTTCTTCTCTTTCTGTGAGACTGCGGTCTGGACAAAAGGCCCGAGCGGAAACGATCAGTTTTATTGGATTCTCCTCGATGGGGACGCGCAGGACTCATGGTCATTTGGAGGGATCCTTTGTTTCTACCTGGGAACCTTCCGCCCCTTGCTCCTTTGCCGGGCCTTCCTAAAGGAAAAGGCAGCAATAAAGTGAACAGCTAGTTTCAGACACAGCAGTGAGACTTGTGTCTATAAACACGAGTATGTTGCAACACCCGAGCATTTCTCCAAATCATACCCAAAATAAACGAAACGTCACCTCCGTGACATCCTCCTTTCTTTAATCTGCTGCATTCTATCGGATTCGGCATTAAAATAACAACGCCTGCGCAGTGCTGCCTCCCCAACGCTGCAATTCCCACGAATCACCAGAGGGTGGCGACACTGTTCTACATCACCCCTCTGCTTTTTGTAACACCCCCTCCCTAATGAGCCTGCACTGGGAACAAACTGTAGCAACATTTTAAGAGTCCAGAGGAATAATTTCACACCTTTTTACAGTCTCAGTGCAGAAGCTGCTTCATGAACCTGCAGCTCTGCGGGGGGGAATGAAACAGCCTGTGACTGCTGGATTACTGCTTGCCAAGTAGTCGCTCTGTTCACTCTTGTCGTCCTGTTGTCGTGTTTAAAGGTAAACGCCTTAAATTAAATAATTAGTTTAACAGCAAGACTTTGCTAAAATCTGCATCCTCCCGCTCAATTGTTCATTAATTATTTCAAGAATGCATATGTTTAAAATATGATATAATATA
Organism: Neolamprologus brichardi; assembly: GCF_056152115.1. NCBI lineage: Eukaryota > Metazoa > Chordata > Actinopteri > Cichliformes > Cichlidae > Neolamprologus > Neolamprologus brichardi. The sequence goes on along the minus strand of NC_142124.1, from coordinate 21,399,630 downwards.
TGATTTTTTCCACAGGGAATAATTAAGTTTACAATCCGTATTATTATTATTATTATTATTATTATTATTATTATTATTATTATTATTATTGCTTAAAATATTACTAAAAATAACAAAACTATTACCTTAAAATAATATTAGTTAATAATTACATTATGATATTAGTAAAGTTAAATAATTAAAAACGTAATATTACTAATACTACTACTGATCATTATTACAGACGGTAATCGTAATTATTTGAGGTAAAGTAGTGAAATCTAAATATTTATATTTACTAAATATAATATTTTTTTCAAGCATGATTTGTGGTAATTTATTGCCCATTTATGGGTAACAATATAATCCAATTTTACCAACAATACCAAAACAACAGGAACAACAACGATAATAATAATAATAATAACCGGTCATATTGCACGGATAGATAAATATAATGAAAACTAACTTGTGAAAATATGTTTTAATGGCACGAGCCATTTTGTAAGACCAAAAGAAAATATACAGATGTTTTTATGTGGTAGATGATCAAAAACTATTTCTTTAAGTACTACTAGATAGATAGATAGATAGATAGATAGATAGATAGATAGATAGATAGATAGATAGATAGATAGATAGATAGATAGATAGATGGGGTACTTGAAATAAAAAAAGGAAGCAGAAAGCTTATAAAATGATGATTAGTGATGATATGGCGAAACAAACCCATGAGAATTAAATTCAGCCAGTTACCCTCGGCTTATCGGGACCGTGTGAATTTCTTGCATGTGTGTTTATATCTGTGTGCGTGTTTATGTGTCTGAAGTGTTAATCCTACTCCGCAGTCCTGTGCCATAATAAAACCCACGTCTCTGCTGATTGGACGAGAGCGACCAGGCCGGGGTCACATGGGTGAGTTCTTTGGTCCAGAGTAAAATGGGGTTTGGTGTAAATCTAGGGTGTATTGCTGTCATCTATCACACTACCTCGTAAAAACGACACTGAGGATTCTGGGCCAACAAATCAGAGAGAAAAAAATATGAGTTCTTATTATGTGGATGGTCTTCTTAGCAAATCTACGACGGGCAGTTCCCTGTTCCCAAACGTGGAACGAGCTTCTTGCGGCATCGGACCCCGTGGGGACGACCATAGCTCTACTCGGACTGCTGCGGCCATTGCATTTGCGCCATCCCTCTCTGGAGTTTACAGCGTTAATAATACAGTGTACCAGAGCCATACTGTGTTTACCTGCGGCTATGGCCAGGGGCAGGACGCACACACGTCACACTGCAGCCCGTTTGACCAGAGCCGCCTGTTCAGCGACAGCTGCTGTCACCCTGGGACTGAACCCCTAACCTCGTCGCCGGACAAACAACACCGGATGTACCCCTGGATGCGACTATCAGGTATGTGCTGTTTCAAAGCCCCCGGGTCAGTGCTCTTACAAAACATTGTGATACTTAGACTGGCCGTTAGTGGTTCAATTAATTTCGTGAAGCCATTGGTGTTGCATGGAAAGAATCGTAAAACTTTTATTGCGCAACTAATGAGTTCTGCAGCCATAAATTCATTTGGCCAGCGCTTGTGTGTGTTCAGTACGCAGAGACCTTGCCGCTGGGGGTTTTCTCTGCACTCCTATTACTCTTACAGCCTCTTCTCCCCTTTGTGGTTGTAAAAAAGACCGGCCTGTTGTGTAAATCAGCTCTCCTGCACTCTGCAGCCCCTTTCTAATTGGTTCTGCATTGCAGAGGCTCTGGTATTTTCAGAAACCTGGATCAATATGCGCCACTACTGGCCGCTACACGGGGAAGAAAATGAAACATAGTAATATTTTTTGAAGTGGGAGCTGTAAGTAGTTTCTTCGGTGTGTAGAGCCTGGCTGGCTTTTAATTGGAAAGGCATGCAGAGTATCAAAGGAGGCATGAGCCAAACACCCCAGCAGGGCCACTTTAAATTGTTGCAAAGATGCTTTAAAAAAAAGTTGCGTTAGCGAATGCGTGTGTGCAGGTGGTAATTGAGTAATTACAGGCTGCAATTAAATATGCACTTACAAATGAATTATAGACATTTAAATCTGCTGGTTTTTATTGTAAGATCCAATTTTAAGAACACTTTAATTAAAAAAAATACAAATACAGTCCCACATTACAATAACGTTATTTCTGTTCACGCATCTCATCTTCCACAGATCCAAATCGAAAGCGAGGACGGCAGACCTACTCCCGACACCAGACGCTGGAGCTGGAGAAGGAGTTCCACTTTAACCGCTACCTGACCCGCAGACGCAGGATCGAGATAGCCCATGCCCTCTGCCTCTCAGAGAGACAGATCAAAATCTGGTTTCAGAACCGCAGGATGAAGTGGAAGAAGGACCACAAGGACGAGCCGAGCAACGAGGAACAGCACCGTGATATTCAGGCACCGTCGGAAGGCAGGGAACCCAAAAGTGAAGACACCCGAAGCGACCGTGTTGACTCAGGAACAACTGCAAAGTAACAGAAGAGATGGACAGAAAATCAAAATAAAGAAATATAATGTGTTAAATATTGTGTTGGAATGTATCGAATATAACTTCTGACATAACATTTAGGCACCAAGTTTCACTAATCCTTTGAGAGTAGCCTAATCCACATTAAAACACTACACTGCTTTTCTGGATTTCATATTTAAACTAGCACTAAAAATGCTTCACGTGACAAATACTAACTACCTACCCTAACTAGCCTGTATTTTTATATCCTCCGCATATGTCGCACAGGAGTACTACAAATATGGCACATTTTGGACTACAGACAACTACTACTGAGTTAACATTCCTTCAATAAAAAACGACCTAGTATTTACTTTATAATTTTCAAAAACTGACACGGAAATGTAAACACGAACTGAGCTGGTGATTTAATTGATGGTTTCCTGTTTTCCACCACGGTTGTATTTTCTTAAGGGAAGAAATACAATTGATGTGCCTTATTTTGAACCGGTAAAGGCAAATGTTTTAGTTGACTGATTTTGATAAAATAATTACTGAGTTTCTTCTTCGCCCCCCCCCCCCCCCCCTTTTAATTAACATGGATTTTAATCCGCCTGCTAGGGGTGAGGATTTAACTATCGACGCAAATATTTGTTTAGTTTTGCATGTAACCTACCTCAGATTCCTCACCCGCTCACTATACCGTCAGCGATTGTGCCGTAGGCTACTGTGAATATCTAGCTTTACAGATTAGTCTTTTAAATACATGTACCGTTATCCAGCTGGCAATATCCATAATTTTATAATCAGAGAAATATTCCAGTACAGTGAGCAAACGCTGCTGGCTTTCAATCAAAGTCTGCTAGGCTTGTAGTCTGCCCTGTAAATGAAGTGAACGCGCAATCATTTAATAAAAATTCTTTTACCCTCTCTATTTGGTTTCATTCCATATTCACCGTGTTATTAAAAAATATCCATCCAAGAAAAGGATTGTAATCGCGCCCTGGCTCGAGTAATATTGTGTTCACAGTTACCATTAAGTGACCTTCAGTGTGACCAGTACTGGGTTGCATGTAATGAGACATGTTACAGTCCATAATGGGGGTTAGGTAAACAGTGAAGTTGGGGAATGTGAGCTATGAGGATGCGAGATGGGACAGGCTGCAGATGAAGGGAAATTACTGTTGAACTCTGCTTTCCCTCCTCGCTGGGTAAGATGGCGCCTGACGCTGACCTGCCCTCCTCCCTCCCTCCTTTTTCTGTCTCTTTCTCTCCCCCCCGTCCCTCTCCCTCCAGCTCTGGGCCATAAATCCGTTGTTGTTTATGAAAATTTACAACATAGCCATACAAGTTTACGACGCGGCCCGGGTTCCTATTGGCCGCAGCTTGTCACGTGGCGGGGAGCCATGAACATGAACTTTTTTTTCGCCCCGTTTTTTATATTTAATTTTCAATTGCGGGATAGAGGAGCCTTTCATTTAACGGTCTCGGGCTTCCACGGGAACCTTTTCACAGTCGACCTTCGACATTTTACCATCTCTCACATCTACTTTTGGGGATTTTTTAAGGGGTCGGGGTGAGATGTTAGGCAGAACCTCGACGAGCAAGGAGCTTACAGTAAGACATGACTGGATCATTTGGGTGCCTAGGCGGAAAAATGAGACGAAGGAACCGACCCCCATGGAGAAACAAGCTTCCGAAAGGGGTCTCAGCCGGGAGACTTTTCTCTGTCACTGCACCTGCCCACTCCCTCCAGTCACCCCCCCTGTGTTTACATGCAGAGACCTTCACAAGGTAAGGCAGCTTACGCTTGTCAGCCGGTGCATGTGGTTGACAATGTACTTATTTGCATCTTCTTAAAGCAAGCAACTTACTTTATGGTTTCGCCTGCTTTGATTTTGGTTAGAGACTGAAATCTTGGAAAGAAATGGTTTCGTGTTACATTTGATCTTCATCAGGATTCCCATCACTGATGCTTTGTGTTCGTGTACAAGCTCTTATTTGATGATGATAATTATTATTGTTAATAATATTTTATCATGGCTATTCATTTTTGCAGTGATCTTAGTGTTGTTGTAGGCTGTCTGGATTGTATTTGTTGTTGTATTTAAATGGGGATGTGCTTTCGGGTGGGTGGATGATGGGCAAAGTAAGCGCTCTTTGACGCCCTCCTGTGGAGGCAGTGGGGCTATCGCGCTTGCAGCTCGTCGTGGTTTGTTTTGTTTTGTTTTTTTTGCTGCAAATGAGAAAGGTCGACATCTGTGCATCCACGTGTTTTATTCTATTGCCTTGTATGTGTGCATGTAGGCCTCAGCGTGATGTGCATGGGATTAATGAACAGGATGACAACCACTAAACATTATTAAACTTAAAAATGCTTTTTAAAATGATCAGATATTTTAATTGCAAAATGTTTCTTTGCATAGATGTTCTTGTTAGCGGTATTGCCGAGCGTAAAATCAGAGAGTCATGTATGTTGCTAGACTGCAATTAATATTTAATAAAATGCATCGACGCAAAAAAAAAAAAGAAGCATGCAATGTATCCCCCAATCAGTCCTAACAGGGTGATTTAAATGCATCAAATGCAGTGATAAATCTCCCTGTTGTAAGTCATTTCTGCATAAAGAGTATGATTTTACTTTCCTTTCGATTTTTTTGTTGTTGCTTGAACTACCGTAATTTCCTGAGGTAACACGTGGATTATAGGCCACGAAAAAGAAAGTGATTTTAAATGTTTGCTCAAAAGCTACTACGGGTGCGTGCGTCTGCAAAGTCGGATAGCACCGCCCCCCTTCCTTCACCAGTGACCATCGTACCCCCTTCACCCCTCTCTCAACCCGACAAGTCAGACACCAGCGCGCTCTCACTCCGTTGCTCTCCTTTCTGTTCGATGCCTGTGTTTTAGTTCCTGGGTGTGTCCCTGGCTCAACTCAGAGAAGTAATTTTCGTGGGAACTTTGTTGCCATTGGCCAACCATAAATCAGCTGTTGTTGCTCGACTGTTTAGCCAACTCAAACTCCGCGCATAGCGCTCCTCTCATTGTGGGCCCACACTGGGTGTGTAGGAGCCCGGTATTCACCCTTCCTAAAGTCGTGCCTTCTGGGAGTGTGTTAACGCACTCTCTCTCTCACACATACCTGGGACTGAATAAATCCATCTCACTGCTCCTGTCAATCCTAACACAGGAATGGGCTTGTGCTGGTCAAATGCTCTGCTCCGGGGAAACGGCATGTGGAGGAAACCTTAGGACAAGTCACTGCCTTCGAGAGGCGAAGGTGCCATAAAAATTCCACAGGGAGTAAAACAAACGGGAAGCGCCTGACTGCGCCATGCCTGTTACGCTTCTTTTAAAATTTGTGATTTCCTTCGTGAATTAATTTGAATGAAAGTCTAAAGCTGACGAACCGTTTTCAAATGGTGAATCGGTCCGGTTACAGCGTTAAACGAAGCTGGACCAAGTGTGCTGGGATTTATTGAGCAATGATACACGACTGCTGCAAGGAATAGCTTCTAACACATCTAAAAATAACATTATTGTTTATTATCAATAATATTTTTGACGGTTTAACTGATCGATTGCAGAGTTGTGTTGAGAAATTGTTTTGGGAATTTTTTTTAATGATCACAGTGGCACAAATGAGGAGAAAATCTCAAGATCGCCTTTTCTCTGTCGTTGTAAATACGTATGTGCTTTTTGTATTAACCCCTAGGAATATAAATATGCAGTTCAGCTTTCACCACACTCGCAAAATGATGTTAAAGTTTGATTGAGTATTCTACATTTCGAGGACTTAAAAAGCATCAACTTCACTTCTAAGCAGCAAATCCTTTCACCGTGTCATTTTTGCAATAAAGTCTATTTTTTCCACCCCTCCACCAATTTCATTAAATTCAAAAGTCATACTTAGCAAAGCCCCGGGCTTTGTAGTTTCTCGGGTTATAAAAAAGAAGAAATAATCAATCTTTAGCTTATATGTAAACAAATAAAAACACGAGAAACTGCAGCTTGGCATGATTGACTGTTTAAAGGTCAATATAGCAGAGGAGTCGCCGTTAAATAAGAGCAAAATAGCATCGGGTTTGGCGCAAAAGGCTTGTAATAGCTATCATCTGAGCATCTGTTCCATGGAGGCCCATAGTTATATATTTTAACCTGCTTATAAACGACATTCGTGTGTTCATATAAAGCCCATATTTATAGTTATTAATTTTTCAAAGTGGCGTAAAAAAGCAGGCCTCGGATAGCACTTTCTGTGGCTTTATTCGATAAAGTGATGTTTAGCTTTTATTCTTCCCCCAAACATTTATTTATTAGTCTTTTTTTAATTTTTTTTTTGCTCTTGAAGTCGTTCAAATATTTCACGATAAGGCTATATCATATGAGAGAAAACGCAGCTCTGTTGCGAATGGGCTTTTATTCTATTAAGTGCGCAGACTGTTTACACTCATAGCCCATCATAACATGCATAACGGATTCTGATCGAATTATTTCTGTACACTATCACCGCCGAGATTGCACTCTCAGCATGTCACTTGTTGTATTGTTCAGGAGCTTTTTTTTCTTCCTTTTTTTGCCGCAATGGTCGTTAACCTCCGAATGACCCCGTGTGCAGCCCACGCCTCGGAAAGCGCCGCAGACACGCAGTGCAACTGTTGAACCAGAGGATGGCGCACCACGACAATCCAAAACACCCAAAGCCTCGGCTCAGAGTTTGCCCTAGCCACGAGCGCAGGGAAAGCGCGCACCCTTTATATCCCACCCAGTATTTCCTGCGTGCACGAGTTTACCTCTGGAGGTCACCGAGCAGGATTTACGACTGGTCAACAAAAGCACGTGATTCTTCGCCATACCCCATATTTGGGTGCCTACGTAAGAGAGAATCAAGTCCATGTCCCACTCATTTCCATAATTCATCATAAATTGTGCAAGGGTGCTATAGGACGCGCTAAAGCATAAGAGCCACAAATCAAGAACACAGGTTATGCTATTTTACCGCTAAAAATAACCATCAAAAACAAGAGCAATACCTACAACAAGCAAACGGTGGAACTGTCAACAAATGAGCTCCTATTTTGTGAACTCATTCTGCGGTCGCTATCCCAATGGCGCGGACTTCCAGTTACATAATTATGGAGACCACAGTACGGCAAACGAGCAATATAGAGACTCAACAGCCATGCATTCCAGCAGGTATGGCTACGGCTACAACGGGATGGACCTAACAGTTGGCCGGACCAGTACCGGACACTTTGTGGGAAGCGAGCGGACACCGGGCTACTCCCCGAGTCACTCAGCGGCGACAACACCCGCGGTGGAGCCTGTCAGGTACAACCAGTCCGCAAACAGCACCGGGAACTCGTCTCTATCGCCTCCACCTGACTCTCTACCGTGCTCCTCGGTCGCCAGCTCGTCCCCAGTGACCGAGACACAGTCTCAGCACAGAGCTGTGAAAAACTCCATAACGACCCCGTGCTCAACCCCGTGCTCAAACTCGAATGGAGCCACGCTGCTGCTCAGCCGGGACTGTGTGTCCAAAGCTTCCCCTCTGGAGGAAGAGAAGCCCGCGGGAAGTGCACCGACAACTCCTCAAAATGTAACCGACTCAACACAGCCTCAGATATACCCGTGGATGAGAAAACTACACATAAGTCACGGTAAACTGCTTTGTTTAATAACGTCGTACTGATTTTGATCTTTTGCAAAAAACAAAAAGCTGTTGTCTGTTTGTTTAAAAAAAGAAAGAAAGAAAAGGGACGTGGTATCATCTTATTTAAGACATTTTATGAGCACAAGCCAAATTTTGGCCATTCTGGCGTTAAAGTGATAGAAAGAACACAAATAAACGTAGTTTTGGAAAAGGGGCATGTGGCGCTATGTGCACCTCTCACCTGTTTGGTTTATATTTGGTTAGCTAGACTATCAGGTACGGGATAGTGTAGCAACAGATGCGAGGATAGACTAGTTAAATGTATCTGACCCTTTTCTACACTTGATATTTACTAAATGTGCGTCTTAAAATGGTTTTAAATAAAAAAGAGGATACTTAAAATATTTTTTGCTATTAACCCTCTTTCTATGGACTTAGTAGTAAAAGTGTGTGGTACCTTGTTACTTGTAAGTTTTAACCATTCAAGCTCTACGAGGTGCCAGTCGTGTGGCAGCGATTAAGACATTCATACCTATAATATTACCAAACACAGTATTGTAAAATTGAAAGAAACGTGTTCAGGAAAGTTGGCGCAAAAGTAAAATTATTATTTAATTCTTCTGCGTCTGATCTGTTTTCTCTTTTTTGTGTGTGTACAAGATTTGTCTGGGCCAGAGGGGAAGCGGGCCAGAACTGCATACACTCGGTACCAGACCCTCGAGCTGGAGAAGGAGTTCCACTTCAACCGGTACCTGACCCGCAGGCGGAGGATCGAGATAGCCCATGCCCTCTGCCTCTCAGAGAGACAGATCAAAATCTGGTTTCAGAACCGAAGGATGAAGTGGAAGAAGGACAACAAACTGAAAAGCATGAGCATGGCGGCTGCAGGCGGAGGAGCCTATAGGCCCTGATTTTTACACCTTTTAATCCTGAAAAAAAGAGCACTTCAAAAAACAAAAAACAAAACAAAGATTGTCATATCAACTTCTCCTCCTATTCCAAAAAAAGCGCAGAGACTTAGCGAGCTGTGTGAGAGAAGGGACAGAGGAGTGGGTCACCCTATCTATAAACCTTCTTTATGTCCAACAATATAATTTCATTTTTATCCCTACCGTGGTTATGCTTATGTGAGTAAAATGCATTATGTACAGTTCTGTCTAGATTTAGAAGATGAAAAAAAGAGACATGAAAATAAATGTTTGCTTAAATTATTTCTTCTTCAGACGGGAAAAAAAAGTTAAATAAATAAAAGCTTGAAATGCTACCCGCCTAGCGCAAATAAATCCATATTTTCTGTGTGATGCACTAAACAATAACAGCTTAATAAGTAGAAGGTTCAGGTTGAGCTACATTTGTGTTTGACCTTTCTTTTCTCTGTATGTACTGTATATGTATGTATTTATTTGTTTGGTGTATTGTATCGAGTTGTCAGATAACTTGCTTCCAAAAGTAGAACCAGCAGTAAAAGCCTTGTGTGGTTATTGTATGTGTTGTGAACACACGTGGACAAAGGTGCCGACTCACCCTTGTATGTACATTAGCTGTGCCTTGTATCTTTCTTTTCTTTTTTTTTGTTTTCTTTTTTTTTTTTTGCAGGAGCTGCTTTTATTCTCTTTCTTTCCTTATGGTTTTATTCTTATATTTTTTTCTTTTTGCGTTCTTCACCTGGGCGCAATATCCGAGTAAAAGCGTGTTTTAGCTGTTTTTAGGGTCCCACCGTAAATCTTATCGCAATGTGTATTATTTCCATCGTGATAAGCTTTTTTTTTTTTTTTTTTGTAAATGTTTTTCAGAAGACTGGAAGTCAAACTATAGTATGATAATAATAATGATGTTCATGATGACGACGATGATGGCCAGAATAATAAACTTTGTACTGGAATGGCAACACCTCACTGAGTGTACGTTTTTGTCAAATCTTTCAGATTCAGGGCTGCTGTTTTATGGCGGAGAAGATTTGGGGAGTTTTGCTGGTTGATCTAATAATCTTAAAGCCACTTGTATGAGCTCTCAGAAAAAAACCAAGCTGGCAAAGTTTCCCCAAATCTCTTTGAATTCAACAGGTCCTCTCGTATTAAAGCATCCAGTTTTACTCACCTTGCTCAGGCGCTGGGGTCCTTAACTGACTTCAGGGGCCGTGGGTCCCCCCTTTGCGCACAGACTCCCGAGCTATTCCCAGAGAATTAGCTCGACTTTTCTTGCTGTAAACTTTATTAGGGCCGTTTCTGGTTCTCTGACATTTGGGTGCTAAATGAATGGGGGGTTTGTCTATGAATTCGATCGTAAAAATCATCCAGAGAGCGGCCAGATAGGCTCACTGGCCATAAACGGTCACGTGGTAGCCATTAAAGTAAGTTTTATGGTTTTGGGGAGTTGACAGTATATTGCACATAACATATAATCGCACTGACGGCGAGGCTTCGTCTGACTCTCTCTTTGCAGGCTGTAAGTGTTACTTGACCGGTACAGACCAGCTCTATTGCTCAGTCTTGCCTCAGTATGGACCGGACGTTCTCCAGGATGGGGACCGCGTCTGTGGGTAAGTTTCACCAGACTAGACGGTAGCTTGAGAACAGCCAGTCTGTGTTAAACAGCCTTATTATTGTATTCGCTCCCTCTATCCGTCCCTATTAGTCCATTACACTAATTTGTCAGTTGTGGAGTGCTGAATACTGGTCTCGGCAGATGTTGCGCAGGGTTGGGTCCAGCTCATGGCTATTTAATTGCTTCCTTCCCCGTGTAACTTGTTTCCCTCCATCTGTGGTGTAACTCATAATCCATTTTTACATCTTGGATAATTATCTGTGTCCATTTCCACCCCCACAAACTTCAACTTGTTGTCGTTTTATTACATTGGAGAAGTCACAGAGCGTGCGCCAGAAAGTTTCCAGGGGGCTCGTGGAGCGTGTAGATTTCCTTGATAAAGTTAAGGGTTAATGCAGGCCTACAGATTTACAGCTCGCTTGATTGGATTCTGTATGTGCTGATGACTTCTGAAACTTGTGGGTCCATCGCTAAAACAAAAGTTGCAGTTGTTATGCTGAGGGCTGCATGCGCGCCACATGTTGGCACGGTATTTGGCTTTAGGGCAGGCTGTAAACAGTGTCAAGTAAACACAACAAGGGAAGAAACAACAGCAGGGACACGTTTAAAAGGAATTCCGTTTTGTGTCAACCAAGTTGGTTGAAAAGTTCAGATGACCTCTTAAAAGTCACTCTCGCTTTGTGGTGATCTTTTGTCCGAGCAGAGTCGGGGCCAAACGGGTCACTAGTGGACACAGATTCACAGAAACATGATCTGAAAATGAAAGTGTAAACTGTATATTGGGTTTTTTCTTTCTGTGGAAGAACTGGTCTCATTTTTACATTTTTTTTCTATCCCGCACTGCAGGATGTGTTACTGGATACGCGCCTTCTCTTCGTTGAAATTTTCGGTGCAAATACGCACGAAATCGAATAAAACTGAAAATATTTTGATCTTATAAGTCTTATCATGTTTTGCCAGCCAAAAAACTTGCTGAATGTCTAGTGAACTTTGGTGAATTTGTTGATTCAGCGGGTTTTCAAAGGCCATGCTGTCCGCCAGTCTGAATAATTTAAATATCAAAGGTTCTCTGTTTTTGTGCAGAGGCCTTCATCATTTTTTTTATTCATCGGTGAATTCTAAACCTTATGACACGAAAACAAATATTTATATCGTCAAATGACTTTAAATCGTTTATACTTTAATATATGTTCACCAATGCTGGTAGGTATTTAAAATCTTGGCACCTTTAAAAGTGTCTTGGATTGCTTAAATTGTTTTGATTTCTTCTCATCATTATCATCAAGAAATCCAAAAATTCGGCATTTGCATTTTGTTCTCCCAATCTTTGAAGCAGTGCTTTGCGAGTTTTTTGTACGCGTGTGTAAAGTAAACGCCAACCTAACAGAAACACAAATTTATACTCTTTCCAGTTTAATTTGAGACATATTGAAAATAAAACAGGACGGGTGGAGGAAGGCTGTTTGGAAATTAAAATCCTTGCCAATATTTCAAAAGGAGATATTTCGACAGGGCCCCATGTGCGGCATACTGCCAGGCAGAGAAAGAGAGAGAGAGAGAGAGAGAGAAAGAGGGGAGCGCAGCAGGTTCATCTGGAGGTCAGCCACAGCACCAAGATAAATCTGCATCCTCTCTGAGCCACCAGCAGAGCTCGCTTTAGGCCAAGTTCACTGTCACCCTGCTGCATAGAGAGAGAGGAAAAAAACCACAGTGGCACATCCGCGGTAGCGCGCACACGCACACACTCACGTTAATGACACGTTTGCTTGGCGTTGCCTATAAGCATAATGCGTAAAAATGAAATTACCAAAGGATGGAGAGCCTGTGGTAATATCCTGCACGAGAGGAAAAGACTGCGCAAGAATAGTGGGAGGAAAACTTGCAGTGTTGCCTTCAACAAAGACTTTTGGCTGCTGTGGTTGCTCTAACACTAATGAGTGATTTGCATATTTTACGGCCCTATTAGTCTTGAGTGGGAGCCCGCCGGATTTATCTTACGTCTTTGGGAACATCACAAAGCTACAATTGCATTTTAGATCTTGTGATGGCATCTTTGCTGCTTATAATTTTTTTTGACAATGATCATTGTGATGGCATGAAATGTAGACATTGTTAAAATCAGCTTTGTCGTTTCAAACGGTATGGAGGGATGCGCGGGGGCGGGGGGGGGGGGGGGTATCTCACTGGGCTGGGGCTGATGAGAGCGAGATAGCTGCAGAAGAGGAGGAAAAATTGGGGTCAAAAGTTTACGCGCTGAACAACTCTCCGTCATCTGTTCACTCGGAGCCTGATGCCAGCCTTATAATAGCGATCTTGACTCTCCACACAAAAGACAGAATAGCTTTGCATTACATATGTTGCATGGTGCACTCCAGGTGAACCCTGGATGCGCAGTGACCTCGCGTTTGAAACCGGGGGAGGAGACCCCCCACCCGTCCCCAGCAACAAGATTGAGTGGTTGGCGTTTTATTAGGGCGGCTGATTGGTGAATTTCCTTTGAATAAATTGCATTTGATATGTTTGGGGACGAGGGCAAAATTAGCATTTTGAGGATTGATACTCTCGACCCGGTCACAGGGTAATGCGAAGGCCCTCAGCCCCCAAAATGAGCCCCCGGATCCCTTAAAAAACATTTAGCCCCACTCTTCCTGATCAACTGAATAGAAGCCTTTAAAAAAACTGAAATGGCACAGATGTTGCGCCTCATAAATAGACCGGCTTAATATATATATAGATATATAGTATCAATATATTGTAGTTTTGAGGTTTTTTTTTTCATAAGGTCTACTTAGTGGCATTCAATGAAATAAAGCTATTTTAAGCAAGTTCAAATAGTGAACGTTTTGTGAAAGTTGTAAGGGCACAATGGGAACGCGACAATTGACAAGAATAATAACAAATAACAATAAATGTCGATTTTTTAATTTCAAAAATACATTAAGGTCTTGCTTCTTCCTTTAATCTTAATACTGACTATACACAGTCAGCAATAATTGCAGAGAAAAAGGTTAAATAAATAAATAAATAAATAAATCTATTACATGAGCATAAAATCAGTGTAAAAAACAATTCTTCTTAAAAGAACTAACAAAATCTGAATATATCACCATTTTCGTTTTCTCTGGAACCTCTTTTTAACACGTTAAAAAGAGGGGGAAAAGAAGATAAACATTTGAAGGCACACATATTTAAATCAAATTCATCAGTGGAAAATCTACACAATTGCAGGCCTGCGTATTCTGACTGGTAGAAAATCAACACATTACGCTTATGTGTCGCTTATCTACTTAAAAATTTTCTGCGCCTTGCAAAGGATAGGAGCGTTTAAATGTCCAAAAACAATGGGATGAGCTCCGTTCCACATTCTTTTGATTCAAAGTCTTTTTTTAATAATTTCATTGAAAAGTAAAAAGTCATTAATGACGGACAGACAGCGAATTCGTTCGCATTAAAAACACAAACAACATATGCTGATTGTACACACGTTTTATTCTCATAAATGACAACATGCACTGAACTTTTTTTTTAAATGTCTTCAGTTCATTTTATGCAAATATCTACACTCAGTGTTAGACATTGGTTATCTGTATATTCCTTGCTGCTGTGGCTCTCCTTGAAATGCATGTCTAATAAATTAACCTTTAAAAATGTAATTGCTTAAACATTTTTTGCTGCAGTGAGTCCGTGGATTATATTTCTTAGCTTTCAGGTTCTGAAATTCTACTGCAAACCCCCTTCCACGTGGAGGAATAAGTAATATGTAGTTGCTCGTTTAGCAATGAATCCTCCAATAGTTTAAGCTCTTATTAAGTCTAATCAAAATTAGCAACGGTAGACAAAGGTTAGTGACTGTTCCTTGCATTTTGGAAAACCAATTCTTTCTTTTTTCTGTGTTATGGCTTTGGACGCTAGGCACACGGCACACTATGCTTAAGGATATATTTTATTATGAGCGTTTACCCATATCCAAATGTTTCCATAAAGGCAAAAATGTGTTTTTTTGCCCGAATCTCTTTCCCATCGTGCACGTAGAAAGGATTTTTTTTTTTTTTTTACTCCATCGTCATTTAGAGCTCCATATAGACAAGAAACCTTGTGAGAGCCATCTGCAATCTGTCACCATTGTCACGGCACTTCTCTGATAATCTAAATTTACAGTAAACTGTCAGCAAAGATGTATATTGGTCAAATAGGCCTTCAGTTCCGTGAATATGCTCTGAAAGCACCCTGCCCTTGTACAAAGCTTATTTTGTCCGAGAATAAAATTAAGGAAAGATTTCTGAAACAGAATGGGGTTTAAATACAAAATTATGTGTACAATGTAAGTCAGTATCACGTAATCCAAATACTGTCCATTAGTCTACTGTCCACTGAATACTTTGACACTATACAGTAGCAGGACCTTACAATATATATATACATATATATATATATATATATATATATATATATATATATATATATATATATATATATATCACTCACACACCAATTACGCCTAACATTATGACAACTGGTGAATGAATGAAAAGTTAGCTCTCAAAACTTTGATTCACTTTAATATGAAAAAAGGCTTTCATAGAGTAATATAAAAATACATATAGCAACAAGTAGAATGAACTGTCCATCAGAAGTCGGTTTTCACACAAGAATAACTTACAGTAAGTGGATAATAGCCGATCTGAACTGGCCCATATTTATACAAGGTATATATATATATATATATATATATATATATATATATATATATATAATAGAATGGCAGTGGACTGTAAATTTAGATATCATGTGAAGTCGTCTTACCCGTTGACATTATGTTGACATATTGCCTCTCAGGTGGTCTCTTGGCCATAAGGATACAGTGGATCTTTGGCGCAAAGTACAGCAGCTGCCATTTACAATGAGTTAGGTGCAGGAGAGCCTGTGAGATTCATAAAGTAGCAGCTTTGCCTTGCAGCAACAGTGTGCTAACAAGAAAAGAATGGCAATTTGTTTCGAGAGAGAAAAAAGGCCTTCGAGTTTTCAGTCCTCCGCAAGAGCATATCCAAAATCTAGAAGTTTAGTTATTGAGAAAAGCTGAGAAAAAAATCATAAAAGAAAGTAAAACATATACTACTTTAGCCGATCTGCAGTTGATCTCTTTAGTTTTGAGGTCCCTCTTTTAAATGCAAACTTCTATCTTCTGATCTATGTCATGCAATGCAGTAGTAGTTGGACGTGTGAGCTTCTTAAATAGCTCTAGGTAATTTTGCACATTTAAAACTCTTTTGGGGGACCATCCTGGGCGCTGACCCGCGCTAAGTGCTCCCCCCAACCCAACTACCCAAAGCTGAACAGAGCCCGCAAAACTGAAGTCCAAGTCCGGGGTGAACCCCGGGTCACTGCGTCTAACAGATATGAAAATGTCGCCTCTTTGGAAAAAGGGCACGCCTTGTTGTTTAACAAAGACTGTCAATGGGCAAGATTAATCAGAAACAAAATGGAAACGGTGTCACTATGGGGTCAGGCAGAAGTTATCTCTGTTTAGGGGAGCGAATAGAATAGAGGGGGGACGAGAGAGAGAGAGAGAGAGAAAGAAGAAGATAAAGAAAATGGGAGAGAAAAGAAAGCTTAAAATATTTCCGAAAATTTGGCCTCTGGTTTCTCCATGCAGAGGCCTTGTTGATGTGGACAGCGTGGATCAGCTTTATGAAGAGCTGCTGCATCTTCAAGAAACTCAGATAAAGTGTGGAAGTCACCTCGGACGTGGAGAGGAAACTGGGCCTGGACGTGATGGCTGCCGGCGAGATGAACGGTCAGAGACTTTTATATCATCTAACAAGCAGTCAGGAAAACAAGAAATTATACTTTACATTTTATGATTCCAGATCATGTTATTATTATTATTATTATTATTATTATTATTATTATTATTATTATTATTATTATTATTATTATTATTATTATTATTATTATTATAGGTTTCTTGGTAATACTGAGCACACTGGACTTTTCTTTAACTGTTACTGTTACAACGCAGGACTGCACTGAAATCTGTGCAAACTGCTCCTTATAACGGTTTTAAATACTTCAAAATTTATTCAGAATTAGAGAAAAATGCTCAGGTATAAGTCATTTTTGCTGTGCAGACTAGTTGGAGCTGGCAGGTCTTACTGTACGTGCAGGTTTAAAATCACAATGTTTTGTTTTGGCATCTGGCTGTAATGCAAGACAGGTGCCTTCACGTGTTTGTCCGCTGTTTGGACGAGCTTTTCCCTGACATGTAACGCACAGAGGCTGTTAAGCCACAGAATGCGTGCAAGTAACACTTAGCAAGTTTGCAACGTGATATTATCAAACAAACAGACCAGGAATAGCTTCAGATCACTGCCATGTGCTGGCGAATAAGGGGGAAAGTGCAATTTCGAGTTTTTAATGCAACAGCACTCGCCAAAGGAGGTGTCGTGCATTTATACACATTTGTGCAACTTGAGCAGCTCGTGCTTTTTTTTATTTGCAGCATATGTGTGATCTTCTAGGTTTTTATAGACAAGCAAGCTTTATGCGCATGCTTTGATGCTCGCATAGAAGCGGCTCGTCAGTGCTGGGAGTAAAGCTTCTGCATTCACCGTGCCTTTGTCAGTAATTTGAAGGCTGTTATATTACACAACACTACAGTTTGCATTGCTGTGCTGGCCTTTTTTTCTTTTCTTTTTTTAACCCCCCTGCAGTTTCTCTTTATTAGGATGCAACAGATTAAAACTCCAACAACCTCTTTCCCTGTTTGTTGGAAATGGCGTTTTGTTTACGAAAAAAACCTTAAGGGTTTGAATTTCATATCTACTTTCTGTTTCAAGGGAGGCGGATTGTTTTAAGCGCAGGAAGCCTCGCCCGCATAAGTTTGGTCCCGTGCAGTAAACAACTTAGTTGATTGGTTTTGCTTTATATACCGTGATTTAATAAGGAAAACACTAACGTAAGCCAGTCCAAGCAGTGTTGGTGGTGCCAGTGCCATGCTTTCCATTGGTTCCTGTTTACATGATGCCCACAGGACACGCCGTGATTGGTGGCTCTTCACACGTGACCAGGCAACTTTGTACATTTGACAGGGAGTAGGAGGGTTTTGTGGAGATCAGAAAAACGACAGCGCGATAAAAATTAGTATTGTTGCACTTCACAAATTAATGACCATGAGTTCCTACTTGATAAACTCCAACTATATCGAGCCTTCCTTTCCTCCATGCGACGAATATCAGCAGAGCGGATACATCCCTAACCCCGGTGATTATTACGAGCGGCCAAAAGATACGGGTTTCCCCCATCACGAAGAGCCATCCTATCCGAGGTCAAACTACACAGAATCGGGATACGATTACGGTAACGTCCCCGCCACCGGACTCGACGATTTCAACGATGGGCATCACGCGCAACCGCAACCGGTTCCACAGAGCCACGGTCCTCGCCTCACGGCGGCCCCAGACGGTGGCGCAAACGCCAGCAAAGACTGCAGCCTCGCCACTGAAGTCTATCCCGGCGTAGCGAAGGGCAAGGAGCCGGTGGTCTATCCTTGGATGAAAAAGGTCCACGTTAGCAGCGGTGAGTTATCATCACGGTTAAATAACTGAACCACTGAGAAACAACCACTGGAACACACGCAAGCCTATTGAGGCAACACTAGTAGCAGCCCTTACAACAGCAATTTACGACTATCGAGCAGCAGGGTCGGTAATTAAGGACCCTCGTAAATTTTATTGCCTGTGTTCGTCTGTCGGGGCCATGTGCCTTTGTTGCTTTTTAACCCAAACTACCTCCACCACTGGAGCCGAGCCAAAGTAATATTCAGCCCCGCTGTTTTTGTTAATCATTTCCTAAGCTTGATCTGTCCCTGGATGCGAGTACTTGTGCACTCGGCATCTCCACATTAAGGTCATGTCCGTAAACTGAAACAAGACAGAGTGTAGAACAAGCGACTGCAAATTTCCACCAAACCCACAAATTCGTGCACGATTTTCAAAGCTAGAATGTGTCCAGTGGCGGATTTAAGGGTTTTGGAGTAAACGCAATCAACCTGCATGTAACACCTGCTTGCCTCCCTGTCTATGGCTTTCCCCCCTCCCAGTCAATGCCAGTTACAATGGAGGAGTGCCCAAGAGGTCCCGCACTGCCTACACCCGCCAGCAGGCTTTGGAGCTGGAGAAGGAGTTCCACTTCAACCGGTACCTGACCCGGCGCAGGCGGGTGGAGATTGCTCACACCATGTGCCTGTCCGAGCGCCAGGTCAAGATCTGGTTCCAGAACCGGAGGATGAAATGGAAAAAGGAGCACAAGCTTCCCAACACTAAGATTCGATCCTCAAGCTCGGCCTCAGCTTCAGCCTCGGGGGCCCAGCAGCAGCAGCAGATCAAAACAGGCCAGCAGCTTGTCCCCACGCCGTGCACCGCAGGTCTATAGTGCATGAACGAACCCCCCATCCCTGAAAACCCCAATCCAGACTGAGATGGCAAATAACACAAGTGGAATTTGATGGACCGATTCTCAGTATTTTACACACACACATGGTGGTATCTCTTTCACCTTGCCTCTGCTATTGGGCCCCTGTCACGTCCTTTGTGCCCTTACCCCTCTCTCCGGTCGTCCTCGCCCTCATCATATAAGCTTGAAATTCACCTTTAATTGCCACGGTGGCAACTGAAGTGTTTATATATTTGTTTATTATTATGAAAGAAGGATAATGCACATCAAACTTGGATGAAATGTATAATTGCAGTTAAAAGTGAGTGAGGTAAAAAAAGTAAGTTTGACCTCATTTTTTCTTTTCAATGTTCTCTTTGATATTTCCTTTTCTTTTCTTTATTGTTGCTCATGGAAAAGTTTTAATATACTTGAAAGATATTTAGCGAGACTCTATAGATGCCAGTTAGAAAACCACACGGCATTTTATTTCTCAATTTTTTAATTTTTTTATTTTTTTTTAGAGGCATGGCATCAGTCAGAGTATAGCAGTGTAGTATGTGTGTGTTCGAGTGGGTTGGTTTACTGTTGAATGTAGTCCAGGTGACTTTCACATCTAATGTACATAGACAAATCACAATGATGGCACAATAAGGAAAGCGTTTCGTCAACGTAAGTTTATGTTTGTTGGTGTCATATGGTCTAGTTTTATTTGTGCTATAGTGCGTCCATGTTGTGCTGTGTTCTAAACTGTGAATATTTGTATATGTTGTCTCAGTAATGGCCGTTGTGATGTAGGCTAGTTTAGAATAAATCTGTCCTTGTGAAATAAATGTGTGCTTCACTTATAAGGCTGACATGGCTTCGGATGTTTTGTCACCGCAAATACGAATTTCACTTTCACGACATTCAAGGTGCCATTTTTTTAAAAACTGATTCTCATTTGTTCATTTATATTTTTGTTCATATTTTTTGCAGAAATTAAAACTTTGAACTCACATTGTTTATTTTGGTTTACATTGAATTTCTATTCGGTGTGTGGACTATTGCGCTCTGGTTTTGCTTTTGGTAAGAAATCCAGCCATTTGAGATGCGTATAGTGGTCACATTGTGTTGCAGTCCCGAACAATTTGCCTTGCAACATGTTGGCAACATTGTGGCTGCGTTTTCTTGCACTTTTTAACACTTTGCCAGAGTAGAAAGAAAATATTTGCGATAAATGTTTTTTTTTTTACAGAAAGGTTTCATTTGATAGTATTGCGCACCTCCGTTTTAATACATTCACGGTTGATCCGAAAAGATATTTTCACATTACGAATGCGCAAAATCGCTTTAGAGTGAAACCTAAGAAATGCAATGCCATGAACAAACTTTGACAAAGTGAAGGCATGTCTTATGTCTTTTTGTTACTGCTGAGTGTTCTGAACGCCGTGCGCGTTTTCGTGGATTAGGCTGAGCTGTGACAGAGTATATCAGGCAGGTATCAGCTGATAGCTCCAAAGCTTTATAGGCTGTACTGACACGGGAATCAGACCAAACCCAAACTGTTAAATGTATCCGGCAACACATATTGTTCTTACTTGCCATTACGCGCTGTGCACCAGAGTGTGAGTGTTGGTCACTACCTGCTACATCCAAACAATAGAGAGTTCAGCTGGAGGACACGGCCGGCACTGGCCAATCACCGGCTTAGAGCACTTCTTCTGACCCTTGACCTTTCGACACACACAATGTTAAGACCATATATCAGCACCGAGAACTCCAAGAGCTTTTTCTTCTCATTTACGGGATACCCAAAGAGGGCGCGGAAACAAAAACTGTGATTGTAAGTGTGAATCGGAGGCATGAGACAGCTCTCCTGCAAATAATCACTGAAACGTGCCTGTCAGTGCACGAAGAAAGGGAGCAGATATGAGCAGAAACGGATAGATGTTATTTAGTATGCTGGCACTGATGGTTTTAGCCCACTGATTATGCCACTAACTGCACAGTGGATGGGTCTGCAATGAAATAAATGCAAAATTAATTGGAGTTTTTTTTTAATCCTCAGAGTGAGAAATAGATAGTTGTACATTTTCGTGTATGCTTTGCTTATTGAATGTTACCACACGCAATAAAAAAATGTGTTGTATGTTGCCGCAGACATCCTGAAGCTCCCCATTACTGTGCAGCAGTTGCTTCAGATATGGAAACTGTGCAGGAGATGACGCTGAGGCTGATTGGCACCAATTTTGCGCAGACTCCAAGAAGTCCAATTCTGCATAAATTACAGATTTCAAGTCATTTGAGTCGCGAATAGAGGTCACTTCCAATGTACTGAAATTTTAATTCGCCCGTTCACGTGACTCGCTGAATAATGAATGCCCCGGGGTCAGAAATAGATGTGAAATTCTGACTTATTTTCATTTGAAGTGATCCGCAGGGTGCGAGTCAGATCTCTTCTCCTCTGACAAAACTCTGTCCGCTGGACACAGACCGGCATGACTTGTGAGTAGACATGGTTGCTTCTTATTTTATTTTATTTATTTATTTTTTTTTAGCTTTGCAGTGATATCACAATTTTGCATACAATATCCCGGAAGTGCAGTTTGCGCCATGATCTTTTTGTGCATGTCACTGAATATTGCAATGGAAAGAAACCTTTCCTGTTATTATCGCGCTTTGCTCTCTATGGTCCTCAAATCAATTTTAAAATCGGATCCATATACATTTTTATTGTTTGGAAAATATACATATATATGCCTTTGACATACAGGGTAGCCGTAGCTCAGGTATTCGAGCAGACGGGCTACTAATCGTAGTGTTAGAAGTTCGATCTCCCGACCCCTCCACACGTGCCGAGGTGTCCTTAGGCAAGACACCTAATCCCAAACTGCTTCCAGTTGAAGGCTAGCACCGTGCATTGGAGCTTAGGTGCCAAATTGCAAAGACAATGCATAGCGCTTAGTTTACCAAGTACTATGTAAGTGCAGACTATTTAGCCTGCTTACTGGACCTCCTATGGACAACAAGAACAAGAGCATTACGATGGTCACATTCAGTCTAAACTTTGCTTTTAAATACAGATTTTAACTGAACACAAATCTGTTGTAAAATAATTAATACACATATAAGTGCAGAGGTAAAATCTACTGCGTGTGTTTCTGTGTCTCTCTCTGTGTGTGGCAACTGAGACGCTTCTATGCAATACAATTTTAATGAACCAAAATAAACAGTCAGTATTTATGTTGGCAACGTTCAGCTCCAAATAACTGCATGCACTAAACCACGCATCCCAATAAAAATAAATAAAAGTAATATAATATTAATAGCAATCTCGAATGATGATAGCAAATATTAAACAGCGTTATTATTATATTGCTTTAAACCCTTAAGTGTAAGAAATAAATGGAAAATTCAGTAAGAGTGAACACAATAGTCAAGTTATTATTATAACTTGTCCGTAAACTGTCCGGAACGGTATTTATTATTATTATTATTATTATTATTATTATTATTATTATTATTATTATTATTATTGTTGTTGTTGTTGTTGTTATTGTTGTGAACGTAAGGCTATTTCCAAAATTTACTTGCAACTAAAGCTTGCTGGGTCATTTCCAATAAAAAAAAAGCCAGGAGTCTGTTCAACATGTAAATTAAAATATCTTTATTACAACAATCTCATGCAGAAACATGTCAGTCGTCCTAGTCCGCCACAGTGTTGGTGTGGGCTCATCAGAGGTGGCTCCCCTCAGCTTCAGGCGTTGAATTTTGCTTTAGCCTTGATGTTGGGCTGTGTAAACCTCGCAGAAAGAGTTATCTTGGTCTGAGAGTGTCGGTAACCCAAGCCCGGCTGTTAAGAGCTCCCAGTGTCAACATTGTGGGAAGATATGGACCGCCGTCTGGCTAATATCCAGAGGTCTCTGCCTCTAACTCCTCTTCGCTGACAGTGATAAGGAGCCTTGATTTGTGTAAATACCTCTGATACAGTTGTTTAATGCGAAAACAGCCCGAGATTTAAAACATAATCAATCAGCTACTTTTGGCTCAAGGAGAAAGTTTTAACTGCTTTATTGTGCTTTGTTTTCTTCTTCTTCTCCCGAACAAAATGCAAATCTGGAAAGTAGTAGGTTAGGAAAAAAAAGTGAAATCAGTAGGCTACCAGCTGAGGACTTTTGATTTCCAACTTCTCCTTGTTTTTGAACTCCAAATAACAAGACTCCATGCCTCTGTCCTGGGTCAGGGAAAAGTTCAGGTGCGGTGGCAAAAGCTGGCGTAGGGGTTGTCTTCCAGAGCAGGGCCGTGTCAAGCCATAAATCCGCTGACAGCTTCAAATCTACAGAAGACATTAAACAAAATTAGCATTTGCTTTAACAAAGGAAAGAGAGCCCATCTCTTCACATTCATGCTTCCAAAGTCTAAAGTGCAAATTTAGCCTTCTTTCTCTTAACTCTTATCCTCATTTTTCTTTCTTTTAAGAAATAAATGTTAAATGTGAGGAAGGTGAGCTAATAAGAGGGGCTCTTCCTCTGCTCCTGCCTTTTAAAAGTTTACCGCTCAAGTTGTAGTTTGAGAGGACAAAAGCTGATGTGGGAGTGGGGATGCTTTCTATGTCCGCCCCAAATGATTAATAGTTGTAGTGGAATTTTTTCCACGCCCGCTGCTGCTTCAGTGTTGACGGAAAACAAGCGCCAAACGGTGCCGTGAAGTACAAAAGCTCTTCCAGGCTGGGATTTTTGGCAGTACCTGGAATGTTTGAAGGCGGATGTATTTCACTGTGGTACATTATTTATATAGAAACTGCTTCATATCAAGGCAGACATGGTGGAATGATAATTTTTAAAAAAAATCCCCCCACAACCCTTAACCTTTGCGCCAGCTTGTAATTTCAACCATCACTCAGCTGTTCATAGGAAACGCGTAAGTGCATGTAGGTCTAATGGGGGTCCATGTACTGATCAGCGGGGTCGAGCAGCCGCGCTTTGGTCACCTCAGCTCCGCTTTCCGCTCTCTGCTGACTGACAGGCAGCCCTCACATCCACCAAGACGCTCAGCCTCCTTCATGTAGGACAGGTAAACGTGTAACGTGTTTGTATTTGTGCAGACTTTGCTGATGGAGGACCAGAGGCTGACTAAGTGGTGCCAAAGCACGAGTCTGACAATTAGGACTTGGGGGGCGATATTGAGTTGAGTTTTCTGCAAGGCTCCTCTCAAACCTGACTGTGTTGTTACAGAGAAGGAAAAAAAAGCACATTCACTGCCAGCGAGGAGTAATTATTATTCCACTCTTAAATTATATTTAGTAAGGTGTGTGTGTGTCAGTTTTAGAGGTGGGGGTGCCATCCCCATGCATAACGCGAATTATTACTCCGCAAAACACTCTCGTTACAGTGTGGCTCGGGGCTGCTGTGCACTCGAAGCTCAGCATAATACGGCAGGATTAGCTCTTTCAGCTGCTAACAGGCACCAAATATATGGCACTTTAAAACTGACAGAACAGTCTTTACCCCTGAATGGGCGACACGTGGAAAAAAAAGAAGCTGCTTCCCCTGCGAGAGGCTTGCTCCTCTGCCAGATACATTGCAGTGTCACATACCCCTCTTTTTTCTCCCTCCAAACTGATCCGTTTCTCCTCGGGGGCAATGACTGCCTCCATTAATGATTCACGGGCTCAAATAAAAGGGATTTAAGTTGACGTTGCGTCACGTGAGCGCGGCGCATAATACTGCGCGGTGTTATGGCACTGGGAAGAAAACCGGAGCCCTGGTCTGGCCATATGATGCAGATTATATGCGGGTTACCCCCACTTTCCGCGAGGGGAGTCCTGGCTTTGTAGTTTGTTTATCCAGGGGAGGAAAAAAGAAAGTAGAGGCAGTCTGAGAGAAAGAGGATTCCGGGTTTGTGGATGTATTCTGCTGTCACGGACGGATATGTTTTTCCACGCGGACGGAGTCAGAGCTCGAGCTTTGGGAGGATGGATTTTATTTTGAGGTATTTCCGCTGATTGTTCATTACTGTCGTGAGTTATTGCTGCGCGAGGCAGAGGTCAGTAACAAAGGGTCCAGGGCTTCTTCTTTTTTTATTTGCAGGGAGATCAAATTGACACATATCAAGAAGCTTCATTTATGTATTAATATCTCAGTTATCACAGCTAAAAGAGCGAAGCAAATACCTTAGACCAGAGCGATTTATACAGATTGTACGCATATCCATTTAAGGATTTGTCTGGGTCATTAGGGTTGAGACATTGTTCCAGTTTATGCTTGTTTGCCCAATGCTGTGATAAATGCAGCTTAAATTTCAATCCAAAACTTTAAACAGAGGCGCGAAAAAAAAGGGGGGGGGGGGGGGCAGAGAAAGAGAGATTTCAGTTTTAATTGCTGCTTTAACAGCGTGAGCTATACCGTTTGGATTAAGAGGCCTGTGTTGTAAATACAGCAGCCATTTAAATATCGGCTTCCAAGCAAAAGCTAAATAAATAAATAATAATAGTCAAAGCGCTCGGAACCTCTGTAAAACAAAACATCTCGTTGCTTTACGTTTTTGTGCGTAAATCATACATCAAGATGAGATCCGTGAAAGAAAAAAAAAAGTATAGGAAAGCGGTGGGGTTGTGTCGCTCCGCCAGGGAAACGAGGATATAATGGAAGACGGAGTGCCATCCAGGACCGGGCGGCCGCTCTGAGGTCACGGCGCTCCTGCTTGATTTATGGGCGCGGGGACTTGGGGAAGATGGTGCGGCAGAGCTAATGACTATTCGATCCATTTGTGGAGAAATTGCTTGCCGGCCAGCAGGGAAACAACAACTGCGTTATTTGCATATAGGCCAATTTTTATGTTATTATGATTTTGTGCTGATAATCAGCCGTTTGTGGCTGTAACACTGTTTGTTCACGAAGAATATCAGAATTTGGCCTTTTACTTTCTGTTTTCTATTTTGTGTATTTGTTTTTCATAGACTGACATGGTCTGTGTGTAAGTCTGTGTTTTTATGTTAAAATGAATTAAAATTGACTGCTTCCTTTAAGCTGTAAAGATATCTTTACTTAACTAAAAATAGCTTGTTTTTGTTTTTGTTTTTTTTTTTAAAAAAAAAATACGTTTCATTGAATCCTGCAGTTTAATCAAATAATCCCAAATAAAAGATGACTTAATTTCATTTGTTCTTTTTTATTTATTTATTTTTAAAGATTTATGTTTGACTTTTATTTTTTAAGTCATGACGCGCGGGCCTAAACAACGCACGTATAACAACAATTGCCTTATTATTTATAATTAAATTCGATCTTAGCAGTATATTGGAGCCCTGGATTTAAAATAAAACCCACACTAATTTAATTTACAAAATCGTTAAAATGTTGGATCATTCTCCGTGAAAATGTAAATATTTGTTCTACTCCTCGTTGCAGAATTCCAGCTTAGTAAATTCTGGCCAACGCACGGTCTCCCAGACACCTTGAACTGCCTTCGGTAAGTCCATATATCTTTATTGATTTGTGTTATGAATGCTTGATGGTGATATCCTTATTCAATTTCTAATAAGCACCACACACGCCCACCGAAGCACTCGCAGGGATAGAGAAGCAGCCTATGGCTTGTACATTTCCTTGTAGCAGCAATATGACCAGCCCGAGAGCAATAATTCCTTCTCTTCCACTTGTCTTTGTGGTGCAATTTGTCACTATAAAAGTGACGAGAGGAATCGCAGCTCTTGGAGCGGTGCCTTACTCATTTCAAAAAGCACTTTCTGTGAAAGCCATCTGCTTCTAGCTGCCACAGTTTACAGAACTGAAGTTTGTGAAAATATTTTTTTCTTTTATCAAAATTCCTTTCTTTCTTTTTCCTCTTTTCTTTTCTTTTTTCCTTCCCACATTTTGCGCCTTATTATGTCCGGCAGTATACGAGCCCTGCTGACTTTTAACCCTCTCCTCAGGGCCACATTAAAGAGAAAGTCGAATCAGCATTTTAGCACAACACAAAGAAGTAAATAATTATACAGACTGGCTACTTTTGGTTGGGGGGGCAAAAAAAAGCGCAGTTAGCTTAAAAAACCCTCACATGTGAATTTTTGGGTCCCACTCAACCTCCCACGCCGTCCGTGTGTTCTACAGTTTTTAATTGTGTCACTGAATTTTGTCCCAGAGCCTGAAACCAGCAGAGAAGCTGCAGCTCTGGACGTGTTTACAGCCCGGGGAAGCTGAGAGGACATAAATCTACTTTTCTCAGGCTTTCTTTTTGGCTGCAAAAGACAGCATTAATATGCTGAGGGATTCCCCCTGCTGCCGCTCTCTTCTCCCCTGGTCCTCGCTGCATGTCCTCCACTTTGCCTTTTGGTGATGAAACTTGTGCCCATTTTTCACACCATGCTCCTGGAGGGGGTTGATATAAATCGAATACAGCTTTGATCAGCCATGCTTTCATAAATCCCAGCTATTTGAAAGCACAACTATATATACATATATGTGTGCGTGCGTGTGTGAGAGCGTCTCGGCGTGTATTTCGGTATTTATTTTATTCTCGTGTTAAAAAGCCATAAAGGGCGTACCTGGCGCAGAAAATGAAAACGCACTGTTGTCTCCTTTTTTTTCGCCAAAATGTGCAGAAATGCGGGTTAATGATCAAGCCGTGGATAGAAGCCCTTTATGTCCCATGGAAATGGAAATGCAGCATGGTCGGGGCCTGATTATTCCTTTGTATTCCACCTCACTCTCTCTCTCTCCCCCATCTCATTCACTGGGTTCATAATTCCACTGCAGGCCACGGAGTACATAATAACAGAAAAGATTTAAAACACTTTAGGGAAGGACTGTGCTATTTTTGTAGAGATATAAATATATATATATGTATATATATTTTCTTCTAGACGCACTACCTCATTTGGTTGGGGGAGGAGGAGAGGCAACCACTTGACTTGAACAGGCTTTCCAAGGCGCTACTTCATTTGCATAATTTTTCTTGTCTATGGTGACGCTCTGGTTCGGGGCAGTTCACTGGTGACTGCATGGTACTAGTGAAGGATCACATACACCAGCATAGCCTTGGCCGACTTTAATATTGCTATGAAGCCCTGGTCATAGCTCTATAGCAGGACGATACATTCAATCTTGGGGCCAGATAAGTCTTATCTCGTTGACCCGACAGCTCACGCCTGCTTTCGTAATCTCGGTTTACCCGTCCACGTCGAGTAGGAAAAAAAGGAAAAGAGGAAAAAAAAGGGGGCTTCTCTTGGCTCTTCCTTTTTTTTTTTTTTTTTGTTGTGGCTGCTAATGCTCGGTGTATGGCAGGGCGCAGTCTGCTACCGCTGCTTCACCCAGTCAGCCCTGTCTTTAAACTTTTCTCTGGATTACTGCTTTGATCGATTTCGTCGCTGAATGAGAAAATATTGCTTGGTGCTCTGCATTCGTCGTAAGAGGATAAGGTAAGCAGGCCAGGAATAGGCTCCCTCGGTTGTAAATGGCTGAGTTTGTATGTCGCGCGGTGATTTATCACCGTATGACTTAGATCTCGGTTCAGGAAGAGTTCACACACACACACAGTCAGGCGGCCGGATTTCTCCAGCGTGGAGCGGAGGGGCTGCGCAGAGAGCTCAAGTCTGTCTTTTGTCTCTCTTTTCTCTGCCGTTTATGACTATCGCAATGGTTCGCCTGGAGATACACACCACAGAGCTTCGTGATATCTTTTCCCGGTCATCACGAGTGCAGACACGGTGAAGACCTTTCAGTCTGCGGTTTAACAGCGCTGAGGGCATTTTGAAACTGATTTGCTTTTTGTTATTGTATGCAGAACGGCACAGGCCAGAATTGCTCGACATTTACATTTTCCGTGTGCTCATTTTATGATGATGTATCGCATAGTTATGTGTCTGCTTCGGGGCTATGGATTATGAAACATGCAAGAGGGCTTCTTTTTTGTTTTAAACCCTGTTTTTAAATCATTTTTATTGCCCGGGTAACTTTTGCTATCAGACATAAAACAACCCGACTCATCAGTTAAAATCTCAACTGTGTTAAATGCAGTATATATATATATATATATATATATATATATATATATATATATATATATATATTTGCTTTATTCAAACGATGTATAATGGCTAAATCTATAGAATCTACAGAGTAGACAGCAAATGCGAAAATGAATGGGAATATTTTATTTCTACTGAAAATCATTAGCTTAATAATAATAATAATAATAATAATAATAATAATAATAATAATAATAATAATAATAATAATAATAGCTGTTCAATCCACTGTTTCATTGTTAATGTCCCATTAATGTCCCATTATAAAAAGATTTCCCCCAAAAGAGCAGTGATGTGTGTCTATCATAGTTTATAGTCTCTCCCCGAGGTTACCTACGTGAATTATGGTGCTCCAGCAGCAGCCTCTAGCTGTACCATCCCCGGGTTTCTGTCTGCTTAATACTTGCTTTGTTAGGGCTTGGCTGCTCACCGGGCCGCTCATTCCGAGCGGGCAGTCCCGGCTCACTGACCCCCCCGCCCTCATATATCACCGCGACCGGCCGCCGCGCAGACAGCGACAGCAACCATTATTATGGGCCTACTATGGAACAAAGTTCAAACCATGGGCATGGAGATGCACGGACGCCGGCCGGTTTTTCAGGTTTCCTCGGGGCCCTTACATTTTTTCTACTATTACGAGGAAACGTAGAAAAAAAAGGGGGGGAGGAATAAAAAAGAGACAGACTATGTGGCAAGCTCAGGGATATTTTATTCTCTTAAAAATGATTAATTTTTTCTAAAAGTAAAAAATAAAATGGGTTGAAAGTTTGTGGATCCGACGGTATGTTTTTCACTCGCTATACAGGAAATTAGATACACCGTTGACAGCCCTGTTGGTAGAATAACAGTGTAAAAGAAATATTATTTTCCTGTGTGGTAACTCTCTAACAAGCTATTTCCACAGCGCATTTCTCCATAAGGCCTACTCTAACTATATTCTGCTTCACTGTTAGTTAGAATCAAATATTTTATAACGCCACCCGGCGTCTTTTCGCGTTTCTAAATGATTTGACAGTCTGAAATGCTTTTAAAATGGTTTTATGTTCGCCACAGATGGTAATACAAGGTTAGAGCGTGCCTCTGTGCCCCGTGTAAGCCATAAGGTAAACGGTAATAGTCCACAGAATTGTTGGCCCTATCTTGCCTCCATAGTCTCCTGTGTCAGGGCTGCATTGAAAAGTAAGATGGATCGCCACCATTTCTTCTCCTCACAGTGCTTCTTGTAACCCTAGGTTCACCCAAGGAGGCCATTGGCGGAGAGGCGTCACGTGACCACGGGGTGCCAATGTTATTCTACAAGGGTGTCAAGACCCTGTCAGTTTCTGAAATAAATATTGGGAAACGGCGAGATGCAAAAGGCAACCTACTACGACAGCTCCGCAATTTACAGTGGCTACCCATATCAAAGCGCAAATGGCTTCAGTTATGATGCCAATCAGGTCCAATATCCCCGGGCCTCTCATGTGGAAAGTGAGTACCATCGACCTGCCTGCTCCCTGCAGTCTCCTGACGGCTCCGTGGCTTTGCAAAAGCCGGGGGAGATGGCGGAGAGCTGCGACAGGACCACAGCCATTCAGGCGGCGCAGTCCAAGGTTCATCCCGAAAGCAATCAACCGCAGGTGCCGGTATCAGGCCCACCCCCTCCCTCACAGTCCCCCGGTGCTATCAGCCAAAACACAAGCAACGGATCCAACCAACCAGTCAGTGCCAAGAACGACTCCCCGACCTCTACCGCTCGCAGCAAGCAGATCTTCCCCTGGATGAAGGAATCCCGTCAGAACACCAAGCAGAAACCCACCAGTAGCTCCAGTTCAGGTACTCACTGCATTAACATGACTGCTCCTCTAATATCCACACTCTTTGTTGGTCTGCAACCAGAAAACTGCTCATGTTTGGTTTAGAGAGGATGCAATGCACAAGGGGGTGAGCAGGTAAGGGGTTACGAGGAAAGGGGGGTGGGCCCACAACAGAACAATACTTCCCCTGGGAAGGTCACAATGGTGTGTTTTCTGCATCGGGGACAGGGAGTTGTTAAATGTTTTAAATCATTAATAATCAGTGTGTCATTGAATTACATTGCTATTGCTGTAATGTATAAGTACCATAATCCCACACATACCCTTTACTATTACATTTATTTATTCTACACTGCAGTTGTAGTAAAGTGCAGTGTAAAATGACAGACTGGCTACACTGCATCCTGGTCAAAATCTGTAAGGATTGTTACAAATTATTTGCGCAATATGACGTTTTAGACTGCGGAAAAACTGTATGCCACATTAACAATAGATATCACCATTTGTTGTCTCTTTTGCCCTGCAGCTGACCTGTCCCTACTGTAAACACACCTCTCCTCTGATCTCATAATGGTCCTGGACAGACAACAAACACACACAACAGTTGTTTCAGTTTGTCCTGCTGTTTTGATTAGCGAAAAACTCTGTGGGTCAGTGTGCATGTGTGGGAGATGGTCCGTATTTACTTAGAGGAAAGCTAAACATTTCGAAATGCACACCTTCCCACGAACTTCTTATTTTGTAAATTCAGTGGCTATATGCTTTAATTTCGGTGTGCAGGTTATAGTGTACCTATAGAAGCAAAGGCGCGTGGCTCGATGAGTATCAGGAGAGGTTTTTTTTGTGTGTGTGTGTTTTTTTAACAATCCGTAAAAAGTCCCAACCCTTTACGCACGTTCATGCACGCAAGGTAGAACCTGCTAGTTTTGACGCCAGGGAAATTCGGGGTCAGGGGTTCTGAGTTTAGCTCTGGGTAGTCAACACTTCTTCCTTTCTGTAAAAATAAATGGGTAATAATCTAATGACATTCCAGGATCTTACCAAGTGCAATCGCTGAACTGCAAGGCAGTGTGGCGCTTTTCATTAAGTTTAGTTATTTCAAGTGCAGCAAAGGTTTTTTAATTTGTTTTCAGCATCACATAGCCGATTTATGGAAACCCTTGATGCACGTTCAAGGTTTATAAGAACGGCAAATCTTATTATTGAGATCTCATTGTCAAGATGAAGACACTGTAGTGGTTTGAAGAGTCTTATTTTTACTTCCATAACGAAGAGTTAATTTCAGAATTGCTTTCAAAGACCTTTTGCAAGCTGGAGGATTTTCTTAATAAATTAAGCAGCAGTCTTCAGTGAATGTGTAATGCTCATAGCTTTGTTACGCCGTTAAGAAGTCTTCATGACGTATGCAACATATAAAAGCCCAGGCTTTATAAATAAACAACTTTGGAAAGTCCTTTACATTTTACGCAGATACTCATTCCAGTACCTCTTTGTTCACTGGACAACTCAGGCCGGATCGGGTGGATCAGGGCTCTGTTTTTTTATTTTTTATTTGTTTTGTTTAGTCAAGATGCAAAGCAGACTGGTTTCAGCCTGAATGGTGCTTGGAAGGGTGTGTTAATGAGTTCGAAGAACGCCCGGAGCTTCCAGTATTTGTCAGAAAAATAATTTATACGCACCTGTTACTCACGTAGGAAAGATTCATAGTGCTTGACACATACGTTACAGTTAGCATCTTGCATGACCTAAACTAAGTGGCCTTTTAAAAATCAAGTCGTCAAAAAAGTAAAACTAAACCGATCCGGTAATAATCGTGTGATTCTAAGGCATTACGTCAAATCCACGTGATCACGTATTTCTCATCCATAACATAACACAATGGACCAGATTATGTCATCCTGCATTGCTATTACTTAAGATTTGGGCGAAAGGCAGTGATAGTTATTAAATGTTGGCCGCCTGCCATAACAGTAAGTAGACTAGCACCTTGCAATTCTGCAGCCAAGATCCAGCCTCTTAAGCTTATCAGTGAGGGCAAGGCGAACTGTTTTATATACACCCTGAGGAATGCATAATGCTTGTGTTTGCATTATGTGTGAGCTACCCTGCAACTATGGGGGGAAATGAGGGTCAAGATGTTTTAGTAGTAAACCTGAGGTTACCTGATTCCATATCAGATACTGAGCCATTATTGTCCAGTTGCACTTTTTGCTTTGCAGTCTGTGAAGCTGTGCATGTGACTAGCTGGCTCATGGAGCCTTGATGATAACTCCTGTGATTTGCCATAGGGGAGTGGGTTTATTAGAAATATTGAGATGTTTGGAACATATGCACATACGCACGTTATTAGTGTTACTGATCATTATGATACATATTTAAGCGGGCAAACTTATTTAGTAAACTCCCCAGTCAACACCACCGCCCCCTCCTGATCACAGAGTTTGCTAACAGCTATGTGTTGTCACATGATGTCGCCTTCACTCTCCTGTCTTTGCCTCTGTACCGCTCTCTGTATAACGAATTACTGACTGACATCCTCCTCTCCTTCATCCTGACAGTGGAGAGTTGCCCCGGAGACAAAAGCCCTCCGGGGTCAGCAGCATCAAAGAGGGCCCGGACAGCTTACACTAGCGCTCAGCTTGTGGAATTGGAGAAGGAGTTCCACTTTAACCGGTACCTCTGCAGACCCCGGAGGGTAGAGATGGCGAACCTGCTCAACCTCACAGAGAGACAGATCAAAATCTGGTTCCAGAACCGCAGGATGAAATACAAGAAGGATCAGAAAGGCGTCGGAATGATGCCTTCTCCCGGTGGACAGTCCCCGCGCAGTCCCGTGGGCCCAGCTTCCGGTGCTGGCGGTGTGGGAGGCGGATACCTCAACTCTATGCATTCTCTCGTAAACAGTGTTCCATATGAATCCCAGTCGCCGAATTCTTACAGTAAACCTCATCAAAACGCATACGGTATGCCTACGTCATACCCCCCTCCTTTAAACAACTCCCTCAACAACTGCCCGCCCTCCCAGAAGAGGTATCCCGGGAACGACTCTGCCACGCCCGAGTATGACGCGCATCCCCTCCAAGGCAATGGCAGTTACGGGACGCACATGCAAGGCAGCCCTGTTTATGTCGGCGGAGGTTACATCGACTCAATGCCCAGTTCTGGGGCCTCTGTTTTCGGTCTGGCCCACCTTACGCACCCACCGTCCGCAAACATGGAGTATAATGGAGCAATCACAATGGGTAACAGTCAGCATCACGGAGTGTGTGATCCAACACCGACGTACACAGACCTAACGCCGCACTACTCTCAGGGAAGAATCCAGGAAGCGCCCAAACTGACGCATCTGTAGCAGCGGCGCTGCCTGGATCACTCCGCCCATTGTCTTATCCACCTCCAGACATATTACTGCTTTGTTTATGCGCCTCCTCACGGCTCCCACAATCTCTCTGCTTTTGTTTATGTTCCCTATAGTTTTTTTTCCCCCTTTTTAATTTTTTTGGTGTGTGAAGTAGCGTAGGAAAAATAATCACGACTTGCTTGAATTTGCTCGTGTCATTGTCTCACAGAGACCTTTATCTGGGCTGTAGGCGGGAGGGGAGGGGAGGGAGGGGGGCGCAGTATATGCATAGACTTATTTAATCTTTTTTTAATGTTTTCTAATCAAAAACTCAAACAGGGTATTATGAACACATGTTATCCATTTTCAATGTGAATGTGTCCGTCCTCTTATTTATCCGCAATTGAAGAATTATGTTTTCTCTCTTTTTTTTTTCTTTTTTTTGTTTTGCATTTTGCATT
Organism: Neolamprologus brichardi; assembly: GCF_056152115.1. Taxonomy (NCBI): domain Eukaryota; kingdom Metazoa; phylum Chordata; class Actinopteri; order Cichliformes; family Cichlidae; genus Neolamprologus; species Neolamprologus brichardi. The sequence goes on along the minus strand of NC_142124.1, from coordinate 21,364,948 downwards.
TTGTTGCACTTATGTGTAAGCGTCCTTCAAGAGCCACGAGTTGGGATTAAGAGGGAAAATACGTTTTCAGAAGCAAGGGTCATAAGCTTACAGGCAACCCCTCCCCCTTGCTTGTGTTTTGTTCCATTTTTTGGACTTTCTAATGTTATTTATTTTGTTTGGTGTGAAAGATGAAAGAGTCCTTTAGTATTATTTGACACCCCCTCCATCCTTGTGTGGGTAGAAGGTTGGTGGAAAATTTGCGTCTCGGCCCTTTTTCAGCCCATACATGTTAGTCTGTATTAGCTCCTCAGCAGCAGAAAACCCATGTTCCTGTTAGAGGCTGTTTCTATTTTTTTCTTCTTCGAAGGAGGTGTTTTATTTTTCTCAGCGAATGTAAAAGTCAATCAGTCATGCAATAAGGGTGGAAAAGAAGGACATATTACGTTAGCTGTTTCTTTATTGAAGTAATAAGAAACAAACTTTTTTTTCGATGTCATACATTCCATGCTGCTCCAGTTAGAACAAATAAATAAAAGAATTGAAATATACCGAAAGCATAGCCTTCGATTTTAATTTAGGCTTGGCAGAAGCATTGCACACGATCACAAATCACGAAGTGGACTAAAAAGTATAAATATACATCTTTAGGTTTCTCTGCAATAAAATGGAGGTGAAAAAAAATCTAATCAGTTTCCAAATATATAGTCAGGCAAATAGACGTAAAGGAAAAGAAACAAAAATGTTTTAACAATAACAAATCATAGAGTAGCCTATCACACATATAAAGTGGCAATATATTTTTATTTTTTCATACAACATAACGTGGAATATTGGCCATAAATATTATCCAATAACATGCAGGCAAATATTGGCAGATATAGTAAAAATGCGTAATAAACGATGCATTCTTTTTTGTTTTATTTTATTTTATTTTCCTCCCCTTCACTTGATTCGAGGTGAAGAAAACTCCAGGGTGGCCCTCTCCCCTCCTCTCATCTGCGTGGGCACATCCATAATAATAAAAATGTCACCGGGGCCCTTCTGGAGAATCTGCAAGAAGACAACAAGCTAAATGAGAAATCGTTTAAAAAATAATCCGCTGATATTTTCAGTCAAATGCGGTCAGAGAGGATACAGTCTGAACTAGAATCATAACGCGGCTTATTGGTCTCATTATTCTACAGATTTGCAGATGCCAGAGTTGTAAAGCCAGCTCGGTACGAAGCAGCTCCGTTGTGAAGATGGCTACAACAAAAGGAATTATCAATTCAAAAGTTGTTGTTTTTTTTCAAAAAAAGGACATTATATTCGTTTTTTTACTTTTATAAAATTAAAAAGGTGCTACAAGAATTACTGTTAGTATTATCATTTTAATATCTGTCTTAGAATTTTTGCAGGCATTTTCAGTATTTATAAATTTCCAGTATACAATAGAGACACAGCTGGAGCTAAAAGACTACACTTTGGGTGTGCAATTAACTAAATGTGGACAGTGTATACATCATTATGTTTAACATGCTCCTTTTATTTCGAAACCAATGTTTACAAGCCTACTTTTTTCTACACTTGCTACATTATTTGCTCTCTTTAATTTTGCACTAAATAATAATAATAATAATTATTATTATTATTAGAATTTCAGGCCAAACTGATTGATTTAAGTGGGCATGAACATTACTGGCCCTGACATATGGCTAGCAGGCAAAACTAGAACAATTGAACCATGGTCTGTCACTGCAAAAAAAAAAAAAAAGCTGATGGATTGAGTATTTCTGCATCCAACACAGCCACACACACGCAGACATCCACGCACACGCGTGCACGCGCTTTAACAACAAGGCAAAGATTTAACCCATAGGTAGCACGCTGATATAGTTTTAAGTGAAAGAGAAGACTTGGGCATCTTACATCCGTGGGAAAGTGGTTCTAAATCAGTCCTGCTATAAAGATAAGTGTGTAGGACAGGCTGGGGTCCACTAAAATGCAGCCACCCACTCCTTTTCTTTCACACAAAGCCTGTGCGTAATTCCCCCGAAAAAAGTCATCCGTCTTTGCCCCTAGCAACTCCGTCCGTCACCCCGCTTTCTCACATGCTACTTAAACGAAAAGTGAATGTAGTTTAAAACGCATTGAGAATTCAAAGATAAAAGCCAGGTGAACACGCTGCTTCGCCCTACTCACCGCTGGCGCGTTACCGCCTCCTCATAAAAAAGGAAATGGTGGCATCTCGTGTAGCTGGATTCGTATTTATCTTTAAAAATATCCCTCCAGCGACAGCTAGACTATGTCTGTGAACAGAAACTGGTTCTAATCTGAGGGGCCAGTGTTTCTCACCGGCTTCCTGCCTGCATTTGATCCGGCAGAGAGTTAGAAGCCTTAAATGTGTTGTGAGGGCACCGAGCTGTCAGACCTTTTGGCGAGTAAGATTGATCGCGCGCAGGCTTCCAGGACTCTTTGTTTGGTATATAAGCAACAAACTGAGAGAAGCCTACCACTTCTCTTCTTCCATCTCCTACTCACCGAGCCACTTTTTAAAAAATGAAAATACGGTATGTGCTGCCTAACGAAAAAAATATCACAAACGTGGTTTTCACAGATTATTCTGGAAGAGGCATGAAACCAAACACGGCGGGGAAGGGCAATTCAATAACATTTCCATCCGCATAATAACGCTGCAAATGGATTCGTTGTAAGTGGTCGATTGTAACTGTGTTTGCTTCATTGCAATTTCAGGTAGAAATGATAATGGGAATACAATGAGAGGCTTTCTCAGCACTGTAACCAGTGCCCTTCCAGTAAATCCAGGCTTAGCCCGTGGAGTGGCTTCCTGCTTAATATAAAAAAGGAACCGTTTCAAAGATGTGCAAAGGCAGTAATTATGGTAGATTTTAGTTATCGAAAATTGTGACCAACACCAACAATAATAATAAAAGAAAAAGCTCCTGTGGGTTTACTATAATATTTGTTAGTAGCTGCACGCATACGAGCGTGCATGACCTCGTTATAATACCTTTTTGTGGAGTAAACGAAACTGCTTCGTGCCTTAATATCATATCTGTCAAGTCAGCATAAAAAGCCTATAATAGTAATAATAATAATCATAATAATAACAAAAATAACACACGTTTGTGAGCGCATATGCATAACACATGCCTGTGTGTCCCTGCGCAAATTTCTGCACAATAGCTGTAAATGTTCAACCACTGTTATGGGTTGGTGAAATGGTCTGAACGTGCCATATCTGTCAGTATTAACTTTATGGATGGGCCTTTTTATTGCAACACATGCCAGCGGATGCACTGCATATGTCATTATTATGAAACCTTTAAAGAATCACATTCATCCTGGTGTCCACACTCACCTCACAGTGAACAGACTTCATTGTTGTGGTTTGTTTCTGTCGAGAAATCTCAAAATCAGTTTTGAGCGTTTCATTTTTTTTCCACCTCTGAAGGCTGACTCTTGATTGTATGAATAGCTGGGCTACTGGCGTGAAGTGTGTGTGTGTGTGTGTGTGTGTGTGTGTGTGTGTGTGTGTGTGTGGTGTGTGGTGGGGGCGTTCTCCACTGACATCCTCAAACAATACGAGAAAGACGAGAAAGAGGAGTGCACGAATCCGCGCACCCAGGCTGTGCTCTTTCCCTGTAATAGTGAGCGCGTCAGCCATTCTTAAAAAACACATTTTGTAGCTTAGTGGAGTGGACTGCAGGGCGAGAGGAGGATAAACTCAGCAGACAAAGATGTAAATATAAACAGTCGCCCCCCCCCAGCTGAGCGAGGCGTTCTTCACCAGAGTTTTGGATCAATCAGGCAGACAGTGGCTTCTTTTGATTAAACCCCAAATTGTCATTGGGCAGAGGTAATCATGTGACAGGCAATTCGGTCCAATTTCAACCTTGTCTCCATGAATTCAATAGTTTAATAGCAGCTCGGTCCCCATACGGCCGTAATCAGTGAAATAGAAAAAAAAACACCACAAGGAGATTTTTTTGATGATTTTTTTAATTTTTCGTCATCACTGAGCTGCAACATTTTTTAAGAAATACGCGTGCAAACTTTCCTCGGCTCTCAGGGAGAGGAGATGAATTACGAATTCGAGCGAGAGAGCGGTTTTATCAATAGTCAGCCGTCGCTTGCTGAGTGCCTGACATCTTTCCCCCCTGTCGCTGATTCATTTCAAAGTTCATCAATCAAGAGCTCGACGCTTTCACGCCCGACACTGATTCCTCCTCCCTTTGAGCAGACCATTCCCAGCCTCAACCCGGGCAGCCATCCGCGGCATGGCCGGCCTAGACACAGCCCCGACGGATGTAGCCCGCTGCCTACCGCCTCCTTACCCCCGGAGTACCCATGGATGCGGGAGAAGAAAGCCTCCAAGAGGAACCACCTGCCGACTTCCACTGCTACTACCATCTCCAACGGACCCGTGTGCTTCTCTCCGAAAGGTGGGTTATTTCAAAGCAGAACGAGCTGCTGTGATCTATCTTCACTCTCTGGTGCTAAATTGAAGACCTGCAAAGGCCCTTCCTCGAAACAACAAATAGGCTTTAAGTCGGTTCATTGTGGCAGATTTATGGTTGTTGCTTTGCAGTTATTGTGTGTGAAGCAATAAAAGGAAGCAAAAAAAAGTTTGGGTAAAGTTTGGTGATGTAAGATGATTTATTCCCCTAGCCGAGGCAGAGTTTTGATGTGTGACAGTAATGAAGAGTGATGGAGTGCCTTTGCCGAGGAGGGCAGCTGGAGCATTCATTAGTATCCCACACCAGCCTGGACCTCACTGCTTCTAAAGTGCACTGAGTTTAGTTCACGCTCACGCTGAGCCTTATTTTATCTATAAAACAATCTGATGAAGATGTTTACAGAGCGACGATTTTTTTTAGGGGGGTGGTGAACGCTGTATAAGTTTGGTTCGGTATAGCTCCAGCGGCCATTTTGCTGCAGCGTGCTGTGAGCCACTCTCTGGTGGACTGTGATAGCCATAACGTTAGATTTATGAGCAGCAGGGTTATGTAACTGCTGGGTCCTGCGTTTTTAATCCCATGCTACTGTGCCGCTTATTTTCTAGGCTCGCCTGAGATCGTGGAGAGCGGTGGGGGAGGAGGGGGCTCCCGTCGGCTGAGAACAGCGTACACTAACACACAGCTGCTGGAGCTGGAGAAGGAGTTCCACTTCAACAAGTATCTGTGCCGGCCCAGGAGGGTGGAAATAGCGGCCCTGCTGGACCTGACCGAGAGGCAGGTTAAAGTCTGGTTCCAAAACCGACGCATGAAGCACAAGCGGCAGACCCAGAGCAAGGAGAACCACAACGGGGACGGCAAGGGGCTGAGCGCCGAGGACGGCATTCACAGCGAGGAAGAGGACGAGGCCCCCCAGTACGAGCAGAGCGGGGCCCTGCTGGAAAGAGATACCTGCTCCTTTCAAAACAACACACAGCAGCTCCACAATGGAGAGTCGATGAGCTTTGCTGCTGCGCCGCTGAACAGCAATGACAAAAATCTGAAACATTTTCCCAACCCGTCACCCACTGTTCCGGGCTGCATGTCAACAATGGGCCCCGGCTCGGCATCTGGCCCGGACAATGGCGACAGTCCCCCGGCCCTGGATGTTTCTTTACACGATTTTCAACCTTTCTCCTCGGATTCCTGCCTGCAGCTCTCCGATGCAGCCTCGCCGAGCTTGTCAGAGTCTCTGGACAGCCCCGTAGACATTTCTACGGACAGTTTCTATTTTTTCTCGGAGTCTCTAACTACAATCGACTTGCAGCATCTGAACTATTAACTAGAATCAATCAAATAACCTTTTTCCCTTCTTTCTTTCGGGACAATAAATATCAGGCTACAACAACATTAACCCCGATGTTATTTGTATATTCGGCACATTTATTCTGTTGATATTTGACTTGACGATTAATACAAGGTAAGGATGAGATTAAATCACTGAAGCAGCTTAAACGTGGCTTGTAATTACCATAACAACTTGTTCTCTTGGAATGGAAATTATGAGTGTTTGTGAATAATTATACAATATTAGGCCTATGGAACCTGGTCATTTTTATTTTTGTATAGCTTCCAATGTCTTGGATATTTTTGTTAGAATACAATTAACTTGCTACAATCTTCTTTTTTCTGGTGTTTGAGTGATTTATTATCCATTTTCCAGACTTTTCTTTTTTCTTTTGCTTTTTGCTTGAATTATTCATGTAGAAAAATATACAAAATAAAAATAATTTTTAAGAAGTAGGACATGGAGAGATAGAGGCGTTATGCAAATTTAACAACAGGTTGGCAATGAATATAAATAGGCTAGACTTCGACGTGTCGTTGAAGGCACACACGGTGTAATCTTTTTAAACCATAAAAAAATTAAATCAGTTTCCTGAAATCTTAAAACTTTGGAGGTTACACTTTTTTTTTTTAAGTAAAATGACGTATAATTGTACACAAACTGAAAAAAAAAACACTGCAAAATTGCAGCATTTCTTTAAATCTTTTGGATAATTCGCATTTACACTTAAACATAAAAAGATGGTTTTACACTGTTTGATTAAGCACCAACACAGATTGTTTTTATTTTCTCCTTCAAACTATTTTGCAGAGAGAGAGAGTGGGAGAGGGGAAAAAGCAGCAAATATGGCAACACGAATCTAGCCATGACAGAGCTCTTAACATTGTATGCATGTTGCAGGCAAATACGCGAGCCATGTTTGCCTTCAGGAGCTCATAAATCACTCCGTGGCATGAATGAGACGGACATTAAGGAGACCAATTGTGGCGTAATGTGCACAAATAAAACCCCACTTACATTTTCATATGGGACTCCCCAATTCCTGGGCTAAAAGGGGCTGATTCTCTGCATGCGTTTGGTAATAATTCATTTTTATAGCTTGTTTAAACACGGCTCTGGCTCGGCGACAGCAGCAGCGGTAGCAGCCTGCTCAGGTTATGAGTTGCACACTTTCCCTCGTGTGTTAAAAGTAGACTAAACTCAAAACAGACTACTCGTGGACTAAATGCGATTCATCAGATAAATAATTACCAGTAAGAGCATGCTTGCTGCATTGAACAGGGTCCGCCATCACGGCGTACTTTATTAAGAAAGTATCTGTACTTTGGGGGGATTTTAAAATCACTTTTGCACTTGTTTTAAAGGGCTTATAAAGTGTCTTGTTGTGCTGTATTGCACCTGATTTCACTTTGGGAAACAGTTATGAGCTCAACTAAAAAAAAGTTATAGTGCACTTAAACAGGTTTATCTGCAACATGCTTAAAAAGAAAGAAGGAAAGAAGGGAAAAGCCGCATAGGCCAGCCTGCCTGCACGGATCGATCCAGAAACTCATCTACACGCGCGACATTTAGAGGATCCAACGTTTATCGAATAATCTGGAAGCCATAAGCAGCTCATTGACTGGCTGGACATTAGTCTTACTGAGCAAGTGGTCTGTGTTTGAGTTTAAGGAGGAGGAGAGGAGGGGATGTATGGGTAAAAGCGGGGGCAGATCTCGCACTCCTGCACTCTGACTAACCACAGGGCCAGTTTAACCAAATCATTCCAAGACAGCGCGCCTTGTCTGCGCACATGCGTTCACACACAAAGAGCCAAGAAAGCTCCGAGGCCTGGCGAAGTTTCCATAATCAGGCAAGGCAAGATCCATTGCGCCCACTCACTACTTTTTCACAGGCAGCTGGGAAGACAGAGGAAAGGGAGGAGGGTGATGGGTGGAGGGTATTGACCCTACTCCCCCCTCCCTCCAACTGGTGGGAAGTTTGCACCTCTTATCTTTTAAACACTTTGAAGTATCATCGTTATGCGATTATCGGTATGCATTTCTATTTAATTTGCCATACTAGTGGTAGAAGCATCCGCATCATTTACTTGTGTTAAAATTCACAAAATCAGACTACATTCAAATTCTTAATTAGAACAACTTCAGTGAATGAACACCTCCAAAAAAGTAACTGTATGGTATTGCTGCATAACATCGCACATTATTGCACGATCCTTATTATTAACAACCAGTAAGCATCATCTGAATGATGTGCTTGTCCACGTGGGGCGCCTTTACACACTGTTGTATTATTTAATTAAAAGTGAGGCGTAAACAGTGGGCTCCAGTAGTCCCCTCTGACATGTTGTGGAGTCAAAGCAGCGCAAAGAATTGTAAATAATTGATACAGTGACAAAAACACCAGCTGTCTTTGATCCATAACCACCGCTGCGTAAAGTGTTCCCTGGAATGTATAGCGATAAAATATCTCCAAGAATACGATCATATATTTTCTCTAGAGGTTAAAAACATTTCGAGATTTCGAGTGCATGACCACATGCGACCTTTGGGGGCGCTCATCCCTCCGTGTGAGCCTTTCTCACTCGTTCCCTCCCTCCCTTCTTCCCGCTTCATTCCTTTTGCTTCCTCAGTGAGAGGTTGGGCATCTGCTGCCGCTGCCGCCAGTCTCCCACGCACAAGCTCTACCCCTTATCAACGCCGCTTGTCGCGGGCATTAATTTCGCCAACAGCTTTATTTGATGAACTTAACAGGATAATCAGCCCACACTTGCACCTCGGGCTATGTGGATGCATTAGCTCCACGACTGGCCTGGCGTTATGAGATCATTTGATCACTATACATGCATAATGAATACATGTGGGAGTGAAATCAGGGTGGATAGCAGACCCTATGACCGGAGCAGAGGGTGGAAAGAAATTAATACCACATCATCTTAATGTTCTATGTGTTGTCTTGTCGCTTCATCACCTGTGACCTCCCGGCAAAGCGAGCAGTCATATACGTCCAATGCGACCTTGATGGGAAAACAAAGTTGTGCAAAATAAAAAGGCGGTCTGTGACGGGAGATACGTTTTCTGTCTTTTGCTTCCCTTTACCGTCACTCTGTGACAATATTTCTCTCAATGTTCAAGCGTGAAGTGAAACATTTTGCAAGGGAATGTGACATTAATAGCCCACAGATAGCCCGTGGCAGTGACACGCACCCATCCATCCACCCATCCATCCAACTAGAAGATAATGACACCGTTATACACATGAAATCGCAACTGTTATGCGCACGTGTCACACACACACACACACACACACACACACACGCACACACACGCACACACACACACCTATTCTCGTCTCTGTTCCAAAAATACCTACCTGAGGTCAGAGTGCTAGGTCGTCCTCATGGCGAGGGTGCAGAGGGACAAACGTTAATCTCTCTCTGTGGTCGTGGAAGAGCGCACAGTGGAGCTTAGAAGAAACAGTTTTAACAGTGGCCCCGGTCTTCATGCGACCCCGAAGCTGTCCACCGCTGTCTGCCTCGCAGCTCATTGTTTGCTCGGCCAATACATTAGTGGCGACGCGCGTCACCTTGATCGACGAGTGCTTGGAATTTAAATAGCCCCTCAAACACCAATCTGTCACCGGCTAAAGGGATAAGGACAAGTACCTCACTGGCTGACCCGGGCCCACGTGACAGAACCCGTTCATTGATATCGGCCCGTGCGACCCCCTCCCTTCTCTGATAAGACCTAGTATAGGTAAAGATTGGCACGGTCACTCGGGGTAAGAGGGGAGAAAGGAAGACATCAGGGGGTTGTCTGTGCAGAGGACGGTCCCTCGTTCCGGTTAGAAAAAATGCTACAATGAGCAGTTTCTTAGACTACACGGTGATGAGCGGGGAAGGTGGCTCATGCACTGTTAGGGCTTTTCACTCGGACCACGGGATTACAACTTTCCAGTCGTGCGGGGCCACTGTTAACAACTGCGGGGTGGATGACCATTTCATGGTGAGCAGAGCTTCTCCTGACTGCGTCTCTCACCAGCCGGGGTCGTACCAGTCTAATGCCAGCTCTCTAAGTCTCCCCTATGGGGCGCACCCGGCCTGCAGCTCTAACTATGGACCCCAAAGTTTCTGCACTAATTATAACCACCATGCCCTCGCCCAGGAAGTAGACACCGCAGCTGCATTCCCTCAGTGCGGCCCACTGATGTACTCTGGTAACATTTCCTCCTCCATGGTTTCTCAGCATCGCCATGGTTACAGTGCCGCCCCCCTGGGTCAACTGCAGTATAGCCACACTGCCTACAGCGGCGGGCACGAGCAAGCGCCCCCTTATCCAGGGTGTTCAAACCCGCTGTCACCTCTGCATGCAGCTCATCTGGAGGCTTGCTGTTCACCTCTGTCTGAGGGCGCATCGTCTGCACAGACTTTTGACTGGATGAAAGTTAAGAGGAATCCACCAAAAACAGGTTGGTGCCAAGTATAGTGGGTGAAAGTGCGGGTGCACAAAAATGCTGTCTTATAAATGATCCAAAATCTTTAAACTGGGAAGTTTTTCAAAAAATAAAATAAGCACACGAAACACCAATATATGACCTTAACTTTTAATGTAGTACTTTAGATCCTTTCATTTTAACGCAATCCACCTGTGTGATAACACATGTGTTGTATAATATTTGAATCTCTTCTAAGGCCGTTGTTGGATGTTTTTTCGAGTAGCTAATGCTATTTGGCTCGTACCTAAAAGTTGAGTCTTGTTGCACAGACACAGTACAGTCTCAAGGCATATGTGTACTCTGATCAGAGAAGAAAAAAACCCTCTTCTTCAGAGTTACAGTGATTTGTTTTCCTCTTTGCAGGGAGGTCTGGTGAGTATGGTTATGCTGGTCAGCCGAACACGGTCCGGACCAACTTCACAACCAAACAGCTGACGGAACTAGAGAAGGAATTCCACTTCAACAAGTACCTGACCCGGGCGCGCCGTGTAGAAATTGCAGCCGCGCTGCAACTGAATGAGACTCAGGTGAAAATTTGGTTCCAGAACCGGAGGATGAAGCAGAAAAAGCGAGAGAAAGAAGGGCTGCTGCCAGCCAAACTTACATCCTCGGACAGCAGTCAGGAGAAAATGGACGATGCAGCATCCGAGAAATCTATCTCAGCCCCATCTACTCCTTCTCCCACATCCTCCACTGTGTCTTCCACGGGGGCTGATCCTTTCGCCTCCAACTGAGGGTCAAGTGACCCCTTTACTTCTATGGGTCAAGGCGGCCTGTGTATACCAAATTCCATACAAGTGTATCAAAGGCAAAAATTTGTTAATGGATGACAGTTGTGCACATACATGATGTGAACAATGCACTATTGGGGAACTCACGGACCCCTTCTGGACCATATTCGTTTTATATTGTGTGTTGTGTTTGCAAGATCTATAGCCTTGTCGCCCTAAAAAACAAAGTGCATTGGTTAAAATCTGTCCATTCGCTTTTGAAATTGCAATTCGCCAAAATTATGTTGTGCAAGGGACACTCAGCGCCATCTTTAAGTCTGCCTCTGAAGAGGCAAGTGTCACAAATCTGCACTCACAAATACCTCAGATTTGCCAAACTTGTGCACCCCAGCCAGTCTGATTGCACCGGATGCTATCAATTAGGCATCACACAATCAACGAGATAACCTCGGTTATGAAATCGTTAATGAGTACACTGTTCCAGTAGCCACTTAAACACTGTCTCTTCTGTGTTTCAGGTCTCTGTGTGTCAACTGTTTGTCTGTTGCGTGAGGTTTGCATGATGCGTAATGCTTTCATGTATTATTAGTGAGGAGCTGAGTTTTATCAGTTGCAGAATCGGTCATTTTATGGCTTTGTACGTTTGAAGCTTTAACCTGCTAGCTGTTAAATCGAGTGAAGCACACAACTGTTTGGTCCAGAGAGACGTTTACGGGTCAATCATGTGTATTAAAGTGCGTTTACCTCTAAAGTTTTTTTCCTATGTGTCATTTCTAAGGGGGAGAGAGTGCTGCAGACTTTCGATTCGTTGTCAGAGCAAATGCTATGGTTAAAATTTTCCTAAACCCAGCAGACAGAAAAGCAAACCTATGTTCATTTCCAACCCCCTGAGAAGCTGCACGCGTCTGCTTGACTCAACCCCAAAGTCTCTAAATGTATGCAGCCATGCGCGCCACTGTCCCCGGGGTAAAGATTTACTGGCATAAGAAAGGCATGTTTATCCAGGGCAAAGATGAGAGCGAGGACGTCAGCGTCATCTGTGATGACAACCTTATCGAGCACTTGGCTTATTGAAGGGACAAAAAGAAACTATTGATTAAAACATCGAGGTTAGGCTATTGACAAGCATGGTGCCCCCGCTGGTCCTGTCACTCCCCTCCCACCCTCACCACAAGTTACACGGCGGTGTCATCATCCCCACCTGATGACAAGCTGAACTGTGACAACTTGCAGCATCGCATGTCATAATTGTGTGTGCACAACACTGCTTTGACCAGAGTATTTATATTTCAAGCTTATGTCAGCTGTCAGAGGAAGAGAGAGACAGACTCATCTTATTTAAAAATATGCTATTTGGTCATTTGAGTTTTAATCTGATATCGATTGTGTTGCTTTGGAAAATAAACTCACGCTATGAGTGCAATAAACGACCCGTGCAATGATGCATTTTAAGTGGGAGCAAAACTGGATGCATTTTTTTTTAACTGCTCTATTCAAGCTAACCTATATCCCCATTTTCAAACTAAAAGAGGGTTTCCTGGTTCTTTTGTTGCTTTAATTCCTGGTGTGCACGACGCGAGGCCATCGTACCATAAAAGGGCAAAGAAGCGCCAAAAGAGCCATGATTAATGAGCAACATTCTCCTTTACCTTCGGATCCACCTGCGGGAGCTGCTATATTTGAGCTGCGGGGACCTGCTGAGGCAGCAGCGCAGACTACTCTGTCCAATTCAGCCCTAACAAACACGGAGAAGGAGCGTAAGTTACGTGGACAATCTGTCTTTTATTCGTCTATTTATTGTCGGCAGGCGGTGCGTCGCGTTTTCCTACAGAGGACAAAGGATGTTTTGTGTAAAACCTAACAAGGTTATTTTGGTAACTACAGGTACCCTCATTTTGCTTTTCGAGAAGTTGTTTCGGTATAAATAATCCGTACACAGACTTGTTGCTCGGGGCCTGCTTTGGAGACCAGTCTAATCGAGAGCAGAAGGGCTGGAGAGAAAATCTCGAACCTCTGGAAATGTTCATTTTATTTTTATTATCAAAAGAATAAATAAATAGATTTACGAAACCGCATACAAGCGTTCAGTATTCATTTAAATGAACGCTAATGACAGCCCCCCCCCCCCCCCCCCCACACACACACACACCCCTTTCCAGGATTTTAACTGGAGATCGCAAAGAAACATATAACACTAAATTAAAAAGTAGTTAGTTACAGTGCCTTATTATGCGCGCAATTCTGCTTTTTTGTTAAATGGCTTAGGCGAACACATTTTTAAAAATAAATATGTTATTATTGATACTGAGAAGGTTTAGAGGAAAAGGTCGAATCACTAAACAAATAATATTTCTGATCCACTATTTACAAGATAGAAATACACATTTCACTTGCAATTTATGAAACACCAAAACTTGTAACGGACTTTATATTAATGTCTTATTTACCTTAAATTAATTTTATTTATTTATGTGTTCCAAAATATTACGAATGTACGGAGGGTTTTAATAAGTATGTCTAATGTCGTTTAGTTGCCGTTTTAAAAAGCTATCTTACTCAGATTTTCCACGGTGATTCTTTACGTTTGACCTCCATTTATTTTACCTTAAAATATTTTTGTTTTGGGTGAAAAGTGTGACTTTAGTGCTAAAATTAGAACACAGTTAATCTCAAGTTTATGTCGTAAGTTAATGGTGAAGAAACTTTACTTTTTATATACTTTTTGTCTTACTCAATTTACCTCCATGTCGTCACTGAAAGAAAAGTATCTATGTTAAAGCAAACCTTTAAATCCCTTCAACGACCCTTGGGTGTCCCTGGACCCCAGTTTCCCTATACGACCCCGTGCGCTCTAGAAGCCATGCAGAGTGGGGGGAAACACTGAAAAAAAGGGTCAATCCTCGGTCACGGTTTGACTTTTGTTGTCACAGCACCACCCAAAGCTAAACAACAGTTTACTGGGTAAACAAGCACCTCAACAATGCATTCACAGTTCAACTACGACGGCCTGTTTGACCAAAACACTTTCAGATTCCGTGTTAAACTGTTAAAAAAATGACCTCAGCGCGGTGAGATAGGGCGATTTCACTGGTCCGACCGTCAGAATCCAGCACTGCGCGGCTGATGTTTCCCATTAAGGACCTGAGATAAACACGTGGACGATGACAGATGTTTAACTCAAACCATTAGGGCTTTGGTGCGGATGACTAAAGGTTTAAAGCTTATGACTTAACAAACTGATGCAGGAATTGGATTCCTATTACAATTCAAAGTGACTGAAACAGACGTCTTGTAGGCGACCAAGCATATTGTGCCAGTATACTGAGTTAATTACAGCATTTTTTTTTAGCTTTTCAAATAACAGTAGAAACAAAAATAAGTTTGAATTTCAACTGAAATATCTGGCGTGTCTTCCTAACTACATAGACGCAAATTTTAAAATTATTTTTGTGAAAACTGCGAAGCAAACAAAAAAAATAAATAAGTAAATTAATAAAAGTAAATTTAAACGAATACAAAGAGGCACTTGGGAAATACTATCATTGCAAAAAATAATCCACCAATTGTGAAAAAGATTAACTTATTGTATAATTAAATTAAACCGATAACATTTAAAAAAGAGATAGAATAATAGAATAGAATAATAAAATGTTATTAATATCAGCTCAAACATTCACCAATATTTAAATTTAAAGTGAATTTGGAAAACAAGGAAGAAGCCCTCCAAAGTCTACATAAGAAAGAAATGATAAACTTCTAAAGCAAACTGCATGACAACAATAATAATAATAAAGTGTCTAGGTTTTTATTCAGTTTCAAATCAAAGTAAAATTAATTATTTTACTATATTTTAACCGAATTAAAATATTTGAAAGATATTTTTCTATTTTAATTTGAAATATGCATTTTTTTCTGTTTTGTTTACGTTTTCTTCTCTCACTAACAATAATTGTATTAATGGCCTTCTACTCCAGCATATTGAGAGCGATTCTTAATTAGTGATTAGTGTGTATTTTAGACTGTTTCGGCAACCAATTAAACACTTCGGATTTTTAAAAAATGTTTTATATTTTTATACTGCAAATAAATTATGAAACAGACCATTTCTAAAAGGTGATTTAGTTTAAAAGCTCAAGTACACTGCCTGGTGGTGACTGACAAATACTTTTGAAATACTTGTTGAAGCGTTCACTTTACATTATATTGTTGCATAAAAAATAGTTTGTGGCGGTGTCTTTCCTCCTGCATGATTTATGAGAGCCAAAAGAGAAGCAGTTGATGAAAAAAGACCCACAGGCTACAAACCTGAGAGCAAACAAATCTGTACGTCTATACACACATATCCGCCTGGAAACACAGTACTGCATATAAGAAATCTAAATGTGACAGTTTGAAAGTATTAAGAAATGATTTTGCACGTGCAAGCACATATGCACACACACACACACACACACACACACACACACACACACACACACACACACACACACACACACACACACATGCAAACACACACAAACAATTGAAATATAACTCCAAAGATTGCATCTCTACTTAGTCTTAAAAGACTATTAATTTATGATAAACTTGATAAAATCGGGAAAATAGAGGAATGGGGTTTCAAAATAAGCACATTATAGAAAGTTCAAAATCTGGGTCATTACACCATCCATTGTAAATTTTAATTGGACACTGATATCAAAATTTGTTGCTCAAAACCTTTGCAATTAAGTTTCATGCCTCCAGTGTGTCAGAGAAACTGCTGAGTAGCCTATGCAAATACAAGGTGAAGGCAGATAACTGCAGAAATAATTGTCATGTCCTCACACTGCAAAGTTCATTTGCTTTTTTTTCACATTTTTACAATGTGTTTGTGTGTGTGTGCGTATATGTGTGTGAGTGAGAGTGGGTGCATGTGCACCTGCAGGCACACATAAAACACATTATAGAATCCGGAAATTAAAAAGAGTAAACATCATCATCAGGCATTGCAAACAATGATGCGGGGATATGACCACAGACAGTAATATTCTTTTCAAGGTCAGTGAAGATGATTTTCAGAGCTTTACATATGAATGAAATAAGCAGACTGTGCTATTACATATTCAAGCAAGTTTGTCGAGTTTGTTTATAGTCAGCTGTAGCATTATACAGTGCATAAACACACACACACACGCACAGGGCACAACAGAGTAAAAAACAAATGAAGAAAAGCAGAGAGCCTCCCTCAGACATAAAGTGTTGGAAACCCAGAGAGACTGAGAGACAGAGAGACAGAAGTCACTCATCAGGGTAGTCGAGGTATTGGCACGTCTGCACTCATTGACCACTCCCCTGTTGTGATTGGCAGCCAAAATGAATTCCTCCATCGACAGATGTGCATCTCCATGTGCCGATAAAGGGACGGAGCCGATGGAGGGATTGACAGAATGATGGTGGAAGAGAAGGAGGGGAACAAGAAGAGAGGTGACATCATGTGGTTAGTAACAGTCTGTCATGCCAGGCATGTTAGACCATGGTCGCTAGGGTAGTTTAGGGAAGGCAGAATGTGTATTGTAATGATTAGAGGTAGGAAAAGTAGAGGTTACATGAGTAACAAAGGCTGGGGAAAGTGGTGCACAGCCACATCTTGACAACAGAACTCACCTCAAAGAGATGTCGGCAGTTTTCGCTGAGCCCCTTTTGTTTGATGAAGCACTCCTACTTCGAGTGCCAAATGGAGTTATACAAAGAGATGTGAAAAGAGAAGAGCACAGCTAGGATACTTCAGCAGGTCTGAGGCCCACAGGAGGAGTGAGGACTAGCTAGTAGTCTAGAGACAGTGGTCCATCCATCACACAAGTCCTGACCCCAGGTTGACCTCAGCATGGCAGCCAATGAGGCACCCCCAAACCCCCTAAAGAAAGCCCCCCACCACACATACGCACACACTTATCTAGACACACACACACATTCAGACACACACACAAAAATAGGAGATCGGGTGTCACCGAGGAGCCTTGATACTCTTTGTGTTGGCCATCATCTCTTCCCAGAATCCTTTGTTTTAAACATGACTAATGTGAGTACCAACACCTGACAGACAGGCTGTTCATCCTGTCTGTCTCACCCTCTTTCTCTCTCACACTCCCTTTCAAAGGGGAGTGCGAGAGAACACGCACACACACACACACACACACACACACACACACACACACACACACACACACACACACACACACACACACACACACACACACACACACTTCAGATCAAACAGGAATACCACAGAGAAACATTCTGGCTGAAAACTGTCAGTTAGAGTAACTGTGTGTCTTACAAATAAGAGACTTGGCTCAAGGACAGTCAATGTACAAAATATTAGGTCCTTTAAAAATTAAGTACAGAGGTTTATTTAGTCTACAGAATAGTTGAAAATGTACATAAATAGAGACCATGGAGAACCATAGACCACGAGTTCTCACACTAGTCATCTTCAAAATCTTTTGACGTCATACAATTAAAGGAAGATTGTGACACTACTCTGCTGACAAAATCTGTCCACAGATAGAGAGACATGTTAACACCTGCCAAATAGTCAAAGCTGCCTTTGTGGTGGATCCCACTACAGTTGGTCTGACTGCATTTTGCCATAATGCCAAAGCATTTCAGTAAGGTTGAGGTCTGGACTTTGACTGTACCTTTGAAACACCTTGACTCTTGTTTTCTTCAGTAATTCTGTTGATTTGCTGCTGTGCTCGGGATCATAGTCCTTTTGCACAACCCAATTTGGACCCAACTTTAGCTCTCAGACAGATAGCCTCACATTTGACTCTAGAATATTACAAATGCTACTCTAGCATAAAGATGGATTCATGCTCGACACGATAACGACAAGGTACCCTGCAAAACAAGCCCAGATCATAATCCCTCAACCACAGGGCTAGACAGTTTGTATGAGATGTTTGTGCAAATATGCTAAGTTTGGTTTTCTACAATTGTGGCACTGTGTGTTATGGTCAAACATCCCTACTTTGATCTTGTGTTCAAAGGACATTCTTTAGATGCAGTTTTGCAAACCTAAGCCATGCTGCCATGTTTCTTTTTGAGTGAGAAGGTTTTCAATTTCTCTGAGAACTGCAGTCTTACATTGGCGTGAAGTTGTTGGGACATCCACTCCTGAAAGGACTGATGACAATCTTGAAACATTTTCCACTCTTTCTCACTGCAGAATGACCAATCATTTTGGAATTGATTGAAAATGATCCTATAACTGTTAGGATCTAAAGTCATTGTCGATGCCTTTTCTTTTTGGTATTGTACAAACATACATCTAAATACTCCAGACCAGCAAACTGCCAAAACCTCTGCTTTCATGGAGGCGGTCATACTTGTTGATCAGTTATCAAGTGCATTTGATTAGCAGCACCTGGCTGCTAATTACACTCTCAATTTCTTAAAATAAAAATAAGTGAGGGTGCACTTAGTTTTTTTACAAGATTGAGCAGAGACCTTTTTCCCATGACAGAACATGTCAAACTAGACCGTAAAACTGATTGCTTGGAAGTTGTTTTTTTGTTTGCTATTTCTTCCATTATGGCAGACTCCAAAAACTGAAATGATATGTGAGTTTTACTATAACTAGAACCTGCTCTTCATTTTGGTGTCAACTATATGCGTGAAGGTATACATTTCAAGTTCAGTCACTGCATTGTGTCCACTGTATGGTGACAAAATCTGCCCACACAGAAAAATATAAACATCTAATGATATTCTGAAATAAGATGAAAAAAAGAAAATAATTTAGCCAAAATTTCATGTCTGGCAAAACGTTTTCTATACTTACTGTAATCAGGCGACACCACATGCTTTTAGATAGCTAAACCTAGAAAAATGGAATAGAAAGTTACAGCTAATCTATTACTTACTACTTATTATTCTCATACTTTTAATATTATGTAAAGTCCAATCAAGTGTAAGACCACAAGGTAGGCTACGTGAAATTATTAGGCCTATTTGCTCAGCTCAATGACCCAAACATGTATTTTGAATTAATTTTCTTTGTACATGTTGTGCGTACCCATGCCTTTTGTTATGCATCTTATAGTTTTCCTACTGAGCCAAAGAGTTACTGTAAGGTTAAAAGAGCCAAAATATAATCCCATAATCTAAACTGCATGGCCAGCAGCACTTGTTAATAAGCAAGTAGAGCCTGAGTCAGGCCTTTGATATTAAGGTCTTTGAGCCTTTGGTTTCATGAATAAGTAGACAGATGAAGTAGCAAATGCTGAAACGGCCTCAAGCAGGTAATTGCTAACATATCAAAGCAAAAAAAACACAGAGCTATAGTCATAGTTTTCACAAACAGATATGAACACACACAGCTTCAAGGCACAAGACAGGTTTCAACACCGCTGTGTCAGCAACTGTCGGGATGTTTGAGCTCACCTGACACCATTCTACCTGAAAACCACCCGTCAGTCTTGCCCACAGGAAGCCCAATCGCAGTCATGTACATTGTGATAGAAGACCATTGGTAACACAATATGAGGAAGATTAGGGAGCCATTTGTGCGTTAACTGACACAAATTAGAGTATTCAGCTTCTTTGACAGTTACTGATATAAGTTACTAGATCAGGTCACACCAAAGACATTTTTCAGCATGTTTTGACCCAGCTGTTGGAGTTTTTTAGATTTCTCCTCTTACATTTTTTAAGGGGAAATCACCATATTTTGATCTTTTTGAGCCAGACAATACCCTCAAAGACGAGTTGATCCCAACTACACGACAGTGCTAGTGTGCTGTTTTGAAGCCAGAAAGAGACACAGCAGTAAAGCAAGCATTGGTGTTAAAATAGGCAGCAGCAATACAGAAGATTGTTATTGTGAAGATGTTTAAGTGACAGATGTAAGGCATAGGGTAACTCTGAGCCTCTAGTATGTACACTCCCTGAAGCGCATAACACTGTGGGAGTTGAAGAGCAGGATTGAAACTGAGCACTGATAGACTTGTTCCCTTCAGGCAAAGAGCAATTTACATTTCAGACTTCCAACTGTAAGCTTAGTGAGACAAATTAATGTTCAGTTAAATCTCTAACGCACTGTGTGTAAGCACAGAGTACTTGCTTTGCTTTTTCCTTACAACACTTTTGGTGTTGAGATGTTGACAGCAGAAGTGGGCAGCCTCCCTTTTTCGTATTCCAGGTTCAAGACCTTCCTGGCTTATCTGATGCAACTGCTTACTGTAGATAGTTTGTCATGAGTAACCCATTTTCAAGCATACCCAGTGTTTTTGGCAATGGAACCACTTTGAGCATTTCCATATCCAGTTGTGGTATAATGTGGACTGTACATGGCACAGACTGGTAAAAGTGCTTTTCAGTTTTCTATGTCATTTACAGTAAATTGGGCGCAAACAAGTGGCTATATACAAATGAATCATTGCATTTATTCACTTGTAATTTTGTCTATTTTTGCTATTAGGTTTTATTTTTAAAAGAAACAGTGACTCACTGCTCTGCAATAAACCAAACATAAATCTAAAATATTAAAAGATAATTGCATTAAAATACTCCTTACAGTGCCAATAACACAAATACAGATAAGAGGTAGAGTTCAGGGGTTTGATTCAGCTGAAGCAAAGCCTAGCAAACCTGGGCATTTTTACATGGAATCTGTAGAGATTTGCTCACTTTTGGGACCAGACACAAGTGGCCATTAGAGGAACTGCGGTTTCTAGCATTTCCTCTTTGGCATTTTTTTTCTTTTTTTAGAGAATGCCTTGGGGTTAGCAACAAGTTATTCTGATGACATTTGTTGTCAATGTCATCTCATACGATTAAGTTATCAGGTAATCCATTTATTGGCGATTTGCCCTTTGATGCACAAAACTTGTCTTTACTACCCTTGCTTTCTGTGGTGTCATGTGGCCCACACAACATACTTGATGTGAATTTTTCAGTCCTGACAATTAGTTTAATAGATACATAGGAGTGCTTTGATGACCCAGACATACCTGTTGGCTATGATATGTCGACACCTCTCACTGCCTTTGGAAGCTCCTACAAACTGTCATCACTTGATCCGATCTTAATTTATGCTTAAGGGTAAAGTCTGTCAATAGGATATACCTGATCAAAGCACACCAGATTTGCTTTCCTGCTTTCACTCTGTTTGTTAAAGAAAATGATGCAGAAAATTGTTTGCTCTTAGTTTCAGTGTTTATAATTCCTTGGTGCGTGTGTTGTAAGTGCCAAGTACTGTAGTTCCCACTTCAAAAATCCCCTGAATCTGTAGTATTTGTTTATTTTAACAGAAGCCCAGAAACTTAGATATACAATTTCACATTGTTAATATTACAACTGGAAAAATAAACGTTACAGTTGAAAATTTGTATATATAATTCAACAAGTCATTAGTCTTTTGAGAGTTGTCGAGTTTAAGCTACTGTACACTCTTAGGTGAATAACTGAAGCAGGAGCAGAGTAAGCTGAACAGACATTAGCTGATTAAGAATTAAAAAGTGAAAACTCATCAGACACCCAAATGCTTTGTGTATATTGAGCTAATAAGACTGCAACATCCAACACCCCAAGATTACCTGCAGACAGCTGGACAGTCATCCTTGTCAACCCCCCGCTCTTCTTCTCCCATGCTCGTTATCATTTGAGCTCCGCAGAGACTCTTTTAATGACAGCACTTGTCTATAATGTCGTTGTCACTGCTCGTGTACGTGTGTGTGTTACCCTGTGTGTGTGTGTTTGTTTACATTTGTGCACTCAAACTAGTGCATGTTTGCCCTGTAATGACAGCGGCTGTCTATAATGCCTGGTCCTGGCAGGGATCATTCGGTCCTCCGTCTCTCCCACGTCCGCTCTCCGGTGTCACTGATGTCCGGGTGGACGATGATGTGATCTTTAGTCCCCTCTGCGATCTATAGACTGGCATTTGGCTCAGAGAGCGTCCCCCGGCCCTGACATGCATGCTAAAGCTTGCAGCCCTTTTGCCGATATCCCCAGCCCCCAACCCTGCCCGCCTAACCTTCCACAGACAGGAAGTTAACACCAGCCAGGGCAATATTAGATACTGGAGTGGCAGTTTGTTACTAAAGTTTGAGCATTTAAGTATAAAATGTAATTGATTTCAGTTGCATGTCATGGAAATGCCTTTTCATCTTTAATGAAATCCCAATCCCAGCTAGTTTTATTGAAGCTGATAGTATTAAAGTGATTTGCTTAATTATTGAGATTTTCTGCTTACAGTCAATAAACTGTTTCCCGCAACAATGCAGGTTTGCTGCACCTGATGAGGCTGTGACCTTAAAGACTGCTTGTATAAAGGAATCAAAGTCTGTGATGGTAGCATATCTGCAAATGTTAGCTGGATATGCTAACATGTAGATGCTTGTTCTTGGCCTGATAAGTCAATCAGAGGTTGGGGAATAGTGTTACCACAGTAGACAGCCCATCAAAATACTGTCAGTTTGTTCTGAAATTAAAATTATGGTGTTCATTTGTTGATAGAACCACCCCCAACACTAGACGGTATAGCCTACATGGCAGAGTGCTATCGTGCGCTAAATTAGCATTAGCATGCAGTACTTGTGTGGTATTTTTTCATTTACTTTGAGACAGGAGCAACAATAGGAAGCTCCTTCTTATACTTTTATTACTGCAAATAAAACTATAAAACCATTTCTTGTTAGTTTTGAAAGAAAGAAATTATGATGAATAATAATAGAAGGTACAGTGGCTGTCTTTGACAAAATGACGCCAAGCATAGTACAAATCGCACAAAGTAGGGGTGCAAATATATAAACTTAGCAGTAAGATTATCCCAGTGTTTCACTTTCTGCCAGTGCAAGAGGCTGCTAGGGTCTGAGAGGTAGTCTGTTCTTACCAATCAATTTTCTTCAGTCCCCACTTGGTTTTGTTGTAGCAGCTTTAACCTAGAAGTGTAATTACATTAGTTACAAACATCTCATGTCATCCCATCTCATCTCACTGAGATCAGCTCTACCACAATACCTCTGCCAGACTGTACATTGTGTCTCAATTCAAATACTTGTACTGTTAGTAGATGTAATTGGTGACCCCTCCCCATTACATTGCATAGCTAAGATGGTGGCCATTAAGAGTTAGTTGTATTCCACATTTTTTGACCATTATGGGTACCTCATCCAAATAATTAGAACAAAAGTATAACATCCATCCATCAATCCATCCATTCGCTTCCGCTTATCCTTTTCAGGGTCGCGGGGGGTGCTGGAGCCAATCCCAGCTGTCATAGGGCGAGAGGCGGGGTACACCCTGGACAGGTCGCCAGTCTGTCGCAGGGCTAACACGCAAGGACAGACAACCATTCACACTCACATTCACTCGCACATTCACACCTAGTGGCAATTTGGATGAATCAATTAACCTATCCCCACAAGCTGCATGTCTTTGGATGGTGGGAGGAAGCTGGAGTACCCGGAGGGAACCCACGCAGATACGGGGAGAACATGCAAACTCCACACAGAAAGACCCCGGCCTGATAGTGTAATTGAACTCAGGACCTTCTTACTGTGCGGCAACAGTGCTAGCCACCATGCCACCGTGCTGCTAAAAGTATAACATTTCAGACAAAATAGTTGATTGTCACGAACCATAACCTTTGATAATTGCCTGCTTCTCTTGACTCATCTAGTTCTCTGTTTTTTACAGCTCAGCCTGCTCCCACTCGAGTCGTACGCCAAGCAGACAAGAGGCAAAGGAGTCACATCGAAGCCAAGTCAGGCACAGGATAGCCAGCTCCCACTAATCTGATGTGGTTACAGATCTTTCTGAAGTTTGCAAATTTCTAAAGGCAACTACAGCCACCTTACTGCCTCCCTTTTAAGAACTCTATCAGTTGTAGTCCCCATAACAAGACAGCATGACTATGTCTCAGCCTCTTATTATTTGCTATTTGGCACACTGATAAATTCACAATCAGCCTTTCCTTCATCTTTTGTCATCTTCTCCAAATTTACATCAAATTGCACCCAGGTTTACTTAAAGTCTCCCATAAAAAGATTTGTGAAACGTAACAAAACATCTCTGTAGAGTTTCATGAGATATCATCCATATCCAGGTTAAATCTGCCATAAAAATACATACTTGATATGTAAAAAGCAAGTAAAATAGGATTAAGTGGACAAGGTTTCCAGTCATTTAACATTTCATTGATTTTGTTGTATACTGTGTGTTTAACCATAAAAATGATCCCAATTAACTTATTGTATAGGCACGTTTGTTCTGTTTATGTGTCTGCACATTCACCTAAAATAAAGGTTTTTTTGTTCCTCTGTGTGTGTTTGTTCTGGCTGGAGTGCGGTCCTGAGGGATTGGTTGTGTCCACCTCTGTATCGATGCCATCACACTCTCATCTGCATACCTGACAGCACAGACCTTTCTTTCATCTGCCTCTTTGCTTACTCCAGTGCAACCTTTTAAAGCCATTTTCCATTTCCTCATGACTTGCATGTTTTCTTTATTCAGATTTTTTGTTGTCCTGTTGAACTTTTTTCTTTTCTTTTTTTTACTGTGCCTTCTCACCCTCTTGTTGTCTTTTTTGTTTCGGGTCAATACTGTGAGTGCTGGGGATTCAGCAGTTGCAGTTTCTAGATAAACACCCTGTTAGCAGGATTATCCCTGTTGTCCTAACAATGTAAACCCGGGATTAGACCTATCTCCAGGGATACATGCACGCATGCTTGTGTGTTTGATTCAGCTTGCCAGCTACAAAAGGCTTCCTGTCAGAATGCATAAGGTCTTAGTAGTTGTTGCCCTGAAGAATTTTATCATTTTGCAAAGGTCACAGTGGCTCTGATATTGTTATGAACTGGAGTGCTTTGAGGTGGCTGCTTTGTGACAAGGCAAATAAAAAATAAAATAAAATCAGACTACTGATTTATGAAAGAAACCACCAAGTGACTAAAAATAATAAAAAATCAACACGACCACTTGAGCTCAATGATAAATGTATGTTTTTAGCATTTTTTTTTAAATTATTACGATAAACATGAATGCATTTTGGCTGAAACTGCACATTCACATAGTCCCACGTGTCACTATTCTGTCTATTTTTGTATTTGTCTACACTGAGCACCCAATACATGGTTTAAGACTTGAGGCTGAGCACACTGCTATGTTGTATCATATCTTGATAACGAAAACCACACATAGTGGTTTTATGGATTGTTAAATACCAGATTTTGTTTTGGCCAGGTGCAGAAACTTCCTCCTTTTGTGGTTTGTGTGAAATTTCCAGGCAACAGACATCCAAGGAAGTCACTGCTCCTTACCAAAACCTCGATTAGATGCACCCAGAGAGTAGAAACAATTTTCATATCTAGAGGCAACCCGCTAGCAGTGAAACCCCAGTTCAATAAACAGCTGTACTTTGTTTGCAGGTTAATCCTGTGTTTCTTCCTGTGTAATTCCCATAACATATTTTATAACTGCCTTTCTTTACTTGTTTATGCTGTATTTTATCCCTATGTCCACTAATGGTGAATGGGTAAATGATAACCAAACTGTTAGTGAAAGACTGGAGGAAGCGCTGAAAACAAATGAAGGCAAGGAAGCAAGTAAAGGGATTGTTAAGAAAGCAGGGTGAGTGCTGTGGTGGAGATGAGGAGGTGCAAGGTCAAAGGTCAGCTCCCCTAGTGATATCTCCTGTGCCAGAGAGGCAGTCACGACCCGGTCAGCAGAGGTTCAGGTGTCAGGGAGACGACTGACTGACAAGGCCAAGCGGGACCTCTCTACAGTCCATCCTGATTGGGCCTTTTATCCTCCCTTCCCTCCCTCTCCCCATCGCTCCACACCATGACCCATCTTTCCCTTCGTTCAGACACTACCCTCTTCACTCTCCCTACTCACTCTCTACCCACAGAACCCTAGCCTGTCATTCTCTCATCTTTCCCCCTTCCTTCTCCCCCACTCACCTTCTTTTTCACCCCTTTAGCTAAACATTACCGCAGATTTTCACTCAGCGGGCCAGGCTGACTGGGGCAGCTCTCTGTGGGACTGCATTTGTCTTCAGTTCACCGACATGCATTCACATTCACACACACATGCAGTCACTGCATATACAATGTTTGCACAGAGGTTTGCTCAGGCAGACGTACACATAGGAAATGATACACAGTTTTAAAGAAGTAAAACAAATGAGCTCACACAAATACGGCTCCCGATTCTTTAAAATCAGGATCTTTACCAGAAGGAAGGAACGCCAGTCTTCTTGAAATATCCCCCCATTGGATGTTTTGATGATGTTAGTAGACGACTCTGCCTACCTCAGACCAAAGTCTCCTGTTAACACTCAGTTTGGCTTGTGGTAAGCTATATAGTACGATTCACATCATTTTCATACTTTTTAAATTATTCAGTGATCCCTCACCATCAAGATAAAAATGCTTCATGATCAGATAAAAGTGATCACTCAGAACAACTTTGTATTGATTGGAGTGACCCTTTCCGCTAAAGGGACAAGTGGATCCAATCCATGTCAGCAAAATGTGCCCCATAGCATAAAAAAAACTGCTGGATACCCTCACTGTAGAGGTCAAGAGTTCAGGTTTTTCCTTTATATGATATAGCGTGTCATAACTGTGGATACTTAAAAGTTATTGACTCCTTCTGACCTGTATTCCAGCCAGAGATGATAGATTATCTGCAACTGACCGCAGGTCTCTGTAATGGTTTCATGTCATCAGCTTCTGGTGATGGACGAACAAACTGCAGCTATTACTTACTGACAAAGAAACTATGATGCCTATTGTTGTCGCACACTGGGAAAGATCATTTATTCAGAGATTGCTTGTGGCAAAATTCTACTCAATAGAACCATCACTATTTAAAGGACAATTTTAGTCTTTGCTAATGGGCCAGCATAAAGTAGATATCACTGTTCCTTCAGTTGTATGATTAGTCCCAGTGTCATGATAGGGAAGTCCGTTTTAATCAAGGACATTTTCATTTATTAATTTATTTAGTTGCTTATTTGAGTGAATGAACACCATTACTTTTCCTGTGCCCATTTCAGGGCATAATACAAAATACAACACTGCAGATCCTAAAACCCAGACACCAGACACGAGCATCAGTGCTGATCAATACGGGTAGTATAGTTTGGGTTTTTTTATTACATTGAAAATAAGATCAAGGAAACTATGGTGTATGTAAGGGAAAACTTATGGTAAGTTAAGTTAAATTTGGCAACTATTTTGTATATTTTTAGTTTATTTTTTAGGAAAATATCTTCAATACAGTTTTATGTACCTGCATGAAAATGTTCCTTTTTGATAAAGTATATAGTTAGAGCTGGATCAGGTGACCTTGAACCTTCCCTTAGTTACACTGCAATGCTCCTGGGGGCTTCCCAGGATGTACTGAGTGTTTCTTTTTTTTTTCTTTCATTCACTGTGTGTTTATACACCACTTTGCATTTAATCTTTTATTATTAATCTCTGGCTCTCTTCCACAGCATGTTTTTGTCCTGTCTTCCTCCCCTCACCCCCAACTAATCACGACAGATAGCTGCCCATTCCTGAGCCTGGTTCTGCCAGAGTTCTGGTTCTGTTTCTTCCTGCCAAAAGGGAGTTTTTCCTTTCCACTTTCTCATAGGGCATCATTTTAAATTATTTAAGTTTAAGTTTAATTTTAGGCAGTCATTTCTGATTGTTGGAGTTTTCTCTGTGTTATTGTAGGGCCTTTACCTTCAGGTGCAGCATCATCTAATATCTAATTCAAAGTGCCATTGGAAATGATTCTTGGTATTAGGTAAGTTCCTAAAGGATTGAATTCACATATTGAAATTACAATATTGTGGCTGTGTGTTACTTAGGGCTTTTTGAGTTGATTGCAGAATCTATTTGCTGTTAATGGCTGTTAATGACATTAATATACCAGCAGCTCTATTAAGAGATCATCTTGTTGCAACAATTTTTAACGAAAGGTATGCAATGTCAATCAAGTGATTCAGCAAGCCTCATTAAAGCAAATAATGTATCTCATCTTTTAACTAAAGCCTGTGATGATGGGTTCTGAAACATAGCTGAGTTTTTAACGCTTCAGAAAGATTTCTCTCCAACTTTCTCATGACTTCTGGTGTGGGAACAGGAGTTTATATTGATAATCATTTCACGTCTGCAGAGCTTCACCCTGAGGGTATGAACAAGGTTCTCATCACTCTCTTACCATCTCATCATCGTGGTGACTGGCACGCCGGAGGCCAAGAGACAACTTGACATAAGCACTGGCAGGTATGCGCACACAGACGTACACTCTGGCAGGTGCGGGCTGCAGGAAGGGCTGCCAGTCGTTTCTTCATTGTTGCTTTTCATTAACTTGTCTAATGCAATCAAAGACTGTCAGCGAGAGTGAAAGAAGGAAAGAGAAAGAGAAGACGAGAAGAGAGAAAGAGAGATCGCTTACTTCTTTCCACAGATATGACTGCCTAAAATTAAACTCGTTCTTTCTTTCTGATAACACTGCGTCCTGCCTTTGGTTGCTCTTCAACGTCCTCAGGCGTTTTTGCTCAGACAGATGCATCACATGCACACAAATGCAGAGGTGAGAAATGCTCACGGCAGCATACATGCTATAGTGTCAGCTCATCATAGCATAAGCACACACCTGTAAAGAAAAAGAAGTGTTGTCGAAAAGCAAAATTTTCAGCAATGCATTCAGGACTTTTAGTGAAATGCCACAGCTTAATGAAATTACGACACAAAACATTTACCTCCCTGCATAAACCTGTGGCATATTCCTTTGCTTTTGGGCGGCGCGTCACTCTGTTAAAGGTTAAAGGGAAGATATTCTAATCAGGGACTCTTTACACAACAGCAGCTCAATAAGGTCAACTAGTGTCACAACATTCAGCTTGGTGTGAGGAATGTGTGTAAATACAAGTGTGTGTGTGTGGTTGCTTTTCTTTTCTTTCTTTTGCTTGTGGAGTCTTTCCAAATAAGGTCTTTTCAGCCCTTTGGTGCAATCTTTCTTGTTCTATGCATTTTCCCATGAAAATACCATCACTAAATAACTCTAACAAACACACACACACATATGCACGCTGAGTCACATGTAAAGCGCTGGTGTCTGATGGGGTGATCCGCCGGCCAATCGGCCGTATTGATTATTGGGCCAGGGAGGCTGGTGGAGCGGCAGCAGTAATTAGGGCTTTTTGGTGTGGATTAGCTGAAAGAAAAGGTCACCCACTCAACATCAGTGGCAGGACCACAACCAGAGAGATAGGGAGGGGTGGACAGACGAAGGGGACTGTCCCCAAATGTGATGACCATGATTGACAGGGCCACGTACCTACAGATACAGAGATAGGCTGAATGGATTCTTCAGGCTCATCTAAATTTTGCCATTTTTTCTCTGTCCTTTTGATTTGTGGTGAAAACACTGTTAAAACTGAAGTAATACAAGAGATATGGGGATACAGTACTATTGAGAGTTATACAAAATATCTATAAATAGTATTAATTATAATAATATCTCTTACAAATTTAATCAGGTTGTTTTCTACAGCAAATAAAGTTCAACCAGTCGGTGTGTATGGACTTTGGGTTTTAAAGAGTTTGGGTTGTATTTGCATTGCAAAAAAGCATAGTTCACGTATAAATGGGTGTGGATGGTTGAATGTGGTATGTTGTATCAAGCGCTTTGCTTACTTAAGTAGAGTAGAAAAAACAGTCCATTCACCATTTACCAATTACCACTCTTTGGAAGAGCTGCACTTTAGAACAGGCCGCAATGTTTGATAATATAGCTAAAATTTAGCTAAAAAGCACCAAACACCAAAAACACAAGTTAGAACTCCTTTCAGTGACTCAAATTAGCTATGAAGGCCAGCTTCCTGCCAGAGTGACCCAAGTTGGCACACCTGGGTCAATGCAAACCTGCAGTATAAGTGTGTGATAGAGGACATTACTTGGAAAAGTAATGCGTGCAGATGAATTGAATGAACTTTCCAGCAAGTCACTTTTTATCTATAGCTCCAAATCACAAAAAAACAAATTGACCTCCAAGGGTTTTGCAATTTGTACATTTAAATCTTAAGAGAAGAAATTTCACATAGAATGCCTGAGAACGCTAATGAATTGTGTTACATAGTTAATCCCTGAACAGAGTAATTCTTTGCATTACTTCTGTGTTACCCATTGCATGAACTGTCACATAATTACCAGTTAACAATATAAACTTTAGGCTGCAGTCCCACGCACTGACACCAATCCCTATTGTAATGAGGACACACACATCTTTGCCTTGTTGTTTAATAATAATAATGGATTGGATTTATATAGCGCTTTTCAAGGCACCCAAAGCGCTTTACAATGCCACTATTCATTCACTCTCACATTCACACACTGGTGAAGGCAAGCTACAGTTGTAACCACAGCTGCCCTGGGGCAGACTGACAGAAGCAAGGCTGCCATATCGCACCATCAGCCCCTCTGGCCAACACCAGTAGGTAGGGTAAGGTGTCTTGCCCAAGGACACAATGACCAGGACAGAGAGCCCAGGGATCGAACC
Source organism: Neolamprologus brichardi (assembly GCF_056152115.1). Classification (NCBI taxonomy): domain Eukaryota; kingdom Metazoa; phylum Chordata; class Actinopteri; order Cichliformes; family Cichlidae; genus Neolamprologus; species Neolamprologus brichardi. The sequence goes on along the minus strand of NC_142124.1, from coordinate 21,334,412 downwards.
GGCGTTATAGATACGCTTCCCAACACCCTGAGCCACAGTTTAAGCCTTAATACAAAGTTGTCAGCAAAATTAGTAAAAAATAAATAAAAAGCCTAAAAGGCACTTTACATGAAGATTTTGTGGCCACGTGTATGGGTAGAAATGGAATCTACAGTTGTAAAGGCCTGACTCTGTGTTGTGTTTTGCAGTTGTGAATTCTGCTGTGGGCACTTTACTGTAAGACTCTTGTCCGGAGAGCATGACAACTCTTTAGAAGTTGTAGACTGCACTACCATTTCCCCCTCCTTGCCTTTTCTACTCACTATGCAGCAAATTAAAGAACAATATAATGAAATTAATGACATAATTGTTTGCTTAGCAAATGCAATGTGATGACTGAATTGCGTCCGGTAATACGTTGCATTACAATGTAGCATTACTTTGGAACACATTACATCCCCCACTGGTGCAGAATCCATAACTTTCAAATCCAGTTTAAATTATGGAAGAGAACTGATTGTATAAGAGACATAAACTATGCACTGATATGGAAAAAAATATTAATCAGGTGCATGAACGCAGCTTTAAATGTTGCTCAAATTGAACCATATAGGTGCAGCTTTACGTGTTTTACAAGTAGCAAAGCTTCTTTCTGTTCTCTGTGTCTTTAAGACATGCAAGTTGACTTCTCAGTGGTATGGCAGGTCTAAGTGTATCTAAGGAGGTCACGACCCTCTGAGGGTGTGATCTGGACAAACAGGGCTGAGGAGCTGTAACAGCACATGGAATGTCTCTTTTTTTTGTTTTGTTTTGTTTCAGTTTTTGGTAAAAAGGAGGAAAATTTCTCCTGCTGCAGTTGCAGGTAGGAGCGCAGAAAATGAAACAACACAACACAACCCCCCCCCCCCCCCCCCCTCCCCCAAACTTCTTGGCAAAGAATGAAGAAGGGTTTATATAAGAAACATTACACGATAACAGTAAAACCTGAAAAAGCTCAAGAACAGCTCTGTGTTGCTATTTTCATATGCACTGTCTCTTTTCTCTTTGTGATTATCAGCTTTCTGACTGGGTGTAATTTATTATAAAGAACACATTAAACAAAATGTTTTCAGTGTTTTTATCCACATCTACTGGTCTGCTTTTTTAATGTGCTTTCCCCATTATATATGTTCACTGGTACAATGAAGAATCAATTGTTTCTTAAAGGAAAAAAAAAAAGCTGCTCTGCTCGATGGCATTTTCTGGGTGTCAGCTCCCCTTCTTCTGCTCCACAGCAGCTCAGTGTGAAGCAGCAGCAGCAGCTGTGGAAGATTTAGGAGCTCTGGTTTTGTGCAAAGCTGCAGCACCCCTAGTGGTGGAAACACAGAACAGGTGCTACATTTCTGCAAAACCAGCCAGACAGGAGGAGACAACTGCTGACTGAGGGAATTTGTGTTGATAAGTACTGCATTGCATTGCAAGCCTACGTGACTTTTCTGTCTGTCTCATCACACAAAAATATGTGTGTCTTCCTGAGTGTGTGTGTGCATTGCTGGAGAAAACTCTGTGGCACTTTGATATCTGTGCGCAGGCTGTTTGTGTTTGACCTTTTTTTCATATATATGAAACAGCGTGCTTGATCGGTAAATGTCAGCGGAGAGCCAGCGGAAGATCTGAAGACGTGTTTTGTTGTGTGACAATAAAGGACACACATAACTGAGAGGAAGGAAGCAAACACATGAGGGGCAACAAACCTTGAATTCTATCAGGGTCTAACACAGGCTGCCTTTGTCATTGAAGTGGATTTGAAGACAGTGAATGTAGCAGATATCTGCCTGTATCTGATGTCGAAATCTGCAAAATCCTTCTGCCAGTGCGGTGTTTTGCTGCAAAATATTATATCTGTGAGCTCACACAACACTGACTATAAAAAAATATAATCTCGGATCACAGATGATGATTAAGACTTCATAGAAATGTTGTTTCCACGACAAAGGTATGCAGCCCTGACCTTGTCTGACTGGGTTTAAAAATGTGTTAGGTGGTGGATGTTGACCGGGGCATTAACTGAACCTATATGGTACACATAGAGGCAGGACAGTCAAGGCCGGCCTATCCGGACGTTCTACGGCTCATAGAGTTCACCACAGGGTCAAAAGTGTCACCACATACATCACAGCTGTAGCAGAACGGCACACACAGTTGCCATGGTGATCAGCCATTTTTTTTCTCCCCCTTGCTGTGCTAAGCCAAACAGTGGTGGGTGGCTGCCAAGATACGGAAAAAGGACAAAAAGGATTGTGTGCTCGGCCTTATGTATTTTTCAAAGTGTGTATGCAAAGTAAGTGTGTTTATTTGGCCAGGCGTATTTTCGGTTGCTGTTTGCGTCGCATGTGTGCCTTCCTTGTTTGATCTGACTATCTGTGGTCTCAGCTGTACTCGTCAAGAACGCTGTGCAACAATGGCTAAGGTACCCGTGGTGGGAGCTGCACAGCATGATAAAGCTGGCAAAATGGTGGTGTCAGAAGCTCCATTGAACATAATCAGGCGGTAGTGGATGGGCTCGGCTGTTGGGTTTGGGACCATAAGTCTGGCGATTAAACATGCATGGGGAGAATCCTTCATCACAGGGGCGAAACAAAGCCGCCCTGCCCTTCCCACGTGTTCCAGCATCGCCATTGAAAAAGCCTGTTTCCTTGGCAACCGAACTGGCTCTCTTTGTCACAGGAATGGAGAAGGAGGCAGAGAAGGGAAGGGAGGGGCGTGTGTGTGTGGGGGGGTGTAGAGCAGGGGCATGACACTCAATGCTGACCTCCACCTGACCTCTAGGTGAAAATGCCATATCGGTTTCCTGGTTTCCTCAAGAGAACATTATGATAGGCTGTTTTTCTTTTTCTTTCTTTTTTTTTTTTTTGATTACTTCTATCACCTGAGTCCAGCAAAATTTATGATTTGTTGACCACGAAGACTACTCAGTGTCAAGTCAAAATCTTTCTATTTGAAGTATCATGCAGGGATACAATGGAAAGGGAACAACAAAACATTCCACGCCAGCAAAAGGAAGGTCATTTACACAGGCTGTCATTACTCCACACTGACAAAGAGTACGGTCTAAATGCTGTTCAAACAAAACCAACATCTTTTCTTCTACTGCCCCCAGTGGCAAAATGTACAACCAGTGAAGGTTGAAGGCAGAAAAAAAAGAGCTGAGTGAAAGAGAAATGACTCATAGTGAGGAAATGGAGGATGCATTTCAGAAAGCATAGTGGTGAGGGTGAAAAACAAGACAATGGCTAGTTAATACAGGCAGCCAGACAAAGAGAGGAAGCGAGAGGAAGCGAGACCAAGTGAGACGCCGCTTTTATGTCGACCCATGACTGTTCCCATAGCAAAGGCTGGTACTCTGGCTCTAATGTTAACCAAGTGTTTCCCTAATGGGCTTAATGACATATGGAGCACAGATTGCAGCAGGAGCCGTTTCACTTTGAAACCGCTGTCGCCTCCCTCAGGGCTTCGCGGGCAGAACATTATGAAGACGTGGAGACTGAGGACACAGGTCACGTCTGGTGAACTTTAATGGTTTTCAAATTATAACTGAAAAGGAGCTTTTCATGAGCTGAAAGATCTTTAAATGTCACTGTAAATGACTCTCAACAGGTGTATTGCTGTTCTTTTCCCGTTGCCGAAACAGCATAAGTAAAATGTCGAGGATTGCTTCTCAAAAGCGATCATTATCTAAGACGACCCATGATGATGCGTCTCATGCCGTAAATTCTCACCACTGGCCCACATGACATCTCCCCAAGCATCTCCTCGCAGCGTATCGCCCGCCATTTTGTTTCAATTTGTTCCCATCACCGATATCTCTTCGTTCTCTCAGCTCCTTTAGTCTGTCCACATCTCACTTGTCGTCTGGCTGTCATCTTCTCGTGGACTGTTACTGATGATATCAGGTTGCTGTTGGCTTTACGATGCTGGAAAGTGGAGCTAATGGGCTTTCAAATGCTTCATTGTGAATGCAACCTGTCAAGAGGGGAGAGATAGGATCAGATTTGATTAGGGGGCGACGGCAACAGAATAAAATGTATTTTAAAAAGCGAGGGAAGTTTGTTTTTCCGCACGGCTGCACGTGAGAGACAAAAGAAAAGAGAAAGTGCATTACGTATATGTACTAATTCCCTGCTGTGAACAAACCTTATTAGATTTCATGTGTATTTTTAGAAGCCTTTACATCCCTGCTCCCACTCTCCTTTTCAGTTTCCATTTTCTGCATGCGTCTCTCCCCAGCGAAGAAGAGAGTAACACTGCCTCTTTTGGCCGGATGTGGTAAATGTGTTTGTCTCTGGCAGATGAATGATGTCAAACAGACATATTTATATTCATTTAGGACTGAGGAGGAGGAGAACCCATCTGTAACGGATGTGATAGGAACCTCTACGCGTGAGCGTGCACATTTAGGGGTGTGTCTATGTGCAAGTGTACGCATGTGCATGTTTGAGCATGGCTTCCAAGGTATCCATCGTTTGTGAAAAATGAATCATGCTTTTGTGTGTGAGCTGAATCTGTGTTTGCGGACTTGTGTGTCTAACAGCTTGTGTGTGTGTGTGTGTGTGTGTGTGTGTGTGTGTGTGTGTACAACATGTGCGTCTGCGCGCTTGCGAGGTCATTCCCCGGTCACTTGTTCAGGCTGTGTGATGAATGAAGAGGAGAGGTGCCTGCAAAGCCAGAGAGATTTGGGAGAAACATTGTTCCACGGGGTTAAAAATGGTCTTGTGTTATGCCAGAGGCTGGGGAAACATTACTAAAAAAAATGTAAGACTGCAATTAAAGTGGATGTTCATCATATCCAGCATTTAATATCAATCTTGGCAAAGTAATAAACTAATAAAATATTCATATTAGCCATTTGATTATGCAGATTTGCTCAACGAGAGATTTTGCAAGTAAACAAAGTATCCAAAATTTGCTCCCACTATATGTCATATGTCCATTGATTCTTTCCTGCAGGAAAATTCAAGTGGAAATGGCTGTGTTTGGTTTGGACAGGAGGCCAGCGGGGTCAAAGACATCTCATTCAACAAGGAAGAATCGGGTTGCAGTAGACAGGAAGTTAGTGAACCAAACAGGAAGGACTTTACACAGAGGAGGCTACTGAAAGCCATCATTGTCTGTTAGCACAGGCCAGAAAGTAGGTCCAAGTATTATTTGTCTGTGTTCGAGATTAAATATCACTTTAACTTTTTTTGTTTGTTTTTGACAATTTTTTTTTTTTTATCAAAGTAAAAAAAAAATCACAGTAAAGATATAACAATATTAACACAACGATACTGTAACTAACGCAGTGTGTGTGAGTAGTGGTCATTTGCTTGGAGGCGGTCAGCTGGAATCTGAGGAACTACTGAGGTTAATTTATGTGTGTGTGTGAGGGAGAAAGAGAAAGAGAGACAGAGAGAAAGATAGACAGCTATTGAGAATGTATGCCTTGGACAGTGTGGTCAGGCAGAAGTGCATTGTGGGATCGATGTCCACACCTTGTCCTAAATTATTCATTCTGTCAGCTGGCCTGTCCACCATCTCTGTGGAAACCGCTGACCAAGAGCTTTACCTCCATCCCTGCGGATTCACCTCTTCATCCCCTCCTCAGCCCTCACTTCCTTTTCTTGCTCTCGCTCGCTCATTAGCTCTTCCCTGACTCGTTCTTCTACAGCATCTTTCACCCTCACTCCTACTTTCAGTCCTTCTTACCCCTCCGCTCTTTTCATCTGTCTCTCTTCTACTCCCATTATTCAGTATATCTGTCTTACTCATTAGTCCTGAACTCCCACTGACTCGGTTTCTATTTTTTTTTTCTTTTCCTCTTTCTCACTGCGTGCTGACATTCTCCCCTCTGCTACCCCTGTGTTGCTGACTAAGATTATAATGTGTTGGCTTTGTTAGGATGTTTATGTTTGTGTCTTTGAAGACTGCCCCAGTGGCCTTTTGGAAGACAGCCATAATCCTAGTGCACGGCCGGTGGTTGTTCTGCGCGCCGTTTGTGTGTGCGTACGTGTGCATGTCCGTACGTCCTCATACATGTGTGCACATGATCAACTCTGAGTGTTCTGTGTGTGCGTGCAAGCATGAGAATGTGAGTCAGTAATTGTGACATGGCTCATACATCATGGCCAGAGCCCGTTTGATTACAAGCGGAGGGGCCCGGTGATTAATCGTTGGATTCAGCTTCCTGGCCCGAATTGTGACACCCGGTCACAGAGCATCTGTACTGACACACCCCCCTACCCTTACTGCCCTGAGCAACTGTATGCCTATACCGCCTATACCTCTCTACAGACAACCACACATACACACAGATAGCCCCTGCCTTCATCTCACTTTCTCCCCTGCACTCCAATGCCTTACAGTTTCAGTTTTGCCTCGATCAGTTTTGCCTCTTTGCTACTTTACTTATCATATTTATATCCAGTATATCTCTGTTTTTGCTTGAGTTCGTAACATAATTATTAGGCCACAAAGAGGTGTGAAACAACCACAGATGATGTCATAGTACCAAATGATGTTGCTTAGCAACAAGGAGAAGACCCTCCCCACAAAAATTTGACTAGTGCTCATCCGAAAGACCGTAAACTCAACATTACATTTGCTTAGGTACCTGATATTACACCTGGAAAGTGCAGAAGGGCCGATTATTCTACAAGTCAATTTTCTTCTAATGGGACAAAATAATGAAAATCTCTACGAAGGATACGATTACCTTAGTTTCATTTTTAAAAATTTTAATAAACGTGGTAATGTAGCTATCCGAATTAGCACAGAATTAACTACAGAGTACAATTTCTTTATGGCAATGTTTTTTTGTTTTTTTGTTTGTTTGTTTTTTTACATTTGGGTGACCCTCTATGGCCTAATCAGACATTAGGTTCATGCAGAGTATACAGTTCATTGTTAATGAAAAAAAGGAGAAAAGGAAAATATAACATACAAAAGAAATCAAATTACAACCACTAATGAGCAAAGGTTTTCTACACACACAGATGTGAGAAATGTGATAAAGGTGAGAAAACAGAATATGTGTGAATGTAAGAGATGCAGGATTAAAGTCAGGAGGAAACAAAGGAAGAGAAACTGTGTGTGTGATCAAGCAAGCTAGTAGGAAACAGAGACAGTGTGTGTGTGTGTGTGTGTGTGTGTGTGTGTGTGTGTGTAGGTGTGTGTGTGTGTGTAGGTGTGTGTGTGTGTGTGTGTGTGTGTGTGTGTGTGTGTGTGTGTGTATGTGTGTGTTTGTCTGTTCCCCTGGCTCTCACCTCCATGCGGTATCAGGATGAGGAATGGTCCTGCCAGCGATCAGCCCAGGCCTGGACCAAAGCTCTGCACAAGGATTCCCTGCTGAAACCATTAGTCTGGGCATTAAACACCATTAGAGCACACAAGCGTGCACGTGCACACACATTCTTGTATGCCTGACTTCAAAGGACATTACACTGACTTACGTTCATTTTCTGGAGACTTACTCAAACGCTAACCACAATACTGCTAACCTCTACCATACCATAACCATTGCCAGTTGCCTAAATTTAACCTTAAAAAAATGTTGTCTACTTAAAACTGATTTATGGGGACACCACAAGGACACAAGTCCCCGTAATATCACTATGTAAACACATTTAGGTCCCCACAACATAAGTAATACCTGGCGAGTCACTACACCTTGACACACACACAGGCAGACACACTCTAGAAAAGACGAAGAACCAGTGCTAGAGGACCGCTTCAACCTGGGCGTACAAGAAAGCAGGAAGGAAAGAATAACAAAGAAAGGAAAGGATGGAAGATGTGGGAGAGCATTGAAAATTCACTTTTACTTTAATGTCTCATTTTTCATTCTATCATCTTCTCTATTTGCCTTTTCTAATGCATAATTAATTAACAACAAGTGGAGAAATTAATTTCCTGGAGGGCTTTTTTATTTTATTTTGGATAGGCTTACCTCATCGCTCCCTCACACCGCTCCCATCTGCATGTATTACGGGTCTTGTGTGTGTTTCTGCACTGTCTTGTTGCATGCTGGAGCGTGCGTGCGTGTCCTCAGTGATCCAGGTGTAATTGGGTTAGTGACAACCAGGACAATGTGACACCTGCAGGTCTCAGCTGTGCCTCTCCCTGCTGAACTGGCCTGGAGTCAGCTGGAGCTTTGTCATCTGGACTGGACTCCGCTGAAACGGCCATTCTGGGACTGATCCCAGGTTAGAGGCTCGGCTGAGCACAACACACATATCAGTCTAAAGCCCTAAGCTTTTGTCTTTTTAGCCTGACACGAAGCCCCAGTGAAGGACAGCAAAAAAGATTATGTGACATCCATCCTAGGGTATTCAGAAATGGTGGCAAACAAATCTCTTAAGAAAAAAAAACCCATTGTGGCAGTTTTGGGTATTTTGACTCCTAAAATAATAAAGTGGAGCAGCTAGAAAAATAGGCTGCATAAATATAGTTTGGGATTCAGCGCTTAGTTTGGTAAGTCTGACAAACAGAGCAGGGGTGGTACAATTGTCACTTTTAAAATAAATATTTGGTTTTACATAATTTCCTTAGAGATTAACCAAGTATTCTGATTCTGATTATTTGGTTTTAAATAATATAAATATATATCTGATTTAATCAAATGTAAACCAAATCTATATGAATAATATACTGTAACAAAAAAAGAAAAGGTTGAGAAATGCAACATTTCAAGGCAAAATTCAAAGCTTTTTGAGGCATTTTGACTTTTGACAGTTTTTGTCAACTTTACAAGAGTTCTGGCAACTTTAATTTTCTTTTTCAACAAAATCCAATATCTCAGTGAAGAATTTTTAACCATAAAATTTTTAGTTTGGCACTAATTTTTATGCCACACACCCTTTCTGACCCAACCTTCCCATTTATCTTGGCTTGGGAAAGGCGGTGGGAGTACACCTGTGATCCCCTTTGTGCACAATGCAGGGTTTTTTATTTCCTTCTAGTTGTGAACTTGGGCCTTTTAATGTGTTAAACAAACATGCTACTCCTGACATTACTGAAACGCATTAAATGTTCAAGGATATTTATGTTGCTATAATTGTGCCTATATGGAATACTGAATAAATAAACTAAGAGGACACAGCTGAAGCTTAACCAAAATATTATGTGTTTCCATAGTGTAGGGGTTAGCACAATCACCTCAAAAGTGAAAGGTCCCTGTTTGCAGCTGGGAGGCTTCTAAGGGGTGGTGGAGATAAATGGGAGGGCAGATTGATCTCCTGCAGGAAATACGGGAGGAGCCAAAAGTTGCAACTGCAAAGTTTTGTGTTACTGATGCTAGAAGTTCTTTTGTTCACTTAACAGGAATTTCAGTGTGGTTTGAAAGTAGAAATACATTATGAGCTTAGCCCAGTGCAATTTATCTAGCAGCATTTGTAAGAGAAAGAAATCAACTTATGTCAACTGATCTTCCTCATACTTCATGTTTGCGAAAAGAACTATCACTTCTTTATTGTTCACTAAAATAATTTGGTCCCAGAGTCCCAAAGGTAAGTTTAAAAAAAGACAAAAGATGTTGAATCTTGTTGCCATGATTTTTTTATGTTATTTGTTTTGTTTTGCTTTCTTTTCAGAGTGGAAAAGTTGATTCCATTAAAGGATTTACTAAGAAAACTACCAGTATGATGTGTTGCATGCATCATAACAGTCATCAAGAGACAATTGTTGTTGTTTTTGTGTAGGCAAAAATGGAAAAAATCAGCAAATCGTGCTGATGATTGTGAGGTCCACTGGTGGGAAAAAATGCTGGAAATGACACAAGTGAAGTTGACCAATTTCTGTGCAGTTTGGGGGGGGGGGGGGGGGGGGGGTGTTTGTAACTGCTATTTTTTTCTAAACTTGTTGATTCAGAGAGAACTGAAAGTAATGCATCCTTATGCAGGAGAACACAGTGGACAATTAATGTTTTGTCTTCTTGTCGTGTATGTACTGTACGTCCCATTCTTGTGAAACATATCTCTCTCTTTCTTTGAATTTGGAAAAAATGTTACTTGGACTTGAGCATGAACTGGTTACATCTTAGCAGTAAAACGTCAAAGGTCAAGTATCTCATGTTTGCCCTTTTCTTGTGAATCATTACACTTGGCGCAAAAGTCCAGTTAGACTCGAGGGTGACCTGCTTATAATTTAGCAGCCAAAAGTCAATGTTGTGACCTCTGAGAGTATTTATAGGGTGTTAACTCGTGGATTTACATGTGAATTATAGCAAAATTTTATAAGAATGTGTTAAGATAAAATGATGAAGTGATTACATTTTTTATCCGAGGAGACTGAACTTGCTGTTGGAAGGCATTCAACTACAAAGTGCTACTTCTACTTTATTCGTAGATTAAAATGATGATTATGAGCTTAGCCCAGTGCAATTTATCTAGCAGCATTTGTAAGAGAAAGAAATCAACTTATGTCAACTGATCTTTCTCATACTTCATGTTTGCAAAAAGAACTATCACTTCTTTATTGTTCAATAAGATAATTTATGAGCCCCAAAGGTAAGTTTAAAAAAAGAAAAAAGATGTTCAGGGTTTGCATAAAAACCACAGAGGAACAGCATCGCTGTATGCTTTTCTCTGAAAGGCACCTTGTGTATCACATAGACATGCAGCAAATCGTCACTGGTCTGTGACAGTTTCCCGGATGCCCTCTTCCTCTCATCAGGCAGAACTTGTGATCACAGACTGATATCATCACGCCAACGTCTCCTTGTCACATCCGATTTCTGCTGCTCATGTCTGAAAACTGTCTCTCTAGGCCATAGTGGCGGCAGACCATGCTAACCAGCGCGACGCCATTGGAAGCTAATAAATCATCTGTGGTTTTATTTCAGATTTATTTGGACCGTAATGAAGACGCGACGGGCCCCGGGCTGTAACCGACAGCGACAGGGTGACACTGATGAATGGCTGAAGGTGCGTTCTCTACAGTTGGAAGGAGAGCGAGGACTGTCGGGCTGCCACAGTGCGCTGTGTGTGCGTTTAATCAGTCACACAGATCTGCTAGATCACACAGTGGGAGCATAAATAGCATTACCATCTAATATGTAATTACTACTCTTCACAAAAAAAACATGTGGATACAAGCACCAGCTTCCCCATCAGCTTTGTTATCATTATCACCCTCATAATCATTATTACTGGAAAAGTGGCTACAGCCTTAACCACTCACTTCATCAAAATCATTACTGTATTTATAATCATCATTACAGTCAATATCCACGTCATCCTACACATTTACGACATGATCCTTGTCACCTCATTATCCACATTTTATTAACACAAAACACCGCGGACAACAACTATCACTGTAGCATCGCTGTTCTGCTGAATGTGCTTTTGAACGTTTCCATTGTTACCACACCATCATTAACATTACAACCACAGATATATATATCCTTCTATTCATCATTAAATTCATCACTTTTGTCATTATTATCATTTTATCAAAATCACAATTACAATGATCAAACTACATATTAAACTATATATTAAAATCACGGTTCCAATAGATTCTGCGATCCATTGCAATCTCTCACTTAGCGTTTCTTTTATTTGTTGAAAAAACAATAATGGCTTTTGATAAACCGGCTTTACTTTCTATGTTCACAGAAATCTTCATTAAGATAAAACTTTGGTAAACAAACAGGTGCTTCATTGAACTATAGCTACAATTTGGTTTGATCCATATCCAAATAAACTCTCCCCTGAACCTTTAATAACTTTCTAGGCATTGCTGTCTAAAACAACTACAGCATTTAGTCCTTTCTGTCCTGGTGACATGTTAAGTAGCTGCGACTACTATACCCAATATTCTACCTCAGTTACAAATGTTAGAGGGACTAAACAAAATTTTGCTTCTGGACCAGGACTTTGGTTTAACATCTTTTCTCACTGCTCTTTATACCTTCACCACCTACTGAATTGCCCAAGAATCCAGGAGTAATATTCAATTTTTCACCAAGACTGTTAATTGATGATAAACAGACTGTCTGTATATTAGCTGAATACTGCTACAAGACATTAGCTACTTCAGTGAAAAGCCAAAAATGCAGACTGTGAACACTTAAGTTTCACGTAATTGTGGCAAGAAAGAAAAGAAGAAATCGAGTTGAAAGATTTTAAGTCTGATAACGACACACAAGGGCTAAAGATGACAGAGCCGAGAGAGCTGAAAACACTTACATTTGTTCATTTTTAAGGTTTGGCAGTTTTTATAGAATTCAGCCATAGTTTTTCATTACGTGCAGAAACTGAGCATTTTCACTTTCGTGCAGTTCTTCATAGCAATGGTGCACAACTTCTTATGTGTTAAGTAAGAATCTGATAACACTTGTCTCTTCCACGAATGAATTAATCCAAAAACATTAACAAAGTAACTGTCATCCACATTGTCTTCAACGTTTTATCAATATTATCATCGTTATCATCATTGTCATCATCATTACTACAAGCAAAATTGAAAATCATTACATTTAACTTAATCATCCCTGTCGTCACCATTATCAAACATCCGACTTCTTCTCCTCTTCGTGCTGTATGCATTCTCTCTCCAGTGCTGTACTCTGTTACACTGGCTCTGTGTTTGAATAGCATGCTTTCCGTGTGTCATCACAGTCAGCCAAGGACAAATCGACTGAGCCAACTCAATGCTTCAAGCCTGGCAGCTTCCAGTCATCTTGTCAATCAATGAATCCATACGAAGCTTGTCTCAGCCTGGCCTGACAGAGTATGGCACAGCAGTTTGTGAAGAGCATTGAAAGCTACGTATGCATCATACACAACACTGTGGCAGCAATTTGACAGCAAGTCTGACTAACTTCTCACCAGGAAGCTACTGTGGAAAACATATGAAGCTGGGATTTACTGGAAGTAAATCTGCAAAATGAAAATTTGACTTCCAGGAATATTTCATCAAGGACCTTTTCTGAGTAGAAAATATATGTCACCCAAACATCTGAAAGTTGGCTTAGTTTTGTTTTAGTTTAGTTTTGTTCCTTTCTCTTTTTCCCCATCAAATTTCTGAAGCCACAACTGCCCGTACCTGCTGTTACCGGCTCCAATTTTTTGCTTTTGTACTGACATCTTTCTTAGAAGGTGCACAATACATTCACCAAGACACTGACATTAATGGCTTCAATCAACCTGTTTAAGTTGGATGACCCTAACCCTGAAACGGGACTTTCTCACCAGATACCAGAATGTTATGGGTCAACATTGCTCAGTTAAATATTTGAAACCCTATTATTCCATAATAAAAGTCATTAGTCCATTTTTCAAATCCAAACCATGTTAAAAAAGTCTTTAGCCTCCCCTCAATCATATTTTTTAAATGATCTTGAGAAGTAATTCTCCAGGCTTTCTGGAGGTCTTTAAAAGTTTTTCTTGGCTGCATTTTCACTAACTGTCCTTGGAATATTTTTTGTTTGTTTAACCACCTATGACTGACCTATGACTCATTCAGGCACTTAACTGAAGGTAAGAGATGAACCAGTGTTGTGTTTACACATAACAGATAACTTAGCAAAGAACTTTGTATATTTAGGTACTTTGCTACTAGCAGCCTGTCACAAAAAACATAATTTTGTTTCCATTTCCGTTTCAGCTTGTGAAAAAGGCCAAACACAACACAGTCTGATACAAGGTGATTCCCAACATGGTATTAGCAGAAAACCTAACATATCTGGATATGCCGAGGAGTGTATCCTTAAAAAAATTGAAAAAAACAAAAAGTGGCAGACAAAGAAGAAGTGACAGGCCTACAAAAAACTACACCAGATAAAGTAATTAATGCTGAAAGTCATGTGCTTAAGAAAGAGGGAAAAATTGAGTCAAGACCTGACACAGGACCTGAGAGAATCATTTGACCCTTTAGTTGGTCTAGCTTCTGTTCACTGCACATCACAAGCAGTTCACTAAGGTATGAGGTATGCAAAATTACACAGGAACAGCAACAGATCTCATAGAGTGATGAATCCAACTTAAAATTTATGTATCGAATTGACAGAGGCAGAGTAGAGCGTGTCTGCCACCCTCTATAAAACACGGTGGAGGTTCTGTCATGGTTTGGAACTGCATTTCACCCAATCGAGGTGGGGATGTTGTCAGAATTATGAATGCAGAAAAGACGTTTTGATCCACCAAAACCATCTGGAAAGTGTTGAGGCTTAATTTTTCAGCATAACAATGATCACAAACACACTGCCAATGTGTTAAAAGCATACATGGAGAGAAAAACATACAATGGAACGCTATCAGTCAAGGATTAGCCTCCTTGGAGCCTGCAACTCAAGTTTTCTAAAGCAGTGTAGGATCATCCTGACCAAGAACAGATGAAAAAGGCAGCCAACATTCAAACAAGAGGTTTACATGTCTTTCCGAAGGTCTGGAGAGCTACTCCTGAAGACTTTTAAAAGAAATTCCAAGAAAGCTTGAGAGATCAGGCTGTGATGAAGAATAAATGTAATACCAAATATTGACTTTTAAACTCATTAGAATTCCATAAACAATGGTTTTGCTCTATATATTGTAGTTCCATGTATGTTTACACATTTGCCCCATTTTCCTAGCAAATTACAAAAAATTGAGGGTCGGCCCAAGACTTTTGCACAGTACTCTCCATCTAATAACCGAAATCACTGTTGAGAAAACAGACTATAAAAAGGGTTTTTCATGTTTAAGACAAAGATGATTTCCACACGAAGCAACACCTGTTTTTTCTCTCTGTTTTGGTCCTCCATCAACACCGAGCATGTGTTTTTCACACTTGAAAGTGGAGCTTTTGAAAAACACAAAAAAAGCCAAAACCACTAGCTTTGCAGCTGACAGCGAATTAGCCAAACTGAACTGTTGGGAAAAAATTATGTCTGTCTGTTCAGACATAGACGGAGCGTAGAGACGAAAAAAGGACAGCTTCCTGTTGAATCTGTCTCGCTCTTACTCCTGGCACTCCTTACACTGCTATCAACATTTCCTCAAACTGTGTGCAGCTTTTCAGAAAAAAAAAATGACAAACAACAAACAAGAACCAGCTCTGCATGCTACCTTCAAAGGGCTTTGACTGGTTTTGCCTCTGGCACAGTTTATCCTCACTCCTGGCAGGAAACGCTTCTGCAACCGCAAAAACACTCTGGACGAAAAAACAGCATTTGTATTTCTCCAGGAATTTATGTGCTAAGAAGGTGGTGTTTCACGGTGGCACATGGGAGCAATTATTTAATTTAAATGCCAGTGTCAGTTAAATGCTAGATTGTATCCAAGACTTCTTTCACAGCTGCCATCATATTATGTCACAGTAGAAAAATAGCAAATGTAAATAATTGCATTAATTATTGCTGCATTAAATTGAGATTTTTCAGCTACTGTCACGCTGTCATGGCTTACTGAGATAAGAGAAGCTAGTTCAGAATTTGCACAATTCACAACTCGAATGTATCCCAGCTTGTCTTATTATGCAGCTTGTCAGTTCTTTAACTGTCTAGAACAAGCTTAGCCGCCCTCGCTGTAAAAGCGACCCTCATGCTTACAGCCTCAGAAGAACCCCTCTGATTGGCTGTCCCTCCCAAAGAGAAGGCTTGAACAACTGTTGAATAGGGCTCCTGTTCTCACATGAAGATCTGTGTGTCTGTGATGACCATATTCTAAGCCAGGAGTGTCAAACATGAGGTTCGAGGCCCAGAATCAGTCTGGCAAAGACTCTAAACCGGCCCACTGTTAGGCTTTGGAAAATAAAAAGGAGGGCATACATTTTGGACTTTGAATTGTATTTTTATACATTTTACAGCTTTTCCTGCTGATAAAGTCCTGGCCATTCATGCTACACCAAAGTAATAAAGTAAAAGATAAACAATTATTACTGATTTCTTTTGGGGGCTTTTTTTTACAGTGGGTCCACAGTAAAACGTCAAAGGTTCGTTCACATTTTCTGTGAACGAACAGAAATGTTGTCTTTTTTGTATTCTGTAACTGCTTGCAAAAGGTTGTCATCATGACACGTAAGTCACATCTGCTTCTCTCCCATGTGTGGTACCTCAAGGCTCTGTCCGTGGACCAGTTTTCTTTTCATATTAATATTGTTATAAAAGTACTAACCATTCTCTTTGTTATCAAAGAGCCAATAGTCAAAACTATTTACATTAGTGAACATGTTGGTCATCTTTAAGCATACACTGTTGTAATATTATATAAATGGATTTGTGAAGAGTAACACTAAAACTCCCACACAAAACAGAGCTAAAACTTTAAATCTACTGCACTTTTATGTCTGGCATCAAAAGGGTCCTTTTAAAAAAAATGACACTTTGAAATTAATTCAAGTCCTTTGATTAAAATCTTTTTTGTTATGGCATATGTTTTTTTTTTGCATGTGTCTATTCTGTGCACTGCACACTCTTCATCCTTCCACCTCTCTAATTAATGCTGTACACACATGGTGAGACAAAGTGGGCACATTTGGTGTCTCTGGCTGGCAACCACCATGAGTGATAAAATAAACAGATAAAATACTCAGGGCTGGCACCATCTCTGTCCTTCCATCTTCATCCCATCCTCTCACACACTCTGTTACGCTCCTTCACTCTGCCTCACCACTCTCCTTTTGCTCCTCCACAAAGTTGTCACTCACTAGCTGCTGAAAGGTTTATCACATCTCTTATCCAGTTATCTAACCTCCCTTTCACTCCTCTCCCTCACCCTTTTTCATTTTCTTATTTCATACCCGCACTCCTTCTGGCTCTAAATGAAAAGTTGTACTGTGTTTTCTATATTTGCTGCACAGTTTAACAAGGTATTAGCATACCCTTTGGGCCTAAATTTTAGTTTTCATATGGGTGACAAACATGCTTTCATACACACATAGCAAAAGCACACACACACACACACACACACACACAAACACCTATAGGTGCGCAGAGCCAGTTAATTAGAGCTTGAAGCCCTTCTCTCCTAATGAACCTGAGGGTAATTAAAGAGCCCCAGGACACGGGTGTGTCTGCGAGCTGGTTCTAATTAAGCCCCAGCGAGCTGATTTAGCTAATTAGCTAAAGGCTCGATGTCGAACACCAAAGCATTCCAGCTCCAGCATAACACAGGAACTTACAATGCTCCCACATCGTCCCTGGCAACACTTTCATTTCCTGCGGCATTAATCATCGGAGTTACAACTGTCACCATAGTGACTGCCATGTAAGAATGAGTAGAGGAACAGGCTGCAACCCTCAGGGTGAGAGGTGTGAGTTAGCAGCCGGCAGGTATGGCAGGGAGGGACTGGAAACGTGTGCCACGGTTTTTCTGAAGAATGTGGAAAGTATGCGACAAAAACAGGATTATTATCCAACAGCTAGTAATAAAACAAGGTGAACGCATAACTCAAGCTAATTGGCTCAAAAGAAAGCAAGGATGTTCTTTTTGTTGCACTAGTGAATATGACCTTTATGCGAGCTAAACAGGAAAACAAAGGCAAACTGTAAAATTATCATTCTGTCATATGTTAAGAATCCAACAATATGAATGAGGTGTCAGTGGCTGAAAGATGGCTAATGTCCTCGTTGAGGTTTTTGTGTTTTTTATTTCACTTGCAGTTTGATTCGATTTACGATACAAAAAAAGCCACAGAAAAAAACTCTCAATGGTCCTACTGTGTTCACATGTGATCCCAAGAAGACCTCACTACATGTTCGTAGGTAACAAGATGGTAAAGAAATGAAAGACATTGTCAACTCATGGAAACTTTGACATGCAGATGAGCTAGGAATAAAACCACCAACCCACAATGCTCTACCTCCCCAGTGTATTTTATATGCTAAAATCTTAAAAGTGTGTTTTTTTTCTTTTGCTATTTTTTTTTATTATTTAATAGCTAATTAGTCAACCTGGTTTTTTTTTCAACAACTATATTTACATTTAAAAATTAAGTTTCACTTTATTTAATTTTGTGTCTACTGTTAAATGTACAGTTACTCTAGTAGAGCCCATTCTCAATCCCAGCTCATCAAATACTACCCATTAATTAAAGTTGTCTTTGGTGTCAGTGCCAAGATGCATTGGTTACCGGTTGGTTGCAGCACCAATGCCAGAGGGGACTTTGTGCATATCTCTCAGATCCTAGGAGCAGTTTTGGATGCTCTGGAATGAGACCGTATCCCTCACAGGGGTGTAATACTGTTTTATAACTGGCAGTTTTAAGGAAAAGAAGCACAAAAATATTATGAGAGAGAGACATTAAAATGGTTATTTTTATCACAAGGTATGATTTTCAAGCTATTCGGAAGTTCTAAAACTTGTAAGAATGAAGACAAGTAGACTTTTTTTTTTAACTAGTGTCATCCGAGGCATCCTTGTTTCCATCTCTCCCTCTTCCCCTCTCTCCAGCTTGTGTCACCAATAACTCAGCTTCCAACTTCATAGCTGGAGCGCATCTGATCCCTATTCATTTCCACGGGAGAGAGAGAGCGAGCTGGTGTTGGCCACTAAGGCCCTGATCAATCATGATCTAGAATGACAGCTTGTTTTAGAGATGGAGGAATGGATGCAGAGAGTTAGAGAGAGAGCGAGAGAGAGTAGGGATTTTAAGATATTCAGACATGGATATTTCTCTTTCTGAAACGTGTGTGATTTGTCGACATAACCAGATATGATCAGAAAACGGTCAGAGGATAAAGAGTTAGAGGAGGGGGAAATGGAAAAAGAACATCCCCAGCCCTGTTGGTTATTAAGAGATTAAATCCCGTCTCTGACAGACTTGTCAGTGCAGAAGACAGAATCGAGCACGGCCGGTAATTTGACTAGTTCCCTATCTCCTCTGCGCTCACTTGGCCGATGACAGCCAGGCGACAGAGCGTTGAATATGCAAGCTGTCTCTCCCTCTATCCCTCTACCATCTAATAGCTGTGAACCCTGTCAGGGCTACCTTAAATGAACACACACACATGCCCTCACAAAAATACATACAGCTTTGTGAAATGGTACAATTTCAACCATTTGCATTTTCACAAAGAGGCGTTGACCTCCAAGGATATTGACAGATGAAGACTTGCAGATTCAGCTCCCTCACATGTGTGCTAGCGAGACGAATTCTCGCCACCAACGTCTAGCGTAAACTCCAGTTTTTATGCATTCCTCCTCAATAAGTGAGTGTGCGTATGTGCGTGTGTGCATGAAAATCCACTGACACCTCCTTTTATCCTGATGTGCAGATACTTCCAGCACACCCACAGTGAATTCACTCAGGCCAGGTGTTATTTTAGCACTCACTTTCCGGAAGATGAACGAGGGACGTTTTCCTCCTCCTCTTCTCATCTCACACTTTCAAATCCCTTGTTCTGTCTTTCCCCCACTCAGTCCCATCCCTCCATTTGGAAAAGCCTGACCCAGTATTACGGTGACATTATGGGGCCACTTACCGCCCTGCTAAAATAAACCCTTGTGAAGGAGGCGTGTGACAGAACGAGGTTACAGCACGCCGTCGCGCAAATTAATCAAACAAATAAACGAGGAATTTAGACTTAAACAGGGAAGATCTCCCCCTTCCTCTCTTGTCTCTTCTCTTGTCTTGCAGCTCCCGTGTTTGCCCTCTCTGGGACACAGACGCTTTCAGACAAAAAGCACACACAAAAGTCCAATTATGCATGTACAAAAGCATTAGTGCAAAGATAGCAGCTACCTGCACAGTCATATGGCAAAGTCCACCAAACTCAGACCTGCTTTGAGATTCAGCCACTGACTTTTTATTTTGTGACACTGTGAATCGTTCCAAAGCTTTAACTTCTTCACAGTGAGAAAGTCTTTTTTTTTCCTCTGGACCAGATGTCTCCTGGAACTCGAGTAATGAAAAGTAAAGCTTTAAACTATGAAATACATTACATAATTCAAATATTTATATCCAAATATTAGTCAAGCAACCTGTTTCCCATCAAACTTCACACAGTTCGAAGCCTACTCTTTCAGTAGTACCAGCTACAGCTTTGAAATTGTAGTGTGACTAATGAACTTGCTGTTCACGCTGTATTCTGCTCATTGCTGCTCCGGAGGCCACTGACTTTTTTTTTTTTTCTTCACTAATGGAGGCATGGATCTCTTCAACTAGCTAACAAGTCCATTAACTGGTGTTAATGAAAATGTTAGCTAGTTGACAAGAACATAAACAACAACATCAGAAAGCATCAACATCATGAAATTGTCATTTGAACTTCTGAGCTTCTTTCAAACCCAACTTACTTTACTGAAATTTTTCAAAAGGATGTTTAGAGGAAAAGCATGCAGACACTGCAATAGTCTACACTCTACAATACCCATGTGTCTATATGTGTCTCTAGGAGATGTAATTTTTGTTTTGTCTTCACTTTATTATTTGTTCACCTGCTCTCCCCAGTAGGACTTTTTCTGCTATTTCTTGTTATTTTTCTATAATTCAAGAAAATAACCATCTACAGTTGGCATTAGTGGTAAATTTTTCCTCTGTGATTAAACATTGAATGAGTGCATATAGACAGTGGATCATGAACTCCCCCAGCAATAAAACTGGTCCATGAAGACTGTTAAGTACGATTAAGTTTTTGTTTTAGGAAGGACATTTTTAATTTTGCTATTGGAGCCCAAAATTGTTCTCAAAGTTCTCTGGTTAAAGATGTCTGTCTTCTTGGAAGACCAAATTGCAAGCACTTAATAAGGGTGGTATTTAATGTTTTTTTTTTCTTTTTTTTAATAATTTCCAATGCACTCTCCCATTTTCCAGTCATGGAGCAATTTTCTCACTGCAGTCAGGAATGCAAACTACCATCCAGCTTTTAGTGGCAAACATTTGCTCCAGCCAGCTCGCTTTCTTTCAGGTTTTCTCTCTGAACTGGATTATGCTGTGAGCATTTATGCTGCTTATAAAATGACCCGTGATTCTTTTTGTGTGTGTGTGTGTGTGTATCTGTTTGTCGCTCTTAGTTGGTTTTATTTATGTATTTATTCTATTGTGCTTTGTGGTGCAGCTTTTATTCACCATTAACTATCAGGTAGAAAGCTAAAAGGACTCTTTTGTCAGTTTCTCATTTTTGTTATTCATATGAAACAAAGAATAAAAATCATCGTCATTTACTTTTGAAAATCCCAAAATACACAGACCTGGAATAAGGAGGGAAAAAAGTGGATTTTTTTTTCCCGTTTAAACATCATCAGGTTCACGCAAACATTTAGTCCCTGTCATCGCTCAGCAATTTCAGATTGCACCCCGTGTTAAATGCTAGTTACCATAGAGATGGCTTTGAGGCCCATTCTGCATGCAGGCGGCATCTTGATTAATCTTGACGATGACAGTGCGACTCTTGATGGGGACAGCTCCACATTGATCCATAATGAAGCCATTGAGCCGCATGACGAATGGAGGGGAAGGAAATTTGTGAGCCCGTGATTAATGAAATAATTAATTAAGTAATTGGGCTGAATTAATTATTTATTTCTCAATCCTTGAAGTCGGAGAAAAGTTTGATTACATTTTGAAATTGGGGGCCGAGGAAGTGGGGGGGGTGTCGGTGATGAGGTGAGCTGTGTTTTCATTCTCAGTCAGTGCGAACTGGAGCAGGCATCCCAGTACGAGTGAGAAATTATCTCTCATCCAGATCATATAAACTGATAATTTACTTCTTTTTGGCACATTTCATGGAAGCTTTTTCCAGTCACAGAAAGAAAATCTCTCCATGTGATGAAATGAAAGTGCGGGATGATTTGTTATTTAGATGATCAGATTTATGACCATCTGGGTGGCATGTCTAAGAGCTCTAAGAGAACCAAACACAATTGTTTCTGTTTTTCATTTTGTTAATAACAATATAGATGATTAACTATCTTAATGGCGAGTTAAGCCTGTGATCCTATTCCCACATATGACTCCCAGAACATCTGGGAATTTAAATTTCTGATTCCACATTGTCCTTTCCATCTGCTGCCTTCTGTTAAGAGGGTGTGTGGGAGGTTTCCTGGACCTGCTGGAAGGAATGGGAGCTTGTCCAGGTAAAACATGCAGCAATTTTGGATTTTCTCTCACAAAGCTGTCACCCTTCACAAGCTCCTGCATATGTTATACGGAAAACCTGTTCAGACTTCCCATAACTTTACAGAAAGAATAATATGTTGGTTCTTTTTGGCCAGCTTTTTAGGCAAAACCTTAAATTTGTAGTTATTGGAAATCACTGGAGATCATTCTGCTAATGATGTATAGCACTCGCGAACATGTCTGCAAATCCCAGTCCGAGGTCTCCTGCTACACATCATCACTTTATCTAGGTCTGCTGAAACACTAATAGAATAAGTCACAACCTTTTATTTTTTTGTGTGGTTTTTTTTCACCACCATACTTACACCTGGGAGCTACAGGCTGCCATCACAGTATTTTACCACTGGCCATTATTGTGGCAGAAATAACACAGAGTCACTGTCTCCCATTTCTGCAGACAGTTTGCAAGAGTTAAAACATTTTCCTGTGAAATCAGTAGCTGTTAAAATCGCTCCAGTCTGTCTTCTGTCTGTCGCTGTGTTGACTTTTGGACCTAATTAGTGCAAACTGAATCACTTCAAAATACACAACGTCAAGGACAAGTTACATAAACTAATGTACAAAATAACTACTGCCACTCCAAAACATTGATACCAGAAGATTCTGCACAGTGGAAACATGTCCACACCGAAATGCCTCAGTGTTACATTTGACCAGGCTTCTAATTTTGATAAACATATTTATAGCCCTGAGAAATCCTGTGTTTTTTAACTAAAAAATCTAGAAGCCCAGTAGCTGCGAAGATTTACTAAGTCCTCTAACTGGTCTCGTGTGACTCTTATTTTTTCATCTTTGCACTGTACTGGCTCCAGACGAAGTTCAGACTTCAGTTTAAGATTCTGGTGATCACTTTCAGAGCTCTCTGCGGTCAAATGCCTGCTTACTTTAGCAAACTCCTGCATTCCCGTATACAATGCAGGTCATTGAGATCTTCTGACCACACCTGTTGGTGGTTCCTCATTCAAGACTGAAAACTAAAGTAGACATTAAAGGTTGTGTTGCTCCTAAAACTATGGAAACACTGCATTTGCATTTTGAGATCTGAGCACTCCACTTAAAGTAACAAAAATCAACTCAAGACTGATTTGAATAGGCTTGCTTTGAACTAGTGGATATTATTGTTTTGATTTATTATTTGTATTTTTATTTGTTGATTATTGTTGTCAAGCACTTTACGCTAGACGTTAGTGGCGAGAAAAGTGCTATATAAATAAACTTTACTTGCATGCAGTTCATGTTCAGATTCTGCTTTTCGTTGCATTATCTTTGCACTGCAGTTACACAACAATTAACATTAGGAATTATGCAAAATACACTCTGATTATCTTCAGGCATCTTGAACACCTGGTTAAAGTTTGGAGTTACAATAAACACATACTTACAATAAACAAATTAGTGAAAGGAAATGGAATTCAAACTCCTACAGGAACGTCAGACTTGTTGGATACTCACCTTAATATTTTACACTTACTACATGAAGGCACACACTGCCTTTGAATACTAATAAACGTCTTGTAGTGGGAAAGGAAATCAAAGAAAGTAGTGGTATGCCACATTTGTGTTTGATGATGAATGTGCAGAATCCACTGAATGCTTAACTTTTAAATTAGTCTTTTAAAAGGTTAAGAGTTGTAAAAACATCATGTAATGTGCATTTATTCTTCATCAAGTGTCCCGCTAGTTTTGCCCTCCTATCATTTTTCCCTAGAATGATTTTATCCCCATAATTGCCACGCAAATAAAATAATATTACAAATTTTTATAATGAAGGTAATGGCAAAAATGGATCCTCTAATGTCTGTGCATTACAGCATGACCATGCATACATCTTGTGTGTGTATTAGCCAGTGCGTGTTTGACTATGAGTATGTGTGACTGTGTCTGTATGCAACGTGCGCAGGTCTCCCTGTTGCGTCGTATCGGAGATCATTGTGCATCCATCAGTATGCCGTTAAGCATTGGCCAGTGAGGATATGAAATGGCTCTCACTTTGGGGCTATCGCTGATCAATGCTCATAAACATTTAATGTCATAATCAGCCATCAGGCGGCACAATAACACATCAGCAGCTTTGGGCAGCGACAGCAGGATGGCAACGCACACGTTTGACCACTAATGCATGCACAGAGTGCACAGCTTTAGTGTTACATCTCTGGTACATTGAGTATGTATATTTTATGTAACAAAGCCACGGAGGTGGAACGAACTGCCGCTCTGCGCCATACCCACACACACACATTAAATGTCTTGCCTCACACACCATTAAACAAACACACACCATCAACCATTTAGGCACTAAAATAATGTACGCGTGCTCAGCGTGTGTATGATGGTATGCTATGGTCTGAGTGAGAGACGAAAGAGAGAGAGAGAGAGAGAGAGAGAGAGAGAGAAGGTGTGAGAGGGTGGGTTGAGGAGGTGAGGTATTATCAGGGGAGGGCTTTACAAAGTAAGCCAATTTATACAAGGTATCCCTGCACGAATTAGCGGCTAATGACTCTATTAGCTTTCATTTTTGCACCGAGGAGATTTGCCTGCATAAATTAGGACCCGATCATTGGCAAAGTGTCACGGCCAAAGGACAGTTTATAAATACAACAGCCAGGCCCTGTCAGCCGCACCAAGCGCTGATATAGACGTCTCTGCAGACTTTGTCGTTGAGCGCAACAGACTTGTGCCAGTCAGACTGTGACAGGGGACCGTGTGGGTCCCGGGGGGAGCTCTCTCACCATCGTCCCTGAAAAGGTCAACTTGACGCGGGCACAGCCCATTGACCTGCCCCTCTGTCAGCTCCGCTGATAAAAATCAGATAAACTTAAGACCACTTATTGATCCAGCCTGCAGAGCCTTAGGCAAATGTTGGCCGAGCTCTCCTCCTTCCTCCTCTTCCTTGTTCTCCTCCTTGCCCTCCTCTTTTCTGCATATGATTAAACACTAGCAAATTAAAATATAGGGCTGAATCAGTGAGGAGGAAGAGGGAGAAGCAGAGACGAAAAGCAAGAGGAGGGACGGCGGGCAGGAATCCGTGACTCTCTGTGGAGAGGAGGGGAAGGAGTGTTATTAAGAGGTGAGAGGATGAAAAGTGGAAGAAGGGACAGTAAGATTAATAGCAGAAATTTGAGCAGAGACAGGGAAATTTCATTAACTATGAGAGCACTTGTTAGAGCTAAATGGTCAGAGAGAGGTGGGAGGTGGAGACGGGAGAGCAAGACAAGCTCTAAAAGGTGTAAGAAGTAGTAAGAAGAGCGACAAAGATGTAGTAGATGCTCATGCAGCTTACAGCTTCTCTTTACAGTTAAAGAAAAACGGATGTGGACACAGCAGATGAGTGAGAGCAGCTCTGGTCGGGAATGAAGAAATGAGGGGCCCTGCGGCAGGAAGGATACAGGCGAGCAAAGGGCTCAGAGTCAAAGCTAGGGAGAGGAGTAGAGACGGCTGTGGGGAGACAGAATTGGAGCAAAACTGCAGGAGAAACGAGGGAAAGCAACAGAGGTGTAGCACATCTGGCTGGCAACACTTTCACCTCAGTAATCAGAGCACACATCCTCCTCACTCACACCAACTCTTTTGCCAGGCTGGGTGTCTGTCTGCTGCCCTCTGCACCCGTGCTATCTTTACACGTTTCCTCCATCCAGCGAAACCATACTTTTTCAACACACACATACTGTATGCACACTCACACAGACACACACATATCCACACACTCCCGGTGTCTCACTGTCTCCGTGTTTCCCTCAGGAGAATGAGCATTACAGCTCAGGGCAAAGAAGTGCCGATAAGGCGACAGGAGTGTGACGCGAGCGGGGGCCCGATGACCACAGATAACACACTCGCTCGTGCGGCTGTGTGGGTACGTGTGCGTGTGAGGCCCACAGTCGTCAGGGTGTAAGTGGGAATGATGAGGGTAACCCCGTTATCAGCTCTGTCTGTATCAGCACCTCCATCTGGCGTTGGCTCTCTTAGCAGTGGGCGTGCTTGTGTGTCTGTGTGTGTGGGTGCATTTGTCTGTGCAGGTCGATAGTTGTCTGGTGAGAAGGAAGTGCAGTCTGGGTCAGGCTGGTGACACATGCAGAGCAGCCTTTAGTGTCTTTCCAGTACTCTTTTGCATTTGATTTGGATGTGTGTGTATGTGTGACAGAACAGTCGTGCAGTCAGCACAGAAGCAGAAAAACAGACTTTGTATTTAAAATATTCAAGTTGCTATTAGTCCCTATCAGTCTGCTCACAGCAAGGCTTTTGAGCCTTTCACACAGTAAAGTATTAGTTTTTTTATATCTTCAGTTTGAACAATTGGTTAAGTGATGAAGCAGTACAATTGCAGCAAGTTGTCAGAATAAAAATGTTGCCCTGTATCTCAATTAAATTAGTTAGATAAAAATTATACGCTGCATAGTTGCAGGTAGGATGCACTTAAAGAAGTGAGGACGCAGCAGCAGAGGTGTTATAAGTGAGTGCTGGGATAAGAACATGAATCACAGCTTTAGTCCTCTGCTGCCAACAACTGGAGAAAATGAGGAACAGCAGAAACTCACAGTGAATATGAAAGATCCTCCTTTCATGATCTTCTCACTTGTGGGACTTCTCCATTTTGCTCTTTTCTTAGCCACTGTGGAGAGAAAATAAGCACGTTGTTCCAATGCGTTCATATTGCCAGAAAACCTCTGTGCTTCCAGTCAAATATTAATTTAAAAAGGCAAAGCATCAGATTTAATAGTGGATGGCTTTGTCAAGGACTTCTGGGGGTCAGTCATTGTAAGTCGTTGATTGTAATGTTTTTCTTTAAATTCCCCGAGGGTTCAAAGATTTTTGTTTTAAATTCCAAACAGTCTTTACTGTATAGCGCAGTTTAACATTCAGAAAGTGATTTGCTATAAATGCAGCATGGCTCAGCTGTTTATTATAATGATTCTGTCCATCATATTTTCAAAGAATAGAAATATTCTCTTTTGACAATAGGAGAATCCAACATATTAAATGTCACTAAATATCCCCCTGACCAGCAATTCTTCAGTCTATTGTTCTTTGTCTCTGCCAAATTATATTTACCCAAAGCATATCCAAGATACAGCTTGTTTATATGCACAGTTTGCTGGTGGGAATAAAACTTTTACAAACACAGTTACTAGAGCAACTCATATCAGAGGCAATTTCATCTCTCTCTACTGCACAACAAGATATCCCACACAAAACAACCATCTCGGATGCAACACAAAGAGTAAACTTTATCATTCTAAATGTATGTATATGATGTCGAAACATGATTCATATGAACCAATGCTGATATAACTCATTGAAGATGGGTCGTTATGATTACACAGAGTGCTCCCTGCTGGCCATTATCAGTCAAGTGCATCTTTACACTGAAGGACACAGCAAAGCCTGTTTGGGCACTGTGGGACAATTTGTGGCTTTTTGTATGCGCGTGTGTATGTGTGTGTCTGTGCGAAATTGAGGAATATTCAAGCTTTTTTCGCTCGCTCTCTCTCAGAAGACATGGGGAACAGGTGCACTCAGCACTGCAGAATAAGTTCTGAACTGTCTGATCAGTGCCATTAACCGTGAAACAATTCGGTGCACTTCAACGTGTTTGCGTGCAGTCACAGGGTGAGCACGTCTATTTCATCATAGATCGCAGTGGACAGTAAAAAGATGCAAATACGCCCAATAAAATATCTGTTATTCCTCAAATCTAATACTGATGATTCAGTAGCTAGCCTCTCAATAAAACGCGGCAGTAAATGGCAACTGGATTTATTTATAATCATAACTCGACCATAAGGTTAAGTGTTCCTAATAGTTATAAATGACAGGCTGCCCGCTACTTTTGCTTATTGGCATGCCTTCTTTGGGTATCCCTCACTGATTTCCAGTAATATAACATGTCGCTCGCTCTCACCGCGCTGCGAAATGAGATTAAACTCTGACATGAGCTCCGCATCATCCAGCGACAAGCCCGCACCGTGAACTCTTCACCGGGGCACGGCACGGCGGCGAGAAGACGCGAGTATCCAAACAGGAAGGAGGCGTGCGGGCCGCGCGCTCCCTGGAGCGACAGGGCGCGCGCCTCCTTTCCTGAAAGAATTACACATTCAAGCCTGCCATCTACCGACGGGAAAGCGCAATGGCGAAGTCAGAAAACGTTGGCGTACGCCCTCTTTGGTACAATACGTGTCAATATAATATTCATATGAAACCGGTTATAATGATACTGCCTGACGTTTTTATGTATAGTTGCAGGCCTACAATTATGCTGAATATTAACTGATAGCTTGTAAATATGTTGTATTTGGAGTCTGTAACGTTCATGTTCACATTGTGAGTCATAAAGTGCCCTCTTTAAAAAGCAAAACTCCCTAAAAGGGGTATTCAAAAGCTTACTGTGGGTCTTTTTCGTGACTGTATAATTCAGCAGTATCCACGCTGCTTTAAGGCATGAGGTCTGAAATCATTTAGCTAAATGAAAGGAAAAAAAGCACAAAAAACCCCCCCCTGAACTCTTTTGTCACCTTCTTGGCCACTAGTTTCATTACAAACCCCTCAGCTATAATATCTGCATGTAGGTGAGCATGAGAGTACACTTACATTCTGGTACAATAACACAGCTAATAAACTGAAAGTGAACTAATATTCCCATAATGTGGTTATCCCAGTAATTTTTACACCATTTACAAGTCATAGCCTGGTCATAAAAAGTGCCCAGTACATAAGAATGTGCATACAGTACACGTGCATACAACAGAAGAGAAGGAGCAGCGGGAAAAAGGAAGAAACAGAAGGGTGTTTTATTGGACTGGTTTTATTGCTCTCACTCAGGTCTCTTATCCTGACTTTAACAGGGCTAAAGGCAAAAGGGTTTAAGTGTGTGTATGTGAGAGAGAGAGTGTGTGTGTGTTTGAGAGAGAGAGAGACAGATTGAAAGAGAAGGGAGCAGAGAAGGTGGGGGTTACTGCCCATTACTGATGGCTGTACATGTAGGCCAAGGCCACATTATGTTGGACTGAGTTGAACACAGTAATTTTGGCCAAAGACTGTGTTACTGTCTACTTAATGCGAAAAGAGGTGGGCAGTTACAGTTTAATCTGCGGTGGTAGTATTTCATCTTGCACTGAAAGATTTAACCATTATATGTAATTCACTCTTAATGTTGCGTGAAGCACTTTCTGACTTTAATATCAGAATGGAAGAGCAGAAGACTGAAGCTTTCAGAGCAAACAGAGAAGCAGGGTTGGGGTTATCACTTCCTCCTGTTGAGCTCAACAAAAGGTTTGACATGAGCTTTTTCCTCACGCTCCAACTTCACAGTATTTACACACCTTTTTAACACGAGTGTTACTGTACCGCACTCACTTGTGTGTCTTTTGGAGTTTATTTGCAGTTCTGTGGATCAGCAGCTCGCACGCACACTCCATAAAGTCTCCTGAGAGATCCCCAGGTGGCCTGAGATGAATTTCATGCTGGAATATTTATGTAATTTGTTTATGATGCAGCCAAACAAAGACTTAATCCTCGTTATTGGAGCCAAGTCAAAATCTTTGAAAGAACATCTGAACATCACCGCATTGTTTCATCCTGATATCACGTTGCAGTAATGAAGGTTATGTAAGCAGTGTGTGTTGTGTTGTGTTCTGTGATGAGTTATAACGCTCTTTGATGGTCAAACGTTATCTCTTATCTTGCAACTTAATGGTTTCAAACTCTTTGCACTTCTGAAAATTTACATTCAGGTTTGAACAGGTCAGTCCCTTTGCCGTATTTTCTCTGAATTTCCCCACTTGCATGAGGTCAAAGTGCACAGACAACACAGAAGAAAACTTTTTGCCCAGAGCCTAACTAAGAAGGCTTGTAAATTTTTACAGAAAATGTGTCAGTCGTTTTTGCCTTTGGCTTTTTTCTTCTGTTTGTCGCATTGAAAACCAAAAACACGCATTCTCAAGTTGAAAACGGGACGGCTATGTGATGTGTTTCCTTCGGAAGTTAAGGCAAAAGGAGACGCAGAATGTCAATTAACAATAATGGCACTGCTAAAATAAAATGAAACAGAAGGAAGGGCAACAGGTGTGCTTTGAGAAACTTATGGCTGGTAAGTAAAGGACGAGAGGAAGTTAAAAGTGTGATGGACAGATCATGATCTATAGTATAAGATCATGTCGATAGGGGTAAAGGGAAAAGATGAAACTAATTTTTTTTTTTCTTGTTTTTTTCTAGTTTAGTGAAGGACTTGACTATTCTGATCACCCGCCTCTAGATGGCAGTAGAAGACAAACAGTGGCTACTGGTCACATCCAACTGGCAGGAAGGTATGTGTGCGTGTGTTGTGGCCAAAGTTCCACGCGTATTAACCATGCCTTAATGTCACTTTTAGGTTCCTGGAACCTAAACTTGGTAATAACATTTAGCACAACAAATGAACAAGTCAGATTAGACTACACAGCGATAGCAAAGATAAAATGATGATTAGAGCTGTGTTAATAGGCATGCATCAGTGAACGCTGATAGCCTATAGCCTGCCTTATCATCAACAAACACACTCACACGCTCCCACACATAGGATGCACTGTAGCCTATATAAAAATGTCACACACACACACACATACAAAGGTCCTCTGAAGGCAGTCTCTGAAGTGTATAAAGTGTTTACACGGAGCAAATGTACCTCGTTGGTTTGATGATGAAATTAGGCTACGTGGGCCATCTTGTGTATCAATTCATAACTGTCTAGCTTTGTGTTCCAAATTGATTCCATCTAATTCTATTATACAATCTGCTAAAACCTGCATCCGTGATCACTTACACATAAACCCATAATTGACAATCTTCTTGGCTGTCGTCATATTAGGGGCGGATTAAATGCAACGTGGAGGCGCGTATACCGGCCAGGCTATAATGAATATGAACTGTTTACGGCGTCGACGGGGCCGTGTTGGTTAATGGCGTTGTTTATTGTGTCGCAGGAACCCCGCGTTTCCGGTGCATCAATCCTCGTGTCAGTGGCTGGGCCTCGGTGTCGCCGAGGACTGATGGTCGTGCGGTGATTATAACGGAATAAAAGGACGTAATGAAGTGCTTTCCGCCCCGTTATTCTCGTGCGCCCGGCTGCTGTCAGCCACCTCCACGTTGCCTTGATGCTCCACCACTCCTCCCACTCCCCCTCTCCATCTCACCATCATTTCACTGTGCTGCACAGCCGGCTGCCTGATTTGTCTCTTGAAGTATTTGTTTTTATTATTATTATTATTATTTGCAAGGTTGATATCGGCAAAAAATAAAAAATAAAAATAAAAATCGTTGACATACCGACGGAGGTGAGCAGTGCTGTGTGCATATCTATTTAGTATTTGTGCGTATACTGCCACTATTTCATATCTGTGCACATATAGTGCCTTTGTGTCGTGTGTGCACGGGAGAGAGAAAGAGAGAGAAACTAATGGAACAGGTTGGTAGTGATTAATTGAAGAAATAGAGAGTTGATTGTAGTAATTAAACAAAACAAGGTAAAGCAAACGACTGGGCCGCCATCTGGGCCCGCAGGCAGAGAGCGCATGCATTTACCCACTGCCAAGCACACCATTTATTTACCCATATAAAGATGCTAGGGGACCGGCTGGGGCTCACTGTGCTTGTTTGTGCATGTGTGTACATAAGCAGATTTGTCACAGACAAAGAGAATTTTATTCGTCATACAGCAATGTGTAGCTTGTGCGGCGTCGGCAAACTAATGTTTTGTTTTCAAATAACTTACTTGGTTTCTCGGATGGGGATGTTGGATGTGCCTGTTTGGGCAACAGTGTTGTGTGTGTGTGCGTCGTAGCCTGTGTTTCAGCATATTTGCATCTGTGATGGTAAAGACATCTATCCCCGTGTCACTCTGTTGATCATCGTTTCTGCTCTGGTAGATAAACAACACAAACAAGTGATGCAGCGATGGAGAGTGGATGTGCAGAGGTGCATATCAGAGTTGCTGATGGGACCAGATTAATTAACGGACACACACACACACACACACACAGACAGATACAGACAGGGGCCTGCGTATACACACATTGCCGTGTAATTTCAAATGCAAATGCTTTTTTACGCAGGCACACACGAAACTAAGCAGACATCTATACTCGCACACATTCACTGGCTCTGTTATTTTTGAAGCCAGTCAACCATCAGCTAAATCTGGCCTCTTCATTTTGCCGAGCGCTTCAGAGAGAAAGCTGTGAGGAGTGGTGTGCGCATATGAAATTGCTTACATTATATGCTGCAATGTTTTTCCAATGGGCTGGAACATATTAAGCTGAAAATGAATAGCAGGTCTTCTCGACACCGTGTTGTGCGGTGGCTAAGCCTTCACTTCCCCTTCTCCGAGTGCTCCATCATGACGACAGTTGTCACTTTTATAGTTTGCGTATGTGTCTGTGTGTGTGTGTGTGTGTGTGTGTGTGTGTGCGTGTGCGCGCATACTGTGTTGGTGCCATATGTTTGAATAGATCTGCATGTGTGTGTATGTTTATGTCTGCGCCTGTGTGCACTGGCCCTCCATAACGGGTCATATGTTGAGACAAAGGATCGCATCTGCCTGACTCCTGCTAGAAGGCAAGTCATGCATATCTATTTGCTATAGCGTCAGTCATACAAATCAGGAAGATGTTCAAATAATGTGCATACAGCTGATTATCATAAATATGACATCTTTTATATATCCCAGCAGGTACGCAGTGTGCGCAACTGAGCACGTGCGCGTGTTAGGGTCTGTGCCTATGGGTTCGTCTGTGATCTACGTGTTCACATATGCATATTTATTCCTGCGTATCCATGCTATGTGTGTGTATGTGTGTGTCAGACGGTAGCTCATTGGTATGCTGAGTGTCTCCGGTTCCCCTGTGGTGCTGGGTGGGATAGGAAGCATCTGTCACCTCTGCAGAGATCCAGCACGCTGCCGACTTAACCCTTAAATCGCTGCTTCACCTGAGGGCTGCTATAAAAGAGAAAGAGTGATCGGGAGAGGACGAGAGATAGCGGGAGAGAGAAAGAGAGATTTCTATTGGCAGAGTCACCCATGTGGGTGGGTCTCCTGCCAAGATTTTCTCTTGATTGATAAATTTAAGGGAGGAGCAAAAGCAGACAGGCTGTCCCGGTAGGAGGTGGAGCTTCGTCTTTGCTGTAACCGAACACCTTGACAGGCAATTGGACAACCAAGAAAATTGCTGACATATGACTCTATGTCTTCTACAATTTCTTCTCTTCTCTCTTTTTGTGCCAGCCTGCAGGGGTGTGTGTGTGTGTGTGTGTGTGTGTGTGTGTGTGTGTGTGTGAGAGAGAGAGAGATAGAGAGATAGAGAGAGAGATGAGAAGTCAGAGAAAAATGGGTGACAGCAAAGAAATAGTACTTTTTTGGCCTTGAAAAACTAAGTTTAGATAAGTTTATATAGATGCTCAAAAAGACCATTTTCATGACTCAATGACATATCAAAGCAGTAAAACCTATAGGTTTTAGCATTAGCACTGTCTGGAATGTAAAACCAACAAAACAGTAAAACCTACAGGTTTTAGCATTAGCACTGTCTGGAATGTATGCATGCCCTGCTCTGAGGTCCCTGAGGTCTGGACCTTGCTAACATTTTGGAGCTCAAAATCAAATTTGTGGGGAAAATACACAAAAAAAATCATATTGTGCTTGAGAAGTTCTTAGTGTCCACTGAGTTTTTAGTTCTGAGAGATAAAGCTAAGCAAGTTAGTGCAGTTCCTTGGATTATCCGCACTTCCACAAATTTCTCTAAATACCTGTGTGTTGGTTGCACCACGTGTTTGAGATGCTGGCGCACTTATGTGGCTTACAGAGGTTCAGAATTTCACTTATTGCACCTTTAACACCTACAAACTTTTCCTAATGTAGAAAACTATAAAGTCCGGGAAGGTTAAATAAAAGTGAATGGTGCAACGTAGATCATGTCAGAAGCTTTCTGTTCCTTCAAAGGTTTGCGCTGGCAAGAAGCTAGTCAGTGCCGTACATCTGTGGATCAAAGCCAAAGAATTTGTGACCTTAAGAAAAGTCAATATTTCTGATTTTAGAAGCATTTTATTGTTAGCACTTGTTATCTATGTTTTTGTGGCTTTGTGCCCTATTACACAGTTAAACACGGGGTTAAGACCGTATGTAACATTTTGTAAACAGTCAGCAGAAGAAAGAAATGCAGGAAACACAGAGAGTGTGCGTCTATTTGAGTTTTAATGCGGAGCGCATTTGTGTGTGAATGAGTATGTCCTCTGGGTGTCATTGAGCTGTGGTATAAATCAGCTGGGTGTGTGAGCGTTGAGCTGCAGTAAATTAGCCAGGTTTTAATTGTGTCTGTTATAGATGACTATAATTAGTCAAGGCTCTTCTCAGCCTCCACTGCCCTGACATAATCATCTTCTAGCCAAACTACACATCCTTTCGTATCTCCATTTCTTCATTCTTCATTTCTCTGTAGCCTGGAGGGACAGGAGGATCTTCTGCTCCTCCTCCTAGGGTCCCCCTGCCTGACAGCTTCTCAGAGAAACCCACCAGAGAAAGCCCCCCTCTCTTTCTCTCCACTCCAAGGCTTGATGCGATCTGGCTGAATGTAGTCGTGTTTTGTTTCTCCCTGCTTGCGGGATAACACAACTTTCAAATGATCCCTGTAGTGTTGCTATGGACAGAATTTAATCTGAAAGGAGATCATCAGCGCTATACCTGCATTCACACGGTTATACAAACTCAACAGCCCAGCATTAATTCAGTTTTTGTAACGCAATGTTCAAGTTATTCTTAACTTTATGGTCTGGAGGAACGTAATACCCGCTCCGACCCTGTACTGTGGTGAAAGGAAAGGAAAGAAAAAAATCTTATCTGTGACTCAGACATTTCGTAGCTATTTTGATTTAAGGAACCTAAAACTCTCTCTCTCTTTTTTTTTTTTTTTTTTTTGCTATAAGAAAATGGGCTACGTTGTTCCATCATGTGGAAATGCATTTTGTGATTGCTTCCTCCTCTTATGATGCAGAATCTCTGCTCTTCAAAAATGTTAAATGGGTAGATTAAAGGGAAAAAACATTATACAGTATCTTAAAGGGGTCATTAAGCTTGAATTGTCTAACAGCATGGAGTTGGAGAGGCTGGCTGACAGTTTCTGTAACTTTTCCAAAACAGACAATCCAACAAGCAAACTTTATGAAAGTGATAGGATGGATGCAACAAGTGCAAAACTGCGAATGATTTCAGGGGGAAATAGTCTGAGCATGTCCACATTTATTGCATCTGACTCATTCAGCCTATTCATTCTGATTTTGAGCTTTGCATTTTGGGACGTTTGACTTCAGATATGCTTTGAGCACACACCAGCGTTTAGTGCAAAAGCTTAAATCCATATTAGTGCAGAATTCACAAATCTCTTCAAGTCTGTTTCAGAAACTATTGCTTTTCTTCCAAATTATATTTACTCATTTGTTCTCACTTTTTAATACATTGGTTCAATATTGGTGTCTCGGAGGGCAATGTGATTCACATTATTTTCTTACTCCTTAATCTATTCAATGATCCCTGATATTTGTGACATTTCTCCCGTCTATGCATGATTGTTCTTTAATTTGACACTCTTCAGCGGTTTCACGCTAGGTTCGCTGTCGTTTGCATAATATGCTCATGATTTTTTAAAGCATATGTTCACGATCGGTGCAAAAGAAATTAATTTCCAGTGTTTATGAAAGTGACCAGTAACAGTTGATGTGTATATAGTCACAGTCGTGCAATTGCATCCACCTGAAGACAGAAATCACAGCCTCTCCTTGCTCATCTCTAATGCACCTAATCACCAACGGGTGTGAGTGACAGAGGGGCTGGGCCAAGGAGACCTGACATAGCTGATGGCCTTTACCTGATAAGGCAGGACAAAACTGAAAAATGCTGCATGCACTGATTAGGCTTGTGTTCGATTCCTGCGAGTGACGATTCATCAGTGTCGACCAGCAACCGTTTACTGGGTTCTCGGGTGTCAGTGTGGTCACATTGCTGCTGGGACCTCGCCAATCTCTGTCACACAGAATCAACATCTGAGAGAGCTGGAGCTCACCCCTGCCCCGTTTAAAACACGAACACACAACTGCAACAAAGCCCTGCCTCTTATCACGGCAACAAACATGATAAACTGTGTACACTAACACTACCTGTACACATAAAGACCACACAAAGGGTCGGCTGGCTACACACACAAAGGCATACACACACACAGAGAAATAAGTGCACACTAGTCTATGCTGAGATATGACCCCCCCCATGAAGTGCCTTGGTCACCCATCAGGACCACTTTGTCAAGGCACAGGTAACCGTGACGACTCTAATCCCTCGGCAATCGGTCGGCCATTCATCACCGCAGAGAGAAGGCGCACGAGAGGAAAGAGGTAGAGAGAGAGAAGGAAGGAGGAAAGGGAGGGAGAGAAGAGGGTGGGTGTCACAGACAGGGGCAACGGTGCAGACAAATGGCCCCAAAAATTCAGTATTAATCAACAACTGATTTGCTGCCCCTTTAAAGCCAATACCACTTAAAGACAGGAGACACAGAGGGAGGGACGGAGGGAAGAGAGGCATGTGAGCTAGAAAACAGAGACAAAACAAGAGAAGGGGGGGGGGGGGGGAAGATGAAAAACAAATGAAGGAATGAGAAAGAGAAAGATTGAAAAAGAGCGTAAAGAAACAGGAAAGCACCTTATTGGAGTCTACTGTTGCATCACGTGTTGGGGTTGTGACATAGTAAAATGCTGTGTAAGGTGCTCTCCACACACACACACACAAATACAAGTAGCCCCCTGTTGATTTGTCACTGGAGTTGATCAATAGCTGTGATGGAAACAGAATCAGCTCAGATGGATTAAACGTCCCAGTGGCTCTGACGTTATTTTCCCATTAAGAGAAGGCTAATCATTACACACACACACGCCGACACACACATACACACACAACACTTACAGCTACTCACACAGACACAACTGAAACACATACATATGCAAATTTCTTACTGCACTGTGCAGTCTTATATAATTTTAAGCAGCTACCAACATAGGAATGACTTTACACACATAGTGCCTTAAAAAAACACTACATCATCACACTGTTATCAATCCTAGAACATAAAGTAAAGCGCTAACACTACGACTGTATTGATCTGTGCTGGTTTTCCCAAAGAACAAACACTATGGTATTGAAGAAAATAACCCACTTATCACTTCAATTGCCAAGAAACACATTTGTTTCTATATATATATTATTCTTACATAAACTGCCTTGTTATGTAATGACAGTCAACTTTGATTCCAAGTCCAGGCCTCTAAATTCTGTTTTTTTGTTTTGTTTTGTGCTTTATTCGTGTATAGTGTGCCTTTAAACCAAGCTTTTAAATAGTGCTGTGCAGCCCCTTAGTGCACAGCATTCCAGCATTTTTAGAAATGAAAGAATTTGTGACTTTTTGGCAGCAAAACGATTCAAAGCCCAACCACACAACAAAATATCACAAACCTTATTGTGGATGAAACTTGGTTGGGTGCATTTATATTCATTTTCGTTATCATCATCTTGCTGTAGGATGCCACAGCTAGACCCTGTGCCTCCAAGGAGGCTCAATTTGTCACACAATTTGTACTTTCATCCAGAACACAACAAAACTGTCATTAGCCTAGCAATAGCTCAACTGTTAGCAAAAAGGTTGCAAATTATTTATTATAAGTCATCTAGTGTAACTTAGAGTCTTCGGTGGCATTTAGTTTATCAGTTTTCAGTCATAGTAGGCCCTTTGTGTTTTATCTTTACCTCAGCCGTTGTAAATTCGTTAGCCATTGTCCTGCTAATTTTGACCTCTTTTCACTCTCCTAAATTCTCTTTTTCATTAATACCTGAATGCTTGACTCTTATATAATACCACATAGTAAACATACTGATTACATGTCTTAATGAACCTATCTATATTAAGAGTGAATAGTAATAATATCTTAAGTACTAGCTTGCAGCTTACTAGCATAAACCCATGTTATGGCAAGGTTGCTCTAATCTGAATTCGAATTACAAGTAAATCAAAATACATGTGAATATTTCCAGATACTGGCAATTCATTTTTATAATTTTTTTAAATAAAACTATGACTTTTTCATGGAAGTTGTTTAGTCAGTACTGTCACCAGTTAGATGCTAGGCTACTTACTGCGCTACACTCTCAGGTGCTATGAATGAATCAGAAAAATAGAAGCAAAAATATGCGTACTTACCAGAGTGGGCGGACACCTATAGGACTCTTTTCACTCAATGCTAACATGTTCCAGGGGTTTTGCAGGGGCATTTATCTTCCACAGCACAAGGAAACCACGTAGAAATAGTCAGAGAAAAAAATCTGTTCTTTTAAAAACAATGATAGGTCACACTGGCATCAAAACACACCATAAGGAACACGCTGCAACTGTTAAACAGGGTGCTATATTCAGTCCTCAAAATGACAGTTTGAAGTGCTCTGTGTGAGACCTGCAACTGTCAGGGCACGCATTTGAATAGGAAAGAAAAACTAAATTAAATCACATTTGCAGATCTGTAGATGAGTAATAGATGAGAATTTTCTACTTAAGATGCACACAGTTTCTTGCATTTGTGTTGTGGATAGCATGCTTTGTAGTCTGCGCAAACTGAATCTAGGTGAGCAAGTAAAAAAAAAATTGCTTTATACCTTCATATAAGTTCCTAAGAGTCATTACCATCACCATGGTAATCCAGACCTCATCTGAGATAACAAAATAATTATTTAAAGAATACTACTACGCGTTTTACTACAAGACTAAACAGACAATTCATTTAAATAAAGGGGCAGTTTTCAAAGTTTTTCTTTAGAAACTAAGGCTCTTTTCACAGTTGTCCATTCTTATATGAAGCACACTGCAGAAAAAGGTGCTTGCACTCCTTCTAACAGAGAAGGCAGGTAGCAGCAGACATGACACTCAGGCTGGCTAGCAAGAAAATCACCAGGAGTTTAGCTGTGCTACTCACCTGAAGAATTGGCAATGGCAGTGTAAAAACAGAAACTGCATGTGTTCTCACATGGACGATTGTCAGGTGGTGTCTAGTGCAAGACTGCATCGCACGTGTGAAAATTGGTGAGGTGTCACTGGAAACAATTTCTATGTAAATAAAGACAATCTGTCATGTCACTTTAACATTTCATTAACATATGTATAATGACTATTAACCCAAAGGTCAGAGAGAAACATACAAAAAAAATCTAATTTAACAAAACAGTAATTGACTACAAAAGGTGATAGATGGTTTTTAAATATTTTACAAATGTGTTATATCACAGAGTATTTACACTTGGTACGGACGTACCTTGTCAGCATCAATGCAAAGTCATATTAGTGGCATAAATATATCAGTGCTGTTTTTTTATGTGATTTGTGTGAAAATACAGAATTCTTTAAACCTTAAACATAATACAACAATTTCAGTTAGCCATATATAGAACTGCCAAAGAACATGCTTTACCAATGAGTTAAGCTCAAGTCAGTAAATACCCTACTGTACATAAGCAAGGACGCTGAGGTGATATGATACATTATTAAGTGTGATGCAGGAAAGAACATGAGGCAGGAGTGGAGAGAGAAAGAGGAGAGTGATAGCTCTGCAGGGAAGAACCATGAGACCATCTGGTGCTGGCTACCTGCTGTTCCCCCCTTTCTCTCTCCACTCACCTTCCAGCTCCCTTCTCCCAATTTCCCCTGCAGTCTATGAAGGCATTCAGTCAGTTAGTGTCAGAGAACCGGCGTATGCACACTGGGGACTCCACACACAAGCACACAGTGTAAAACAAAAGCAAGCAACCAAGACCGTTTCAGTTAATTTGTGAAATTATATCTTTTTTTATAATGTCCATCCTCTGCATGCTCATTGGTACAGTTACTTCTTTACCCCTCAACACACTTGACTCTTCTCTTTGTCACTAATCATGCAGACATGACTCACACACACACAGACACAGAAATACAGCAAACACAGACACATATACAGAGAGACGCACGCACACTGTGAGAGGGCCTCTCTAATGGATTCTGAAGATTCCAATTTCCCCTCTGCCACCAAAGACAGAAAACCCTCTGAGCTCAATTACCCCTGTCTCACACACACCAGACAAGACTACAAGCACATACACACGAGCA
The DNA here is from genome assembly GCF_056152115.1 of Neolamprologus brichardi. Classification (NCBI taxonomy): domain Eukaryota; kingdom Metazoa; phylum Chordata; class Actinopteri; order Cichliformes; family Cichlidae; genus Neolamprologus; species Neolamprologus brichardi. The sequence goes on along the minus strand of NC_142124.1, from coordinate 21,294,192 downwards.
CACACTTGGACACATCATCGGTTGTAATCGTAGACACGCACATACACATTTCCCTGCACAGCTTAAACCACCGTGGCATGTTGAGAATCACACAATCCAAATCACACACAGTCAGACTGAGCAGAGCATTAGTCTAAGGTTGATTTTATGTGATAGGAGATAGCAGGACGAGGGAGGGGAAGAAAAATCGAGGGGTCGCTGGGAGGTGAAGCGTGGGGGGAGAGGTCAGAATGCACACTCACACACAAAAAAAGAGAAGATGGTACGACAGAAGATGGCAAGAAAGGAGGATAGGCTCAGCTAAAAGAGACAGAGAGAAATATGGGAGCAAGCAAACTGCAAAGCCAAAGAAAGATGTGAAGGAGATATAAGAGCAGAGCGCAAGGGAGGTGCAGGCCTCTGGCTTTTACAGAATCCACTCTTCCAGAAACCTTATTAAATTCTACAATTAGCTGAACGTCTCAGGCTATAAATAGGTTCACTTTTCCCATTCCAATGATGTCAGTCAGCGGGCCAGGCTTCGACTGGGGGGGAAACAAAACAATTTAAATTATAGCGAGGCTCTCTCTTTGTCTGGCCACCCTTTTAACGGGATAATTACTAGTCTATTCATCCGCGCTCAGCCAGGGCGATATATCACCTCACTGCGCAGCAGCCCCACTTTCTGTGATAAACGTCCTTTACTGAAGAGAAGGGAAGGTGGGGGGAGGCTGAGGGTTAACGTGTGCCCGTTGATATCAGTTTACTGTCTGCTGCTAGCTTCCACACCAAAAGCCTTGTCCACTAGACTGAATAGCCTCCTGTCAGAATCTGGAGAGCACGAGAAGCACTGCACCTTAGTTTCCCGGAGTGACACTGGCAGCTTCCCACGGGGCCTTGCAATGAGGAAATGGACGAGAGAGCGAATGAAAGGGAAAGAGAGGGAGCGAAAGGCATCTATTATTCAGCACGGGCCCGACCCCTGCATACGCGCGCCATTAAAAATAGGAAATCCATAGCGGAGACAAATGGCTTCTAAATGAAGCGCTACAGGAGGAGAGCGGAGATAGGGACCCCTGTCACATGCGCTTTAATTGTCTCCCGGGGCGATAAAAGGATTTATCAAATTCATCGTGCCAGTAAGGGCTGTTAGGCCTACGACGAGCGGTTGAAGAAACAGCGCAGCACGTGTTTGTTCGTTCGAAGATATGTGCCAAGAGATGGGAGCGGTGAGCAATTAGAGTGATCATAAATTGTGCCAAGCTGAAACAACTCTAGTGCCAATTGACTGTTGCGGTTAAATAAAACCCAATGGACAGGCTTGTTCGTAAAATTAAAAAAGAAAAAAAAATGTGACGGGCCATAAAAGACATTGTTTAAAGTTACTGTGTAAACCGCAAGCTGTGATTGAAATGCGTCTTCTCAGTAGGCACGTGATTACTTGGAAGGAAGTCCAACCGAAGTCTCATGTTTGTCATGAAAAGCACAAGCAGCGTCGTACCCAGCAAACGTATTATCATCGTCTTCCAAACAGCCTTATCAAAAAACACCATACAAAGATCTGTTTGACCCGTTTGAGGTTCTACTCCTACAAAGAGCCACTGGGAGCCACTGGCTTTTGCCACTGCTGCAAGATGGCAGAAAAACAGAGGACTGTAGCCACAGGTTAACATGTTAGTTGAGCTCTACTCCTTCAGTAAGAATTGAAAAAATGAAATGAATATAATATATAAAAATAAAATGATAAAGGAAATCACTGACATCCTAACAGTTGCCCTTGATAAATGCGTTAGAGCCAACCGTATAAGATAACCTGTAATGAAAGGCCATGAATGCGATAAAAACACAAAACAATTAAAACTACATAAATTTGCTATATGTCTCAGGGTGACAACCTTTGGACTAAGTCAATCTGACGTATACTTTCCCGCTATAGTAAATGCTGACAAATATATCAATACACTGCCCAAACTAGTACACATACTATAGTATGTGTACTCCAAATTCAGTTCAGTTCAGGTTTATTTATATAGAGCCAAATCACAATAACAACTGCCTCAAAGCATTTTTATACTGGAGACAACCCCAACAATCAAATGACCCATTGTGAGCAAAGACTTTGCAACGGTGGGAAGGAAAAACTCCCTTTTAACAGGACGAAACCTCCAGCTGAACCCAGGCTCAGGGAGGAGGAGCCATCTGCTACAACCAACTGAGGGTGAGGGGAAAGAGAAGAGGAAAGAGAGCATAGGGAGACAGACTAAGGAAGAGAGGGAATAAAATTCATAATAAATATAAACTTTCTGCTTACACAGTGCCCAACTTTTTAAGTAAATCATGTGGACTTTTTAAGTTAAGTAAATGTTTGTGGTCCAACTATAGGCACGGGAATGAGAAAGATCGGGGTATAAAATACTGATGAAAACTAAAACACTGATGCTTCTGGGTTTTGTTTTGTTTTTTAATAAATTTGCTGACATTCTTAGAAATACTTAATTATGATATGACTGGTATACTAACCAGCAATACTATCCTACGTATTTTTGAACACATCAAAACACATCCATGTGTGTGTCATAGCCTATGTGTGCCACTCTAGGATTGAACAAAGTGACATTTTGGAAGGAACACCGATTGGCCAAATTTAATTTAATCCACGCTTATGTTATTCTTACTCTGAAGAAATCATAATCTGTACTGGGAAAAAAAAACAGGCATATATGTGACAGTATTTTGTTTTCCTGAAACTCACAAAGGCTTGCAGCATGCAGGGTTTTGTTGAGACGTTATAAATGACCCCATTAAAATTAATGACAAAAGTAATTAGGATTTAATTTAAAAAAGAGCACTTTTTACGACTGCTGCAATTAATCTCAACATATGTTTCAACTGACCCTAGTTGTGTTTAGATTATAACAATGTGCCCCTCTGCTTCAGATACCAGTGCACTGCTCTTTAGAGATTACATAGGAAGCTTTGAACCAGATAGATATGTGTGCTAAGTATCAAATATGAAGTCTCTGGGCAAAATAATAGTGAATTAATGGGGTAATAAACCAAATGTTTTTCACCAATCACTGCTGTCATTTAGAGATAAATTTGGGAGGCAATTACTTCTCTCATATGCGTTCATGACAGTTATGGTCAGCAATTGAGGCAAAGAGGGACAGTAAGAGAGCGGGAAAGGAAAATGTATCGATGGAGACCAAAGAAACATTACATCTAAGTGGAAATGTAAATGAAGGCATTAAAGCACGTTTAGCTTTGTATCCCAAAAAGATTGAATAAGTGAGTGTCTGCGTGTGCGTGTGTGTTCTGTCTTCCTGTGATGGATGAACGACAGTCGGCATGGCAGCTCATCTCCTCTCAGGTGGCTGGGTGACAGAGAGAGATGTTACAGCGCAGAGACAGTACAGCCGTCACATTGGCAGGCAGGTGTCGGGAACGTACGCACACACACGGAAACACACATCTCCAATGCGTGCACCTGCATCCAACATCAAGATTCCCCCTCCACTATTGCTGGCTTTCACCTGGCTCCCATTTCACAACTGTGCCACCTCACTCCACCACCTCTGTCTACCCGTCTCTTGCACCCCCTCCCCTCAGTCCATGTTCCTTGTAAGTGAGCTGTCTCTTTGTGGGCGGCGGTCTCCTCATCTTCTTCGTTGCCTCAGACCAGGGCCTGTCAAATGCGCAGCCCCCCCACACACACACACAGACTCCCAATATTTCCCATCCAATCAATGGGAGCGCCATGAATATTTCACCCACCTCAGGCAGGCGTGAGGCAAGCAGGAGGAGGGGGAGTGTCCCGGTCGCCTGGGGGGGGGGGGGGGGGGGGGGGGGGGAATAGAGGAGAGGGGTGGGGGGATATAGGCTGTCAGGGCGCCAGTGTGGTGGAGAGATGGGACTTCTCTTCCTGAGTCAGACAGGGCCAATAACTCATTAAAGAGAGAGAGATGTAGAGGCGAAGATGTGGCAGAGAGGAAGTGAGGAGGAAAGGCAGATGAGAAAAGCTCCTCAACACAAAAGAATGGAGATCTTGTGTCTTATAGGTCTACTTTTGCCTTTCTCAATCCTCATTTTCCTCTGTGCCTTCACTACTCAAATCCCCCCCCCCCCCTTTTTTTTTTAAACACGCACACACGCACACACACACACACACACACACCTCTTTCCCTCGGCAACTCCCTCTAACCCCTCTCCTCCACCAGCTCCCCCTCCTCCTATCCTCCCTCCTTCCATCTGTCTTTCTTGCTGCAGTGCCCATGCTGCCAGGCAGTATAAATCACATCTCTGGGCTTGGCTGCAATGGGCCTGAAAATAAAAAGGCATAAAAGTGTCGGGATGAGCTACGGGCTGGGGGGGAGAATTCCTTTATGATGGGTCTAAATCCTCCTCCCACCCTGCTTCCATCCCCAGTGCACACACGCACACACACATACACATAAGCGCACACAGATTGCTTGTAGACACGTGCACATGCCCAACATACAGTGGTTCTCTGAAATTATCCCCCCCAAACAGCAGCAGTTTGGTTCCTTTTCCCTTTTTCTCCCTCTAACTCTCACAGACACCTGTACAACCCCCTCGAACACACATAGGCTCTGCCACATATCATATTAAGCCCTTATTGTTTGCCGTGAACAGAATTGAGACATCTTCTCACCATTTTCTGTCTTTAAAGGGACAGTCTGACTGAAACTCTCGCCTATGTTGATGTAACCTCTGTCTCTATCATCTGCCCTTGCTCACAGTTTTCCATGAACATTTGCAGTGACCCTGGAGACATACTGTACATTTTTTTCCTTACCCCGAAAGAGCAGAAAGCGATAAAGGATAATGGGGATGTCATCTACAACCTTGTCCTGCTTCATTACAATTGATTCAAATGTGCAAAGGCAGAGTGAAAGAGGAGCTGTGATCCTTTTAACCTTTATAGTAGTTTAATTCGTGTTATCACTTTTGCACCTGCCACAGGGATGAAAATCAAAATATCAAATATCTGTTGGGTGGGAAAAAAGTACACCATCTAACATTGTAGATGATTAAAGGATAATGCAGAAGCAGAATGGGGCTTTAGTATTTTGGGGCTATCAAATGTTGAATATTCTCCACAAAATTTGGATAAATGTAGCTCATATAAAGTTGTACTTTTTCTATTAATGAGGGGTAAATTTAGTGGATGTTGGGGGTGGATACGCACCAAATTCCTAAAAGTGGTCTTTAAGGTCTGAGATGGATTTTTCACAAAGGTTTTCACCCTGGATTATGACACAAAGGAGAGCCACTTCACTGTGCATAATGGTAATTGTGTTCAATTTATGATCTCTCCAGTCTCCATCTATGTATCGTTCTGAGTAAATAAACCAATAAAAAAATGATTGAAGTGGCCCCGGAACATATTGAAATGAACCCGTTGGCAGAGATGCATTGTTAAGGTTGTCTAAATGATTATGGGAATGAAGATGGAGGTGAGTGAAAGCACCGTGAATGGGAAACTCCATCACCTGCTAAAATTAACCTATAGCTCAGAGTTTTCCTTTAATCTACGTCCTGATGTGCACTTTGTCAATTCTATTAGATCACGCTGTGTGTGGTATGAGCATACACGCATACACACACACACAGTGATGATGATAATGGTGAGCACCTCCCTAGGTGAGGCCTATTCGGTCACAGTGGGAGCCATCGCAGACCTAATTATGCTTGGTTTGGCGTTTTAACTGTATTGATCAAAACACTGAAACAAACGAGAAATGCTTATCAAGCTGGAAAAGAAGAGCCCTCAGGAGTTGGTGCGTGTGTGCGCGCACACCACAGGAGTGACTGAGAGTGATGGCATAGGTCTGAGAGTTAGTGAGATATTGGTGGTTATAAAAAATTGCAATTCCGAGCTTTTGAGTTATTAATTACAGCCTCCCCTCCTCCTTTTTTTGTACCAGGGATTAGAAATACTGCCACACACAGCCACATATTATTATACGAGTATGCTCACATAGGAAATGCACACGCACACACACAATTATGCACACACTCCCTCGCACAAATTAGCTCATCCATACCAACACTAATCATACAATACCCTGCTCTGATGAGCAAGCTCACGTCGACCTTGGAACTCTCTGGAAAGACAATGCGAGGGGAACCATGCTGCGAATGGGCGGAGGTGGGGGTGGTGGTGGGAGCTGATAAGGTGGAGGGAGGGATGGAGAGAGGGAGACAATAGAGGAGAGGAGGGGAAAAAAGAAAGAGAGAGCGTAAGTAGAGCTGTTCAGTATAGGGCAGGAGGGCAGCGCGCCCTCCCTCCTCTCCATCTCAGCTCATCTTGAATGCAAATGTGGTTTCTATACGGTTCCTTTGTGCTGCTTCTAACTGCTCCAGAGAGAAGCAATTACAACTGCTCCATTCACTCAGAGAGAGAAAGACACGCATGGATAGAGAAGGGTAATTAATAAAGAGATAGGAGGGATGAAGGAGGAGTAAAGGAGGTGATCGCGTTTACCTGTGGAGGATCTTCGTATTGATTGCAGAGGCGGCTTTACTATTGACACGTACAAACACTAAAGCTGACCTGGCGCATAATTACTCCACAAAAGGTCAAAGGTGAGAGGCCATTAACATCTGAAGTGTGTGTAATATGATTTTGCACAGAGCAAATATGTTTGCTGGTGTTATTCTCCCAGACGGTGCTTTAAAGATCAGATTTACTGAATCAAAAGAATTATATCCAGATATGACATCACCCTCCATTCTTCCTTCTTTTGCAGTGCCAGTCTTGTATCCTATTGCAGTCACAGTGGCCAGGCAGTGCTGCAAGGTATGGTGGGAGTTTTTATGGCAGTCATTTGGGCTGCTAATATGTCATCTCCATTAGCCGACTTTTAACACTCCCAGATAGATGGCCCTGTGACATTTATCTGTGCATGGATCGTATTTTAGCCGGTAAATGGCTGGCGATGTGCAGAGTGTGTGCAAAACGAATGCGTGTGTATGAGAGAGAGAGCGAGAGAGAGAGAGAGATGCATTGACTTTTAATGATGCTGTATGCATTAGCACTTCAGTGGTAATAATTACAAATACAATGCAAGTCATAGCCTTTGACCCCCACAGCACAAAATCAAAGAAAGCAGAGACGAAGGGCAGTCAGATCCAGACCTCACTTCTCAACAGACAGCTGAGAAAATAGAGTAAAATGAAGAGGCAGTGAAAGGAATGAGTGATGGAAAGACAAGATGGGTGCAAAAATAAGCGAAAGGGGCACGGTGAGAGTTACACGGGCTAATTGCTCTCATAGATTTTGCCATTGTTGGCTTTTCTACAGTCAAGGAGGTGAAGCAATTCCCTGTGGTGGCTTCAGGTGAAAGTCTAAATGAGCTAATAATTTAGAGTCGTAAAATAATACTAATGTTGACCATGCATATTGAAAAGCATTAGAAAGATTTGTACCATAAAATAGCTGTAAATATGATGTACATCACATATAGCAGAACCTTTTCCCCTTAAGCATAAAAGTACCCTCACCCAAACTGCATCAGAAAGCGAAGAACATGTTCTGTGTCATTTTATGTGTTGGCTACAGGAGCCTGGTCACCTGTCCAAAGGCAGTGAAGTTGACTAATGTGACAGAAAATTAACAATTAAAAATATCACACGGGCCCTGAGCCATTGCAACGTGGGCCGTTCACAACTCAGTGGACACCCTAATTGCTTTGAAATACAATTGGGTTTGGGCTTTGTTTGGTGTTTTGGAGGTATGACGCGCATCACTGCACACTGGAAATTGAGTTATAAATTACCAAGCTGAAATAGACATGTACCATGAATACTCAATATCCAAATCCTAGATGTTTTCTCCGAGAAAAAAGAAAGGCAGATGCGCGCATGTACACTCACATAAAATACAAGATGCCACCGCTTGCATTTGCATTTCATTTTGTCAGAAAATTGACCAGCTTTAAACCAAAAAGTGTCTGTGTATGTGTCCCGCTGTATGCTTGTCATGGAGTACGTTGATAAGGTCAACCTTTACAGCAAACAGAGAGATGGAGAGCTCCAATCATAAACCACTGGGACTTTGAAAATGACAGAAGATGAGGAAGGAGAAAATGTTCATCCATCCGCAGCTTTCCCACCAGTGTATTCTCTGTGTGTGTGTTTTCAGACACGCCTCTGTGCCTGTGCGTATGTCTGTGTTTGCTATATGAAAACAGCTCAGTGGCATGTGTGTGAAGTCACTGACAGCTTCATTATGGCTTGTGCGCACAGGGAGACAGCACCATGCAGAAGGAGAGGACAGAGACATAGGACAGGCTAGGCTTAACATTGGGCAGGCTGTGCGTGGGTCCAGTGGCTGGCTGGTGGAGAAGGGGGAGGAGGGCAGCTGCTGTCTCCTTTAATGAGCCTTTCCTTCTTTCATCAGCTTTCAATTTACAGAGCTGTCCAACACTCCTGCATAACCAACCACACCTCCACCTGCTCACATTCCTGTAGCACGTATGAAGCTGTCGTTTTCCTTTCAAGTGATTCCCAAGAGCAGTCTAATAGTTAAATTAATTTGCCATCTACCTTTAATTAGACAACCTCACCTGGGAACACTGTGACACAAGGTTGAAACGTGACAAACGCTGAGCCTCTCCATGTCCAGCACTGATAATACTTTAGATTTAACATGTATATTCATTTGCAATCATCTGTCTATAGTTTTGGTAAATGGTGGAAATAAACATGAAAATGATTTAGGGAGTTCTTAGCAAGTGTACACAGAGTTGGCTAAGGTTTAATAACCCATTTTCCTGTCCTGGGAGGCACAGCTGGGTAACAGTGTACAGCAGGTAAACATTAAAATTTAGCCTGTGCAACTAGATGTTTGACATTTTCCAGATAAGGACAAGAGACAAAAATAAAAATACAAAAATTAATTCAAGGCTGTGTGCAACCTATGAGCTATATGAGTAAAGAAATGCTATAGTTTGTACCCAAAATAACATTTCATACCATGTACACAATTGAGATGATCGGCACACTTAACTCACACACTCTGGGGCACACTTCCTTATCAGTAGTGTGTTCCTTCATCTCACACCACTATTTACTTAAGCTCTGGGTGGTGTGATGTCTACACTCCCTCTACTGGACTGTTCAAACAGTACAGCCTATTGTATTGAACTCTGGGACAAGTGACAGGTCACAAAATAAATACAAAGTATACAGGAACATGAACGTCAAGTTTTCTACCAATTAAAAGAGACAAAGTACAGTATGGAAGATGCAAGCTTTTCTTTAAGAAAAGGCCATTTATTTATGCATTGACAACTCATAAAATGTATTCTCAAATATTTTCCTTAAAAAAAAAAAAAAAAGTCTACAATGCAAAACAACTCTTGCCAACCTTAGTACATTTTAGTGCAGTGATTTTAAAAAGTACACATTGGAAATAATTAAGAATTTGTCAGTTTTTACACATTGTTTTTTTAAAAACATGAAATTTTTTTAAGTACATGATACTTAAATGGTACCAATTGCAGAGGACACAAGGCAAGTTAAAATATTTTCAAAAGGGTCACACTGATGTTAACGGAAGTTTAAAAAAAAAAAAAAAAAAAAAAAGGGTTAACAATAGCAAGAGTTCAATGAAGCATTGAACACATTAATGCAAAGATGACCTACACATCCACAAGAAAAAGAAGAGTACAGTGTCACTTCTTTACATCAGTACTCAGTAAGTGGGCTGGTAGTCTCAGAAAAAGAACAAAAGGGTTCTGGATCTCCGTCAGACTGAAAGAAGATGGGGCTACCTCGCCCAGAAGTGTCAACACTTAGTCCCAAGCCTGATGATGAAGTGCTATTTGAAAGAAAGACTGAAGGGTCAGTTCAGTTTTAAGTCACGTGTTAACAAGTAAGCACTAAGACATTTTCTATAATAACTTACCTTTCACAGTCAGAGTCACATGAAACCTTTTCTTCTGATCTGATACAACCGGTTCTTGAACACTGAATGGCTTCAGCTACCGTGTACCTGGTCTTACCAACAGCACACCTTGCAATCTTTGTAATGCTAAGGTCTGACTGGAGGAACAGATGGAGCCGACTATCAGATAACAACAAGGATGTATGAAGAACACTAGAGGAGAAAAGAACATTAAATAGATGAGACCATTTCAATCAAATCCAAATAAAATTTGAAAGTATTAAGGAGAACAAATCAGATTTCGACGGGAGAAAAAAATAAAGCTTATATCTATACTGATATGTACTGGGTAATGCATTAGGAACAAAAGGATGCTACATTGAGGGAAATGAAAATTATGAATCTACAGAAGGCTGAATTAAAAGATACCCCTGAAAATCAAAGTAAAAAATAAAATAAAATAAAAATGATGCAACAGGATAGTCCATTCTGCTAGAGTTACATTGCAGCAACTCAAACAAAATGGTACTCTGTTGGTTGCATGGCCCTCCACGTTCTTTCTCCAGATCTGAGGTGCAATCTGCCAGTGTTAGATGGACGGAAACGACGTCCCAGAGGTTTTTCCTGTTGAATTTAGGTCAGGTGAGCATGGAGGCCACTCAATAGCATCAATTCATTCATCCTCCAGTATTGCCTACATACTCTTGCTACATGAGGCCAGTCATTTTTGTGCACCAGCCTAGGGTCTGAGAATGGGTTCAAAAATGGGGGGGACAAAATGCATTCTTGTTTTTTTGTTGTTTTTTTTTTTTTTTGGGGGGGGGGGGGGGGAGGGGGGGTCATCTCATGTTGCCTTTAGTGCATTGGTTATAAATTTTATTAATAACAAAGCAAATGAAACGAATTACCAACCCCCTCAGCTATTTCACTCACCCAATTAATATCCCTCAAGTTTATATGACTTGCTGTAAAAGGGATGTGCTGATTTTTACCCCCAAACAGCCTTTGGGAGTATGAAAGGCTCCTCCAGGAGACATTAACTGAACTTCAGAAACTGCTTCAGCAGAAGAGCAACTCACATTTCTAAAAACCTCTGCAGACCCTTGATCCTCTGGATGACTCGTTCTGTGTTCTGCAGACTGAAGAAAGGGTTCCAGGGTGGCAATTTAGGCACGTCTCTGGACATGGATATAAGTATACATTTGTAACTTGCTGGATTATCAATTTACAACATGGATTAATCACTATCATAACAAGAAAACCTCAACATACATTATGAAAGCGTTCTGTTCCAGGCAGTGACGCAACCAAACAAACTCACTGTAGCGCCGTCTCACAGAGGAGGTCTTTTTTCGAAAACACAAGCTATTAGTCTGCAAGCGACAACAGTTCATTAAACGCTTATTACAAAAACAAGACAAAATAAAGCTAACAGAACAGTTTCTTTTTTAATTGGCACATACATGTAAACAGATCTCGTAGTCAACATGTGTGTGCCAGCGGCCATCTTTATGAAGCCTTGGATCCCGAACGCAAACTCTAATAAACTCCTGCAAAAATCCAGACCAGAGTTCCATTATTTCAAAATGAAAATGTGAACGTGGGCAAAATGAAAAGAGGATTGTCCCACTGTTTGGGTTTATCTATTTGCGATTATAAATAAACAAGACAAGATACAGGAAAAAGAAAAAGTAGTATCAAAGCCACTTACAGTGTTTGAAAAATTATCCAGAATAGTGTCCATTAGTGATACAAAAACCTGGAAGGGAAATAAACACATTAGTACCATCTCTTTCAGCCTATTTGCTTATCAGGTGGTCTGATTTTAGCAAAATTATAGCAGCCTTTATGGGTTCTCAGAATTAAACAGCATGTTTAAAATCACAGCATTTCTTTTGTCCCCAATTCCATTTTATAAAACAATGGCTGGCAATTGAGCCTTGAGGGATTTAGGAGTGCAAAGATTTCGAACAGATTTGGGATCAAGTGGGATGAGGGGCAAAGGTGGAGGATTGAGTTTATGTGTGGGGAAATCTTGGTTCTGAACACATTAAACATGGGCACATAGCAAAACACACTTGGGACAAAAACAGCCCACTAGAAAGAGAAATACAGTCTAGTGCTTTCAAAGCCAACTCTACAAGATTAGCTTTACATTAGTGATATGCATTATCCAGTCATCTGTTCATGAACAAACAAACCAAACATGCCATTTGCAGGCCTAAAGTCTAACCAGAGATAATAAGCAAGTTTAAACACGTTTTCAAATAGGGTGATCAGGCCACCTTCAAGAGACTGAACTACACACCTTGCTCTACAGATCATATGAAATCATAAGCCACCACAGACTAATCTATTTGGATAAACTCTGTACTGAGGTGACTGTATGCTCTTCCTTCAAGACTGTCATTGCTCTTCAACAACAGTCCTGTAGCTGCAATAATTCAGCAGGTCCTACACGTAGAAGTGAGGTTAACAGGATGCTGCAGGGAATTGCATAACGGAGTGTACTTTGATCTGAACACTTAAGAGCGTGAAGTATTATAATTTTCTAACCACTGTCCAGGACAACACAACAGGGCTTAAACAATGATGTAACACTCATAATCAGTGCTTATTACGCATCTTCCGAATACCCTAAAATCATTTGTAATGTTTAACCTCCTGAGAACAGAGGAAGAAAGACTCTTCCCATTGAACTTTTTGTGCTTTTCTTCCTCTTTGGAGCTAAAACAGGTCATCGAAACAGAGTTCAATGGAAACCCCAGGATGTCCTCTTTATTGCATCGGGACTTCGTAGGGTAGCTACTGAGAGGAAGAGAGGAAACCCAAAACAAAACAAACCCACGAACCCACAGATATATTAACAAAACAAAAAAAAAAAAAAAAAGAGCGAGAAGGACGCCCGATTTTGCATCTACTTTGACCTTACCTCTCCCTTCTTCACCTCGAGTGAAATTATACGATAATGTGAACAACCACGACCAGCTCACTAACCTGGCTTGAAGCTTAGCCCTTCCTGGACTGAACTAAGACCAACACTGCTGCTACTAATAGGCTACTAATTTCTCACTGCTTAGCACGACCTCCTTTCCCGACTCGATCAGGCCACGTAAGTAGAAAGTATACCATAACAAGCAACATTTAAAAAGTAATCGTAAAATGCATTGCTTTTAAATCATTAGTCTAAATCAGGCGGGAAAAAAATGATCAAGAATCTCAGATGAGAGTAATATGTTAAGCGCCGCTTTTCTGCGCACCTGTTCCTTACTGCTATTATCCGGAATCAGTTTAAATGGTGTCACCTGGTGGGAGGAGGCCAACCGATGGCAATGCAGCGACAACCCCAAATAACATCATAATAACTTTATATAATTACTGGTCTCTACAGGTTCAGAATTAGCCTGTGAACAACCCGATTTTCAAACATTCACTTTATTCATTTATTGATTGATTGATTGATTGATTGATTGATTGTAGGTGCCTAACTAATAAAAAGAAACGGATTCATTGTTAAATTGATCTCTTTCTTCTTGAACCCTTCCATTTATGTTTCTTCTAATGCAAGTGCTTATGGGGATTTGCCTTTAGGAACATTCAGACAATTTAAAAGTACCACTTCATGGTCTGAGATTTTATGTCTGCTTCTTCTGCTTCTTTTTTGTTCCTACAACCAGCACTGAACCACAGTAACACTGCATGGTGGCTGGGTGGAGAAACTTTGACCAAAACCAAACAAACAAATCAAAATTTAATAGCTGTCCATTGTTCTGACTTTAATTGTTAACATAGTTGTCCATGACTGCTTCACTGCAATTCTAGATGAAATTTAGATATGCATGCTAGTTTTGAAAGGTGAAGCTGAGACATGGAGACAGACAGGCAACTGCAGCATGATACGGTACAAAAACAACATCCCAAAACCTTATCTGAGATATCACATCATGGGCTGTGTTATGCTTCGTTTCAACTAATAAATCAAAAGTTTCAAAATTAAATCAAAATCTCAAATCAAGGCATCAAAGCGTCAGAGATGACACTGACACCTAGTCTACGTGAACTCCAGCCCACAGCATGCATAGTTGTATACAATAACAGTTTTAAAATTGAAGACCAAGAGATCTTACCAAAGCCAGTTGGCGTCTATCCCTCTGACCAGTTCAAGAGTGAATCAAGAAACTAGTGAGACGTGACCTTAGGTTGGATGGTAATTTGCATATAGAGATCTCTTTATCTTGTGTCAACAGAAACTTTCATTTGCTTTTACAGGCGGTTACAAAACAGCACCATTTTCTATACGATTTCTACATTTTATGGCCAATTAAGCGAAATTCAGAGTTGACAAAAGCTGACACCAGAAATATGTGAAATATACAGACCAAGATTTATTTTAGGCATGTTTTATATCACTTTAAATTGCTGCACTGACATTTAATTTCCATTAATATAGCTGTATGTCTATATTGAACTGATTCAAGCACTTAACAGATAAGACATGACTGTGTTGCTGTGATTAGATATTCGATTTAATCAAGATATCAATTAAAAAAAAAAAAAGTTAAACACGAGGAAATGAGAATAACAGGCCATTTTCCATCCCTGTATCCTTTCTGCAGGCTTCTCACTACTCATTAGCATTTACAGAACATAAACAAACTTTTCAGAGAAATTAGCTGTTTGTTATCAAATTTGTAGGTGAACGTTCATGCCGCAGTTGTTTTTTCCTGCTAGGACTAAAGGTTGGATATCTATCATGACCTTGTCCAAGTCACTTAATTTCAAAGAAACTTGAGTGATTTCCCACAGAAATCAGTAATGCACAAAGGTTTACTGTCTTATCTCCCATGCCATTATGCAGTCTTGCATTTAGAGTGAAACCACAGGACAACCAAAGCGCTGCAGCATGAAGACAAAACTGTAAAAAACGTCACCCAAGAAACCTCTATTAGGAACATAAGGAAATCCTAATTGTTAACTTTGTTTCATATGCAACTCGCTCTGAATTACTTCCAGTAAAGTCTGTATTTGTAGTTGGAAAAACAAAGCAAAACTAAAAGACACAAAAATCTGGCATAAAACCTTTATTAGAACGACAAACAATATTTAAAGACAGTATACAAAAAGTATTTATGGAACAAAACATCACTACAGTAGAAAACATGAGCAAGAATGTGGCAGAGTGAGAAAAGTGTTTTGGAATTTAAAACATTTAAACAAAGATGACGGTGGAAGTGGCCCTAATCAACCGTCCTTTTTCAGCTGTGCACTCGCTTCCATGAATCTGGCTGCATCTGAATGTGTTGACTTCAAGTCTAAATGAGCACCTAAACTAAACCAAGTATTATTAACGACATGCATGCACTGGATTACAACTGTACTTGTATCTTGTGAATCTCTGAGTTGCAAAGCTCACTAGTTAATGCCCTAAACTTCAAATCTATGCATCACATTTAGTCCTAACTTTAGCTATTGACTTTAAATACAGTATCATTCCTCTATGGAGCATTTTTACTATTCACACTCCAGAAGGAAGTGCACAGCTCTGAGTGACACACAGTCAGATCCTGTGCTGTTATTGAAAAAGGGTGAGAAAACCAATCAAAACTGTAGTTGCACTTCACCCACAAACAAGCCTTCTGAATGTATGGCTAAATTGTGCGTACTACAGAGCTCTCCTTCACCATCTTGGATACATTTAAATGAAGCCATTAGGAACATAAGCGCAATCCATGTTGGAATAACAGATTGCTGAGCAGACTGCTGAAGCCAACATTGTTGTACATCTCGTGTCTGAAAAGGGGCTAAAGAGATCAGTCATTCACAATAATACAAGAAGGCTTCTTTCTTTACTTCTTAATCAAAACACTATCACCTGTTCTCACAATCGGCTAAGCTTATATTTACAACAGAACTCACCGACTGCCATGCAAGTGTTGAAACTTCTTCCAAAATAAAAAAACAAACAAAAAAAAGACTAATTTAGCTAGACCTAGAAGGCAAGTCAGGAGGAATCCAGTCCTGAGGAAAAGGTTGACAATGTTGATGTAGACTACTGCATGGGTTGCAGAGAAGAACTACTGGGCTTCATCCTCTGGGCAGGAATGCCAGGTCAGTCTCTCCTCATAAAAGGATATGACCACCTGAGGACAGCGGGTGTTGGCCTCACGGGCTGGGACCAAATCTGCTTCATCCGAATCTTTCCTAAAAGAAGGCAGATTGAGAGAGGAACATTATAGAAAGCCAGCATAAATTAATGTACTTTAAATCAACTAAGTTTATAAGTTGAGGAAAAGTTTACAGCAGGAACACAGTGACAGTTTCATAACTGTGGCTCTGTACACCATGTAGCAAGATCTAAGCAGTGAAAAGCAACTGAAGTGTAGACACTGAGCTTTAAGTTCAAGGGTTTTTTTGAGAAAAAAAAACAACCCTCTTTGCAGGAAACAACCGAAATGTTGGACATCAGCTGCTGACTGGCGTGTATCCAACAGGGAGAAAAACTTGAATTTCTCCCCTTCCACGAATGAAATGCATGGTTATCCAAGTAATTCCATCCAGTTACACTTCCTTCACTTTAAACTTTCTTTGATTGCTATTACAATATTTCAGGATAATTATTTGTACTGTGAAGGATCCAGAAATCATAGCACTCAATACTTTTGAATTCACTGGCCGTCTGCCATTGTAGCATGAAACACCAGTGACTCACTGTATACCATGCACATCCATCCTATGACTTACACTGCCTAGATTAACAAAACATTACTGCGCAAAGGTCTTGAACTAACAGTCATTTCATTATATTTTGCTTCCAAGGAGACAAAGATATGAGATTTTTTTTTTTCCTTTAATGACCAGAAATATTGCATAAAAATGTACCATTTCATCAAGAACATCAACTCCCCGCTACTGTCTGTTGCGCCAATGATTCGCTCGGGTTCGAGGTTCCTAGCAAAGCCACGTGGTTTCTCAGCCTGTAGGCGGTTACAACAAAGAATGTAGGCATATAAGATGGGAAGGAAACAAAACAACACATTTTGATTAATTTAAAATCCTTGCACTTTCTAGCATAAGTTCAGAAGCAGCTGCATTTCAAGAGAATGGTCTGAGTGACTTATTCAAAATTAGGTTTGTCACAATTATACAAGTATAATGCTAAGTTAAATGTCTACACACCACCCTAGCTAAGCACAAATATGATTTATTTATAATACATTCATTTATTATAATGCTCGTCTTTGTTTAAGTTATGCAACCCTTTCTCTGAATGGCCGTCGTGTTAAGCTTGACGGTCCTAAATTTAAATTGTCTCTAGGACATGCTAATTGCAAGAACTCACCACATCCTTCTTCTTGGGCTCCGTCTCTGGCTCTTCCGTGGAGGCCTTCCTCTTAACAGGTGCAGGTTTCTCCTTAACGTTCTTCTGAGCCTCCAAAAATGCTGAAATCAGCTCAGGGCAATCCAGGTTCTCCTCTGGTTCCCAAGTATTATCAGCACTAAACGAGCAGAAAGAGAGTCAACGATTGCATTGCATCAATTCACACTGATTTCCATTTAGAAAAAAAATGCAAATACTAGCATCAGCTAGCTTGTTTGAATGAAGGCACCGTCTTCATGCAACCACAATGACCTCAAACAAAAGTATAGCACAACCCCATACCAGGGAAGCACTTCCAGCTCAGCAGGAGGGGGGCAGGAGTCCCAGCCAACTCACTCTGTAAATCCTTTCCACTTGAGGTAGAATTCTACTTTCCCATTCACAACACGCTGGTCCAGCACTTTTTCCACAACGAATTCTTCAGGTTCCTCCTGTGTATCCTGTGCATCCTTCTTACTCTTTGTATTCTGCTTCTTTCCCATTTTGTGATCTAAAAACACAAACAAAAAAAGGAATTTGATAATAACAAATCCTTCACATTCATGTGCTCCTGATATCCACGTTTAGGATTGGCCATAGGCCCTAAAGCCGCCACAAACACCCGGATCGTAAACGAATTTAACTGTGAAGACTGTTATTTGCCCATTGGGGTATTTAAATTAGGCAACCTTGACAAAGGGATGGCCACCAAAGGGAAGTAAAAACGTAGCATTAGCTAGCTTAGCGATAAACTCTTAAAGTATTCAAAGATAGCCAAATTCTTATAACGTTAGCTTGCATGCTAACTTTAGCTGGCCTTTAACCGTTAGGGAAAACCTACTTCACTTTTATTGTGTCAACTGCAATGCGGAGGGACTTAAAATAGGTGCGCTGGCACAAAAAAAGCGTGCGGGTAACGTTAACGTAACTTGCGCTAACAATAACGTACTCAAGTTTAATGCGACACTCGACGTTTTAGAAACGGATACATAATCTTAAGATCTATGATACAACTACAGCATTACAAGGAACAGACACTGTTACATTTCGCTTGCCTGTTGAAGTTAAAGTACTGCAACTGTAGTCAACAGAGCGTTTCTCTCTCATTCGACACAGCGTCCAGATGGTAAAACAACTGGCTAGCATATACTGCTATTTCGTTACAGTGAACCAATTAACTCTGACACATCTGTTAATGATAACCTTTTTTGAAACAAGTCGGTATCTGCATACATACCCTAAAACAAGAGATTCGCTTCAAGGGCACTTCTTTTCCACGCGGTCAGTTGATTCTTTATGTCTACAAAAGTGTGGATCAACAGCACGGGCGCCAAAAGCTACTCACGCGCATTCTTGTGCGCATACTTGTGCACCATCTACGGAAGCCCGGTTAGAAAACGCTTTTCGCTCTCCAAAACCTGTAGATGATGAAGCCTAGAACTCTACATCAGGGATATCGAAGTCATTTTGGATCGTGGGCCACATGCAGCCAATTTTGTTGGCCGGACCAGTGTAAAGAGGTTTAATTACACCTTTAATGTCTGCAGAATCTTAATATAAGAAAAAGAAGTGCAATTTCAACAGTATATGCCAGTTATTTTTGCAAGATAAAGAAATTAAGCTGTATTAAACAGGAGAACTCAGTCAGCACGACTCTTTTGGCTTAGATTGTTTGTTTGTTTGTTAATTTATTTCAAACAAACAAACAATCGTACAATCTAAGATTGTAGGAAATGCATGTGTAGTTATGGTTGCTCATTGCCCAGACTGTCCTGTAACTATATAATAGAAATGTTTTGTTTATTGATAGACTATATCCTTATTTATTTATTTATTTACTGTGAACGCACTGCAGAAATCAGAAACGTTTCTGTCATTTAAGTTTTTTATCTAATATTACCTATGACTTACTCAAATTGGTGTGATTACTGATGGGAGTAGGATTTTTATCATTAAGAAAAGCTGTAAAACACGTGAAAATACAGTTTAAAAAAATCCAAAATGTGTACCATCCTTCACATTTTAAAAAGCTGTCCAGTGGCTCAGATTGCATCCGTTGCCAGGCCAATTTTGCCCCCAGGCCTTATGTTTGTAATCCCTAATCTATAATAGATATCTATAATATCTATTGATATTTTAAGACTGCATTTTTTGAATAATATAATTCCTATATGCTGATTTTAAAATCAAGGCCATTCAAAAGTATTTCAAAAGATTTCTTTTTATTTTAAAAAGTCTGCAGGAGCAACTCAAGTTCTGTAAGCAAACACACTTTCAAAAATCACAATGGAATCAAACACATTTAACTTCAGAAACAAAGCAAATATTTACGAAAATAAAATTCATACAAACAGCAAAGAAAAGGTTCACGCCAAACAAGAAAATACAAACAAAGAAAAAAAGAAAACTGAAAGCCGCATAAATTACTTCATGGACTTTCTCAATTTCACTCACTCAGCTGACTTATTGCGCAGCATAACCAGGAACAGGATGGCGACCTCTATTAATACTTCAACTGTCAAAAAATCTTATACATATAAAAAGGAGGCATCCAAACAACATTCAAACTTCTTAAATATCAATCAGTAATTTATTATTTAGGGTTTTTTTTAGCAGTTTGTTTAATTGGGGTGACTTTGATAATGAAGGGTTTGTATTAAACAAGTGCACTTTAGAGAATTTCAAATTTTAGCCAGAAAAAAACAAAACTGGGGCCTGAGAATCAAATTTATCCAAAAAGAAAAAAGCTCACAAGTACTTGTAAAGAAGTCAAAATTTCAGTTCAGTCAAATTGTGCTTCAGATTGATCACTATTCAAATACTTTATGCATCTTTCTTCAGTTTACTCACTCAGGTGACTACTTGTGTGTACACATAAATAAGATGCAGACTTTTAATATCACTTGATTCTACTCTCAGATAATAAATATTAAAAAACAAACAAACAAACAAACACATACATTCAAACAGCATTCAGACCTTTTAAATAAAGTTGGTGATTCTATTTTTCCTGTTTCAGAAATTGAATCTTTTATGTGTGATTATGGTCACATTTATAATGGAATCGTTGTTATAGAGTGCACTTCAAAAGACAAAAAAAGAAAGAAAAAAAGCAAAGCGGGGTGGGAGCTTTTTTTTATGTAGCCAAAATTAACAAAAACTAAGCTGTGAGGTAGAATAATCTTGCCAAAAACTCTAAAACACTTCAAATGAAAGGGTTTAAACTATAGTTGAATTCTTATGCAAGAACTTTTTTGTTATGGATATATGCACTTATGTATGATGTACATACATATTTACCAAAACACATTAAATGCAAATTAAGGCTAAGTCCTTTGGGTCATTGGTATACTGCACGTCATCAAGACATGTAAGCAAAAGACATCTATTTGATTTTTTTTATTTCAGTTTATTTTTTTTACTCAAACAGTGCATGCCCTCAAATACAGGGAACAAATCAGTAAACTTTGGACTTGTAATAACCCAATATTCTTATCACGCTGACCAAAGGTTACCATTTTGGGAGAGGGGAAAAATGTCCTTAATGGTTCTATAAGCATTTCATGGACCTAAGAAAGTTTAATAAATACAACCCTTTAACCTCGTTCTTATACCGAGTAGGAAAACACTAAAGGCAAGATTACAGGTAAATACTCCTCTTAGATCTCTATCCTGTCTGGAAATATCACAATCCTGGCCAAGCTGACTTTTAGACATGCGTGATTGCCTACAATTTTTTGTAAAAATGAGAAAGACTATGACTTTAATGTTAACAGGCACAAAGAGACTGCTGGCATTACCAACAGCTTAGCTGTTCCCTTAAACTACCCCATCGGCCACATCCACCTTTAACAAAAAGAGAATGTCCAGTGTGTGATCTACATTTTTCCCATCAAATAACGTATTTACATTTTTTTTCTTTTACTTATTTTTTGAGTGTCTTTTCTTTTTGCATTTAGGTTCTCAACAGTGGTGAATCAACACACACTTTAGCAAAACAGGAGTCCCTAAAACCAGAGTCAGGCAATTAGGTTCCGCAATATCCCAAAACCAAAAAGATCAAGTCTCAGCAGGAAATGCTGCATTATTGCTTTTTTTCCTTCTTTCTCTTGTCTGTTTTGTTGCCAGATGTGGAGACAGCAGGTCGTCTTACAGGCTGAACTACAACCCTACCGTTAGCCCCGCACTGCAGGGTGAATCTGTCTGGGTTCAGGGGTGTTCCTGATTCATCCCTCAGCCGGGACAGGATGTCTCTGGTCAGCTGCCTTATCTGATGGCCCACAGCACCCATTGTTTTTGCTGTAAGGTGCTTCTCCCTCAGCAGTTTGTCTCTCTGAACTTGCAACCTTTCCACCTCCTCCTGGAGCCCAGTGATGGCATCTAATTTGCGCTTGCGGCAGTTTTGGGCTGCCAGCTTATTCTTACCACGCCTGCGGATGTCCCTCAGGAGGGTCACCTGTTCAGGGGAAAAGCCATGACCATCAAGAACTTCCAGGAACTCTTCAACAGGCATGTTAACTATCTGCAGGACAGAGAATGGCAGGCACATAGCACGGGCGCGCAGCTCATCACGACTCAGCTCCCCTTCTTCCAGCCGGAATCCATCGTCATCGCTGAGAGGCTCCTCCTTGATGTTTTTGCGAGGCAGCGTTACTGACGGCTGGTTAAAGAAATTGGCAGATGAGTAGCTGTGATCGTGCCACACACTCTCAACAGGTGGCCATGATGTGGTGTAGTCAACAATGCCTTTAGAGGGGATTGACTCTGCCTCACTGCTGTAGCCTGTAGCTCCACACTCATCCTCGCAGTATGAACTGGATGAGGATGACATCTCAGATGAGCCTGAACAAAGTGAGGAGTTAATGACTGTGTCAGTATATTTAACAGAAAATTTCGTAGTTTCATAAAGCAGAAATTAAGACATGTAACTCTTCCAAGTATAGAAAGCAATCTGAACCAACCTGGAGAGACTGGACCTCCAGAACTGCTCTCCAAGGAGAGACCAGAGTCTGACTCCAAGTCCTCAAGGACCCGTGGGTCTATGCTGTCCAAACAGTCCATCAAGCTGCTGTCAATTGAGTCCAGACCTTCCAAACCAAGCTGATTGATCTGGTCAAACACTGCCTCATCTAGGCAGCCACCCAGTGCACTATTTGATGACACATTTCCAGTTATGTTACATACTGAGGCAAAGGGGAGTGCAGCAAGACCTAGAGCCATCCCAGGTGAAGCATCTGAGTTTAAAGAGCCTGTGGATTCCATTCGAAAGAAAGCCCTTTGTTGTTGGGTCGTGGTCCTGGGCTCAGTTCTATCAGATGCCAACCCAAACACTCCAGGACTGGTTAGCATAGCATCATGCAGACTGACATTTCGGCTGATGGCGCTGGCGATGTCAGTGTCGAGATCTGACAGACGCTCAGTGACAAGGGGGTCCAAGTCCTATATTTTAGAGAGACCTATTAGTCAAACTTTATTATCCAAAGCTTTGAAAATCCTCTTAAACAACAGTTAGATCAATGTGGGAAACTAAACCTCTAATCTGCAATACACGTGTCTGTATGCATGTCTCTAAACTAATGTAATTTTATATAAGGCTTAATTTAATGAACATGAAGATGAACATGAAACTTACATCAAGGTCTGCAACAGAAAGTAAAGTGTTCCACTGCTGGTCAATATCAAGGGTAGCAGAGGGATGGCGTGTTGGACTGGACAGTGCAGTGATGCCTTCCAGCAGGCTCTGAAAGAGACAACACACAGAAAATCTGATGTAAATTTTAAAAAAAAGTAAGTGATATGTTTTGTTGTCAGTATCCAATCACAGCAAAGTAACTGATGAAAAAAATGAACAAGAAAAATGAATTTATATTTAGCTTCTGTATGGCTTTTTACTATAAGGAACTGAATAACAAAGCCTTTGCCTGTGAGACTGTAATTACTATGCTTCAACTTCTCTAATCATATTTTGTGGTGTTACTAAAACAGCACTGTCATCAAAATGATGCAATCTCAGTAAATATGTAATGTGAGGCCCTGATTTTCTAGTTAAATCAATATAACCAGCCTAAAATTGATGCCAACGTTATACATGCATCATTGCAGATGGACAAACACTACTGTGTATTCTCACAAAAAATCCAGCACTGTTATGGTCATTAAAATACATAAAAGAGTGCCAACAGTACCTCTTGTTCCAGTGTGGAACTGTGAGCAAGCTGAGAGACTGGAGCAGGTTCCTCCTCTTCTTTAACTTTAACATCTTCCTCCTGGTAGGGAAAAGAGAGCCGGGAATTCAGTTTAGAAGTGAAGAGGAAAGAAAAGGAAAAAAAAAATTGTTAATTCTTAGTAAAGAACTCCAAACATCGTTACATTTCTAGCGGCAGTTCATTGATCTCAATGAGATGATTCTGTTATAAACAAGATTAGATTATTTATTTATGATTACAAAGCAATCATTGTAAAAGTTAAGCCAATTACCCTTGGAGGTCACCTGATAAACCTACAGAAATACAGGTCACCAGCTTCCAAGATTAGAAAGTTCACGATATTTCCAATTAAAGATATAATAGAATTCTCATTTGTTCTAAAAAAAAAAAAAAATTATATGGCCTTAGTTTCTGAGAATATACAATATGCAGGAGCTGTATATAGTTATTCTGTTGAAGGTGTATCGATAACTGATTCACTTGCTAGACCAGTTCAAACAGGAAAAGTGGAGACCAACAAGCCCAGACAGAACTTGGGCAGAACTAGACTGGTCTTGAGTACTTTTTGTCATTATTTGGCTTTAGTCTTAGTGTGAAAGCAAACTTTTTGCTTTCACACTAAGACTAAAGCCAAATAATGACAAAACGTTATTGATACACCTTCAACAGGATAACTATATACAGCTCCTGCATATTGTATATTCTCAGAAACTAAGGCCATTTGAAAAACAAAAAACAAGGCTTGTAATTTTTTTATGTTTTTTTTTTTTTTTTTGGGGGGGGGGGGGGGGGGGGGGAGAATATGTCGACCCATCTCTTGTCATCAACAACAGATGAGTCAACATCACATTATACACATGAAGAGCATCCCTAGGAAGAGCAGTGCTTAACTATGGAAAACTGCTTTTGTGTAAGCAAACAGGGTGGGGATCAGAGTCTCACTTCTCCACCCCTCAAAGGGTGCAGCTGGTGGTTGGGTTAGGAGAAAAGAGATACAGTTACACAACTGACAACATAAACTGCCTTTGGGATATAATATCCACCAATCAGCTCTTTCTGCCATGCTCTAGAAATACTACACTACTAGGAGGACTGAATATAAAGGTTGTAATTACAGTGTTAAAGTATATTTGTTGTCATAAAGTACAGACATTAGTTACACCTGTCTTTGCATGGTGTTTTCTGCTGAAGTAATTCTATAGTTACTATTCCCAGATTGCTTAATGTGACAACTACCATAGTGAAAGAGTGACAAATGCAGCAGGCAGCTGTATGCCCCATATACAGTATATGATGTTTGGTAGACATGTTATTAAGCTTTATGTTTAAGTTACTTACTACACTGATTAGGTGAGTTATCCAAGTTAACACATTGTCATTATGGATGTAAGTGACATAATCTGACTAAGGACACATTACTGGATTGTGATTTGTGACAAGGGCGTGACAGAGCCTGACAAAACGAAAATAAATTTGCATTCCAGAATATTTTTTTGACTTGCTTCCTGGTTCACCAGTAAATACTCCAGTAAAATAACGTTGTTGGATAACACCCATCTTTCCAGATCAACGGTTAGTTATGCTAGTTAGCTAGTAATAGCTTAAGCTAGCTATTACGGAAGTTTTACCTGTTTGTCACCTCAGTTAATCAAGTACTTTAGAGGGATAGACCACCTTCACTGTTGCAGGTTACATTATAGCTTCATTAGAAACAAAGTTTTTACAACTTTATGGCATATTATTCAAAAACTTGCCTCTTTAAGAAACCCGCAGGCTCCAGCGCCACAAGGCCCTTGTCCGAGTTCAATGTTTGTCTGGTACACTGCTGGGCCACTGACTGGCAGGTGTTCACTGACATCCCTGGATTCTTCGCCAGGACTTTCTAGTCCCGAGCTAGATTCGGTGTTGTTGCTGGTTGAAGGCCCACAGTCAGCCTTGTCAGTTGCGGGCACTTCGTGCACCAGCCATGCGTTCAACTGTGTATGGAACCGCGGGGAACCGAGGGTCCTCACCTCGTCCAGCAGCCGACGACTTGCAAAAAAATAGTCCAACTCGGGACATTTTGGGTGTACACCATATCCATCAAAAGTGTCTCTCAAAATATGAAACGGTGTCTGGATGTAGGCTGAGCTAGGACCCAAGTTAATCTCTGTCAAAGGCGTATAATAGCCGCTCAAGTAGCTGTCGATATCTACACGAACTCCAATCAAACTGAGCAAGATGGTTAACTGAATCAGGCTTTCTGAAAAGTATTTTTTGGCGATCTGCATTTTCTAAATACTTTCAGAACTGTGGATAATTGTGAAATCCCAACCCAACAGTTCCTCTTTCCCGAAGGGACAAAGGGAAAGCTTAACAAAAGAGCACGCCTTCCCCTGTCAGACAAAGAGGACCGCCTGTACCGGCGAACTAGCAAGATAGCTATGCTAGCTTTAGCAGTTAGCTTTCTCTACCGGTTAACGCAAACCTGTTAGCGCAAACATAACAAACAGTTTGTTCTTCAGCGCCTTACAGCCGATAAGTTATTCATAAGCAATACCTACTTATCACAGCCCTCTTGACGACGATAATTAAACAGAAAATAAAACATGGGAGGCTCACTGCAATCACCGTGCTGCTACAGGGGGAACTTTGTTTCGGAATTTGCATAATTCTTGCTGATTGGACCAAAACGCTCACCACAACAAATTCTGATTGGTTAACACACCTGTCGCGTCAGCTTTTGATCAATAAGAGAACGGGGTAGTTGCTTCTATAAAGGCAGCCTCTACCCTGATATTAACTACAAATATTGTTTACACGAAAGTTGAATCACCGCATAAACAAGAAGTACTCCTCTATGTAGGTTCATATTCTAATATATAATGCTTTATTGATGCAAAGGGGATTTCTCAGAAGCATGGTTGGGCTGCATTTCCTTTATGTTTGTGCTACTGACCTGCATTTGTTCCTTTTTTCAGCCTACTGGTAAACAACTGAATTACACTTTCAGTTGTTACAAAGGTCTGGGCCCTCGTGACTCAACTCACTAAGAAAGAGGAATGCCAAAGGCGAAATCCTTAAAACATAGTACATTGTACCCCCTGGCCTTCTAAAAAACTGACTTTATACTGGATTCATGATCAGTGCTGAGAGGTAGCCCACACAGATTCTAGGTGCTTTTACTTTAGACTATTGCTTTATGACCTATTTTATAATAGAATGTCGAAAAGACAGACTATTCTGCATCAAAAAATATGTTTTGCCCACTTTTGTGATAAAAAAAAATCTCTGTTTATATGTAAGAAACTGAATGCATGTTTTTATACACGTAATTGTGTCACATACATTGTAACATTCCTACTTTCACTGAAGAAGCAATTCTAAATTCAGCAATGTTTATGAATGCTCATTATATAGGAAAGGATACTCATGTCATTTGAAAGACGGTCTTGAACATTATCTGAAAGTCTGTCACTCTACTTACTCACTCTGTTAGATCTTCCAAGGCCAAATTGTTAGCTATATGCAATACCCAACCACCAGCTGCACCCTTTGAGGGGTGGGAATGCAGCTTTCCCAGTTTCTGAAAAAACAAAGCAAAGCTCTGGAAAAGTGTACCTTAAAATATTGGAGAAGAAAGCTCAGATAGTTACGGATAATATCAAGAAACTCTTAAAGATACCTTTTTAATCTTGCATTTAACTAGTACTCCCACTTAGTAATAACACCACTGTGTTTATCTTTGTGTTTATGTCTTTATTTCATATTACTCTGTTTTTTGTGTGTAACAGGATTTTATGATTTATTGTTATGCATATGTGTGTGTGACTGTGTATGTATTTCTGATAGGTTGCTTGTTTGTTTAAATGGTTGTTTTGACATAAAGGTGAAGTCATTCCCTAACATGTTTATTTGCCCTATACACAAGAAAATGACAATCCACCTCCTGTTATTATTTCTTAGGTCTGCTGTAGCTTTCCTTTGACTTTGTAGCCACTATCTTTTCCAAGTGGTCTGTCAGAATATGTTCAGTCAGCCCTCATGTCAACTGTTAAGTTACAATAATTTCTTCACACATTGCTCAGCCACTATGCTATGCTAGGTTCTCCTTTTTCTCCGTCTTCCAGTTGTAGGAACAATACTGTGCAAAGGCACTGCACTGTTAATTTCTAGTGTAAAAGAGACTTTGATGAAAAAACTGATCATACTTGTCATTTGTGGTGTATTTGTTTGTGCTCACTTTGTTTGTTTGTTTTTTTTACATCTTAACTCAGAATGAGAATCATGTCTGCAAAACAACTGATAAATGTTACAGATTACTGCAACAAGGCAGTGGCATAAGAGTTGATTTAATAACGCTTGATTGTCTCAGACATCCAGGCTCTATGTCTGGCTGATATTTGCCATGTTTGCTGATTCCTGGTCATCCAAGGTCTAAGGTAGCTTATGTCAGTGGTGTGATTAGAGATGGGCTTGAGTTCAATTAAAGCAACAGAACAGAAATGTTAAATCAAGCAATGACATATTTACTGTTATTTATTGCAGAGGAAAACTGTGAAATATGTGCAAAAGTATTGGTAGCCTGAAGGGGGATTAAAACATTCCTGCATTAAGTAAAAACCAAAACTACTGCAAAGCAGAGTGAGACTTACATCAATGTGCTGAAAGTGAAAAGTGAAAGTTGTTTCTGTTTTGTATATATCATAATCCCACAAAAAGTACCTAACCCCCCCCCCCCCCCCCCCCCATTCCTTCTGAGTGTGGTGGTGAATAATGTAACACATGTCTTGTCTTGACAAGACATGTGTTACATTGTGTTACTTGTCTTGTCTACACTGACATAGATATTGATCATTTGTATAGTGAACAGACCTCAGCAATTTGGGGCAAAGAAAATGTTTTTGTCAGACTCATTGCAAATGCTGAGTTGTAGTTCTACAGATGTTGTATCAATCACGTGAAAGACAAACACGCTGCATTTTATTTGAATACACTATTTCACAACTCACTTGCCATATTAAATAAAAATATATTTAAGGTAAAGTTTGCTTTTAAGGTCTGGTGTGAGAGTTCTTCTTACAGTTGCTGTAAGAAGAACTGTTGCTTCAGCTACTTCTTTTCCTTTCTTTTGTCTGAGACTGAAATATTTTGGCTACAGCTAATCAAAATGTAGGCCAGTGTCAATGTGAGACAGTGGATATGCTTTGCAGTCCCACGCAAAGTTGGTAATCCTCCACCATCTGGTACACTTGCGACCCCTGGTGTCTAACAGTGGTAATTAATAAATAACCGACGTGTATTAGTATTTTGAATGTGTTTTACTGCTTAAAATGCAGTAATTGATACTAAAGACTCATAAATTTTGCAGATTCTGGTTGATTAGACCTGCAAACTTGTCTATGAAGTAAAATAAGTTAAATCAAAGACTGGACGTGACACTCTGTAAAGTTAGTTGTTTCTCTTGTATTGATTTACGTCAGTTGATAAAATGATGACAGACCAAGAGTTTTGAATGATGATGCGTTTTTTAATGTTATCATTTCATTTAAGATTCTATTCCTTTAATTGACGTGACCTTCATAGCTGCACGAGTAGCACCAATATGTTACTCACTGCACACTATAAATAATAGTAGCGACAACATGCTGTCGAAGAATCCGCTGTAAACACGTTCCCCTGGGTGCCCATCGCGTAGTACAGTATAAAGACCAGCAGACTGCTGTACTTTGTTTATGTCTGAATGTGGGTGCTGTAAGTAATTGAGTTTTCCGTGGGATGAAAATCCCACCGTAAGCCTTTTGCAAATCTTCCCCGGACAGACATTTTTATGTGGCGCTGCATCACAAAGAAGTCTAGAAAATCGCATTCTCTAACAAGCCTAGTTCAACACCACCACATCAAGTTCAACACGCACTGCCTGTCAGCTGGGCTCTCTCCCAGCAGCAGACAGTCGACCCTCCCTCCCCCCCACTCCCCCTGCAGAACACACACACACAAATCTAGAAGACAAGTGGAGCGCGATGGTGGGCTTATCTGAAAATTGGCAACATCAAACTTCCCCGAGGATGCAGCTGCAACACTGTTGCAGGATCTACTTCAATGATGTAGGAGTCACAGAATATAGAATAAAAATCAATATCCAAAAAGAAAAACAAACAAACAAAAAGGGAAAAAAAAATCAGAAAAGGCCCTTATGGTGACATTTGCTGTCCATCTTATGTCAGCTGTCGGATCGACTTGGTGGCCGGATCTGTGGAGAATCTAAACGCTCCAAATCACGTCTCCCTAAAGAGGCTGCGAAGGGTAATCTGCTCCAATTGATCTGACGCCAGCGTGCAGTCATTTGATTAATCCGCGAGTATTTTCATAACGATGTGAAACACATTTAAATCAACTTTGTGAAGTTCTGACAGTTTTATTGGGGCAGAGCTCTTAAATCACCCCCACATGGTCCTCCGAGGACGACGCTGATTGGTGGAATTAAACGCGATCTGAGGGATATCAGTGCGCGTGCGCACGATTTAGTCCACGCAAAGACTCATGGGAAACGTGAGGGAACTCGAGGTGATTTGAGCGGACTACTTTGTCATTCTTTTTCAGGTTTTACGGGAGGTGTTGCAATTATTTTG
Source organism: Neolamprologus brichardi (assembly GCF_056152115.1). Taxonomy (NCBI): domain Eukaryota; kingdom Metazoa; phylum Chordata; class Actinopteri; order Cichliformes; family Cichlidae; genus Neolamprologus; species Neolamprologus brichardi. The sequence continues at coordinate 21,264,126 of NC_142124.1, read as the reverse complement.
TAATTGTTTTTGCAGTGACCTTGGGCCAGATTTTAGTGTATGCAGAGTGCGGGCCACGCTGAAGCCGCTTCACAAATGAAATCTCATATTACGTTTTTAACCTTGTTGCCTTTATTTTATTTTATTTTATTTATTTATTTACAAATTAACAATACCACAGCAAAAATATAAAACATAAAAAATACATTTGGATAGTCACTTTTTTGTGTCTGTGAAAAATGTGTGAACAATATTGTAAGCAATGCAAGCACAAACTATACTGATCATTTGATTAAATGGCCCAACAGATTTAATAAAAAGGTTTAATTAGCGAAGCGGACAGATCACTACTCTGACCCAATTATATATATATATATATATATATATATATATATATATATATATATATATATATATATATATATAATTGTAAAATGTTTTTTTTTCCTATATAAGAAAACCTCATAACTTTTCTATTTAAAAACAGCTCATATATAAAATGACTGAAAAGGGAATACAATTATACACAAAATAATAATTTCAAAATAAAAATTTAATATTTCAGTAAATGTCAGAAGCAAATAAAATAACCCCTTCATCATAAACTTTTCTGACTGTGTATATTGTGACGATAATTATTTCTAAAAGTTTTAAAATATTCCATAAATATGTGTCTAATTAACGGCCAGTGTTTGAGATTTTTGTTTTATTGAGATAAAATAATAGTAATGATTGATCATGATTAAATATAGTCGAAATGATAATTAATCGTACAACTAAGTATTTAAATATATATATTTATTTCAATAACAAAATTGTATATATTATTATTATTATTATTATTATTATTATTATTTGAACTTCTTAAATGAAAATGCAATGGAATGTGTCCAGTGTGTGTCCGTGGTCATGCAGTAGAGTGTGTGTGTGATTGTGCCTGGATGGTCTCAGTAGCGGAGGTCTGCTCTCTAGAGAGCAAAACAACCGACTGGCCGCTCTCTGCCTTCAGAGCTCGTCGCTGCTTGATTGACATCCACGTTTGGCCACTCAAATGAAAGAATCACAGTCCCGCATTACTATTGGTTAAGCGCTCCAGCTCCTGCAGTTCGTCTTAGCCAATCACAATGCGGAACTCGCTTCGGAAATTGTGATAGCTTTTCTGGCAGACTCTGTGGCGCCCCGCAGCGGGGACATATGGAAGCAATTTTACATCAGTCTGTTCTCTGTAAATTAAGTTGTAATAATGAAAAATGCATTGCTCTACCCAGCTCTTTATTTCTTTTTCCTTTTCAGTACAGGTTTTTTTTTAGTGCTGCTGGACTGAGCGCTCTTTGCTACATTAAGTGACCCAGTGGTCTGCCAGAAACTGACTGAGTTATGCTCCAAGTTAGTGGTGTTTAGGCTTTATACCACGGGCAATATAATAATCTCTTATTCAAATTATTATAGGGCTGCAACTGGTCATTGGCACACTTATCTGTGCATGACAAAATAATTCTAACTGTTTATTTCCACGTGCATTGATTCAGTTTTATTTTATTGTAAATTTGATTTACAATGAAATAAAACTCAGTGTTTATTTATTTTAAAAAGAAAGAAAGAGAAGAAAAACAACCCTCACCACGTGAGGGCGCTGCTGTCCAGATTTTTGCCTCCACCTGGCCAGTAGGTAATTCACTTCTCATTGTGCTCACTAATTGAAGTATGGCATAAGTCTTTCTGTTTAATCGAACGGACAAATAATTATGATCACTTTACATTTCACTCCCAGTTCAAATTGATCAAACTGCTTTAACTACTAATTCAGATTTCTCCCTTGCGCTGTCCTCCCTCCTTTCCAGTGTCTCCAGAGTCAAGAGGCTGAGGGGCCAGCAGCGGGGCGAGGCACTGACAGTTTTTTTCAGCATGAGAAGCAGTTGTGGACTTGATGTCAAAGTCAGAGATGGCTGCTCTGATAAAGTTAGTCTGGCTCGGCGAGATTGGCATCCTTCTCCATGGAAAAGAAAACAGAAAGGCCCTACATAAACAGAGGAAAATGGCCCTGGCCGAGCATGAAAACAGCCCTCTGTGATGTGACCTGGAAAATCTGGAGCGATATCAGCTCAGCTGTATGTTGCACAAAACCAGAGTGTACCTGCATGTGCAGCACTATCAAGATTCAAATGTAGCATTAAAGAAGAAACTCGTATAGGGTAAAGCTTTTATTATTCATGATATACTGTGGTATATCATGCATGTGCCAGCGTACAGGATGTGTGCTATCTTCAGGCCTGTTGTGCACCTCTGTCTTTTTCAGTGCATGAAGGAAACCGCCTTGCAGTTGGTTCTGTTCCTGTAGCTATTGTGTCTGTTTCACTAATGGACTCCTCTCACCCTGTCTCCTTTTCCTCTCTCTTTCTTCCCATCCTTTTCTTCCATATCATATCCATGTATTCCCCCCGGGGCTGATTAAAAGGCTTTCTAGCTGGGGTGCAGGGAGAAGAGATGCAGGGGGGTGGTTTGTGGAGAAGAGTGGTCCTTATTACCCCATATGTCTGGACAGGAGAGTGTGGAGTGGAGGTCCTCTTCCAGTTAATCAATAGAGATACCGTCGTTTTACAGTGTCTGTGTCTCTCTTTCTTTCTCTCTCGCTCTTTCCCTGTCTCCTCTTTTCTCCACCCTCTGACTCTCCCATTAGAGATAATGTGTCTGCTATTGATACTGTAAGGTCTGGGAACTGTGACAGAAATACAATTCTGCTCCGTGAGGCCGAGTTCCACGTCAAAACTCTGTGGTCAACAAAGCAACCTGAGTCATCGACTTGGTGTTTAACCTGGCTGACTGCGTGTTCCATCCTTTGATTGTTGGCCATTCATTATAGGATTCACCACTGAATCAGTTTAGCACTCCATCGTCTTCAATATCTTTGGTAATTACTGGTAAATATGAAGGCTTTTGAAGCGTATAGAGATTCCCACGGTTTGCTAACAATCAGTATAATTAATATATTGGAATTATTTTGAATTTAATGGGATGTTTTCTGTGTAAGGTAGCAAAAAAATGTATACAATACCCAGAAACGAATATGTGTACAATGATTTTTTTTCTCATAATCACTGATTTTTAGAACCACAGACTCACTTCTGTGAGTGATTTCATTACACCGGAGAGGGAAAAGAGCAAAATGATGGGGAAACTGAGCGACCACAGTCGTGTCACAGTGAAAGTGATCACGTTATGGTGGGTTTTTTAAGCATCTTTTCCCACTGAAAAGCACAAAGGAAAAACTAAAACATTGGTTGATTCATGGATGAGAGGCCTCGACATTCAAAACTGTGTATGAAAATAATTCTCCAGAGAATCAATTAGCTCGTGAGACAAGACTGACTGGAACAGACCATTGTTTACTAGAATGGGGTTGTATCTCTGTCTCCCTCAGCTCCCCGGGGGTCATGTGGGTATGCCTCTGCATGGCCGCAGGGCTTCAGACGGAGAGCCGGAATCTTCTGAGAGATGCCAGGGTTCGCAGTGGGGAGAATGACTTCTGACCTCTCAGACTCTGTAACCCCTGGGGTCATAGATCTGGGGGCTCGCGCAACGGGGAAAGGTTGTAATTGATGTGGGGAGGGAGGGAGAAAGGCCTGTAGGGGTTGCTGGAAGCAGAGAGGGCGGGAGGGATGGATGGAGGGGAAACCTGAGGCCCCAGTGAGAGGTGGGAGTGTGAGAGTTGATGAAGGCTCTGGTCTGTGTCCACGGGTCTATGGTGCTGGTCTGGATCCCACGAAAGGGAGCGGCTGAGATGATAGCAGGCCGTCCAAACCACAGGCAAATCTAACTAGTTGGACTGACTGCTTAACTGAAAAGGAATGAGGAAAAACAATATTATATTATTCAAAAATATTATTCTATGTATTATACTGTAGTGGTTGTACTTGGCACACACACACACACACACACTGAGGCATTTTGTCATGATTTAAGTATATAATGCACAGCAAAGACTAAATAACCTAAGGGGTTTCCACTTTCTGCCACATTCTGCTGCAATCATCTAATGCGCAGCTGCACTCTCTTAAGCCTCCTTTCACTGCGAGTTTTGCCAAACAAGTATTACTGTTTTGATAACACTGATTTGTCCATATACAGCCATGCGGCTAAATCTGTGTTCCCCTTTGAGGTAGATGTCAAATAATTGAAGTCTTTGCTATGTTTTTGGCAGAAAGTCACAGTTGCTCTTTCTTTAGCTGAAGGGTCAAAGGTCAAGCTGAATTGCTGGGGTCTGGAGAAGAAGGGCGGGCCAGGGAGCCAATGGCTGACAGATGTTTACAGAGGCCTGACTGCACTTCTGTGACCATAAGAAGGGAGTAAGATTTCGTGCCTGTGCTATACCCAACCACTGCCACCAAAAAGTCCTGGTCCACCACATTGGCAGCTGCAAGGGACTTTGGTAAATGCTTGATTTCTGGATCTTACCCTGGTTCTGTCCCACAAACCGAGTAGCTTGTGTGTGTGGGCCCTTTATACCATCCATTCCATCAATTTCTACCCACCCCAGCATGGCCTGGTTCCCTGACTGCCTCCCTTTCACAAGATTCCTCAGTTCTCCGTTTTCTAGCGGGCTGCTCTCGAGTTACTGGCAACACGGCGCAGATCGTGTCAAAGTTGTTATTTTAGAGTGGGGAGAGGGAAAATGTGTACAATGTTTGTGAGAGATTCAGAGTTTCCTGTCCACATCATAGCACTCTTGAGGATTCTAGTCCTGTCACGGTGTCAAACATAAACATGTCCTCCCGTAGCTATAAACACACGGTCAGAGAATATCATTTAGAAGTGCGATGGTAAAGGCAGCAAATCGACTGTGTGCTTTGGGTTGCTAGTCGTCCTTAAATATTGTGGAATCCATAATACCCAAACTCCTTAGAGAGTAAAACTTTTACAGGCCCCATTCGGACCATTTTTTGTTTTGTTTCTTTTTTTCCCTTTATAATCCTTCACCTCTGATGACACGTTTTCCAACGGCAGTTTTTTTTTGGGGGGAGGGGGTTCATTGGAACAAACTCAGCTAAACTTTGATGAATTAACCTTAAATCGACCGGGACTTATATGGAGCATATGAAGCAGCGTTTAGCAAGCGCACATATTAATGATAATGACGACCCCTTGATTTTCCATGCTTGACTAGGAGAAAACAGTTGGTGTTATAAGGGGAAAAACAATTTGGCTCGAAAACCAAGATCCTCGCTCCAAGACCGCTGCTTCATTAGGCCACTGAGACAGTATAGTTTGCACTTTCCAATCTCTGCATTTTGGGGTGGAAAAATAGCAAAACAAACACACAAACAAAACCTCACTGGAAAATATAACCACAGCCCTGTCTGCAGCAAGCCAGATCAGCTTAATTCAGTGCTTACACTGCTGCTTTGTGTGATGCATTCAAAACTGATTCGAATTTCTTCTCGCAGAAATGGCAAAAAAAAAACCCCAAAAAACAGGACCCCACAGGATATGCTGCAAAGTGAAACGAAGTGGAAAGACCTCCATAGAAAGTGATGAAACCTATGATGAAAACATAATTGTACTAAAACACCTGGAAATGATTGAAGTGGATAAAAATGGTGAAAGGTGTTGGAGAGTTTGGAGAAAAAAAATTAAATTAAACAGAGACTAAAACTTCAAACATATTCATTTGCAGTTGCTACATGATAGCCTACAAAAGCGTACCCCTCCTCTCTTGTTTAAAGCATCTGATCCCCATAGCTAATATCCATGATAGAGCACTCTCTGTGTCTCTTTGGCCTTCATGGGTGACACCGATGTGGGAGGGGGAAGTCAAGGACGTGTATGTGCTGCAGACATGGTGCCGGTTTCACAGAGCTGTGACCGGCAGAGTGTAACGCTGATGAGGACTTCATCGTATCTGCAGGGTTTACGATGGGGGTGCTGAGACAGTGGCCCCTATCCTTCACAGATCTCTCAACCCCACTTTGCTGTCTCTAGACCTTTTCCTTCTTCTTCCTCAATTTCTTGTCCATCTGCTTTCATTCACTTAGACTACACACCACTACTCAAACTGAGTCATTTATACTGGTTTCATTACGGTTTTAATGATGCAACTGATATACAAAGGTTGTTTTTTTCTTGAATTCAGAATCACTACTGTGTGCATACGTTAAATGCAAGCATGCACACGGCAGCCATATATTCACAGCATTTACGCTCCCGTATATGCTCTTCATGGAGTGTGTTTTAGCCCATCTTTGTTTGTGAATGGTATTGGAGGAGCTCCTAAAGAGAGACGGAGAGCGAATAAATGGAGGATTTTCAGCTTGTTAAACGGGGCATTAGAGGGCTTGTGACTGGGAGTTGTAGGCTATAAAACTGAACAGTTCGGCGGCATTCATGTTTTAGTGCATTGGCTCATGGGCTGACAGCTTTGCTGTCATGGTGTCGTTGTGGGCCATGTCTCGGGGCATGCTTTACGCTTCTTATTTGGCACAGGGGCACTTTCAGGACACACCGGAGGCAGATTTAGGGACAGACCAAGCTCCACGCGTAGTCTAGGTTCCCTCCACCACATCCAAGTGAAATAAAACAGTGAATGGAGAAGGAATGTAACACATTTATTTCACTCTTGTAGTTCGTTAATGCCTTGGAGACTGCGTGTCTCAGTATGTCTTGTGTTTTTATTTACCTCTATGCTGTCCCTGGTTTGAGGCTTCCAAACCAGATGTAAAGTTAATTGGGTTAGTGCTAGATATGATTTACCATTGAGGTTTCTAAGAAACAAGCAGACATGTGTTTGAAATCTTCACATCTAAGTTCTGTACAAATGCAGAGGCATACACGTTGATCCTTCATGCATGCACACACACATTTGTTATTTTTCTCTATGCCTGGATGTAATTTTAGAGGAGCTTAAATGATCTAGGCAGCCATAATGATGTCCGCATGCTGACATATTTTCATATTTTCAGTGAAGTATTCCTCTTGTCTGTTCTCCATATAGCACCAAGCCATCTGGAATAACAATATCACTTTAAGCTGCAGATCCAAGGAGGAAAAACAGATGAGGCAAAGAAAAGAAATGAAGAAAAGAGCAGAAAAACCCAGTACAAATGGCTCACTTCTCTTTGCTTGCATTTGTGGTCGAACATTTCATTCCCACTCAACAGTTCTCACATGAAATAATCAGGTTTTTTTATACTCTATAAAACATCACCATAGGAGTACGAATTTAAAGCTATCATCTTGATTTGGTAAGACGATAGCTTACTAATAAAAGCAACACATCAGCAGCAAGAAGTGCTTTTGTGAGATGTAAGTGTGAGCAACCATTTGGAGCCCTCTAAGCGTTCATGCTAGGCACTCCAGGAATCTGTGGGCTGTCATGGTGTATGAGCAGCCTCCTGGGTGCTTTTGCCAATGGACTAAACCGTCAACAGGGAAGAAATCGCAGAGGCGAGGATATTCAGAAGAGCGAGCTGATCTCATCAAAGAACATCTGCATGCCTCGGTTTGATCGGCGCGAACCAAAGATCAGCAGGGTTGCACAAAGATCAGTAAAAAAAGATTTAATGATTCAGAAGATTCTTTGACTGGAATTTATATTTAAGATTTACAACAACACAACGAAGCTGACAAAGATAATAAACTGATACCGTTTGCTGACACAGTCCCTAAAATGTCACCCAGACATGTTATTCTTTAATCTGCGTTGCTTCAGTGTGCCTCCTTTGATTTTTCTCCACAGCCTTTAAAACTGTTGCCTTTTGACCCCAATATAGAAAACCAGCCACAAGCCAGAGAGTAATTTGCTCTCAGACAGTACATGTGAGGAAAGAAAGGGATTTCCTCTTTGAGATGATACAGTCATCTGTCATAATAGCTGTCACAGTGGTACGGTTCAACAGTTCCCATTCTCTGTTTGCTGTGTCTGAGCAGCATGTCTGCCTTTGTGAACACAAGTCTAATTTCCTGAAATGGAGAATACTGCTGCCTAACTTCAAGTATAAGAATTTTTCAAAAATCTAAAACAACCTTTATTAAACATATATTGACAATCTTATATATACCAGTACAGGAGTACTATCAGAAACAAGTTCTTAAATATCAATAAACTAAGCCTCCATCCTGCATATAATTTAACTGTATACTATTATTAAAGATTTAAAATGTGTCAAATTGAACTCATTTATCTGTCAAAGCTAATTAGACTTCATGTAATAATCTTGTGTGTATTTTTGTGTGTTTAAGTATCTAGTACCTAATGGCGTAAAGTAGAAGTCAAGTCAAATGTATAGTATCTGATAAACATTGAGTAAATGTGTTTATTTGTAACTATATATTTAGAGCAATGCATGTTTGGTCTTCAGCTACAAAACTGACACCTTGATGTCCTTCAGGATTTTTTGGCAGAGAGCCAAATTCTCCCTTTGACTCATTCTTTTCCTCTGACTGTTCTCTTATCTGCTTGCTTGACTGCTGCATAAACCTCTTTTTGTAAAATTGAGGATTTGATTTTGGGAATCCGTTTATGCCTGATACCCTTTGAACAGTTGTAGTAATGAGCAGGTTTTGTGACCTACTGCATGAGTCACCTCAAAGCTCTCAGAGGAATATTGGTAGGTCTGTCTTGTTTGGGAACATTCAGTATTGTTCTAAGTTTTACCAATTGTAGATAAAGTCTCTCACAGCAAAACTGCCAAGTCCCAGAGCTTCAGAAACAGCAACCTTTCACCCTCTGCCTCTTTCTTCTAGGATATCTTCTGATTTTTTATTTTTTTATTTTTGCATCATTGTGTGTTATTCATGATACCTTACAGCTTACCTCATACTGCTTGATTTGATTAAACAGGGTTGGTAGTAATCAGGTCTGGGTGCGTCCAGCCCATCTTCAATCAATATCAATGTGTTTGGGTTGTTTGATTTATTAAATAATAGGAGGGGTGAGGTAGGACATTTCTGCACAGGCAGATATGCTTTTCTATAACCATTTTCCTTTATATATCTTTATTATTTGCAACTTTTTGTTTCATTTTTTCATATTTGATCTGGTACAGTTTAGTATGAGATACACACAAAAAATAGAAGATATCTATTTGGAGTGAAAATCTTTTCCACAGCACTTCAAATGTAAACATTATAAAATAAAGCAGTAAGTAGTACTTTGATGGTGCTCTTCGCACAGACGGAGCTCATTTTCACTGCTTTTTAAGGTTTGGGAAATTTTAGCTATTACAAAAAAGCAGATTTGTTATTTTTAATGCTGATTTTCTTTTTACCATCCTGGCTGTGAAATATGAAACTAATGTAAACTACACAATATACTGGAGATCTCTTGTTATAACACATGCATAATCATGAGAATACAGTGATTGACACGCACTGTGTTCACATCCAAATCAGACCCTGATTTTTCCCACAGAGAATGAGTGAGAGCAAAATGCAAGCGCCCACAGCTCGTTACTTTATCTACTCGAAGAGCTGCTTTGTGCTGTGTAAACCAATAGAGATGGATAAAGTAAATCATACACACAAGAGCCAGAAGTGTTTTCCAGTTGACAGCCACTTCATCATTATTTACAAGATGGGCCTTTGTCCTCTTTGTTTTAGTGACCATGTTAAATTAGCTCTGAACAGATGGGTGCTGTCTTGTTGCCAAGACATCTCTGTGCTATGTGTGTGTGCGCGCATGTGTGTATGCGCCAAGGTAAACAAGACAGAGTCTTTTCGTGCACTGATCTTCATCTATGCTGTGCGTGTTTATGCATGTGCCTAATTGCAGCCATGATTGTGTATGCGCAAATCTGCCTTTCCTGCGTATGAACATATGTGTGTGTGTGTGTGTTCTAGTGCACAGATGCCACAGGGTTGTTACCCTGCCAGTAACAAGGACTTTTGGGGTGCAAATTTGAGGGGAGGACAGCCAGAGGATTGGCAAGGCCATGAGGTACAATCCACAGGGAGTCAAGTTTTGTGTTTCAGTGATCTGCATACACTGAGGTAAACAACTGTATGTGTGCTTTTAGGAATCGAAAGGTGTTGATGCCATGTCATTTCCATAGTCTCATTGAAATATAACATGCATGTGTATGTGTGTGTGTTTTTTGTCACACACACAGACACAAGTTTTCTATCCATGTTCCGAACCTGATCTTGGATGATGTCATATGCAGCTGCTGCGTGGCTGACAGACAGTTTCCGCACCACAACATGAGGCCCTATGGTCTCCTTGTCAGGCCGATTGACAGGTGAATGACACCAATGAGAGCCAGCCGTCCCTCCCCCTAGGAGCCAAGCACTGAGTGACAGCCAGTAAACAGCCAGAAAGAGCTTCTCTGAACCTGAAAGTAATCTCTTTTTAACTCACTCGCTTTTTTCTTTTTCTTTTTTTCTGCACTGCGCTTCACTCTTTCTCCTTCTTGGCCTCCCCTTCCCTTTGCCTCACTTTGACTTTCTCCAGTCATCTCAGCCTCTTTTCAAAAAAGTCTCGCTCTTTTACGCTCTCTGTGGATATTTTTCGCTTCCACTGAGGGCCTCTGTCTTTTTTCACTGTCTCTCCACCTCCCCTCTTTTTCTCCCTTTCACTCTGTCTGTCACTGCTCTGTGCTGCTTTCTCTCACTTTGTCACTGAGTCTTAAGGAGCTGTTTGACTGCCTCTCAGTTGTGCCTCTCACTCAAAACTGGGATGAAAAGTGTTTTTAGACTAAGCCTAAATAGGCAGTGAACTGTATGAGAAGGAGTTCAGTTTGTTTATTTGGGAGTGTTTGTGCGTGTGCGTGAGAAAGACAGACAGACTGGGTGGCATTCCTCATGTCGAACAGTTTATTGTGGGCATAAACTCTTCTCTCCTCTCCTCTCCTCTCCTCTCCTCTCCTCTCCTCTCCTCTCCTCTCCTCTCCTCTCCTCTTCTCTTCTCAGCACAAATTGTCCAGTTGTCGAGATTTTATTAGAGCTTCACATTTTGAAAACATTACATGGATGGATTACTTTGATGCTCAGTTTGCATTAGGAAGTCCTCCAGTGAGTATCTCCACCCTTACCCTCTGGACCTTGACTACACGGCCCTTTCTCCCAGCAGACCGGCGGTGAGCCCACCCAAGTGCCTCTCTGCCTGGCATTTTGCCCGAGGCCCACACTCCCATCTGGCCCCGTAGCATCAGGCCCATTGCCCCAGCCCCCTTTGCACCAGTTGACCCCCTCACCTCTTGACCCACTGTCCCACGCTCCCTCTGGCTTCTTTGCCACCTCGGCCAACCTCCACCACCCACACAGGCCTTCAGACTTTTAAAATGCACAGAGAAAACTCAGGGAAGCTTGTTTTACACATGAGCAGTGTAGATCTTTATACCTTGACTTCATATTATGGGTTTGTATACATATATAAAGATATATCTTGGTATTATTGGATAAGAAGCTTGTTAAATCTGTTTCCCCTTTCTATCTAGCTACTCTCCTCTTATTACCAACTCTCCCTCAATTCTGCCTCCCAACCTCTTTATCACAGCATGTTTCTGCCTTATTTGTCTATCACATCCATTCAATCCATCTTCATCTGCGTGGCATCTCACTTGCTCAGTCACTCAATCTCCTTGCTTTGCAAGTGTTGATGCTGTCTCCCAGTAAATCTCGCGCTGTCTGTTTCTGTCTTCTTCTTTGTTGTTTTGCT